>NC_143519.1:6560409-7181909 GCF_031878675.1 Megascapheus bottae
GAAAATATATTAACTTACTCCCCCAAGCTTATGCTTCGCTTTCTTTCCCAGAGACAGAACCCAGTGTCTTAATGTCATGCATTGTTCTTCTTCCACTTAAGGAGCTTACTTCCACAGTGGCCATTCACTTTCCAGGTAGCCTAGCCACCCAAGCAAGACAATGTAAAGAAAAAGAAAAGAAAAGAAGAAAACCATCTCAGCACTCTTAAGATCAGGCACTTGATAAAACTGTTTGCTTAGCCGTGTGGTGTGAAATTCTTTCCATGGGTTTTTAGACTAAGTAATTTGATCAGCTCTCCATTCAGCAGCTGTCCCAGCAGCCAGCTTTCCCTCCCTCCCACTCTCCTTCCCACTGCTGGAACAAGATGAACAGGATTAGGTGTCTGTCATTTTCTTTCCTTTTTTTTTTTTTAATTTGGCATGATTCTAATAATTCTCAGACTGAGAAATTCTTCGTGTGTCTTTAAGTCAGTTTTATGTTATTAGCCTCTTTTGAAAGATTCAAGTTTCCTCCATCTCATTGCTTTGTGGAAGTCCAAATACCTTAGCACTCTGAAAGGTTGTCTTTTTTAGCTTTCGACCTCAAGTAAGCTCCTGCTCAAGGAAATAGCAGGTAAATGTATTCGCTCATACTTTGTTTCCTTCTCTATGGCATAAATAATGGATCTTTGGATCCTGTCCTCAGAAATAAGAATCCTTAATTGAAAAAAAAAAAGCTTGATTTTCTATTTCAAGTTTCACTTTGGTTCTTTCATTGTTCAGCTAAGCATCCTTTCCTTTTGAGGAAAGGAACAAAAAGACAGAAGAGTGGAGAAGGGCTGGGTCAACAAAACACACCTGCTAACTTTCAAGAGACACGTGAAAAACAGTTGTGTTTTTTTTCCATTTTCTCCTCATGTCCTTCTGATGTCGGGGGTTTTCATCCAAGTGACCTCTACCTTTAGCTGTGACCTTGTTGCTTTCTCCCGGATAACATCGTTCCTATGGTTCAGCTGCCTTCGAGTCCTAACTCCTAGCTTCAGCTCCCTGCATCTCCAGCCTTCCAACACTTGGCCTGCTCCGTTTTGTAGCATCTTGGATAATGCATCGTGGACCATGTGTAGCTGACAATTTTGTCTCAGTTCTTGGAGCATAAATCTGGCCTCTGGGCTCAGTTTCTGGTCCCTCTTCATGGTTCAGTCTTTGGGTTCCCAAAGAGGGAGAGCTGTGAAATAACATAGACTGCCCTTTGACCTCAGTGACCCCACATCCCGCCACCTTTACCTCATCCTAATCTTCTCTATTGCATTGATTTTTCAGACAGGAAATTTTATTGTTGTAATTCTTAGCATCAAAGAATCTTTGCAATACTGGAAACAACGGACTTCAATTCATATTTGTGCTATATCCACCAGGGCTATCTGTTTATCGAGCAGATATACTACTTGTTCATCTAGGCCCCAAAAGACCTTATGGAACCCATTTGCTAGTTAACTTCTCGTTCCTCTAGGTTTATTGTACTGTTCCTTTTCTAAAAGTTATAAAAAGTATTTCTAATTAGTTTAATTAGCCAAGAGTCATATTTTTTATTATGTTTAAAAATCTGCTCCAATGTATTCATTTATCTGTATATCTTCTGCTTCTTATTTGATTCTTTATAAAGAGTCATCTGTAGCTTCACTGTGTTGAATTTCAACTTGCTGACCTTTTCCTATTGCTCAGAGTTTAAGTTATTTTGGCTCCTTTCTGTCAGGTATTATTCAATTTAAAATTATAAGCTTGTGGCTAATAGATCATAAGCAGTAGTAATTGTTGTGTTCCTGGGTTGAGAGTAAATTCTTTCAAAGATTCCTGTTTGTTTCTCTTGGTTACAGAGGGCCCTGTCCTCTGAATTTCCTATGTGATACGTTTATGATAAATTTACCTACTTCAACGAAGTTTTCATGAACATACTGATTTTTCACTTGATGTCATAACTAAGGTGCCGAGCTGCCCTGGGATTCTTCTCTGTTTTCCAGTGTATGGTTCTTTTATTAGTAACCCATCTCTCCTGAATATTTGGTTTGTCCTTAGGTGGCTGAATCCAAGTTTCTCATCATCTCCTGCAGAGTGAAGAACTCACCTGCCGTCTCTGCAGTCCAGAACTGCTGAGGCATCTCGCTCCCTTTCCAGCCTGGTGTCAGCTCTGAACTCAAGGAGTCTTCTTAATCTGTTTACTTATTTGCATACCTATCTTTGCACACAATGAATAAACTTGACTGTGCACTTGACTTTTCTCTAGTTCATACAGTATTTTTAGGTAATCTCTATGGAGAGGATATTGAGAACATCTCTGTTAGTTTATTATTAAAAGAACTCTGAGTTCTTTTCATTTTAATGTTTTCCTGTTAATAATTTTCACAGGTTCCGTCTTCTAAGTTCTGGAAATATCTTTAATCTTACAAGTCATTTGTTTTGGCAGTCAGGAATAACTTAAGAATGGAGAATAGGTCTTTTTCAGTTGTCATGAAGAGTCATAGTTACTGGATTTTAGGAAAACAGTGGGAAAATAGCAATGACAGACACTGTTAATAATTTGATAGGAGATGATCACCCTATTTTGAGCTAAATACTTGCAAATTATAGCTTGGCCAACTGTAGGATTTAAGGAAATATTTATGATACCTAGTGCAATTGCTTTCAACCATTCCTTTTTTAATATCCATTTTGTTCTTTGTTTCAATTACTACTCCCATCAGGACACTCTGCAGTGAAACAAACCTGCTCCACTGTCAACATTTCATTTTAACTGGTCAGAAGCTGTGGCTTCAGGAAATAAGGATAGCTTTTGAAATGTTAAAAAGAAAAAGAAAGGGAAAAAAAGAGGAAAAGTAGCTGGGCACTGGTGGTCATGCCTGTAAACCTAGCTATGTAGGAAGCTGAGCTCTGAGAATTGCTGTTCAAAGCCAGCCTGGGCAACAAAATCCATGAGAATCTTACCTCCAATTAGCCACCAGAAAACTGAAAGTGGTGTTGTGGCTCAAGTGGTAGAGTGCCAGCCTTGAGCTGAAGAGCTCAGGGACAGTGCCCAGGCCCAGAGTTCAAGCCCAAGACCAAAATAAATAAATAAATAAATAAATAAATAAATAAATAAATAAATAAATAAAAGTTTAGGATATGTAATTCCTACTCTTCATAGCTTCCTAGCTTCCTTTCCTACTTCTTGGTCTTTTTCCTGTAGGCCATTGGCCACCACCGAGGATTTAATTCCAGGATGAAAACGATAGCAAGAGCCATCCTAAACCCCAAGTTGTGAGGAGAGTGCTAGCACCTGCACTGTTATCTATAGGACTGGCTCCAAGAAGAAAGGTGTAGCTAAAACTATGTCCAAATTTAAACCCTACAGGCCATATAATATTACCATGATTTGCTTTTAAGTGGCATTATTGATACCTTGTTAATTCATATGTCTGTTTCAGAAACATTTTTCTGAAAAGAATGGGATTCCACTTTATCAAAATGTTGGAAATTATGGAGTTTGGTTCATTACAATTACCTTGGCTGCAGGGGTAAATAAACCACAGAAGTTTAAAAGGTCAAAGCCCAAGTACTGAAATGGACCATGCCCTTAGCTTGGAGGAGTGCTGGGCATAAAAACAAGACAAGTTCATTCCACTTGCCAGAGGACTGGGCAAATATGTCAGAAAGAATCCTCCCACTAGTACTAGAACAGTTCAGGAGAGTGATCTGAAAGCTGGCAAAGATAAGAAGAGCAATCCATGGAAGGAGGGAAACTGGGAGAAAAACATGGGAATAGGTATCAATGTTCAAGAATTAATGTACCCACTACCTGATGAATGTAACTGTAATCTCGCTATACATCACTCTGACAATAAAATAGAATTATTTTTTTTAAAGATGAGCAATCCATTTTCACACTTAGGAAAATGAGAGGGGGGAGAGAGAGAAGAGCAAACAATATTCTTCCAATGCGATTATCTAAACCCATAGCCTTGCCCAGTGTATCCAGCACAAATGCTCTCCAATTAAGCAGTAACGTCAATCTGCAGACAATGTTTAATATACACCAATACTTGTGTGAAGATACAGTTTCTCAAAACAGGCATTTGACCTGGGAGCCTTTCAAGCCAGAAAAGGCAACTTCTTTGAATAGTTCAGAAACTTACCAGCTTTCCCTGTAACTCTGTATTAAGTATGACTTTCTGGAGGTTGGCACTTTCCTTAGTATGTCAAGTTCCACCTCTGCCAAGAAATTTGTTCTGGGTCAAAGTAAAGGGTCCAGGCCTGGGGCTGGGAGTTAGGCCTAGTGGTAGAGTGCTTGTCTAGCATGCACGAAGACCCGGGTTCGATTCCTCGGTACCACATATTGTTAACAAAAAGCCAGAAGTGGTGCTGTGGCTCAAGTGGTAGAGCTCTAGCCTTGAGAAAATCCAGGGACAGTGCTCAGGCCCTGAGCCCAAGCGCAGGACTGGCAAAAAAAAAAAAGGTCCAGGCCAACTTGTGTGACTGCAACTCTCAGAACCAGCTGACCAAGATCCTGGAATAGCTTCTGGGATCATGAACAAAAATCAAGGGCAGAGAAGAAGTAGAGAAAAGGACAACTTTCTGAGCCACTCTGGGGAACTCATTGAAAATGAGTGCTTTTAAAACTGCCTCAGATATTTCAAGAATGAATTTCCCTTTATTTCCATCTCTGGTCTAGTCCAGTAGCAGATTGAAACTAGCTTATAATCAGTTTTAGATGGCAAGTACAGACAGAACTTTCCTAACACCTGATTGACTTTTGACTACTTTGACTTTTTGACTACTAGCCAATGAATTCTTATAAGATTAATAAGGTGCCATGTAAAAGAAAACTTGGAAGTAGCCATCCAAGAGCTTTTGAACTTCAAATTTATTACAAGTTTCTCTAACATAGATGGAGAATTTCAGCCAGGCTGGTGCCTTCAGTAGGGGGTAGATTTGGGTAGAAATAGTTGACAAACAAATCATAATGGTTTGTTTTGTCAGTCATGAGGCATGAACTCTAGGACTGGGCTCTGTCTCTGAGCTCTTTAGCTCTTGAACCACAGTGCTACTTCTGTTTATAGTGGTTAACTGGAGGTAAGAGACTTTCCTACCCTGGCTGGCTTTGAACCATGATCCTCAGATCTCAGCCTCTTGAGTATCTAGGATTACAGATGTGGGCCATTGGCTCACAGCAATAAATGTTAGTTTTGCAGTGGACTTCTGTTAACCATGTCCTGAGAAATGTTTAACAGCGTTTTACATACAAACACTATTTTACCTTTGAAAAGGCCAATCATCTTCCATCCATGATTGATAAACTGTGAATTTATTGGTGAAATCAACCAAATTTTGCATTTGAGAAATGTTTGATAGTTTTCCTTGCTGAAATAGTGCCATTCTCAGGTGTTCATCCATCTTAATAGCTTCAATCCTTAAAATGTCTGCTGTAAATGTGCCCATGAAAATAACAAAGAGCTCTAATTCATGAACCTATCTTTCCCTCTTTTCTTGCCTTCTTTTTTTTTTACCAGTCCTGGGGCTTGAACTCAGGGCTTGGACACTGTCCTTAGACACTTTTTGCACAAGGATAGCACCCTGACACGCAAGCTACAGCATCACTTCTGACTTTTTCTGAGAATGTGGTACCAAGGAATTGAACCCAGGGCCCCGTGCATGCTAGGTGAGCACTCTACCACTAAGGCTATGCTCCGGCCCTTGCTTCTTTTCATACTTCCTTTTTCAAATGAGCTATAATTACTGTAATTCCCTTTTGAACACATTCACTCTTTATTGCCTCATGACACCCAACTCTCCTATGTCCACACCCTTACAGCTGAGATTTGTTAAGAAAATGTATATAATGGGTGACACACCAACCATCAGATGTATTTTCCAATCAGTAAGGAACACAAATCTCTCATAGAAGAGTATGCAAGTCATGTTCTGAGGTTTACAGTCATAACCCTATTTCAACAACCTCAGTCTTCGGCAAAGCTTAATTCTGTGCAGACATGAATCCAATGTATATCCTACAAAATTAAGAAGAGTGAGGGAAGCAGTCGGGAGAGGAGGGATGGGTGACAATGTTGGAAAAGGTGACATTCATCAAGATATATTGTATTCATAAACTGTTTTGTTAAATAGCAACTCCTTTATATAACTTCATAAAAGATACTTAGGTTCACCAAGTGCTGGGGACTCTATTGCTGGGGGGTTCAGGTCCCCAAAATGGCTTGGATATTATATATTGGAGTTGATCTCTGATTTTCCTTTAATTGCTTTCATGATTATCTTCCTCTCATGTGTTTTTTTTAAAACTCATATTCATTACTCAAAAAAGATACTTATAATAAAATTAAATTTAAAAACTTCTTGACTCTGCTCTTTGAAAAGATTGCCTCATTTCACTTTCTCCATCCTCAACCCCTTGCTTCCTTCTCAGAGCTACTCATCATCGAGATGACCCACAGACAGGACCTAGTATCTCTTCATTCCTACACTTTAACCCAGAGCTTGTTTTTTCACCCATGACTTAGTGTTTCAATCCACACCTTATTTCTTCCTTCCTGAACAAAAATAGACAAGTCAAGTCTCTATCCACTCAGCATTTCAAGGCCCTAAAATAGCCCCTTTCTCTTCTGAATTCTCTCTCTCTCTCTCTCTCTCTCTCTCTCTCTCTCTCTCTCTCTCTCTCTCTCTCTCTCTCTCTCTCTCTCTCTCTCTCTCCTTTTTCTGGACACAAATAAGTCCAGTATCCACCTTCAAATTAAATAAGGAGAGAAAGGGAAGGGACCCTCCTCCACTGACCTGTCTTCCTCTCCAGACACTTTCATTGCTGCTTCTCTCCTACTGCCACTGTACTTTTTGAGGCAGTGTTTGGAGATGTAGTATGGCTGGACATAGACTCAGGTCCTCCCCATCTTCCAGTAGATCACAACAGTCATGATGTCCACTCATGGCCTCCATTCCTGAATTTCTACTTACTATTCAACACATTTGAATCTGGATCTCCCCAAAAGTCTCCACTTGACTGACTGTGCCAAAGTCACACACTTCAAGTCCAGTGAAACATCTGGGGACTCTCAATTGAACTCCGATCTTTGAGTTATCATGGCAAGTGCTCCACCAGTTGGATCTCGATCTGGATTCAGACTTCAGTGCTACTATCACATCTCCCACATAGCTCGAATTACAAGTGGGAGCCATCACACCCAGGTTAATGCAATAACAATCCTAACTTTATGACTTCAAAGGAAGTAAAAAACCAAGAAGTTGGAAAGGCCACTTTGGGTTCTAAAGCTTCCACACCAGAAATGCCCAACACACATTCTCATTCTCAGTTCCATTCACCGAGGCAGGTCACAATGGGTCATTGTAATGGTGACATGGAAATCTTACTAGATAAAAAAAGAAGATCAAAACTTGCAATCATTGCCAAAGACTACCATACAGGACAAATGCATTTCCCTTCCATGTGACGGAGTAGACTTTTTCCCCTCCCCCACTCAACAAGTAGACACTCAGCTATGGCATATGCTGGCACATTTAAGACCCTCCTTTTCCTCTCCTCCCACACATAACTCTTTGTTAGTTCTAAACATTCCACTTATAAGAAATATCTTAAGGCCTCCTTTACCTATTCAACGCTGTCCAATGCCTCCTCAAATACTACGTGTGAATAACTCAGCTTGCTACCTCTTCCAACAACTCTCTTTCTTTTTACCCCAGATAGGATATTCTATTTTGCCATCCTCCAGTTCAGTCTCCTTGTTTTTAGTAAAATTGTGTATTAAAGCCAGGAAAAAGTGAATCACTTCTATAGTGCTCATCACCTTTCCCAATCTGTCTGGTTTTTTTTTTTTTTGGTTTTTTTTTGGCCAATCCTGGGCTTAAGCTCAGGGCCTGAGCACTGTCCTTTGATTTTTCTCAAGGCTAGAGCTCTACCACTTGAGCCTCAGCACCACTTATGGCCTTTTCTAAGTGTGTGGTACCGAGGAATTGAACCCGGGTCTTTGTGCATGCTAGGCAAGCACTCTACCACTAGGCCAAACTCCTGGCCCCCCAATCTGTCTTGAACACCTTTTCTTAGTCACTGTGCCCTGGCAGGTGTGTTCACACTCGTCCTGCTGTCTTCCCTCAATGCTCCCTCCAGCTCCCCGAGGGTGCCCTGTACAGCTGTGATTATTACTTTCAGTGCTAATCCTGAAATAGGAATTTCCCCAAATCCTTATTTCAGCGGTGATGCATTGCCAGACCCCACTTTACTTCCACTACAGTCACTTTCCTTGACAGTTGAATAAACTTGTAATTGACTATGAATTTATATCCACTTATCTGTGATTTCTCTCTCCCTCCAGTTGGCAGGACCTCTGTCTTTCCTGTTCTCTACTATATCTCTGGCACATATCACAGAGCTTTGATAAATGTGTGTTCAATGAGCAAATGACAAATACTAAGTCTACAATGTCCAGGCCATTAATTACTTAAGCCAAGCACAGACTTAACATGTGCTTTCTGTCTCTTTTGCTATTTTTTTCTCACAATGCACATGCAGCAAACTGTTCTCACTGTATCATGGCTGTAATACATGAATTTAGAATAGGTGAATGACTATCAGAAATGAATATCACATTTTTTGTATCCATTCATCTGGAATTCTACATAACCAACAGACAAGATAAAATAATGGAATTCGCAGGGAAGTGGATGAATCTAGAGAGAATCATGTTGAGTGAGATAAGTCAAGACCAAAGGAACAAAAGGCGCATGGTATCCTTAATATGTGGCTATTAGATCCAAACAGTACAAGAGCAATGACTCAATATTTGCATACCCAACACTATTGACATGGTACTGGAAATATAAACACAACCACATAGACATAAAAATTTATGATGCTATAGACCTAATGTTTTATTTCATAGATCAGTATGTATCTATGACATGCAAACCCTCAGCCTAATTTTAATTATGTTCTAAAATCTAAGTGCCAGTAATTGTATATAGAGATTCCTTTCTTCAATGCTTGTTTGTTAAACACATCATTTGAAATATGATGTAAAAATCAATGTTAATAAATTCTTTAAATTAAAAAAATGAACATCAGATTATTTATAGTTTCTATTGGCTTTAGACATAACATGGTATAGTGTTTCAGCCAAGGCCCCATTAATAACAAGTATTAGAGGCCTCAGCTGCCTAATGAGAGTCCAACTTCAAGATTTCCAATTAAAAAATTAAAATGAATAGAATTAAAAAGGAATTTTAAAATGTTTAGAAAGATATCCAAAGAAAGAATTTGGGGTAATCTGACTCCTTTCTTTCAATCTCCATTCTTAATCTGAGACTGCAATACCTATAATCTATATAATCTATATACCCTGTCACTTCTTTGTTATACATGTTTATTATGTTTTATCATTCATAATCAAGTGTTCAAAAACAGATGAATCATATAGATACCTATTTTGTCATAAATAAAAATAATTAAACATCAAATATCCCAAGAATAAAATTATGGGTAGACATTCATGTCCCTTTTCAAAAAAATCCCAAATAATCCATATAACAGCATAACATTTTGCTATCACTGTATGAATTTCCAGCCATTTTCAGAGCATCTTTGAGCTATTTACAATGGCCAGGGTGAGGACAGCCTTGAGCAAACCCTGGAAGTCTCTCTGGGTAAAACTCTTCTGTGCTCTGTATACTAAAATGTTTGGACTTCTGTCTCTTGTCTATCCACCACAAGCTGAACCTTGGCCCAGTTAAGTGAGTAGTTATGAGTTCATTTCAGACATCTGCAGGTGAATTCCAAACTAGCTGTGCCATTGATGAATCCCTCACAGGCACAAACAAAAAGAGACAAGGCCCGTGGCCCATTTCTGCCAGGACAACCTGAAAGCATACCAACTTGTGATAATTCAGTCACAAAAATTCTGTCTTCCAGACTGTTCTCTCAGGGATGTCAGTTCTACTCATTCTTCCACGAATTTCTTAATGGAAATGGCAGGATATGAACAAGATCAACAACTGATCAACAAGACTTTCAGCCCTCACCAACACCACCATGGCGGAACTGCTTTAGAGCCAGTGGACTTGGCTCTTATCTCTCCCATCCACACTGCTGTCCTCCCTGGGTAAAGCTCAGGATGCAGTGTTAGGCCTTGTGGGAATCTGGTGGCAAGAATAGTGTTAATTGCCTTACAATGTTTTGTTATTTTTAATGGAAAAAAAAACCTCAGGAGATTTTTATTTTATCATTTTAATGATCTTGAGTAATTAACTACTTTATGCTGATTTGATTTTCTCTCTTCCTTTGCCCCACTTTCAATTAGTTTTACTAATTGTATTAAACATGATAAATATTTCCCAGAATAAAGAGATAAAGATTGATAGACAGGAGATAGACAAATAAATAGATAAATAGATAGGTGGACAGACAGATCAAGACATAAATAATAGGTAACTGCATACATATATTCAAATAATACAAACATATATACAAATAATGGAGATAGAGAAAAAAACAGAGAGACATATACACTCACAGATATTTGCATTAAGAGCTTTTTAAATTGTAGATGGATAAATAAATAGGTAAATAGATAGGTGGACAGACAGATCAAGCCATAAATAGTAGGTAAATGCATACATATATTCAAATAATACAAACATATATACAAATAATGGAGATAGAGAAAGAAACAGAGAGACATATACACTCGCACATATTTCCATTAACAACTTTTTTAATTGTACTATCTTATTTTGTTGAGTACAACTTATTAAATTAAAGGAATAATTTTTTAATCATAAAGGTTTACCCTTGTGAACAGTATGGGGAGATATTAGTGGTAATATGAAAGATTATAACAAGATAATTCCATGATTATAATAGGTTAATAATTGCTGTTCAACAATTCACTCTGATGTGTACATAACATTCAAAAGCAATTTCAAGTCAGATTTAAGAAAATTCGAGCTCTGTCTTGCTTTCATCATTTTGTTGAGGGGTCAGCATCCATCATTAAGCTATTGAACAACTTTCTTTTCTTTTCTTTTTCTTTTTTTTTGTGGGTCACGGGGCTTGAACTCAGCATGGGCGATGTCCCGGAGCTCTTCAGCTCAAGGCGACCACCCTACCCTGGAGCCAAGCCCAATTTCCCATTTTCTAGAGGTTAATTGGAAATAACAGTCTCAGATTCTTTTGTGCCCAGGCTGGCTTTGAACCTTGATCCTCAGATCTCAGCTTCCTAAGTAGCTAGGATTACAGGTGTGAGCCACCACAACCGGCTTTGAATAGCTTTCTTTTGCCATGCTGCCTGCTCTATTTTTTTTCTTATGGACAGAAAAACAACACCAGAACATCTACATTTCACATTTAATTGGATCATTACTTTCATTAAGCACTGTGTATGGACAGCACAATATGAGGAATTAGGGAATGTTAGAAAGTCCAAGGCTCAATCCTTTTCTTTGGGCCCAGAGATGGTTTGTAATCAGTGCATGGCTTTCTGGGCATTAGCTCTGCATGGGATATTATAATTAAAAGGTTTCCAATGTACTATTTCTAAAAATCATGTAAGTTTGAGAAGAAATGTAGCCTGACAATAACACAAACAGCATTTACTAAGCACTGAAGTTCAAACAGGCCAGGTAGTTAGGACCTTGTCTAGCAGACATGCTTTTTGATTGGTTGCTGGATATTATCTGTAACTTCTGATCCCTATTTTGATCATAGCTCTTATTTATATTTCAAGTAATGTGTAATCTAATTAGAGGCATTAAATTGAGCCTGAAACACAGATTTAGCCTGTTAGATAACCCTGAATGCCTGGCCTCCCTCACACAAAAGTGGAGATTGGTGGGGTCAGGGTCTCAGAGGGCAGGTGCTGGTCTGGTTATTCACATTACCAAATCTGGGAGAAAACTGGTTTCAGTAAGTACTCACCAGATGTTCTCTGAACAAAGGGATTTAACCCCTGCTCTTCTCAGTGTGTCATAGGCTGTCACAACACTTCATGTGTTTATGAGGTGGACGTGTGTTTCCATGCTATGAAGAATGACAGGTACAGTGAAAGTATAAAGGCAGTGTTGGAAATAGAGCCTTCTCCTTCCACCATCTAGGAATTCGCCATGGGAAGTAGGGAAAGTCGTGGTGCTTAGAGGCAAGTTCAAGTAGGTATCTGTGCAGAGTGACTTGGGCCCTTCTCCTGGCAGAGCTTCCACCGGTAAGATGCTGATGTGATTGAACCCTATAGGAAGAGTCATGCTGAAGACACACAGAAAGACCAGCTTCATGCCCTGGGGAGGAGAGAATTCAGTGCCACCTGCTCTCTCTGCCACTCTTTTCCTAGCTGAGATTCCCGATCAAAATCCACATGCATAAACACTATTCTTAGACAAAATCTCACAAAATAAAAACTTTCAAAGAATAAAAGGTAAGCATTTTAAAACTTCACAACTAGGGGCTGGGAGTTTGCTTAGTGGTAGACTGCTTGCCTAGCATGCACGAAGAGCAGGGTTCGATTCCTCGGTACCACATACATAGAAAAGAGCCAGAAATGGTGTTGTGGCTCAAGTGGTAAAGCTTTAGCTTTGAGAAAGCCCAAGGACAGTGCCCAGTCCCTGAGTTCAAGGCCCAAGATTGGCAAAAAATAGTACACATCTAATATATTTTCAGATAAAATTATAAAAGCAATTAAAAATCTAGATTCTACACATGAGAGAAATATGAACATGCTTATCTCTGTGAATGTGGCTTTGCTTACTTAACATGTTGATCTCCAGCTACACCCATTTTTTGTGCAAATGATGTTATTTCATTCTTATTGAATGGCTGAATAAAACTCCATGGTATATAGATACAAATATATTTATATATATATGAAAAACCTAGACAAACCAAGTTTGGGATCAAAAGAGAAAAATAGACTATCCTGTTTTCATCTCAAATATAACACAAATAATTCTGAATCCAGCAGCTTAATGGCAGATTTGATTATTTTAAAAATGGTTTATGAATTGCAACCCCTCTTAAAGAATTTCCAGAAGTATGAAACAGAGGCAAAAGAAAAAATGTAGTTTAATGCCATGAGCCACAGCACAGAAAACAATGTTATTACTACTATAATAAGCTGCTAACATCTTGAACTTGTAACAGCTTCTTTAAACTCATGACTTCTTGCTATCCTGACATGTTCAATATCCTTGCACATTTGGAAGCATAAAACAATAGTTTCAATGACCTAGCTATTACAGAAGGCTAAAGAACAGAAAAGACTGGGAGTAACTTACAAGCCTTTCAGATAGGCCATGGATTTTTAGTGTGATAAAAGGTCTGGCAAGGTTACAGAAAACATACAACATTAGTGCCCTACAGAATGTTTGTCCATTAGGGAAGAAAGGTGTGGCAGATTTTGGTCCTTATCATCTTTAAAATATTCTGTGATATTCCTTAAAATACTTTGAGGAGTGATTTCAATGCACATGCAACTTCTATGAAATGGAACAGCATCTTCTGCACCACTCCCAACCTAAAGAACTTTGTTGTAAGAACAATGCTTTATCAATATCCCAACTTCATTCTTTAATGAAATAGAAGAAGCAACCCAAAAATTCATATGGAACAATACAAGACCCTGTATAGCAAAAACGATCCTTAGCAGAAAGAAAAGCACTGGTGGAATATTAACACCAAGCTTCAAATTCTATTACAGAGATATAGTAATAAAAAGATCTTGGTACTGGCACAAGCACAGGCCTAAGGACCAACTGAATAGACATGAAGACCCATAAATCAATCTATAGACCTATGACCACCTAATTATTGATAAGGGAGCAAAAAAATAGTGTGGAAGAAAGACAATCTCTTCAACAAGTGGTGTTGACAGAACTAGTTAAGCATCTGTAGAATATTAAAGTTGGATCTTTCTATGTCACCCTGCACCAGAATGAATTCCAAATGGATCAAAGTCCTTGAGGTAAAAAGCAGATACACTGA
The DNA here is from genome assembly GCF_031878675.1 of Megascapheus bottae. NCBI lineage: Eukaryota > Metazoa > Chordata > Mammalia > Rodentia > Geomyidae > Megascapheus > Megascapheus bottae. The sequence continues at coordinate 6,574,403 of NC_143519.1, forward strand.
AAACTTTACAAGAGGGAATGGGAGATACACTAGGTCTCCTTGGTACATGTTGAAACTTTCTTAATAAAGATCCAGAAACACAGCAAATTAAAGAAAGTTTGGACAAATGGGGCTGCATTAAACTGTAGAGCTTTTGTATGGCAAATGACAGAGCTAGCAAGTTAAACAGAAAGCCCAGAGAGTATGAGATCTTCACTAGCCATACAACAGACAAGGGCCTTACATCTAAAACATACCTTCAGAATGGAAACAAGAATGGCCTATAGACACATAAAGATATGCTTGACATCTCTGGCCATAAAAGAAATGCAACTCAAAACAACTCTGAGATTCCACCTCACTCTAGTTAGAATGACCATTATCAAGATATCTGGCGGGGATATGGGCAAAAGGAATCGCTACTACACTGTTGGTGGGAGTGCAAACTCATTCAACCACTATGGAAAGCAGTATGGCAGTTCCTCAGAAGACTAAACATGGAGCTCCCCTACAACCTAGCAATCCTACTCCTAGGCATTTGCCCAAGTGCATGAACAAGAACAGACATACTAAAGCCACCAGCACAATGATGTTCATTGCAACATTATTTACCTAAGACATGGAACCAACCCAGATGCCCCTCAGTGCATGAATGGATCAAGAAGATGTGGCACCTATACAAAATGGAATTCTATGCTGCCATCAGAAAGAATAACATTGCCTCATTCATAAGGAAATGGAAAGACATGGAAAAATGATATTAAGTGAAGCAAGCCAGATCTGAAGAAACATAGTCTCCATAGTTTCTGTCATTTTCAATAAGTAGCTCACATCCAGGATTCTCCTAACAGAGGACAATAATAGTTCAGTAACTATGTGGATATGGTCATATAGGATGAGGATAAGTGAATTGACCTCCAGGATATGGAAACAATAGCTTGATTTTTGTGTTTGTTGCTCTCAACCTACTGTATGAGGTTATTTCTCTCTCTCTCTCTCTCTCTCTCTCTCTCTCTCTCTCTCTCTCTCTCTCTCTCTTTCTCTCTCTCTCTCTCCCTCTCTTTCTCTTTCCTTTGCTTTTATTTATTTGTTTAGTTGGTTTGATTTCTCTCCTGTGGTTTAGCTCTTGTTGTCACTGTATCTGAGTACATTTACCCACTATCTGATGAATGTAACTGTAGCCCCTCTTTATATTACCCCAACAATAAAGTACAACTGGGAAAAAAAGATATAATGCTTTATACCATTCCAACATTCTTCCAAAAAGAGGCAAAAAAATATCAATTCTTGAGACATGACTCATTTTTGCCTTTCAAGAACAGTTTTGTCTCATTCTTTCTTTCTCTCATATTTATACACATAAATTCTCTCTCATATATATAGTCTCTATAATGCATATTTTCTTTCTCATATATGCATGTATGGATCTATGCATATATGTATGTTAAAATCTGCATGTCTTTGTCTCAGGGATTAGCTTGTTTAACTGGAACAATACCTCTTTACCATAGATTTTACCTTCTAACACATAAAATGGATACTTAGAAAATCTATATTTTATAAGTAACAGAATAGCAATAGTAAATTTATAGCTCCTACTTGCCATAAGTGAGAAGAGGAGTGCCCCATGCTTCTGTCTACTTGTAGAGGCAGCAGAGATTTTGTTCCATGCAGATAGAGTAGGAAATACTGCCACAGGTCAATGCAGAGCAGATCACAAGAATAATGGGAATTTGCCATTTCGTTTATAATCTGAACTATAAAAACTGTCCATAATTCATTTGAAATAAATAAAAATGGGCTTTTATTTTCCAACTCTCTCTTTTAAAGGCTTGCTCGCCTTTGCTCTTAAATAGTTTATCCTTGTAACACAATGCTGAAAATAGAGATGGTGGTTATTATAAGACTGAAACTAGAGTTTATCAAAATAACATGAAATCCAAAATGGATTTTAAAAAGACCTAATAAAATGTTTCCATTAAATCCAGACACTTTTTTAAGAGAAGACTAGAAGTAAATCCTAAATTTAGTGCTTTGCTTTCTTGTCTCAATTTGGTTCTCTTCATGGAAAAAAATAAATCATAAAAGAACAGAGAAATAAAGTAAGAATATAAAATATTCCAATGATTGGATTTACTGACACCATTTCTATACTAATCAGTGGTGTGATTGGGTAATAACTGATTCTTTTGTTCATGTTTCTTATGGACGTCACCATTGAAGATGGTGATTCCTAATGACCGCAGTAAATGCCTGTCCTATAAATCCAAGCCAGACATTGAGCACACAGAAATTACCTTTGCTCCTGCAGTCACTTTCATCTTATGACACAGCTCAGTGTCTGGATTTATAGAGCTGTCCAAATTCCCATAATAATCGTAGGATAATGAATCCCTTTGGTCAAATAGCCACAGGCTCTGAAATGGATTATTTGTTTTTAGGAGGGGAGAAAAAAAAACTATGAGTGAACACAGACACAATATTAATGGCTAGCTCAATACCTTCCTTGTTTTCCTTTTCTGTTATTAAAATGTGTTTTGACTGTATCGGTGACACTCACAGTTTTTAATGCCAAAAGATAAAACTCAAAATGAAATGGAACACTGGCATCTCTGTCAAAGCATATTTTTCTGTTTATACTCAAGTCATCACCATATGATTATGCTTCTTAAAACTAAAAAATACTCATTTTACATGGAATTTTCTTTGGCCATTTACAGCTGCACCAGAGGGTCCCAGCAAACAAGACCTCTTTCCAGGCTTTGGAAAGTTCACAGTCACCACAACAAAATAATGGATGACTTGTTTGTTTACCTACTGATAAAAATTTTAATCTTCTCAGGATTCCTTATTAGTACACATTTGGTCATTCTGAAACAATATGGAATGTTTAGGTTTGGCAAACTAGTCCAGACTAAATAGAACCTTGCTAAACTTCTTCAAGGGAATGAATCTGTGAAATCCACATCTCCTTTCATTTGCTCTACAATAATAACATTATGTGCAAGACATATAGACCAGCTTGCTTGCCATTGCTCTGAACTATTAGGATGGCACTTCTGGCATGGCATTTTGTAGAAGGGAGATTATGGGGGGCTGAAGATGGCAGGACCAGAGGGAACCCACTCTTCCTCTCTCCCCGCCTCTGGGAATCACCACTCTGCTGAGGGCTGCACCCAAAGTTTTGATTTGAGTTCATTTTCCTAACTTCCCACCCCATTCTAACAAGACACACCCAAAAGTTTCAGATAAAAAGAAAAGAAAATGCAGTCCTTCTTTCTCCATCTCTATCCAAGGTCACGCATTTCAATGGAAAACAATTAATATATTTAAGTGAAAGATAATTAAATATGAATCACTATGAAAAATAGCTCAGAAATGCCTCTAAGAAAACACGGTGGCTTAAATTGGGATTTAATTGCCTTTACTGAAAAAAAAATAAATGCATCCTATCAATACAAAAAAAAGGTCAAAAAATGAACAATCTTTCAAGGACAGTGATTTAAATAGATACAACTCAATATTTTAACACAATCCTAGTGCAGAATAAATATATTTCATACTGCCGCTTTGTCACAATCAGCTTAGTCATGACTATATTCTTCTTTCTCATTCTTCTGCACTAGAAACCCTTTTCTCCGTTCATCTCTACTTGCTGTCCCTGAGGGTGGGCTGTTCGTTTTGTGTCCTCACAGGACAGTTCTGCATTACACTGTAGGCAATCAGCTTTCTGGACGTCCTCGGGGGAATTCTCTGCTACCCTGCCTGCAGTCACCCTGTCTACCCCATGATAGAGCTCAGCCATCTACCCAGGGCACATTCCCAGCTCTGCAAAAACTGAATTACATGAGGTATCGCTTCAAAGTTGTACTCATTCAATGTTACAAATGGTTCTCTGCTGACATTGATGAAACTCCTCAGACGGCTGAAGGGACGTTGGCGACAGAGATAAATCTCCTGGTGTGTGTGTGGGCAGGCGTGTTTTAAGTTAGAGGAAAGTAAGTTGGCTGGAAACTTTAGCATTTGGGTCACCTCTAGACGAGCATTTATTTCAGCTGTGATTCATATTATTCATATTCATATTATTTTCCATCTGAATTATGACAGCTATCTACAGGATCTGATCGAGTCAATGCCCACTGCCAAAATAGCATAAAAATATATTTACTTATTAAATAAGATCTATGTAGAATAGCCTAAAGCCATCTGTTATGCAAGGGCTAATATGGTAATATAAACATATTATAATTTTAAATTTACTCTAATAATTGATTCTGTTTTCTGTCCCACTAGATCATAAGTTCTGAAGGGCAAAACCAGTGAATCAATACGTAAATGACTGAATAAGAGGAAATGCATTCTCTTCTTCATCTGACTCATGCTGGAGCTTTGAGAAAAACACATCAGCTATCATGGGTAGGAATATCTCTCTCCATTTCCTAATGTCTAGCCAACTATCAGGGTTTGCTGATAGTCCCATCTAATTTTTAAAATAAATTACTTCTTCCTTCGTTGTGCAATCCAAGATTTCTTCCCTTGGATCCTAATTCCAGCTCTGGCCCTTAGAAACGTGGCTTTCATAACGTCACTAGGAAAATAGATTGCTTTCCCTCCATGTAAATCTGATCATGTCACAGGCTCCATCGTTGGTCCCAGAGGCTCACAAAGACCCACATAAGCCTGACCCCACCTATGGGTCTTGCTGCATCTGCCACTTCCGCTCTGGGGATTTCACCAGCCCTGACTTCCACAGGCAAGGGCTTTGCGCTCTCCGCTGTCACCTTCCTCTGTGTCCTGACCTGTTCTTTGGCTTCCAGGTGCAGCTCAGGTTTCCCTTTCCAGAGACCCCAAGAGCCCTTTGAACGATCCTCCAGATGAAGTCCAAGGCACCCTTGATCGCAGCGCACCTGGGGCTTTGGCCTCATTCTTCATGTTTCCATGTGCTTTTGGCCTTCCTGTTGCTAGATCCATTTCCCTGACAAAACTATTAGCCTCTTGAGCATGGATATTTCTTACTCCTCTTTTATTCCCACTGCTTGACGAGGTGCCTGACTCACGGGAAATACAGAACAAATGAGGGTTGACCTTAGCTGAACTTTCTGCAACAAGCTGGCCTAGCCATGTTCAACCAGATTTGAAAAATCAGTTTCTCCCAAAGAGACTTTTGCAGCATTCAGTCTTGTAACGAAGTGTAACCTTTTGCTTATAAACAAAAAAAAATAATGATACACCAAAATAACCTTCCTCATTTTGGATTTGTTCAGTTATACTGAGCAACAAAGTAACTGCAGTATATTCAGCTACCTTCTATTTCATTAGAGGATTGTTGACTGTTCCTGTAAGCTGTACAGGTAATAGTTTCCTAACCAAAATTGACTGTGTAATTGGGCTGTTTTTTGCTTCAGTAGGAAAAAAGAAACCAATTAAATTTGAATTTTTTTTCAGTCTGGGTATTTTAGTTCCTACATATGTTTAAAATTAAATAGATTTTTATTACCTCATGACTCAACTTATTATTAGAAAAAAATATGAAATCTCCAAATGTAGAAAATTGGTAGCCAGTCTAGAAGCCCTACACTTTAGGTAAATAAAAATTACTTTCATAACAATACAACGGAGAATCCATGTGTTTTCCTACTGTTGAGGCCATATCTACTTCATAGTCTTTTCTTAGTCACAAAGAGTGAACTTGAAATAAATATAATAAGGCATTGTGGCCAGAGTTGTACAATATCAGCCAGCATTTATCTAAGAGCAGAGAAAAATAGATAAAGGAGAAAGATTCAAGTCCTCTGGCTGTTGTTTGGTATCTGTGGCACAAAAATATCAGCATAATAAACACATGGTAATCACACTATCACATAAATCTTCGAATGGATCTTACCTGCTGGACTAAAAGAGGCTACTGAGTATTAAAAAGATGTGATGGTCTGAACACATGAAATAAAAAAAAGGAAAGGAAAAGTCATTTATTAAATCTGACCTGGCCATACAGAAGGACACTGTAATAAACCTTGAGAGATGACTGCAATCAGGCCTTTGTGACAGGCCATTGAGATCTGAAATGAAAAACTGAATTATTACAAAATAAAAGGATTTGCTTTCATTGTTGAATTGATTCACACATTTAAGAAAATTTTGTTAAATGTGGGGGTTATATTTGAAGGTCAGAGAATAAAATTGAAACATTTCACCTATATCTCAGTGCAAGGGAATTGCCGGTGTCCGGATTTAGGGATGTTGATCTCTGCTCAGACTTCAGGGAGCTGTGGTCCTTTGCTGGAAGTGAATCCAGCCAAAGAGCATTCTGGGACAGGATGCCTCAGCTCCACTACTCCCCTGTGTAGGCTCAGGGCAGCAGGCATCATTAATCTACCCCAGCACTCATTCTCAGGTTACTTGTGAATTCTGCTCTCTTCTCTGGGCTTGCTGGAGAATTCCATGATCCCTCTCTCCCTGCTGCCTATTACCTTTATTAATGTTTCATCTGTCTCTTTACAACCATATTCCTATATAAGAGTTGCTCACTAACCTTGAAAATGAGCTACTATCTTTTCCTATGAAAGGGGAAATTCTAAAACAATATGTGTCTGATATCCAAATTTAAACTAGCCTGAACAATATTGTCCTCCATCTCTTTTCTGTGGTGGGAAGATTCCAATGAACGAGAATTCGCTCCATAAACACTTTCATTTTGTCTGTCAACCCAAATTCTCTTATACCCAATAAAAGACAGATAGTACGCAATGTAATAAAATGTGAATGGAATACTACCTCTTCACCAACTGGCTCCCTTGGTTGCTCAGAAATTTGTGTTTTCTGGATTGTTGTTTGGTGTTTATTGACATTTTTATGATGATATCAATTGCACCGTACATTATTAAAATTTTAATTACTAAGATACATTAATTAAAAGGCATAAGATTAAGAGTGATAAAGTGTTTGAGGCCTGTCATTATCTATATTATCGCTGTCATTATCTGTACTTAGTTTAAAATTGGAATGTCATGAATAAACATGCAGTTTTAAATGAACCATTGAGCAGCTGACATGGCGTGTAAAAATGGATCTGGTCTTTTTCTAAAGATGTCCTTTCTTTTCTTTTCTTTTCTTTTTTATCTAAGTAATTTATTAGAACCCTAAACACATCTTATCTTTCCCTAGCTTCTATTTAACTATTTTCCTGTGTTATGATGGAACCAATATAACTATAAATGTTTATTCATAAGCAACCTTGCTCTCCTAAAAAGTTTAATAAAGAAGAAAACATTCAAAATATGAAATAACGTTCAGAAGTGGAGACTTACCAATGGTATCAAATATTTCTTATTAAAATCATGTTCTTTTGGTCTTTCCATTTAGTAAGTCTGTCTTTTTCCAAATGAATAAATTTTGTAGCTATTTGATATCCTTCATCATTGCTCAGAAAATACAGGGAATATCTTTATTATAGCTTAACTCCCGTTCCAATAAATAGCTAGTTGGAATCACTTATTTAAGTTTAAAACTGGAAGAAAGCAAAATCCCTTGGCCATTATCAATTGATTCCTTGTTCTAAAAGTCCAGCTACACTGCAATGAGAGACACAGAGTGACAATTCACTTTTCAGTAGTCATGAGGAATTAAGGAAGTTTAACAATGAGAAAGTTTAAAATATACTTAAATTTTAAGTTCATTTTTTTCACAGCACTCAGTGAGATTTCTTTTATGCATAGGACCATACTTTTGACAACTGTTCAGGTTTTCCAGTTCTTATTATTTGAATTAGAAGTACTAAATGCTATCTAACTGACATGCATCTCTTTTTGGATGACTACCTTTTAATCAACACAAAAATGCTCACCAGGTCTTATTTAGCTTCTTCTCCCCACCCCATCCCTCAGCCCCCTGCCTTGTTTTCCCACAGTAAGTCCTCTTATCTGGATTCTAGTCCTAGCTTTCGTTGCTAAAACCAGGCAAACCCATGTGCCAGTTAAATAGGAGTTGTGAGCATCAAAGGAGATTTCTGCTTTTTTCATGCACACAGAGACTTGCACTTTGTGGGTGTCTGATAAACAGTTCTTGCATGAGTCAATGTACATCTCAAGTGAAAATGAATTTCTTTATGAGAATCCTGTGCTTTCTTTTCTCTCACTAGTTGATGCATACAATAGGCATTAGGACAATTCTTTGAATAATAGTTGGCCCATGGTATTAATCTCTCTTCTTGCAAATAGTTCTCACAAATAACTGGAGAATGTACTGAGGATGGAACATCCAGAAATAAGGGGCTGGGGATGATTAGAACAGCAAAGACTCTGTCTCAGTCCCCAGATTAGAACAGGATATCCTTCAATGTTTCAGTCCAGTGAGTCACATACTCCATAGTCTATAATCCTAACTGAGCTGCCACTTAGGGTCTCTTTACCTAAGATACAAATTGAGTATCCTATGTCAAGACTCTGTATTCCTTAGACAGCTTTGTCAGACCTATTCACAGGAACCAAAGGCAACTTTTGCCTCTTGATACCTAATTCTAAATAATCAAATCTATTACAGGTAACTTGTTTGGTCTGAATGCTGTGCTAACTCACTAGCTTCTGGCTAGTCCTGAATTAGTGAGCCAGCCTATATCCTGCCTATTTGAAACTTGTTAATATCACCAGTGAAACAGGAGCATTACACTTGAGATTTCTGAGTTAGCTGTAGGGAATTAAATCCTTATGTCTAAGCAAATAAGTATGATTCATAATAATTATAACAATAGTCTTTCAAAAGATGATCATTTGCAGCTCAATGCTTAGCCAAAATGTCTTTTAAGATTTTGGGTTAAGGGCTGGGAGTTTTCCCTAGTGGTTAAAGTGCTTGCCTAGCATGCATGAAGACCCGGGTTCGATTCCCCGGTACCACATACATAGAAAAAAGCCGGAAGTGGTGCTGAGGCTCAAGTGGTAGAGCTCTAGCCTTGAGAAAGTCCAAGGACAGTGCTCAAGCCCAGGACTGGCAAAAAAAAAAGATTTTGGGTTAAAATTCATATTTTAAACAGTATTGTATGAACTTTTAAATTCCTGTTTTCTGAGAATACAATCACATGTTAGTGATAATAGAATTGTGGGCATCTGCACATCAATGAGCAATGCGTTCATTTATTAAACCATGAAAGTAAATTTTCTTTCCATTGTGACATTAAAGGTAATAAAATTCTAAGATACTCGGGACCCTAAAACAGCCCTTTCTGCTTACTGTGGTCATCTGCTTCAAAGCCATCCTCCCTGAGTCAGTACCAGAGCAGGGTGGTAACAGCTTGAAACTTCTAGTCAAGTGTTAACATCGGGTCAGCTCATACCTTTGTTGTTGAGCCATCAATATTCGAAAGCAAGCCCAGATCCCACAAGTACCCCAAGGAGCTTAGAGTGGTTAAGACTGTACACTTTCATTTCTCATTTCTGATTCATTTAGTGTCCTTAACATCTTCTTGCTCAATTTTTTAAACCCTATTAGATTTTTTCTTGATTGTTTTTCCATTACCATTGACTATCAAAAAATGTGATATTTTTACACAATGGAATTCTAGGCAGTCATCAGAAAGAATGACATTGCCCTATTCATAAGGAAATGGAAAGAGTTGGGAAAAATCATAATCAGTGAAGTAAGCGAGACCCAAAGAAAACTGGACTCCAAGGTTTCCCTCATTTGCAATTATTAATTTATATCTAGGGTTTTCCTAGCAGAGGATCACAATAGCTCAATAGCTATGTGCATATGGCCATATAGAATGAGGTTCAGTGAAATGAACTCTAGGATATGGAAACAAGAGGTTTATATTTGTGATTGTTGTTTTTAATATACTATGTGAGGCTATTTCTTTTCTCTTTCTCCTGCCTTATGGTTAATCCCCTGTTGCTATTATATCTGAGTTTGGTATCTGGTATATTGTATGTATGTTTATTTTTTTATTTAAAATAGGGAAGGGAAGGAGCAAAACAAGGTGATTGGGAGAAGGGGAAGGGAAAGTGGGAGAAAAGCATGGGAAGGGGTATCCATGTCCAAGAGGTAATGTACCCACTACCTGATGAATGTTACTGTAACCCTCTATATATCACCATGACAATAAAAGTAAATAACCTATTACCATTGAATATTGATCTTTCATAAGAATGAGTTTTGTACTTATAAGAGAAATGAAGCTGGGGTCAAAACTGTATATTAGTTTCAGAGAAAATGTTCAGCAAATGCTAAATCAAAATAATAAGTGTCTTATTTCCAGCACTCACTTTCTGGGCCACTTCTTTTTATTCTTCTTTAGATATGAAATTGGATTGAAAGTCGTATTTCGACTTCCTCTTCTTTTTCCGCAGGCAAGGGTCACCCCTGAGTTTATATCAGAGCTCCAGGAAAGAGCTGTTTGGTTCATACACAGGCACTTGATGCACGGATGGGCTCATGCATAAGTTCTTGATGTGCTGAGCGGTTAGTTCATGGGCAGGCACTTGATACAGCCTCCACCCACCAACTCTTCCCTTTGATTTTCAAAGCCAGGAATTTCATTCAGTTTGGTGAAGAAAGTAGAATAAAGTTAGACAACCATGTGCCAGTACCCTACAGAGAAGGCCTAAGCTGAAAAACTACCAACATGCAGAACTGAAGCCCAACAAGAAATGGAAAGTGACTTTCCACCCTGTATCCCCGCATTGCCTCAGGAACTGAGGCCTTGGCACCCTCGCTGTAACCTTAATCTTCAATACTTCCCCGCAGAAGTGCAATACTTCCCCTCATCTAGTGCAAGCATGATTTGTAACAAATTCCCTGACTGAACAGTAGGAGTGCTTTCGTATCTGCTGGGTGGGCATTTCAACACTGGGACAAAATGCCTGAGAACACAGTCACAATGAAAAGGATTTATTTTGTTGATGTTTTCAGGCGTTTCCATCCACAGTGATGGGAAGAACAAGGTGTCTCAGACCGGAGAGGATCTGGGGCTGAGATTCACTTCCAAAGGCCTGGCCCTGTGGTCTTCTCCCTCCAGCGAGTTCCACTTCCTCACAGCCTCTTCACATTTGGAAAGGAACAATGTATTAAACCATTCATCTGTTCACAGCCATTCTAATATGATCATATCTGAAAATACTCTGCTACAGGTCAAGGCAAATAGTACTTATTTCTGAGGTGTTTTTCCAATGCAATCAAAATTAACTACCACAGTACCTAACCAGTTTCTGCCAACCCTCTAAATCTACTATACGTTGTCCAATCTCATTCCTGATCAATGATAATTTCCTATTCTTATGACAGAATTAAGGTCAAAGTTATATTTCTATCTAAAAATGATCCAAAGAGCAATAGTAAAACTAACCCCTTTTATCTTTCATGTTTCTGCCCGTCCAGGGGCTTACCATCAGCCTGGGCACTATCCCTGAGCTTCTTTTGCTGAAGGTTAGTTCAGCATCACTTCTAGCTTTTTCTGAGCTGTTTATTGGAGATAAGATTCTCACAGACTTTCCTGGCCAAGCTGACTTTGAACCATGATCCTCAGATCTCAACTTCCTGAGTAGCTAAAATTATAGGAGTGAGCCTCCAGCATCCAATCAATATCTTTTTCTTTGATTTCTTAAATACAAGCAATGAAAAACAGAAGACTGACATATATTATGCATTTAATACATATTATAATTTATTTGTTTAAGTCTCCTTATTCGGTCACTCAAAACCATAGTTTTCTCTTGGTTTTCCTTTGTGCCAGGCCTCTGAAATAAATATTCAATTATAAAATTTATTTTACAGAAAATATTTATAATTTTTAAGTCTTTTTTTCTATTGGGAGAATTAGCTTAGAGGCAAAGACCTCATAATCTTTCAGAAACTGATAAAGGAGCGCTGATAGTAGTCCAATATTTGTGGAAGGCTAATTTACTATACTTTTCTTACAAACTGTCATTTTCTGAAAAGCTAATATCTTTGTATGACTCCAAAAGTATGAAACAGTGAAATTGTATTTTGTCACTAAGAAATTGAGATTGGTCATGACCAAGGTGAAATCTTTTCTAGCTGGGTTTATTTCTTCAGCTAGCTTTCATTTAAAAGGCCTGTATTCATGTTTTTAAATTTCCAATGATTCAAAATGAATTCTAACATCATTCCCCAGACTTGGCAAACCTTCCCTGATATTTAGGTAGCATGTTGTCTATTAATCTGGGACTAGGGGAAATAAGTGAGCAGGCACCAGTCAACTTGGCCTCATTCCTAAGCAAGCCTCTCTGCTAGGCAACGTGTCTGGATCTTTGATTTCTATTCTGGCGCAGAAAAACAGAGAGGATAAGGCAGGAGATTGTTTCCAGAGAAACCTAAAGCTATGTTAAGGTACTCACCCTAGAGTATTATCAAACAGGAATCATGAATTGAAAGTGTCTCACAACAGAGGAAAAACATCCAATTAAAAAGTATGAAACTAGAGGCCCAACTTCAGGCTCTGAAATATTTCAAGATAATGTCACCTGATCATACATGCCACGGTTTCTAAATGTATGGTGTCACATTGTTTGAGATTACATGCCTTGAAACACATTTTTATTTTCTTCACGTTGGTTGTTTGGGTTTTGGTTTTTTTTTTTTCTTCAAGAAACACCACTAAATCACTACTACTTGAAAAGTTTCTAAGTCAAAACCTATGTCTCCTATTCATGCTTCCAATTTCCCATCTCAGTGTAATGGCATACATCAAACCACAGAATTTTCAACAGTTCAGTTGAATTCGAAATAGAATTGAAAATAGATTTTAATGGCCAACTGTCATGTATATGTGTGGTTATCTCAAGCAGAGAAAAATCTATTAAATATTTATGAAAATCATTTATGTTTTGGTCCCCAAACAGCATAGTTAAAATTAAACAGTCATCACAAGAAAGACGATGTCATCCCAGGTAACTTCTTACTATTGCTCAGACACTCAGAGCCTTTTCAAGTGTGCACTGAGCAGATGGAATGGTTAAAGGCCTTTCCGGTGAACATGTAAGGCAAATTTTCCAGCAATCTGCTGGGATTTGTTGGATATTTCCAACAACTTTTTTAAAGTCCTTGCAGAAGGATTTTGTAAGTTATGTTTACCAATCTATGGCTTTTCATTTGTATATCCATCCTGTTTTAAAGGATGAAGTATCTTTCAACAATAAAAAGAGGAAGCATAATTATATACTTATTGCAAAAAGCTTGTGTTGTCTTGTGGTTACTCTTTACCTTTATTGATTTTATTTAATTATTTATTTGTTGGTGATGGAGCGTTAACTCTGGGCCTGGGCATTGTCCCTGAGCTCTTCAGCTCAAGGCTACTGCCCTACTCCTTGAGCCACAGCACTTTTTCCGGTCTTCTAGTGTTTAATCGAATGAAGATTAGAGTCTCAAGTCCTTTCCTGTACCAGCTGGGTTTGAACCACAATCCTCAGATCTCATCCTCCTGAGTAGCTAGTATGGCAGGCATAAGCCATGGGCTCCCAGCTTTTCTTTCCTTTTAATATATATTTTTCTCCTGTAAAACTGACTTTTCTCCAAGAAAGAAGAATGAAATGATATAATTACACGTGGCATATCTATGTTTTCACTTCCAATTAAGGCTTTGACTTGTGTTACTCTACCATAAAACTATATGGAAAACTTCATGTCAGCTTCCGTGTTGCTGAGTGGCTGAGAATGTGCCTGTCCCAGCTGAAATCTGTACTATCTCCAGATTGCTCAGGCTGGTCTAAATCAGCATACGGGACCAAGGAAATGGCTGCTTCCTAATTAGTAATAACTGCAATCTTCCAGGGCAATATTTTCACACAGAGTTACACTAGAGTTTCCCTGTTTTGTTCTGTTTCACCTGGCTCTTGCATGGAAGATAAAGGGGAAAGGAACTATACACTGTCAGTTGGAAGTTGGGCACTCCTATTCTGGAGGAGAAGAGTAAGATGATTTAGCAATGGAATCTGGGAGTTTGACTGGAGAAAAAATATCTGCATGAGATAGGCAATTCTATTCTGATTGTCTTATATACCACCACTCTGAGGTATGGATTTCTGAGGACTGGATTTACCCCTGTGTCTCCTGCCATGTTTTACTGCTGTTCACAAGTACAGTTGGACTTATGTGAAAAATCTTTTCCCCTGGTGCAACAAGCAGAAGCCAGGACTTAGTCAGTTGTGCTGACATAAGAAAAGGCTATGTCATGTGCCTTCACCGATAATTGCAGACCCCCCAAATAGCTGGCCAAAAAAAAGTAATCTAAGTACATTTTTACAGAATATTTCCATAGGTCATAGTAATCATTGATGAGAGTATATTTTTTCACTTCTAGAATCCCCTTTGCACATACTTTTCTTGGTGAGAATAACTCATTAACGAAAAAAATGTTTTAGTGCTTTTGTGGAAGGTGTAGGAGGAGATTGTTATTGACTGGAGAATTATTACCTTTCATCTATATTCTTGGGAAAGGTAAAAACTAAATGCAAGAACAAAACTGAAGTTTGTAGTTCCATTCACTGCTAATACTAGAGAGCTCAGGTTCAAAAGAAAAGACTCAGTGTTTGGGGATGGGTAGGAACTTTATTCTTGGACAGAATGGATTAGCAAAATGTAAAATATATTTACTTCAGTCACTTACTTCAGTTTAATGTTAATTAGGATGATCAGTACACTTTGAACTATAAAATAAAAGCAGCTCCATTTACCCTCCCAAATAGGTGGCGAGTATTGTATTTTTTTAATCCTTCCTGCACTGTTAATGGGAGCCAGGAGTATTATAATGAGCAACAGAATGTCATCCACTAGATTCTTTCTTCTTCAATCACACCACATCAGCAGCAGTACCACTGCAGGAGAGAACACAGGAAGACCATTGTGCTCTCAAAAGGCCACGTCACAATGTCGTGATTTGTAATTCTCCAGGCACCTTGAAGTAAATGACACAGCTCGTTCCCTGGCATGCAACTGCTGGTTACCTGTGGAGGTTATGGCTAAATAATGGGAGTGGCATCCTAGTTGAGGAATAATGAAAATAAGCCAGCTCACATTGAAACCTACTACTTACTGCCTTTCTCTATAATCAAGCGCCACTATAAAAACTTGAAGTCTATGAGAAATGAATGAGAAAGTGTTTAAAAGATGCAGCTTCCCTTGAGAAACAAAACCATTGAAATATACATGGATAATGACCTCGGGAAGCTGGAGGTAGTGTTCAGTGTAGTGTAGTCGTATATTGAATACCCTCATCTCAGCTCAGCGACCTCTGTTAGTATAGGGGAAAAGTGACTTTGCTGTTTGCTCCATTAGCCAGATAATTGATAGGCACAAGGTCCACAAAAGAGGAGTGGGAACAGAGAATATCCCTGAAACCACGAGGAGGAACTGACCTGAAGATAAGCATCTCTTCATAGTCATAATGCATCCACACAGCCAGCCATCTGGGATAATCAGGAAGTGGTACCAGGTATTAGCTTGAGAACTGGCATTACAGAAAGGCACATGTCATTTAGGACAGATTCCATAGCCTAATTGATGAGAGCTGCCAAACCTCTGTGCCTTAGAGGCATGGGACTTTTGTGACCTCATGTCCTTCCATCTCTTTCCTCAGTGATTCTGCTGTTTCTTTATATTTCTAGGCAAGCAAAAAAAAAATCCTGGAGAATGTGTACCCTGGCCACTTACCATTACTTCCACTGGAAGGTTCACTCTTCATGTATATATGTGATTTGGTCATTTCAGTAATATTACATATATTGTTTCTGCAAAAAACATTTCCTTTGTTCACTGTTTAAAATAATCCCCAATTGGCCATTTTCTAATTCTCTGTCAATAATGAGTTTTAAGGTGGCTCTTCCCTACCAAAAACAAAACAAACAAAACAAGCAACAACAAAAAGCACAGCCACGCTTTAGTAACTATAAATATAGCTGATCTGAAAATAAGCCTTTGTAAATGACATTAAGTTAAAGATATGGAAGGGGGTAATGAATTTACACAGTGGGTTCTAGTTATAGAATGAAGGGTGAGCCTGCTCACATCTTGATTAAGGATCTCCAGGCCTAATGATAAAGCAAATGAATTTATATTGGCTTATGCCATCATATGTGTGCTCCTTTGATTTAATATCCCTAGGAAATACGTACATTTTCCTGTTCTTCCTTTTCATCGCAATTACCACCATGTGATAGGTAATGTGCACTCATTCTTTAGCTGCCCCGAGGAAATGTGGTGGCAGTGGTTTTATCCAGGAGACTCTTCAGTACCCAGAAAATGCCCCTTGCAGAGTATTGCGGAATGTATGGAACTATGGGTTAATGGCAGCTGCAGATCGTATTAGGCCAGTATGTTTCCAGGATGGTATATCCTGAGTATATCCTGCTGCTAATACATTTATTTACCATTCATTTCGACTACATTATTACAGGAAATGTTATAAATCCTTCAGACATTGCTTTTCAATTCACCTAGTTTTCTGCTGCTGCCATTTACAAGTGACCACTGCGATTCCTTATTCCAAAAGATGCTGAAATTGACAAGAAATAGTTTACAAGATGAAGCTACTGTCCTTTCGGTATGTTGTTTGAAGAAAGAAAAAAATGAATTGGCTCCTTAAGATTTTCCAGCTTCCTGTGAGGATGTTAGTGTGGATGGGGGCTCTTAGGCTGAAGGATGCCCACGTGTGTCTGCTGCTCCTGCAGGAGACACCTTCAAGGTTAACAAGTGTCTACTCAGGAGGACTGCAGAGACAGGAAGAGCGATGGGACACGCTCGCCGTCAGGCAACGAGCAGGGAGAGGCCGCTGCAGCGTGCACAGAGGCACTCACTCATGTCACGTCACCGCAGGCTGTGAGAGAACACGAAGACCTGTCTCTGATAGGAGTTGAAGGAGACAAGCAGGAATACCCTTTCCCTCACTCCCTCAAGGACTTTCATGGGGCCATACAGGCCCGGATCAGCAGCCTGGAAGACCAAAAAAAAAAAAGAGACAATTATTACTATTTTAATTGAACAAGAAGAAAGGCAAGAAATAGAGAGAACTTATGGCAAGCAAATTAGCCCATGACCTTGAGTCACTCTGCTGCCGACTTTCTACTTTCATGTTAGAGGTCAGGACATTGATGCTCGCAGAGGTAAGCAAGGCTCCAGTAACCACAGGGAAGGGCCTTTTTGGCTCAAAGCCATGTATTACCATAGTCTTCATCTGCCTATCTGTACAAAATAACAAGCATGATTTGTTCACCTTTGTAACCTGAATTGACCTCTTTTACCAAAAGAAGTCTGAGCTTGTGACTAATCAAAATATAATTTACACATACTAGCAAAGCTTTAATTAAAAAAGTGAACAATTAATCCATCCATATAAGGTCATTTGAAACCCAAATAGAGGGAACAGGTAAACACCCAACCCAGGGTCAGAATTTCTGGATTTAAACCTTAGTGCCTTATCTCTGGTCAATTATGGAGCATTAAATAATAAGCTTAAATGTCTAGAGTTGCTGCTTCTTTACAGGATTGGTCAATTATATATTAACAATATTTCATAAATGAAAGTAAAACAATTAACACTTGTAAGGTATTCAGTGATGATTATAAACACGAGTACTAGCATTATGATTGTGTATTTAAAGATACAGCCTTGGGCCAGGAGTGTGGCTTAGTGGTGGAGTGTTTGACGATCATGCACGAAGCCCTGGGTTCAATTTCTCAGTACCACATACACTGAAAAAAGCTAAAAGTGGTGCTGTGGCTCAAGTGGTAGAGTGCTAGCCTTCAGAAAGCTCAAGGACAATGCTCAAGCCCTGAGTTATAGCCCCAGGATTGGCATAAGAGAGAGAGACAGAGAGGGAGAGAGAGAGACAGAGACGAAGAGAGAGGCAGAGAGGGGGAGAGAGAGCCTTTCTACAATGATGTGTATCCATACATACAAATGTATATATGTATCTATATATATGAGTACATGATGTATATACAGATAATTATATTATTTCAGGCTCCTATGAGTTATAACACATGGAAACAAGAGAAGATCTGACAGGAAAGACAACTGAAAGCCAAGACCTGGAGATGAGCAAAGGGAAGGAATTCATAATTGGATCCTTAGTCAACTTGCAAGAGACACCTGAGAGATGACTGAGGGTTTGGCTTGATAGCTGTTAAAGTCGATTTGAAAACTACATGTATCTCTCAGCCTGTGTAAAAGCTTTTGTGTAATAAGCTGCGAAGTTCTATGTAGACTAAAATTTTAAGGCAGTCTGCATTTCCTGAAGTTTGGTGTATATGTGG
Source organism: Megascapheus bottae (assembly GCF_031878675.1). Taxonomy (NCBI): domain Eukaryota; kingdom Metazoa; phylum Chordata; class Mammalia; order Rodentia; family Geomyidae; genus Megascapheus; species Megascapheus bottae. The sequence continues at coordinate 6,592,637 of NC_143519.1, forward strand.
TAAAACTTTAATATGTACATGGAAATTAAATCATTCATTGGTCATGTAGCACAAGATACTAAAAGGTGAAGTATTATGGCTTCTCTATGGATGCCTCTCCCTAACATTTCATTGGTTGGCACATATTTACTGATACTCAAGTATGGAAGTACCTATCATTTTTTTTGACAGCCATGGGGCTTAAACTCAGGGCCTGAGCACTGTCCTGGACTTTTCCTAGGGCTAGAGCTCTGCCACTTGAGGCACAGAACTACTTCCAGCTTTTTTTCTATGTATGTGGTACCGAGGAATTAAACCCGGGTCTTGATGCATGCTAGGCAAGCACTCTACCACTAGGCCAAACTCCTGGCACCAAGGAATTCCATATCATTTTTACTGACTGAACTGTCCAATACCTTTGCAGACTGTGTAAGTTGATCCACACCATTTCTTCAGACTAGTAATGTTTCTGCTATAATTTCTTCTGCACCCTGAAAACTGAATGCAGCTCATTTTCTTATCTTAGTCAAATGAACATGCATACAGGATTAAAAGAGAAATAAATGTCTATGATAAACAAGAATATAATCTTCCAACCCACTTTGTTCAATCCAGTCTTGCTCTGCTTCACTCTCAAGACCCATTAACATTGTCACCATAGGTGTAAATAGTAAACATGATTTCTACTTAGAAATTACTTACTGGCATCATAGAACAGAAATTGTGAATTTAACAACTCAGTCATTTTTTTCTCTTCAGTTTTCAAAAACTGTATCACACTGCAATAACTCTAGTAATTCTGTTTATGAAATCAAATCATATGCTTAGTACTGATTGTCCCCCAATTTTGAGCTCTGTCTCTTCCATACTTGATCAATCAATAGAATATTGATAACAGAGCCTTCGGCCCCATCTCTTCTTGTCTCTACATTTAGCAAACTGAACAGTTTTTACATCATCCAGATTAACCAATACTTATATTTCTGTGCTGAAATCACAGTTAATTTGAATGCTTTCACAGTAGGTTATACATTAAAGTTAAATACCAATAAGACATATTTACACATCCCAATACATATTGCTGAGAGAAGCTACGACAGTCAGAGCCTGAGCTTCCAGCATGCTCCGAATCCCAATCAGGACCCAGAAGCTGTTCAAACGTGAGTGTTCACAGCCCCATTACCAAGGGATGCTCAAAGCTGGTGACGGGTAGGGCATTAACTGAACCCCACATATGACTCGGCAGTTTCTTTAAACTGTGTCATTCTCAGGATATTTTGTTTCCTTCATTTGTATTTTTGTGGTTTTCAATTGCCTGTTTTCATTTCCTCTTTTATGAAGGACTGCATGCTTCCTTGCTGGCCTTCACTGTAAAGGGAAGTCAGTTCAGGGACTACGTTAGTGGCTAGGCCCGCAGGTTGAGTGGAGAGAGAGAGAGACAGAGAGAGAGAAAGAGAGAGAGAGAGACAGAGACAGAGAGACAGAAACAGAGAGAGACAGAGAGATAGAAACAGCAAGAGACAGAGAGAGAGAGACAGAGGAAGAGACAGAGAGACAGACAGAAAGACAGAGACAGAGAGAGACAGAAAAGAGAGACAGACAGACAGACAGACAGACAGACAGAGACAGAGAGAGAGAATGCAGGTTACATTCTGGGACTTTTAAAAGCAGTTCAATGAACGTTCCCTTCTGACTTGACCACTGTACCCTATAAACTTTAGCTCTTTTGAGAAAGTTTATCCAAACTGAGGAGAGTCTACAAAAAAGTCTTCAAGAATTCTCCAAAGATAAATCCTAAATTTCAAACTTTTTGTGTGAGGTAAGGAAAAATGTGGGATCCAGGGAAACTGCTTGATCAAGGATGCTTGAACTGTCTATCTTCCATCTATCTTGCTAACAGCCTCTAAAACTGCCAGACCCCAAATAAAGTTTTCTGTGTAAATAATCTTTAACCTCTACTGCACTCTGGCTGCAGCTTCTTCGATTGTTTTTTATTCGTCACTATATTTCCTTTCAAGAGTTTTTCATACAGTAATATAGTTCCACACATTTTCAGAATTTAAAAAAAACTGTAAAATCAATATGTTCTTATGTCAGTCTCATTGGTAATTCCTTATCATGTCTGTAATGGGTTTTAGAGGAGGAAAAGAAGAGAAAAAAGAAACAGTATTTAGTATACCACCGTAGATTGAAAGTAATTTAGTCATGCCAACAAAAGTCATTAATGTTTGAGGAAGAATTATCACCATGATATTGTGTCTGTGTTTTTAATATATTCTACCTGCTGCTTCTATCTTCTTAAAACAACCATAAAAATCAAATGATATTGAAGCTCTGGAATCACATTGTCCAAACATATGGCTATTTAACTTTAAATTAAAGAGTGTTTAATCAAGTTTAAAATTCATTTCCTCAGCCAAACAAGCCACGTTTCAAACACTCTCAGTCACACGTGGTTAGAATGTCCTGGGCTCAACAGTGAAGATCAAGGACCGGTGGACAGTGCCTTCTCTCCAGAAATCACAAACCTTCACAGTAAAGAATTCACTCATTGAAACCTAGTGAGGAAGCCTGGGCAGGGCTCCCTACCCCCTCTCCTTTAGATACTTAAAGTCTCCTGAATGTGTTGTAGGAAGGAAATCTGCTTTCCACAGTCCCTTGCTGGACTGCATACACTGATGGTATGGCACCCACAGAGACAGGGAGAAAGTGGGAGGTTTGAACCCCTGCAACACCTTTTAGGAGGCAGAAACCTGGCACTTCAGTGTTTATTTTGGACAGTCAGACTTACAAATGAGGAAGGTCTTAAATTACCTTCAGAAACAGCCTTCTTGGGAACAGCCAAAAAGAAAGGAATTTGACAGGGACCTTGGTTTGTGTTTGCTTACGGTTCAAGGCCATCTACATGTTGAGTGTGACAGCCGACTCACCCTTCTGGAAATTCTCCCAGAATAACCACCTGCACACACTTAAAATGAACTCTGATATCAAAGACCTGCCTCCAGCCAATCCTAAATAGGAGAGATTTCATCTACTTTGCTTGAAGTCCTTTACAGTGTGTGGGATAGACTTGCATAAAAGGGAAGTCATGTCAAAAGTCCAATATTTGTAGTAATTCAGAGATGGTACTGGGCACGTCAATGAAAATTCAGCAATTTCCAGAATTCAGCAATGTCAGAAATTTGCCCCCATTAGGTTTCAACCTAAGAAGCAGACTTTGCATGTTAATTCATTAGTTAAGCACACTGGACAATAATAGACCAAGTACTTCAATGCAAGTCAATTGTGCATCCTAGCATTATGAATAGGCAGAAAATGCTCAAGACTTGCATGTTCTGTGAATCCTGAGAAAGAGTTTGTCGTGTTTGTCCAAAGATAGGACAAGAGAGGCATTGTCTGACATAGGACTCAATATATTATCTGAAAGTCAACACTCTCTGATGTTACAAATCAAGTCCCCTGGAAGCGATTCTCCTACAATTCAATAAAAAATGTATCCCTACATTCTGTGGAATGTGGTTCTCTTTAAATGTATTCATATATTTTCACATATCCCAGCCCATTCACATAGGATTTTGAATGTCCTCCAACATTTCATGTGTAAAAGCCTTAGAGGGCAGCCTGTGAATCTATCTGGAGTTAATAGAACCTCTAAGAGGTGGGCCTGCTGGAAGGAAGTTAGGGCTGCATGCCCTTTAAGGGGATACTAGAGCTCGTTCCCTTCCCACACCCCACTGTCAGGCAGTTTTGATTTCTACATTCATAAACTTAGCTTGGTGATGTGTTAATTTCTGTAAGTGTGTACTGTGGACCCACAATTTTATTTATGTCCTATAATCTTTATACAGTTGCTCCATATCCATCTTTCTGCAAGAACTAAGAGTTAGAAATGCATAGAAAAATGAATCACACAGATTCTTGTTCAGAAGTTTTTTTTTAAACCAGGATAATGTCTTGTTATATAACAAAATACCACAGACTGAGCAAATTATGAAGTAAGTCAATCTGGGTCATAAAGTTCTGGAACCTGGGCCATCCAAAAGCTAAGTATGAGGAAAGGATTTCATAGGGAGAAGGATGTTACTGGTAATCAATGAATGTAGTCAATGATAACCAGTCAAATGACTGCACACAGGAAGACTAGTTCATGGCCCAGGTAAGTTCCCTCTCCCCACCTTTCCAATGAGTACGGTAAATGTTGTCCAACTTTAAACCTCTATTGAAAAACTACTACAACAAGAAAATTGAAAATAATCGGTTCCACCAGCTGCACTTTCCCATAATAAGTGAATCTGCATCTTTAAGAAGTCTTATCTTTCTATCACAGAGAATTACCTCTTATTCAATGTCAGTTGTCAGTTGTGAATGAGATGCCTATTCTTCTGAATATCTCCTCCCTTCATCTGGATGTTTTTTGTCCTAGGGCCTGAGCGCTATCCCTGAGCTCTTCAGCTCAAGGCTAACAACCCACCCCTTGAGCCACAGTGCCACTTCCTGTTTCCTAGTGATTAATTGGAGAGAAGAGATTGCTCAGGCTGGCTTTGAACCACGATCCTCAGATCTCAGCTTCCTGAGTAGCTAGGATTTCTGGCGTGAGCCATTGCTTTTGGCTTCACCTGGAAATTTTAACCCTCATAAACGAATAGCAAATTTTTCATTGAATGTTATTCATTTCTTTCTTAGGTCTTTTTCATTTGCCCTTAAACTTCTTCATACTGTGAATCATTTGCAGTCCAGTGAAGCCAGCAGGAGGCCCTCTCCTTAGAATAATATTTGTTAAAACATAAAATACAGTTCTATTGGTACACTTAATATGATAATGGTTATTGAAATGATTAAAAATAAATAATAAATCACTATATGTACTTCTTTACTAGGATACTGGTTAAAATCTGGTGACAGGTCTAATAACTCCTTAATTTTAGACTTCCTAATTTCAAAATCAGAAATGACTGTAATATTTGACAAAATCTGTGAAGTTTGTACATGATAAAGTTGAGGTACTTGGAATATTATAGTTTTTCATCTAAATTTCATTATTAAATTAAATGCTAAGTATTACAGCAAAGAATAGTGCAAACACTAGGGGTTCTTGGCACAGGGAAAAACTTCCTTAATAAAAACCCAGAAACACAAGAAATCAAAGAAAGGATGGACAAATGGGACTGTATTAAACATCAGAGGTTCTGTATCACAAAGGAAATAGCAAGCAAGGTAAATAGAAAGTCCACAGACTGGGAAAAGATCTTCACTAGCCATACAACAGACAAGGGTTTCATACCTAAAAAAATTAAATAACCCCCAAACAAATCCTCAAATAAACAACCATCCCATTAACAAGCAGGTTAAAGAGTTAAAGACTTCCCTGAAGAGGAAATAATTATGCTCAACAGATACATGAAGAAATGCTCAACATCTCTGATCATAAAAGAAATGCAAATCAAAACAACTTTGAGATTCCACCTCACTCCAGTTAGAATGGTCAGGATCAAGAAAACTAATAACAACAGATGCTGGAGGGGATGTGGCCAGGAGGGATCACAACTACACTATTGGTGGGAGTGCAAATACATTCAACCACTCTGGAAAGCAGTATGGCAGTTCCTCAAAAGACTAAACACAGACAGAGCTCCCCTATGATCCAGAAATCCTACTACTTGGCATTTAACCAAAAGTCCAGAAACAAGGATATACTAAAGCTACTAGCACAACCATGTTCACTGCAGAATTATTATGTGGTTTTTTTTTGTGGGTTATAGGGCTTGAACTTGGCCTGAGCATTGTCCCTGAGCTCTTCAGCTCAAGGCTACCAGCCTACCCCACTTCTCATTTTCTAGAGATTAATTGGAGATAAGTCTCAGGTCCTTTTGTGCCAAAGCTGGCTTTGACCCTTGATCCTCAGATCTCAGCCTCCTGAGAAACTAGGATTACAGTCTGAGCCACCATGCCTGGCAACTGCAGCATTATTTACCATAGCAAAGATACGGAACTAACCCAGATGCCCCTCAGTAAATGAATGGATCAAGAAGATGTGGCATTTATACACAATGGAGTTCAATGCTTCCATCAGAAAGATGTCCCATTTGTAAAGAATGGAAAGACCTGGAAAAAATTATATTAAGTGAAATAAGCCAGCCCAAAGAGAAGTAGGTTGCATGATTTTCCTCATTTGTAATAACTAGAATATGTCTATGATATTCTTAACAAGGGATCTCAATAGCCCAATTTCTAAGTGCATAGGGCCATATACAATGAAGTGTATCAACATGAACTGCAAGAATTTGAAACAAGTTCTTATTATGTCCTGTATATAAATTATTTCCTTTTATTCTCCCTCTGTTTAGATCTCTGTACCATTGGTCTTGTGTATAAGTTTATCCCATCTGTGGAAAGGAAAGGGAATCACAGAAACAAAGGAAGAAATGATGCAACAATGATACTCATTTGACACTGTTGGAACAACATACAACTGGGGCAGGGGGAGGGAGGGTTAAGCGGAAGAAAATGAGGGAGAGTCTAACAGTGTTTAAAAAGAAATGTACTTATTACCTTACTGTAACCTATCTGTACATCACCTTTACAATAAAAAATAAAAGTAATAAATGCTGGATTCTAATGACAGGTTAGTGAAAATGACGTTGTTTCCGTCTAAGCTACTAGAATTCCTTCCTCACGAATCTCTTCTGTTCCTTTCTTCACTCCCACATGTTTTAACTCTAATATTTATTTTATGCCTTGTTGGGTCTTTCTGGCATTCACCTAATAATTGTCTTAAATTGGGGCACCAATATTATTCTAAGATCTAATATCAGTTCTCAAATTTGACCTTTGATGACCTCTACATTGTAGACTGTTGTTGTGTATGATGAAATCTCTTTCTCTTCTTCCTCCTCAGCTTCCTGACTTGTAAAATTTACTATGCTTAGGCATTGTACTCACCAAGTTTCTGTTTACCTGGAATTGCTTAGCTTCTATGTCTCTAAAATATCTGCCTCAAAGATAGCATACATCCAAACTGTTTACTCACTTGGAATACAAAGATTTACAGAAGCCTAGATAGAGAAGACAAGTTAACACATACAAAGTGTTTACAATTGCAGCATCAGCACATTTGATGTTTTATATACATCTACCAGGATCCAATAAAGTTACTCCTATTTTAAAGTATACCTTGGGGAATCTGAGTTGTAGAATCTTACAGTCACCTATCCAGAGATGGTAAAATCAGGACTTAACACTGGTGTGCTAAGATTGTGATTTATCTGTGCTTACATCTACCTTAATAAAGTTTAAGAAGACCAGGGAGACAGGTCTCCCTCCACTGGGAGACAGTTCTTAACTATGGCAACAGAGAGTGTGAATCCCAGATGGTGCCTCAGGTACATTTAAAAACTAGGTATCTAATGGTATTTGTTTTGTTGCTCTCTTTTGTTTTCATCATTCCGGGGACTGGATGTGGGGTCCATGCATTCTGGACAACTACTGGACCACACTGAGTGACAGTCCAAGAACATATTTTAAAGGAATGCTCATCAATGCAAAGGCCAGATGTAAAATGAGGTTCCACTCCACCCAGTCGACTTTCTTTATCTGAGGTTACTTCTGCCAGGCTTTCCCTCCTGGGTTTACGGTGGAAAGAACCAGCTTGCCTGTCCTACACTCCACAGGGTAAGATGACAGGTTGGGCTCCTGCTGGAAACAGAGTGCTGGGGAGTGTGCTCAAACTCAGCCCATCTCACTTAACCAGGTCATACTGCGTTCTCACTGAGCACTTTGCTACAAAAAGGGATATTAGAGTCTTCATAAACCTATTTTCTAAATTCCCCTTCATGAACACTTCACATACAGAAGGGTCCCAGTTACTATTAATGTCCTACTTCCTAAAATCTTTAACGTTTTTACTAAATAACTATTGATAAAATTTTCATAATTAATAGATATATACACATATCAGTATATGTACTACTTATATATCTAGCTATCAACAGCTGTGTGTATGTATATGCATATATATATCAGCATTTCATTATTGAAAATAAATGCCAGAACAAAAATAAATAAAATGATATTTATAATTGTCTAGATTTTTAATAAAATGATATTTTCTATTAATGTTGAGATATTTTGCCTACTTCAGTCAAACTTTCATCTCTTTACATATTCTGGAAGATTCTTCTTTTTTACTTCCTGGCACCCTATGAAGTTGGGCACATAGAAAATGCTTTTGATGATGATAATAGGCTTGCCATTTCAAAGCATGGATAATTTGAGTCTCAGAAAGGTTAAATAGCTTGCTTGAAATCACCCAATGCTTCCTTTTTTGCCTATGAACCAAGACTTTATATGCATTCATTTTTCCTATGCCTGAATCATTGACCCTTCATAGATAATTAATAAACAAAATTATTTCTTTTCATAACAAAAGATGGATCTTCCTGGCTAAGTTAAAGATTCAGTAACCCAATTTATTCTCTCAAGCCAACAGAACAAATATTTGATTTCTTTTTCATTTTCAACCATAAAAACATTGTCACATTTCATTCTCGTTTCTGAATTATTAGATTTCAGTTCTTGTTTCCACATGCTTTAGATGCACAAGTCAAGTGTAACCTGAAAGATATTAAAGTGGATTTGCAGGGAAATGGCCCATATCTACCAAATGTGTCTTATTGCCTCTTAACTCCTCTTTTGTTTAATGTGCTTATTGGTATTTTCCTGAGATCATGCTGGTGCTGTGTGATGACACATTTCTTCTGACAGCCTTGAACTTTCAGGCTGAATCTCAGAATAAGGTGAGAGAGAGTCTTTAATTAACACCCTAGACAGGGATGCAAACAAAGAATGGGAAGATTGTAAGATGTATCTGGCTGTCAAAACAGAATGAAATAATAAAAAAAGAAAAGAAAACCAAAGTGCTCTGCTCCAATAGGCAGTACCGCCTTGTCCTGCTGAGGTCATGCCCACACGCAAGGAGAAATCAGGGCCTAGACCCAGACCTGGGGACCGCAGAGGGATATTTAATTCAGAAGAAGGCAACAAAAGCTTTCCACTGAATTTCTCTACCCAGAAAACCACCAAGTGCTTCATTCTCATCTCTACCATTAGAGCTGTTTTCCAATCCTTGGTGACCTTAAAGTCCCTTGGAAGGGCTTGAAAGCTTCCCAAGTAATTATGGTCTTGTCAAGAACATTCAAGTGTGTGGTGGTGGGTGGGGGTGGAGTAGCACTAAATGAGTCCCGAAGTGCAGCCCAGCCATTGTGTCTGTTCTTGAGAGTTATTGGAGGAATTCACACTGCACTTTAGGGAATCCTCTACGGTAAAAAATCGTTTTGAGTTGTCAGAGCCGAAGGCTAGGATTCTCTTTCTGGGGAAGTGATACAGTTCAGAATCAGAATATGACTTTGAACACGGCCCAGTAAATCCAGTATTGTTCAACAGAGAAGTCTTAACACGCAAGTTCACTGACAGCTGAGGATTAGTAATTCTTCAGCATCCATCTCTCTATATTGCTTGCTGCCTTTCTGTCTGATAAGTTATGTTCTTCTCTGAGTATGAGAATGAAGAAAGGGGTGACACTGGTCAAGGAACTCTATATCTGCAAACTGTTTCCTGGAAACCCCTTTATAAAACTACTTAAAACCAATAAAATTCACAAAGAAACACAAAACTCAGCTAAAACTTTATCATCTGAAGAACATGTTTATTGAGTATTTTCTACCTGGTGGACATTGTCTTACTTATCAGAGACACAGAATTAACTTGGTAGAGCAAACTCCCTTTGCTTCATCACAGAAAATTTGCTATTTTAATCTCTCAAATTACTTCACTAAAGGAACACAAAGTATACCCATATCTCCTCACAAAGTCTCTGTGCCTTACAAGGATATGGTGTCTCACCCTACTGTAAATTTCTCAAGTGCAGGGAGCATAGCTTCCTTTGATCTCTCCCAGTGTCAGACACAGAGCTCTGCCAACTCTGAGTCCCCAAAACCCATGCCAGATATTATCTATTCATCCTGAATGACAATCCCAGTGGCATACAGCTGGACTAGTTTTTATGCTAGGATCTGGAGTCAGTACCTTGAAACAAACTGGCCAAGCAAACAAAGCAGGTGCTCAAGCTCAGGCAGGACTGGGAATCTCAGGTTTTCTATTTAAATACAGAACTAAAGGGGAAAAGTAAGCTTTGTCTCCTAAGAAGGTAAAACATACACAAATTAAATGTAATTTAAAAAATCTCAAAAAGTTAAAATACTATCTCTTAGTAATAACATGTTCATATGATCAGTAATTCTCACTACTCATGTATGTATTGCTTTATCAACTAATACCGCCACATGCCAGATTTCCAATAAATGGAGCTACAGGAATAAGGTAGGCACAACGCCCTGCCTCAGGGATCTGGTCTGTATTTATTTGCTCTTATACCATCTTTTCAAGATAGCCACTATGTCCCCAGGCAGGACAACCTAATGTTGCAAGCTTTAGTCCCTGAACCTCATTAGCTACATGGCAGAGGTTAATGAAGTTTCCTCTCCAAGCTCCACTACACCCATAATAGTATAAGGAAATAATCATCATCCATCAGATTGGATCTAGAAGTTAGAGGTCAACAGAAAAATAGATATTACAGGGGGTTAGCTAATACCATGAAGGACTAGTTTAGAACATTTTATGTCACTTAGTCAACAGTCAGGTAGGTAAGGAAGAGTCAGAGTGTGTGACCACAGGCCTAGTTAAGAAGGAAACACAGAGGAAAACACAGTAGCAGGAATTCTTGTAGCTGCTAAGCTTTTCAACCTTGAATGACCTCACTCAAGGTCTTCTGATTATACCAGTATAAGCAAAGTTTTGGTTAGGCGATTTATACGGGACATTAATTAAATCTGCAAAATACCTTTACAGCAGCACCTAGAACCATTTTTGAGAAAATACTGCAAAGTGTGTGTGTGTGTGTGTGTGTGTGTGTGTGTGTGTGTGTGTGTATGTTAAACAACTGCTTCCTCCATCCAGCTCCAGCTAAAGAGTATGACTCCAATATGCCCTAAATGGAGGATGCCTTCTTGTGGTCTGCCTCAGCCAGACACATGAGAAAGAGAGCTCTGCCATTACATTTGGTCCCTCAGCTCTCCACCAGATTGACACATCAAAAGTCCATCCCATGGGGAGATGGTGGGGATAAGGACATAATACATGAAAAACTTGTGGAAGATACTGAAATTGACACTTAAGAAAAGGAGGAAAATTGGCTCAGGAAAGAGTATAACCACGTAACAACTCATCAGGAGGAGACAAAGACAAGCTTGTCTTTGCCCAGCAGAAACCTTTGCATTGATGAATCCAGAGGTGATCACACACTGAAGGCCCCATGCTTTGTCTTTCTTCTATAACCATCAGATGCTTCTTTGAAAGCCCCTGGGAAGATCATGGCAATGTAACTCTGCTTGCATCATTCTTTCATTCTCCTTCTTCTCTGCTCCAGTGATTTCTTCCTTGTGAAAATATTTATGCCACACAATGAAATTCATGAAATACTTTCAATGACTCAAAGCTGATTTATGTTTGGTAGGTAGAGATAATATTCAGGGAGTTAAAAACAAACAAAAAGGGCCTAAGATTAATGGAACACTCCTATATTGCAGTTTCTTGGGAGGCAGAAGTAGCAAGATCCTAGGCTAAGATGTGCCAGGCAAAGCAAGACACTCTGTCAAGAAACATATGAAAGTAAAAAGGGCTGGAAGAATACTTCAAGTGATGGAGGCCTTGACTAGAAAGCAAGCCTTTCAGTTTTCATGACTACTACCAGAAAAGGAAACAGAGCATGTTTCTCTATCCACCTTTTTTGCTATTCAGTAAATAATAATATCTACAAAACTCACAGAGAATATAAACAAGCTGCCAGCTTACATTAATCCTTTTGGGCTAATTTTGGAAGAAAACAGAAGAAGCAATTTACCTTGCTAGGCTCTGCCTCCTCCCTAGACATTAACTCAGACTGCTGATTATGGCGAAGCAGTTTTGGTCATGCAGATTTGAACAGCTATATTTTCCTGGCTTAGACCAATCTTGTGCAAATTAACTTTAAAATTTTGAAGATATCAGCCAAATTAGTACTCCAAGGGTCTGATTGATAAAGTACTTATATAAACTTTTATTCTGAATCAAACCAACTACAAATCACTAAGCAAATATTTATTTTTCTCCTCTTCTACCAGAATGGTCCATTCTACCAACAATGGACAGACAAAGATCCTGCTCCCACGAGGATAAACTCAAACTTCTTCAGAAACATAGAACAAGGAGACAAATTCACTGTGGTGCCTGCTATGACACAAAAATAATCCCACCAAGAGTGATTATGACTTAGTTCTAGAAATTGCTCCTTAGGCTTGCTTTTCCAAGAGCCTTTCTTTTCTTTTCATGAAGTACTTGTTCATGACACCAGTGATTCCACATACTTGATGCATCTTCTCCAGAAGCTGACTATAACTTGCGGTACCAACTCATAATTTAAGTGCTATCATTTGAACAGAGTCCTCCATCGACAAAATGCCATTGCTAACTTCAGGGGCTATGATAGAACACATCCCGATGATTTATTCATCTGACATTGCCGAAACATTTTATTCTCTGCGTGATCCCTCCTTCTTCTCTCTCTCCCCACAGGTTACCTCCACTCTTTTTGTCCATTTCACAATTTTATGCCTCATATGAGTGATAGATACCAGGCAGTATTTGTCTTTGTGTGGCTGGTTTACTTCATTCGCCATAAAATCCTCAAGGTTCATTAATGTTGTGGCATGTGATCAGCTTTCCTTCTTTAAAGGCTGAATATTATTCCATGTAGACTATATGTTCTTTATCCATTCGTCTGTCAGTGGGTGGTTTCCATGTCTTGGCTAACTTCTCATTAGCCAAGATATCAAAACAACAGTGTATAGTTCCATGAAATAGAATCCAACAAGATTCAAGACTTACAACACTGAAGTTCATGTACAGGGATGGCCACATTCTACAAAGAGCAGCTGGAGCATGGGCTTGTTTGTTGCTTGTTTCCATAGCTGACAGAAGAAGGATAGATTGATAGCAGCAGATTAGCACATTCAACTTTATATTCCTTATTCAAACGACACGTTTTGTAATGTATAGTCTCAAGACACTTTATTTTTGCGGCTAAATGCTCTTATCTAACAACAGATAAATTAGATGGTGGGATGGACAGACAACTGATAGCTTTGATGATTCTCACTACGAAAGAACAAACTTGGGAAGCAGATAGTACTGCCTTACAATTTGTGAGGTTTTGCATATTAAAGTTTGATAAGTGTTATCAGAAACACTCACCTCTGGGATCCTAGCTACTCAGAGGGCTGAGATCTGAGGATCACAGTTCAAAGCCAGCCTGGGCAGTGAAATCTGTGAGACTCTTTCCTCCAATTAACCACTAGAAAACAGGAAGCGGGGCTGTGGCTCAAGGGGTAGGAGGGTATTCTGAGCTGAAGAGCTCAGGGACAGTGTCTAGGCCCAGAGTTCAAGCCCAATGACTGATAAAAAAAAAGAAAAAGAAGTGTAATGAGAAGATGAAAGTCAAAGTCACTGTGAATGTTCCAGATTGAGGAAAGGCCAGATAAAAAAAGTTCACAGAGTGGTCCCACTTGGGGTAGTTATGGAAGCACCCAGTAGCACTATAGCTTTGTGCGGGCAAAGGGTACAGTTGTAAGAGAATCTGAAATAACCCAATGGATCCTGCTGACCTTACAAGACTGTAGGACATGGTCAGGTCTGTGAATGTGACTGGGAGAAATGTGCAAATCACTGAAGGTTTATGAGAAGAAATTTGCTGCAGTTGAACGTGTGTTCAGCCACAGTAGAGCAACTCTACCTCACAGCTACTTGGGAGGCAGAGATTGGAAAGTTGTTGCACTTAATAAGATAAATGTGAACAAATAAATAAATAAAATGTGCAAGGTCCCCATCACAATAAAAATGTTGAGAGGGTGTGGTGGTTTGTATTTGTCATTCTAGCTACATGGTAAGCAGAAACAGAAAGATCAAGGTCCAGGTCCAGGTCTAGAGGGAAAGGAGACCTTATATAGGAAAATAATGAAAGCCCAAAGAACTGAAGCTATGGTTCAAGTGGTAAAGAATCTAGTGAATTATATGGCCCTGATGTCAAACATTAGTACTGAAAAAACGAGATAAACAAATTATGTGTGGATGAAAGGGAAACTGTAACTCTCTAAAATGAAAAGCTAAGACTTGAATCTGGAAATATGGATAACAGTGACCAGGTGCTTGGAGTAATAGTTTTGAATGAATTGGATTAGGGATCTATTTCTCAAGAACACTTCATCAATTTTATTAAAATAGCATGTGGCATATTATAAACAAATATGTAACCTCCCTCAAATTCATCTACTGAAATCTGTATCTTCAATGTGATAATAGAGTCAGGGCATCTAAAGTGTAATAGTTCATGAAACTGGTGCCTTCCCCAACTGAATTGATGCCTTAAAAAGAGACCCTAAGGAACTCATTGGTCTTTTTGCCTCATGAAAAATCAGTAGTCTACAGGCTGGAAGGGGGACTTCATCAAAATCCAACATATTGGAACTTCACTAAGACCCTTATTTCATATTTTCAGACCCTAGAACTGTGAGAAATGAATTTTCAATAATTATATCCAGCCTCCAATAATCTGATATAGAGTCAAACTGATTAACACCAAGTATTTAAATAAAGTAAAATCACTGTTTTGCCCTACAGATTTACTCTTAACAAATATGAAGATGATGTAGTGAGGACAGAAAGTCGAAATTTTAGTTCTAAACCTCATGTTAAGGCTCTTATGTGGTAAGTGGAGATAGTGAAGCATCAGTTAAAGAAGCCAGCTCTTGTGGGATACTTTGAAAAGAGGCAGAGAAATCAGGGAGTTCTTACCATATGAAAACTTTTGTCTATGAGACAAAGTAGCCTCATCAAAAGAGAGCAGAATGAGGAGAGACACAGGAATGACACAGAGACACTCCCAAAAATGGAGAGACCAGAAAATAGGGAGAGAAGAAGAAAGACTGCTTGTGAGGGAAAAAAAAATCCCAGAACAAAATATGTTCCTGAAAGTAAAGATCTGAGGTCCAAAGAAATGCACTCATTACCTGACTTATGTAATTACCACCCCCTCTGTACATCACCTTTATGGTAACAATAAAAAATAGCTTTGACAAAAAAAAAATGAGGAAGAGAGAAAAGTGTAGATGACCCTGATAAAGGTATGATCCTATGCTTACTAACTCTGCAGGCATAGAAACTGGCTGGATTCAGCACAAATATGGCCACAACAGAGGGACAAGACCAGGCGAGTGGAACTGGAAGAACCAGGTTTATTTAATGTCCATTTGGATGCTGTGTCCCAGTTATCACGAACTTTGGATGTTCTCCTAATTATTAACACTACAAAAATAGGCACACTGAAAGCAAAGAGCAATCTTCCTCATGGAAGATGTTTGTCTTATTTGAAACAAGTGTATTTGGCTTTCATCGTCATGCCCTCTTTCTTAGAGGTGTGTGTTTGTGTGAGTGTGCGTGTGAATATGTGCGTGCATTTAATGGGTAAGTCACAGTCGCTTTGATCCTAGAAAACAGAATACTCAGCATTCCTTTCAGACGAACACTGCTGCTCAGCTCTTATTTGCTTTTCTCCTCCCCTATTAGTTGAAAATCTATGAAGGCCAATTAAACCCCCACCCCAGCAACATACACTATCTCAACACGGAGGGGCTTGTCAACATCCAACTCTATTGTAGAAGTACTGAGCTGTGCACGGGGTGTTTTCACTTTACTTGAACTGTCTTTTGAGTAGAAACACATTGTAACTTGCAAGGCACTGGGGGACTCTCAAGAGGATCGCCATTAACTACAGGAAGACACCTGCACCGAGCTTCCTTCTCATAATTAGAGAGGTCAACTCATTCCCCTTCTATGTGTTTTGCAGTTCTTGTCCATTTTCTGAGGCTTAATGATTAAGTTTGATGTATGACTCACCAAGTCATTAGAAGAAAAGTCAATAAAATATTTTAGCAATGTCTGAAAACTCACAGGAAAGTAATTCCCGAGAAGGGGAAAAATGTGGGCAGAAAGTCCTTAAGAGTATGAATATAGAAGTTTGTAAACCTCACTGGAATACTTGTCTCAACCCACTCTGAACAAGCACATTAGAAAATTACGTTTTCATTGAAAAATTGCCTATATTTAAAATGCTAGAAATGTTTAGTGAGTTAAATAAGGAAATCACATTATTCCCAAGTTACATTGGGTCTACATTACTTTTCTCCTTTGTGCTTTATTTTTTTAGAAAAAAATATTACGTTTTATATATGCAAAAGTTGTTATGATGGAATCCTGAAACCACATAAGTATCTAAAAAGATGACTTTCTCTCAGTCACATAATATATCTGCCTGTTGGTTATGAGTGTTTGGGCATCCATAAAGAAGGCCCCAAAGCCCTCTTCTCTCTACCCTCTGCCTGTGAAAGTTAAAAAGGAAAGGTGTTCGTGGTGTGTTATTGAATGATAATGTATGCTTGGAAGAAGACCACAGCAGCCAAAAAATCTCTCTACCTTCATGTGACATAGTAGACATAAATGGTTATTACCTGCAGAATGTCCGTTTATTTGTTGACTCATTGAATCACATTCTCAACTCCCCTTCACTGAACATTGCTTGTTTATCTCTAGGAGACAACTTCCCACTAAGAATGTTTTATGTGAGGCCAAATGGTATATTGTTTATGTGATGGGCCGGGGAAGAGAAACATGGATTTTCCTTCTCTACAATTTCCCTAACAGGTTCTGCATGAGAAACCCCAACCGTGCATAACTACAATGTGAATGGCAGTTTTGCCAAATTATTACAATTTACTTCTTTTCACCAGTTTATCTAAATTGTTTTCCCTGTAACTTCTGCTTTCTTTTCTCTATTAGGATCCTTCATGATATTTTCTGTAATAATCATTTTATATGTGTATGTGAACATGTACTTATGTATAAATCGATGAGGACAGCACTGTCACCTCCTGGAGCATCCATGAGAAAGCTCACTCCTCAGCTGAGTAGACAAAGCATCCAACCCACTTTCAACTAATCAAATGTTCTTAAAATGATTGACAAGAAATAGAGTTGTTTTCTAGGTATCATACCTTTCTATCATGCTAGAAATGTTTTAAATTCTTCATCTACAATATCTTTTCCTTCCTTTTGGATTTTATTTCAGATAATTTCACACTGTCATAGAAGGTATGACCCAGTATCACACCCAATTTCTATTTCCTTCCTGAATTTGAATATCTACAGTGGTTTCTTATTGCTCCCTGTTGTAGTCCCTGGGACAAAGTCAAATTAAACAAATAAGTTAGGAGAATATGGGCTAGGGATATCTTTATTTTAATTACCCAGAAATATGACCTCATGCTATTCAAAATTCACATAGACTAGAGGGATTTTCACAAATCGTTTGTGCCCTCTTCTGTTTCCCTCTCTGCCAACGGCTCCAAGGCCTAAATTTCTTTTGACTGAGCTACCTCTTGTTCTCCAACATTACAAATTATAACATCTTCTGCTTTCAGTTCACTTGTCTCACTTTCTTTTAATGCATACAGGGAAATGGTACAATGGTACCATTTCCAATTATACTTACTGACTATTCCCATCTCAAGATTCATGGATACAAAAGTTAAAATTCTTATGACTGCAGAAATTGTACACAGAATTAAATCTCTTGATATGTGAATTCTACTTACATAGAAATCAGAACTTCTAAATGGTAGAGATTTACATACTTTATAATAACAAATAGTAGACTTAATAGCCCTTCAAAACATTTCAATATCCCCCCAAAATAATGGCCTTATTCTATCACTTATTTAGAATATTATAATTTACCATACAACAAATCAACTATCTTTGAAGTGTCAGACCCTGTAATAAACATTACAGAGTGACACATTTGCTGGCATAGACAGTGTCATGATACCACATTATCTTGGTTTTTCTTCCACTAGTGGCTACTCTACCTCTATTTGAATCAGCCATTAAGTTTGAAACTTCTAGGGTTGGTTCCAGTCTTAATTCTCTCTTCTTTTACTCTATTTTATCTCCATTGAGACTAATGGCCTTAAATGAAGCAGAATGCCTGCATATTATATCCCCTTATTTTTAAAGAGTCTTATTCCTTATTTATGGCTTTTTCATTTTTCTGAATCATTTTTAAAATGAGACCTAAACATCTCAGCTTGCCTGATGAAGAACCAAAAGAACTGGCTCCTTATCCTCTCTCTCCCTCCCCATTCTACATTGTCCCTGAATCGCTGACCTCTAGGCCCTCGCTCAACTCTAGCCCTGTGAGCCTTTCATGGTCTTTCTCCTCCTTTGGTAGACCAGATGCTAAAGGTAGGCATCATTGCTTCACTGTTACAAAATAGGCAAAGAATAAAACCTAAGTAACCTGGAATTGAATCTGAAAGTCTGTTTACCTATCTGGTCTGTGTCTAGTAGGTAGTTCCTTCCATAAGTGCCTCTAACACTAACCTTCCTCAAAGTCACAAATTGACTTTCTCTCTCTCTCTCTCTCTCTCTCTCTCTCTCTCTCTCTCTCTCTCTCTCTCTCTCTCTCTCTCTCTCTCTCTCTCTCTCTCCTCCATGGTGCAAGACAGTTAAAGAAATGAGCTCATCAGGTCTACTTCAGCACCTGTCCATCAGGATTTCCCCACCCTTCCTCCAGCACTCAATTACTTAAGTGAGGTAATACCCAAAATAAGGGTAGCTCAATGCAGATTCTACATAATATTCTTTATGTGTATTCTTTTTTTAAAAAAATGACCTCTCCATAAGCTTTGAATCCTCAATTGTAATATGAGGGATTTGGAGTAGATTGGTGGTCTGCCAACATTCTAACTGCAAGAAAACTTTTAAATAAAATGTTATAATGAGTTTTAACATGTGAATCATTTAAAAACAATGTTACTGTGGCGAGATGGGCTGGTGCTCTTGGAACTCTGCCAATCAGCCACCCCATCTGCCTGTCAGTGGGGACCCCAGAGACACCCCCACGGAGTCCCCAAGCTCTGCAAAGCCAGTTCAAAAACTGCTGCACTCAGAAGTCTCTAAGGCCCCTGGTTGATCTAACATTTCATGATTCCAACTCTGAAATAAACAACAGATGTCGCCAGCTAAAGCTGAGTGAAATTTATTCATGTACTCCCTTAAAAATTAGATGGAAGACTTTTTTTCCCTCTAAAAACCAGGCAAAATTCATTGCTTTGGAATTCTGACAGGGTAGACAAAGAGCCTTTTAAATGCTAAAGAACATTCATAAATGACTTTGTCACAAAGTGTTATAAGATTTTGCAAAATTGAGCTGATGTAGGTTTTTGCTGACTTGAAGTGTTATTGATTAGAAAATACTTTCTACCCTCCTACCCTCCGGCCATGTGTGCCTCAGAAGGTTTCAGATCCAGGAACCAAAGTCAGCTCACCTATGTACTGGAAAGGTCAACCCACCATAGAAACCTATTAAAACGCACGCACTTTCCCTCAGCATGGAGGCCAGGAGTGGCAGATCCAATCTCACCCAGAGCTGTGTTGCAGCCTCCAGGAGGCTGATGTAATTCTCCTGTGAGTCTGTGGTTTAAATGGAATTGATTATTTAAAAATATTAGGTATGGCATCGCTTGCTTTTTCATATTGCATTAAACACTCTCATGGATAAAGCCAGAAACTAAGTAGACAAGATACACCATTGTCCATTTCATCTTCCTCTCTCATACATATGTATGCCCACACACACCTTCACATGGCATGTGCCCTCAGAGAGGAGATAACAATATTAAGAGCTTACAGATGTGTAAGCATTTATATCTATATATTGTTTGAATGCATAGCTGTTCATTCAATCCCCATGAAAACTCTGCATTTTAAATATTTTAAGTTGCTAAGTATTAAAAAATGTGCTGATCTTATGTGCTTATCTTGTTTAATCATCCCCATATTTCAAATGAAATGGAGTCTCAGAGAAACCAAGTAGCTTATTTAGCTTTATAATACCAAAGATTGTGAATATGAAGCAGAACTTCTCATTGGCAGTGAAGCGTGCCAGTGGTTCATCCCAGCAAACCCCAAAGAGAATGTAGGTGTTCTCTGTGTACATACTAGGACAGTTCTTGCAAGATATTTGTTCTCATTGTTTTTGTAACAATAGAGCTACATCTTTCTAGAATCATACACTGCCAGTGGATCCATTGTGTTGAACAACACTGTTTACAACAAGCTGGGTGAGGTCAAAGATGTAAATTATATCACCTCAAATGTGACTTAAGATCATGACCTCATTTACCCATATGCTATCATTAGTAAGATGCTTCTGACTGGAGGAATAATATCAGAATAATGGAATGCATCCTTCTGCACTCATCCTACCCTCAAAAGAAAATGATAAATTCAACCTCGTGATTTCTTTCCATCTCCTTAATTGCCAAAGACACTGTGTTTTCTTTTCAGCGTGATAAGATATATGATCTTCTTTTCTCCTTCATTCACAGCTGTCAGAATTCGCTGACGGGTCTTGTAAGGAACAAGAGAAATGTGATGATTAGCTTTGGTGGTTTAGAAACTTTATACTGCTGGGTCTCATTAATAGGACATCAGCCAAGAAATTTCATTCACATATAGTTGAAGCAAGTTGTGCAGAATCTCAAGAGCCTGCCACGGGCTGGAAGTTGTGAAAGAGATCCTGGAGTAAGCTGTTCTGTGAGGAAAGAATAAGAATCAACCCAAGATAAACTACCAGTTCTGCAGCTAAATGGGACAGAGCTTCTCAGGGATAAAGAAAGACAAATGACCTCTTTGGTTACAAATCTCTGACTCTTGCAGAAAACCAGCTCTGAGACTGTGTTCCTGGAAGAGTACCATCTGCCAAGTTGCTCAGCTCTAAGGAAGAAAGAGTTCAATCGACTAGTGACGGATCTTCTCTGGGGCCTCATTTATCCTGGGGAGGTCCTGCTGACCACTGCCTGCAGCAATGTGCTTGTCCCTGTCTGGGTCTGTGAGGACAGCAACTCTCCTTTGGAAATGGGAGAAGGAAAGACATTTAACGATGTGGTACCACATTCTGGCTGTTGGCTCTGCAGCCAACCACGGACATGTTGACATATCTGACAGTGAACCTCAAGCCACAGTTTATCCATAGAATGGAATTAGGACAAGTGACCCAGCAGATGTTGGTGCCAAGAGAAAATACATCGTGTCTATACACAAATGTATACTCCTGGTAGAACAGGAGGTTACCAGTGAGCTTCTCAGCATGAAAGATCCTTTCTTTTCCATTTGTTTTGCTTAAGAATGGAAGAAATGGCACCATAGTGACTTCCCCAGTTAGTTGAAACCCTTTACTCACTATCCAGGCCAGCACCCACAGTTTGAGAGACACTGCCTGGAATACCTCTTCTAGGTAAATTTAATAACGTGTACACAAGTTAATTCATGCCATAGATCTGTTCTCCCCTCTGTAACATCAGTGCCTGTATTTCTCAACCTGCACCCAACTGGCCATGTACCTGTCCAATGTTTGGCCCATCATTTCAATAAAGATACATGAAGTTTCTCCAGCATACAATGAACACAGTGACCAGAAACTGCAAGAAAGAGGGGAAGGAAACAAGAAGACAAGGGCAGATGATTAAATATGCCATGAAAATAGCACACACACACAGACACACAATGACTTTAGAGAGAAAATTATGATTGGTTTTTCTTCATTGGCTTGGAAATGTGCACATTCAATCATGATTATGGTGAACATATTTTCCATACCAGAAACTGCTGGAACAAATAGTCTGACCAAAAATCTTTGTGGTACTTCTGAAAATGAAATACGATATTGGAGCTATAAATGGAGTCCTGAAATGTGAGTGTCTATAACACATCAATACATTTAGAAGCACAGTGAAGTAGATTTGAAAATGACACTGTCTGGAAAATGCAGATGCATGTTTGCTGAAGTCATGTAGTTGGTATAAAATTGCTATCTTGGATCAGCACAAGAGTGAATAAGACTGATGGAAGGTCTTGAACACTCAATTTCTCTAGGAATAAGTTTCCTCAACTATATATTAAGGGAGTTAGATTAGATGATCCTCAAGGATCCTTTTTTATGCTGATATTATGTGATTGCATAAATTATTATCTATGCTACATTCATCCAGTTTCAAAGCTGCTGTGGTTGTACACGTACATAATCACATATACAATTATTCACAAGATGGGAATTTTGCAGTAACATTAATTTTTAGAATGGCAGCTACCCACTGGTTTCTTACTTTGCTTTCCTTTCAATCAAAAACATGGATGCACATCTTTTTCCAATAATAAAACAGAATAATGTCCAAATATCTGGCAATTCACCAGAGTATATAGACCTATAGATTCTTTGGGTAACAAATCTTTCGATTTGCCATGTCAATTTCTAATCTCAGGGATGATAATGGTCAATCTCAGAACACCTCATTCCTAATGGTTTACCCAGTGCCTGGCTTTCCCACCCTCTCTTCACTTTGTGATGATAGGAAAAATAACAGTGTCATACTGTGAACCAAGATATCCAGCAGCCAGAATGGTCTTCAAGATCCTTAGCTTCTCTAAGCCTCAGTCTCTAACTACAGTGGTATAATAATACAATACTATAACAGAAGGGTGTTGTGAAGAACAAGTAAATAATGACTATAAAGCCAAATATAACTTTCTCTAAGCAACTTATTTAAGAGCAAAACTCAGAGAAGGGCTTCCACCCCCAAGACCTATTGTCTCATCTGCAAGCTCAAGCACGTAGCTTCTCCTTCTTGAATGCCTTGTCTTCATAATAAGGTGGCAATCAGACACCAGCTGAGAGGGAGAGGCAGTATGAAGCCTCCATGAGTGGGGTCTACAGCTACTGCTCACGTTTGAAGAGGCTAACTACTGATCCTTATTTTTGTGAATTTAACTCACTCTACAGTTAGATATATTGGGGCCTGTTTACCAGGATAATTATTAACATTTATTTATAAAACTGATCATCAGAGTTCAGAGCCATTTACACAGAATGCAATAACTGAGTCTATGTGTCCACATGGTTGGGCGTAGTATCTACCTCTTTGGTAAACATCAGTCTCCCTGAATTTCCCCCTTGCTGGCCTGCCTTTTATACTTGGGACTTGCCACATCTATGTTCTCCATTTTCTCTCTGTGTTTCTCTCTCTTTCCCTTTCTCCCTTCTTTTACCTTCCTCACACACACAAACACACACATATGCAAACACACACATGCTTGTATCTAAGTACACATCCTATGCATAATTATTAAAATGAGAAAAACTACTTTTGCACCAGGTTAAAGCATGATCACTGAGTTATAGTATTAGAATGTTCATTACTTGAAATCAATACAAAATGTTTTTAAACAAGAAAAATACGTGTAAATATTAATATCTATAAGGTCACTACGTCAGCTGCACCATAAAGCCCACAATAAGTTAAACCATCCTAAATAATGAAAGGTTTCTGCCATAAGATCACTACTTAGTTTATTAATACCTTGATAAAAGCAAGAACTTTCAGAATGGTGAGTATGTGAGGCAAACAAAATGTCTTCCTTTCCTAGGAGAGATTGTTGAAAGCTGGCACTACAGGCAAATTCCAGGAAATAAGTATGGGAAATTCTGAGGACAGGTTCATAGGCTTATAGAAAAACAATCCACTAGTGGAAGGAAGATGGGGATTTGAAATCATATACATTTTTTTTTGCTTAGAACGAGGCAATCACCAGAAGCTCAAGGACTCAGATCCCAGTGACTGATTGTGGCTAGTGCCAAATTCCCTCAAACTCATATGAGTAGATTGGGTTTGATTTGGTTTGGCTTAGTGTAATTTGGTTTTCAAAACTAAGCAATCTTCAAAGCCAATGTGTGAAGACAAAAAAAAAAAAGAACAAACATTTCTTCCAGTAGAAATCTTTAAAAATTAATCATAATTGCTGTTTTGTTAATGTGTTTAGAGTGTTATGTCAATAATTTAAGATATTTGCCTAGATTTTAAAACAACTGTAATTTATCAAAAATGATTTTTAAAATACTTTAGGATTTGTCTTCTTCACAGGAGAAGCTACAGATATCTGCAATTTTGATGACAGTTACAGTTCTGGAATCTTATGGAAACAGTCAAGTTCCTTGGCCTGGGAAATCCTGTTCCAAGACTGTGTGGTTGTTCCTTACCTCGGGCAATTGTGTCTTCCTCCCTTCCATGCACTGAGGAGCCTTCTCCCACTTCCCCTCGCTGATGCACAGCATTCCTAGGACCCATGGTTGCATTTCCCTTTCTGTGTTCTTGCACACGAACTCTGGACATTTCTACGAAGCCAACTTAGTGTAAGCAGAGGCTGAGATGGCATGGCGGCCTCTGTTTGCTCTGCTTTCTTCATCTTGAGGTCATGCACGGAACACCTTCCTGGAGAGCCTAGTGTAGTTCCATGCATGGAAACCATGGTGAGAAAGATCAGCATAGACACAGCCTGGAAGGGCAACAATCCTATCTAGAGTCCTGTGAAGCCCACTGAGCTGGCCAGGCTCACCCTAGCACTGGAAGGACCAACCCACGAGACAGTGCACACAGCTGCATGCGAAATGTATACACAATTTTTAGCCACTCAGTCTACCCCAACAAGAATGGCTCTGTGCCTTTTAGAATGAGGCTAAGAGGCTCAGAGATTGTATTGTTTGTGGCTGAGTCCCAGTTATGGATCACTTGACCCCCAGGTAGACTTGCAGCCATTAAATAAAGCAATTGTGTTGCTAAGGAAGGGACAGGAGGAGAGAAGCAGGGAGAGGGAAGAAAGGAGGAAAGAAGGAGGGAATTTCCAACCATTAAATAAACTATAGGAAGAAAGGAAGGAAAGAAAGGAGGGAGGGAAGGAAGGAAGGAGGGAAAGAAGGAGGAAGGGAAGGGGAGGAAGGGAGGAGGGAGGGGGAGGAAGGGAGGAGGGAGGGGAGGAAGGGAGGAGGGAGGGGGAGGAAGGGAGGAGGGAGGGGGAAGGGATGAGGAGGAGGGGGAAGGAGGAAGATGAATTTGATGCTGAGTATACTACTAAAGTTAAGTGACCTTTCTTTTGCCTCTGCAGGTTTTTAAAGCTGAAAACAATAATATAAACTTAGTTTCTTGTCCTAGGCTTAAAAGTGCATCAGTATGCTATTACAGTATGATCTATGTAATTTCCTACATGGAGAAAAGTATTGATTTTAAATGTCTACCAGAATCTAAGGGAAAAAATTTAAACTGGAAATAGTTTCTTAATGTGTATGAGACTCAAAATATTACTTATCAGGCATACTCTGGACAGTTAAAATAGTTTTACAGAAAATTCACACACTTGAAGGCTTTAATTAATGGAAAAAACTATGTTTTGGCCTGAATTATTCTACTTGATTGTCTCAATTGATCAAATTCATAGCCAGAGTTGAACACTATACCTCATTTTCCCTATGTACAACGTCCTCCTTATGGTTATACTAATTGCAAGCAATGAGTTCCAAAAGCCATCTCAAGAGTCCTGGCACACAGATCTTAATCATTTAATACCCCAAGCCTTCAAGAAGTGATAGAAAACTTATATCTAAAGTAAAAGCATAGCTTCCTATGGGCCTTATTTGCTACATGTGTGTACACTCGTGCATGTACGTGCACACACAGGTCTGTGTATCGGTGCAATTTATTTCAAGAGATATATACACAATGTACCTTGCATAAGCTGTCCTCAAAAACAGTACATCTGATCCTCAATTACTTTTCCTTCACAAATTAGTCTGTAGCTTATTTTAACATAGTGTACATTTGGATATTCTGCTTGTTTCTGTTTGCTCCACTCCAACATCTCATGACATTTGTTAGCTTTATACATGTGGACAGGAAGAATTGAAGGTCACCACTCAGCAGTTTAGAAGACAGGATAAACCAAATCTGACCTTACTACTATGATGAGCATAACAAAATCAGAGATTTACTTGAATTTATTTCTGGACAATCTTAAAGTCAGTAACTTTCCTGTGAAAGTGCAGGAAAGCTCAAGAAAAATGTAATGGGAAATGCTCAGAAAAAGACCACCAAAATCCAGCAAGCCTTTCCTTTTTTGATGAATGTATCTAGAAAGAATTTCTTGTCCTTAACTTCCATGTAGGCATACTAACACCACCCTAGAAGGCATCACTAGAACTGGTCCACCAAACATAGTTTTAATTTAACTTCGTTGATGACTCATTAAAAAAATCTGTAAGAAGGACATAGGTAGATTTAGCCTCGTCCATTCTTGGGAACATTCTTGACTCTTGTGCTTCCCCTGACCAGGAAACTCTGCTTTGCTTCCGATAAACTTTCAAACTTGATGATCTTGATTACAAATGTAACCTGGCTGACTTGATCAGTTCAGGACTTCGTCATTTGTGTCTCATGTAACTGGACTGCAGCCTGAGGGAACCCAGGTTGCTGACTGCTAATCCTTCTTAACTAAAATTTGACTCTGTAAAAGATTTCCTTTCTCAACATTAGTTCCCTTGTAACTACCAGTATTTGATAGTCTGTTATCAACATGATTCATAGATTGTTTAGACTGCTTCATGGAATCAAAGCTAGCAGCATCGAGAGACTTGAGCAGGAGGGCTATTTGTAGTTTGGAACAAGCACAAATGTTTATAAAGTAAAATTGAGTTTGATAATAATCAGAAGCAGAAAAGATAAGACACAATGATCACATGATACCCAGTTAGATCTGTGTGTGTGTGTGTGTGTGTGTGTGTGTGTGTGTGTGTGTGTGTGTGTATGCAAGGCCCTACCTTTTGCCTAGCAACAACTACACATTATGCCATCAATATATGACTCCAGACTTCCTGTATGCAGTACTAACCTGCTTACATCCCTGAGAAATTGGTCATAACTAAAGCACCAGTCTTACTTCCCAGTGTTCTCTAAAATATAGCACATAGTGGGCATTCAATAAATACTCATCGACTTAGGACATTCCTTTACAAATCTCTCCCACATGAACGTTAGACAAGTGCATGTGTTTTCAGCTTGATAATTTGGTTCTCAGTTCTTTGGGCAACTGATATGTCTCTATCAGTTGCCCAAAATTTGTAAAATGAGCTACTTACACTTGTGTATGTTAGGTGATCCTTTTTAGCCTCTATGTCTGAGATTGAGCATCTTAGGAGAAAAAGCTCCATGTGGCCAGAACAAAGGCACATCCTCAGGGTTCATTTCTTCCCACTTCTATCCCACTGCTGTTCTAGCATACCAGGACCTGTTGACCTAGAATTTTTTGAGTGCTAAACATCCTAACAACAAAAATAATGACTCTAAAATTACCAAAGGTAATTATGAGTACTTTTTTGATCTTTTCCATGGGAGAGACACATCAAAGGATGAGAGTCTGGACTGGAGTGACTTCTGGCAACAATTATTGAGTTGCTAAAAATTGGGGAAGGGGGAACCTCAAAGCAGGAATTATCTATTTCCTTTTCAATTATAAAGCAGAATTCATAACGGAATGCATGTATTTTAGCATTTGTAAAACCTTGTAGCTACAAGAACATTCTGTCACTTAATTAGCAAATTGATGGACTAAATATGGCCTGATCATTAAAAGTATCTATGATAATAGTAAAAGCAACAACAGGGTGTTGCTGGAATATGTACAATAAAAATTATATATCCGGCACCTCATCTAGAGAATGGCCATGTTGCCAATGGAACTATGACCTTAATTTCTTAAATAAAGGAATATGCCTCCATTCAACAATTAAACGCATCCTCACACACCAGGTCTGGAGCCAAGACAGGTAACAACTCCAAAGGAGTTGTGTTGCTTTCCAGACAGTCTTTCATATCATGTTAATTATTATTGTCAACTGTACTCTATGGGAAGGGAACTGAGGTACTGCACAGCCACATAAATTGCCCTAAGTGGTGGAGAAACATTTTCACCCAGATGATTAAATTCCTAATCACTTAGGGTTAGTGACAGCATATCTTTGAATCACAAATCAGGCATTTGTAGTTTTTTACTGCATTACCATAATCCTGTTAGTGTTTCAGAAGTTAAAATTGTCACGACTTTGAACAAGTCATTGTACCACAAGAATTTCCATAGTCTTATTGTTAAACAGGATCTTCAGATTTTGGAAAGATTTGGAGGGAGTGAGGTGAGGGAAAGGGAAATAAAAACATGAGAAGGAGTATCATTGTTCAAGAAGTAATGCACCTACTACTTGACAAATGTAACTGTCACCTTCTACACATTACCACAACAATAAAATTAAATATGTATATATATATATGGCATTATGTATTCTTATGACTGAGGGTATACCTCAGCAGTGGAACACAGGCTAACTATTCAAAGCACTTTGGGTTTGATCTCTAGCAACACACACACACACACACACACACACACAATTTTCCAGCCTGTAGTTCTTCGTGTTTTTCTTTTTTTTTTAACAATTTCAAGAACCTTTATTGAAACCAACATTCAAAATGCTAAAAATATCCATTATTTGAATAGTGAGTTTTTACATCAAACCACTGAATCTGTCTACATATTTTATTACTTTCCCATCACATTGGGCTGTGATTTCAAATAATACAAAGCTTTATAGGTGACCATTAGCTACTGTCACAACAAAGTATTAGTATAGTATATTGGTTTTATAGAGATGCCAAATTAGGTCAATAAAAAGAATTTGAGCCACAATACAAGGAATCATTAAATATAGGTGGCCTAAAACACAGCCCAAAAATTATAGATTCTGCCAGTAAGTGATTTTCTTCCAAGAGAAATCATGAAATTCACAAGACTCTATTTTTACTTTTTTTAAAGAAGACCTTTAAAGTATGGTAGTAAGATTCTTTTTCCCAGAATTTATCTGGTGAAATGTATTCTAGTTGAGGGAATTATTGTACTAGTCTGTTCTAAATAAATTATTTTCCCTATAATGTAGGGAAATCCAAGGACAAAATAATCTCTGATATCTAAAGCTGGGGCCATCTTCATGCTGCTGCTGCTAAAGGTAGAAGAGAAAGAAGAAGAAATGTTCTGTATTGCTCAAAACTTTGTCATATACCCCTAGTGGACTTTAGCAATAAAAATCAAGAAATACAATCCTGTAACCTCTTGGGTTTTTCTATTAGCTTGTTCAACCTCCTAAGAACAGCTATGCAGACACCTACTGCTACTTAACATAAATGCACCATCAAACCTCAATAGTATCGCTTTTTGCGTATGAATTACTCACTTCACACCCAAATAGTTGAGACATGATTTTCAATTTCCCCTGAGATCAATCGGTTGCCTTGTACTCTCTCCATTATCTTTTGAAACCATTCTCTTTTCAAGTTTTCCCATTTACATTAGTGCAAACCCATTTGGCAAAGATTGGCAATAAACAAAATCTCGATACTTAAATCTATGTACCATCACCTTTTGAAATTGCACTATTCTTTACCTCCCCAAACAATTATAAATGCAGCTCTACACGTAGCCGAGGACCTCTTTCTTCCTCAGACTACAAAAGCAATTACATTTTTTTTAAAACCTCTACTGCAAAAGCTAATCACCACACACAGAACGAAATGTCACTGTAAATGGGAGGAGGCTCCTCCCAAGCCGCCAAGACAGAGCTCTGGAAGGCATCAGTATTCACAAGACCAGTCCCAGTTTACAGAGTCCATCAACAGGTTGCCCAGATCTCCCCACAGCTTTGACAAATACAATTGCTGCAGTGGCTGTGTAATAACAATGAAAGCTTGAGAGAGGCTGTAATGATAGTATTTGGAGTTTATTGCCTTCCAATAAAAATAATCTCCTGCTCTGCTGACAATGCTATGCCGCCCCATATGGCTTTAGTCTGAGAAGCCACATCCAGTGTCTTCCCCAGAGCAGAAGAGTGCCACCTTTCCCTCCTTCTCCACAGAAAAACAATCTCATGATTTGTGAGATGTGTCTCTACCCTGCTCAGGACAGTGATGTGTTTGTGTGCAGCTTCGAATGTGCTGGTGTGTTCCCTGTAAGTCTAGGTTTGGGATGAGTGTGGTAGCATGTGCCAGCCACCTATGAGGAAAGCCACGATGGAAGAAGGATCACTGTTGGAGGCTAGCTTAGGCCAAAGCAAGATCCTGAAAAATAAACCAATGAGAAGGACCTGGGCATGTGGTTCAAATTCTAGAGTTCTTGCCTGAGCCAGAGCAGGCCTTGAGTGCCACCAAAAACAAAACAAAGGTGGGGAGAGATGGGCTTATCTGGATGAGAAACACTGGTTCTGAGTCAAGTGTCTCTTTTCGAAAAGGAAGTCGGGCAAAGCCCTCCTGCCTCTGCTGCTGAGATGTTCACAGATGGAAAGCAGTAAGAGGCTGGCTGTCTCCTCCCGTGGCCGGTTCCTGGCTGATGTTTTCCAGCAGGTGGGAGCCAGAACAGAGCCTTTGCTTGTCTATCTTCGAAGGGGTTGCAGAACCTGCAGGGGTGAGCGCAAGCAGCTTCAGCACTGGATTCACTCACCTCTTCCCAGAAGTAGTCAGGCCCCAGGGATGACAATTAGTTCACCAGACACTCTGGGCCATAGACATAAAAAATGGCATCGCTCTGGGAAAGGAAGAAACAAGTACACAATATAAAGTTGGTGCTGTACGTGGATTTTCCAGCTGTTGGGAGTATCTGGCACTTGGTTACATGGTGTATCCAGGAACCAAGGCCAGAGATGAAGGACCCAGGAGGCTTCTTCAGAGACTCCCCGGAGACCACATATCCACTGGGAATAGGAAATAATCATGTAGCAGGCACCAACGCCTCCCTCCAGCCCTTCAATCCTCTGCCTCTGAGAAGCTCCATTCTCTACTTTAAGTCAAAGTTCAGCAAGATAAAACACCAGGAGGAGGGTACTCCAAAGGGACGGCAAACAAGGTAAAGGGATAGAAAAATGAAGCAGAGAAGAGGGGGAGAATGCAGTCAAGAATTCCTTGTACATTCTACAAAACGAGAAGAGGGAGGGAGGGGGCAGGTAGGGGAGGAGGTTAGAAGAGGTTACGAGATCAAGACTGCACTGTGTGTTAAATGGCAACTTGTCTGTCCAACCATTTAAAGGAAATACATTTTAAAATTCTAAAACAAGAAAGCCAAAGAAAGAAATACTAGCATAATAAAGTAATGGTGACAATGAAAAAAGTGGGGCTTTTGAATAAAGCAAATTTTTTATTTAAACATGGGTTTAAACCCATGGAGTAACAGCTTAGCTTCTTCACACACAAAACCTGTTACCTCAGGGAGCTCTACAGAGATGAACATATTCAGTCTTACAAGCAACAGTGAGATTTTAAGAGGAAAGACTATGGGAATTACTTTTTTGGCAGGAGGGGGTGTTGGTTTGTTTTTGCTAACTTTTGCTCTTGTGCTAAACAGATCATT
Source organism: Megascapheus bottae (assembly GCF_031878675.1). Classification (NCBI taxonomy): domain Eukaryota; kingdom Metazoa; phylum Chordata; class Mammalia; order Rodentia; family Geomyidae; genus Megascapheus; species Megascapheus bottae. Next base: position 6,624,137 of record NC_143519.1, read on the forward strand.
GGAATTGAATAAAGGTCATCATAGTTCTTAGGATTAAACAGACTCCCTTTGATGTTGACTTTGTAAAGAGTAAGCACAGACTGAGAGCACGTGACCAACTGACAGATGGACTATCTGGTGAGTGAAAGGACGTGATTTGACCACCTAGGTTGGCACCTCCATCCAGGCATTTAAGGGTAGGCCAATTCTATCCTGCAAGCAGGGAGCATATAGCACACAGAAACTTTCTCCGGGCTCTTTGTCCAGGAGTGGCTCGTTGTGTGCACAGTAGAATGTTCTAGTGTGTTCTCTTTACACCTGGGTTTGGAATAGGTGTGGTAGCATGTGCCTGCAATTCCAGCTATGGATGTGGAAAACAGGATCTCTGCCAGAGGCAAGCCCAGGCCAAAAGCAAGATCCTGAAAATTAAACGAATGCAGCTATCCATTCTCTTCCTGGTCTTGGATTGCATCCACCTCAGTCTCCCATTTCCCGTCTCTCTGCTTCTACGGGACCTTCTTCACTACTTCACTCCCTGCCTTTCTCTGAAAGACTGGGGTTGTCTTTGATGTTGAAAGATGAGCATGCTCTTATGAGAAGTAGTAACTCATTCTACTTACAGCTGAAAGTGTCTGAGTCTTAAGGAAAACGCCAAAGCCAGAGTCAGGACATAGATCCAAAGCTTGTCTTCCTTACATTTCCTACTGTTATTCTCTAAAGAATGTCTCTCTGGTATCATTGTTGACAATAGAATTTAACTATACTTTGCGCCCTTGCCAGTGATATTTGGCAAAAGACCTACCACAAAGGACGTGCTCATTAAATGTACCTAGATTTGATGCATCAGTGAAGTAATCAGCAATTGATCTCAAAGCACACCCTCATGTCTTCAACTTGCTACTTCAGGTACCATTCAAGGGTTCTGGTTAGTTTGAAGGTGTAGATGAATTGACACTGTCCAGATACCTTACATATTTTCTTCATCCTTTTTTTTTTACAAATATTAATGCTTTATCTATTACCTAATCTCAGTATCTATAAATATAATCCAGCCTCTTATCCTTATTTCTGAATATTTAGAAACCAAAAAATAGTTGAGCAAATACAGTCACATGAATGGACATCTAAACAAGCCTCTTACCAGAAAAATTAAGTTTAACTTCAAAATTATGTATAAGACTTAATAACACAGGAGCTCCAATGGCACAATTGGTTAGCGTGCAGTACTTAGTAACAGTGCCTATGTGCATCTGACCTTACAAAATAACATTTATCCAAATAAATTCCAGGGAATGGACATGAGCATTTCTTGTCTGCTGGTATTTTTGCTATATTTGTTTGTATGTCTTTAGCAGTATAAGGGGAGGCACAGAAATAGAGGGATACTATGTTGAAAATGAATTTTACAACAATGAATTGTTCAAAAAGAAATTCACACTTTACCTGACTTCTGTAACTGTAACCCTTCTGTATATCACCTTTATAGTAACAATAAAAACAGTTTAATTTGAAATGGAATAGGAAAGGAGGGGAAACAAGATGGAGGTGGGGGAAATGGGGACCAAAGCATGAGAATGGATATCAATATTTGTGAAATAATGTACCTTCTATCTGGGAAATATACTGTAACCCTTCAATTAATTACAATAAAATATATGAAAGAAAGGCTTGATTGTAAAGCACTAACTAGTAAGTTGATTGGTATTTTTAGCTATTTATTTCACTACCTAGATCAGCAGATTTCTTCTGTAGTGAAAGCTAGTAGATCATTAATACTATATGGGTCACGTTGCCTATTATTGCTGCTGCATCTCCTGCTATGAACACACAAGTGTGTTCATGCATGCATGAGCATACACATACACACACACACACACTTTGCCATCATTAAATATATGAGGGTCATTCTTGGCCTTTATATTATAAAAAAAAGACTATTACTGATTAGAAAGCATTTTACTACATGACACAGTTCTCCAATCCTTGATCTACAACAGTTGGTTGCATGTCATGATCTATTTTTTCTTAATCCATTTCATCAAATTAATTTCAAAAACAAATAGCTAATTACATTGCAATAGGTAATATGACATTCATTAAATTCTTTGACTGTCAATAGTTATTAATTAATGTGCAATTTCCAATATTTAATCCACTACTGAAAATCTTTAGAGAGTAAAATGATCTTGATTGAATACCATAAAAGAAGGCTCACTTGATCTCAGGTTTCAAATAGCATCTCAGGATTTAGTGAAAAGATTAATAAAATACCTGGTGATAAACAATTCTAACATACTGTTAGATGTCTGCATAATCCTTATCAAATATTCCTTGATTGTCTATAAGTGTGTTGACATTGGGCATAAAGGAGGAAGAGCCAGAGAACACTGAATGGCATAAGGTTGCCGTGACATCGTGGAATAGATTACACAGTAGATACATATATATTAGTCTTCAGAAAAAGAGAATTATATTGTTAGAATTCATAAATATAAAGATGATAGTATAAATCAGAAGAGTACGTTATGTTGCCTAGAAGCAGAGAAGATAATGGGAAAAATCCAGTAGGTATCAGGACATTCTTAACAGAAGAGGTAAAGGCTCTATTATTGGTCCCACTCTGCAGAGTGTCACCTGAAACACAATAAGATAGCTATAGGTACAATGGCTGATCCACTGAGTGAGAATCTACTCCCAGCATACCTTCTAGAAGAGAGAGATTTGAGTAGAAGCCAAACAATTCAGCATTTGTTCATTTAAAGCCCTTGCTGCTTAGGAAAGCTGAATAAAATGACCAGAACTGTTCTATCACTTCAAGTCTCAGTCTTCTAGAGAGAGTCAGTGCCTAAAAGAGTTATTTGAATTTGTGGTCCACACATTTAGGATCTGTCTGTAACTTGTTATGCCCACAACACACAAAAGCAACACCCACCAAATAAAGGAACTACCACTGTTCTCTATTTACTCTATAAAAACAAGTTCTCTCATTTTATGTGCAATCATATAAAAATGCAACTGACAATTTCTGTATTTCAACTGATTCCTACAGAAATTCTTTGTGCAGTTCTAATACAAGTGAATCAACATTTTAGTGAAATTCCTGGCTTTGATTTGAAATCTTTTCCCAAAGTGATAACTTTGAAGAAAGTAATGGACACAATTCAAAACTACAGAATGTCCTTTAGTGATACAGAATGGCCTTCAAAAGTATAGAAATGCCTTCTAAAGGCACAAGTAGATATGAGGGTGACTTAAATGACTTATTCTAAAGTGCTGAACTCACATTTTCTTGATCCATAGTGTTCTTGAATCAGTCCTAACAAACTTCCAGACTAAGACTGGGGGAAAATGAAAGGAAAAGACTGGCTTCATGTTCACCTTTACCCCAAACTGACAATTTCAGAATTAAAATTTGATCCTGACATTGCTCTCAATTTGGTCCAGATACTGCATAATTGTATACGCTAGCTTCTCTCTACCTTTCAGACTGCAAAAGGGATGTTGGCACGCAAAGGTCGTCTTGGTCAGCCAGTTTCTCACAAAACATGGCGCTGTGACATTTGAATTCAACCTCATGTCCACTGAACTGCTCACTAGACTCACGTTGACAGATCTGAGTGTGATGGATGCAGATTTCCATCCAAAAGGTTTGGCGAGGCCTTGGCAGTAATATAACCTTTCTTAAAGGTTATTTTTAACCACTTGCTAAAAATTCCAAGAGGGGGGGAAAAAGTGACGTGCCCTTTAGTAAAATGAATACAATAATACACCTACAATTGCAACCATAGCAGTCAAGTTTAGTCAATTGCCTAAACAAGAACCTGCTCTTTCCATAGCCATCTTGATCACCACAATCCCAGAGACGGCTTAAGGATTACACACGCACTGAATCAAACTCCACTTCTGAAATAAAGAGAAAGGAGAGCAAGGGTACAAGACCTCAGGAGGAAACCAGTGAATTAGTTCTGTAAATTAGTCCTGCATTATATTGTCAGTTAAGTCTGAAACTGTTTTTATGAAGTCAAACTAAATATAATGCAGTGGATTTATTCATTAGGAATCTCATTGACTCCATGAAGGTTATTCTCACCATTAAACAATGTTTGCTTTTGTTTTTGGAAGAGTTTTAATACAATTCCATCTCTGAGAGATAAAGTACAAGTATTGCAGTCAGCACATTGGCTGAACCAACAAAATTAACAGTACTCCATTTGAGATAATAACCCCAAATTATTTCTCAAATAAGATGCCATGTACATTTACAATTTGTTAGAAACTGGTGAAAGGGAGGGAAGAAAAAGGTTGTACAAATATAATTAATCTTCTGGCTCACAAAACTTTGAGAATGCAGATTTCATTCTGACAACATCAAAGCCAACACATTGCCATTTTTAATTCACAACTTGAAAACATATCATGCCAGCATTCTCCAGTCATTAAAGTAATAAGGTAATTACCAGTGCCGTGGTGGCTGCACGTGGCATGCACTATGTGTTTCTGGATTTGAGTGAATGGAAGGCCATGATCAAAGCCTCCTCCAGCTTCCTGTCCTCATATGCATGGTACTTATAGACGCAGAGTCTGCAAAGACAGCTCTCAGGAGAACAGAAGGCCCTGGGGAAGTTTTCCCCATGCTCTCATAGCACAGGCTGTAAAGAAAGACATGGTCCTGATGCCACACATAGCAAGAAAGAAGACAGAAACATCATGGAGAAAGAGCTACCCAGGAGGGGAGCCACCCTTCTCAGAGATCATGGTTGATTCCTTTTGTCAAATTACTTTTTTCAGTATCTCTCATCAGAAAAAAATTTGAACTTATCGTATTTGTTCCTTCTTTTATGAAGCATGAAGTAGAAGGAAAATGTTTCTTCCTGGTGTGAGATGTGGTGAAAGGCTCACCATATTCCATCACTGGAAATCCCTCTACTGGCGCCTCTGTGTCCATTTCCTATACAAATATTGGGTTTCCAAATATAACTATTTACTGTTGGCCTCTTTGAGGATTCCAGGCTTATCTCCACCTCAGGAAAATTAGTTCTATGAAATCGATAAAGCCTGGAAGTGCTGTAATGCCTTAGTGTCTTATGTTGACTAGACACTGATGACTAAAAGGAAACACTGAAAGGCACACACTTCCTGTTGGTCGTGTGCGGGTCAGTTTCCCGTCTTATACTTGACACCTCTGAGGGCAGAGCATTGAGGAGGGAGTAAAGTGATAGAATGAGTGCACATCCTGACATAAAAGGATACAGTGTGAGTAGTCTCAGCATTCTGAGAAGCACAGGACTGTCTCTTGGGCAGGAAGACTGTTGAGACATCCCACTGGGGACGCACAGATGGATTTGTGAGATCCATTGCGATTTAGGGCTCCTTGAAACTCCCCACGATCACAGCATGACCGAGGACATAAACAGGCCTGGCCGCAGCGTTAAGTTCCAAACACGCAGGCCTTCTGTCTACACCAAGAGAAATGTTACAGGTCTATGTGCCTCACACACCTAAGAAACTGCTTTGCATTGAAACAACTCTCCTAAAGGGTAAAATTTCAATAAATACTATCAAATCTTTTGAATAAGTTATTTATGCTTTCAATAGGGCATAAAAGCCTAGTTGTAGAGTGCTTGCTTAGCACGCATGAAGTGGTGCAGTGGCTCAAGTGGTAGAGCTTTCTAGTCTTGAGAAAAAGTCCAAGGACATTGCTCAGGCCCTGAGTTCAGGGCTCAGAACTGGAAAAAAAAGTCAATATATTGAGCATTCATATTTAAACAAATAGTATTATATTATGTAGGATCAATAATGGATGATAGATAAGGATGCATGGATAAATGGGAAGAAGTATAAGATAGGCTGGATGGCTGTGGGAAGGCTGTGCTAAGATGAGACTTGAAGAAACAGAAAAAAAAGATAAAAGTAAAAAACCTCTCTCTTGAATAGTAATCTTGTCCCTGTAAATCCTTTATTAAAAGAGAAATTTCATATTAAGTGAAGTACGCCAGACTCAAAGGAACTTAGGCTCAATGGTTTCCCTCATTTGTCATAATCAGTAGAAACCTTGGGCTCTCCTAGCAGAGATTTACAATAGAACAAAACCTAGATACATAAGGCCATATAGTATGACGCTAAATGAAAGGACCCCCAGGATACAGAAACAAAATCCATATAATGAGTGATTGTGGTCCTGAATGTACTATGTTATCTCTCATCTCTTTTGCTGTCTCTTGGTTAGCTCATATTGTTATAGTATTTCACCTTGTTATCCGATATACTGGATATATGCATATTTGGTTATTTGAAATTGGATAGGGAAGGGGGAAAACAAGACGAGGGGTGGGGTGGGGGAGAGAAATGGGGACCAAGACATGAGAAAGGGTAGCAATGTATGTGAAGTAATGCACTTTCTATCTGGTGAACTTAATGTAACCCTTCTATTAATTACAATAAAAATATATGAAAAAAGAGAACTTTCTTAATCACAGACTGTATCTGGTTCAGAATTCAAGACAAAAGTTCCAGGTGGAGGATGATACTAAAAAGAAAAATACTTTGAATATAGATTGGAAACAGAAAACAAGCTTAAATTTTTAAGCTAACTTTTATTGTTGTTGTTGTTGTTAGCTAGCTTGAACTTCAGCAATCTGAAGAAAATAGGGAGTCTTGATGGGGAATCGTATTTACATTTTAGGGAGATGTTTTTAGCAGAGGTACAGAGAAAATGCTGATGCATTCTTTATAAATGCTCAGAATGGGACCCAAGGGACACTTCTTGATGAGCAATTACAGGGCAGGGACGGCCAAGGAACAAGAGTCAACAGATCGGTTTGTCCAACTTGGGAAACTGGTGCCTAAGGAAACTGTCAAATAAGAGAATTCAAGAGAAAGGCCAAGTAACTCGTGTGTGTGTGTGTGTGTGTGTGTGTGTGTGTGTGTGTGTGTGTGTGTGTTTATAAAGGGAGAAAGGACAGTTGGTATAATAATAAAAATGAGCCAAGGGGCTGAGAGTTTGGCCTAATGGTAGAGTGCTTACCTAGCACGCACAAAGACCAGGGTTCGATTCCTCAGTACCACATACATTAAAAAAAAAAAAGAGTCAGGGTCCACTGGCTCATATCTATAATTCTAGGTACTCAAGAGACTGAGAAAGACCAAAGTTTGAGGAAAAAGTCCAGGTAGAAAAGCGTGTGAAACTCCCATCTACAATTAACTGTCAAAATGCCAGACTGGAGGCGTGGCTCAGATTGTAGGGCAATAGCTTTGAGCAAGAAAGACAAGCAAGAGCAAGAAGTTCAGATTTCAAGCCCCAGAGCCATCACAAAAAAAAAACAAATTAGTACATATTGCTAATTCACAATAACTCACATGGTTTTTTGTAAAGCTAGGAGTTTGCAAGCTCTAAATATAAAGAAATGACAAGGAGACTGAAATGCTAATGACTCTGAGTAGATCAGAACCTTAGTTATATGTGTTGAAATATCACACTATGCCCCCTCAGTATGCTTGGTTATGACATGTTATTTCAAAATAAAATAAAAGCATTTAAAGCTGCAAAGAAAATTAGGGCTGATGTTAAAGTAACAGCAAAACATTCACGAATAAAAATGTCTACGTTTCTGCTGCATATTCACGAAGCACTACCCAAGTCAGTAGTCTACAAAGAATGAGTGAAGAGGGATTATTAATATTTAAAGGTATTTGTGAAGACTGAAGGTCCAAGAAGGAGATAAACACAAACCATCAGAACCCCATTAGAAAAAAAAAATAGGCCAGTGTCCCAAATCAGAGGAGCTGTGGGAAATAAACCACTGAGTCCAATTGACATAGAAAAGAGAGCATTAATGTAACACTTTCTGCCAGGAGCAGAAAGTACATGCCAGGAATCAAGGAGGTTTGGTGTTTTTGGTCAAAACATATAGCTGTCATGTGGTAGATGGTAAAGGAGAGGAGGGTTTAGAAGAAGCTGGTTTCTGTTGTCTTACTTATCTCTTTCCACACATGTTTATTGCTCATCTAATGTGTGCCATGTGCTGTAAAGGACAATGGTGACACCACTAGGTACCAAGCAGGTTGACTTTATTTCTCACTTTCTCAGGAAGGAAATTCCAGATTGAGATGCATTACAGAAATTTATTGTAAAACTCAGGGAGAAGATTGAGTTTTTGCTTAGTAAGGGGGTGGGGTGAAGGGAGGATGGAAATGAACCCATCCGTGGCCTTGCAAGAAGCGACAGAGGAGAGGATGCATCTAGGAACTCTAGAGACAGTGGAGCAATAGGCTGTAGCCTCTACCTCCAGGCAAAGATGCCATGGCTCTGGTCTTGCTTTCCCCAATGGGATTTGAAGCCCAGCAAGCCCTGCCATGGGTCCATGTGTTAACGAAGTCTGAGTATGGAGCAGACTCCTTAAGACGCTAGGGATCCATCTCAAGCCGTGGCTGTACCTGCCTCGAGGAAGAGGAGAGTACAGCACTCCCAGACAGAGCTCCCACAGTCCCACCTCAGTCTGCTAGAAATTTCAAGTCAGCCACATACTTTGTGTGTGAGAGCCAGAGGGCATGGACTGTTGAAAGATTTTGTGGGGTTTTTTGGCTTTACTTGGGGTTTACTATGTCTCCAGGACAAAGCAGGTATGGGATGTAAGGCTCAAGACTCTGTGGGGCCTGCATTGGTGGTGTGGCTCTAGTGGCACCTGTAGTTGTGGGCAAAGGTCACAGTATGGCCTGAGCCTGCCAGACAGACCTGGCCAGACCTGTCTCCTGCCTATTTCTCAGCCTCTTGCCCAGAATTCTCCACAGATCAACCACTGTCCTCTCAGAAGGGAGGTTCTGCGTCTCCTCACAGGACAGTGACAGTACTGAAGCTGGTGAAAAAATGATGGTGACAGATGTGTCCTACAACTCTCAGGGTTTGCTATGGGCATTAGACTTCCGTCCACCAGCCAGGCCCAGCCTCCTTCCTTCCTCCTGGAAGTTTATTTCTGCAAATACATATACTCCAAATGTCTCGTGCTGTGTGTTTAATAACTTAAAAACGAAGTAAGACTCTTTGCTTTTTTAAAAAAAAGAAATTCCTAGTTCGATTTTAAAGTTAACCTTTAACATATTTTTCGTTTTTTTACAAATTTCATTTGTGGTTATTATAGAGGTGATATTCACCGGGATTACAATTACATGAGTCCTCAGAAAACTAAACGTAGGCTTTTAAATATACTTTAAAGGTAACCTTTCAGAGCTTCTGCGATGCATGAGAATCAGCTCAGTGCTGCTGCCTGCGTGGAGATCAAGGTCAATGATTCCAGGCAATGTCACTGTGAACTGGTGTGAGTAGACCGACCCCTTTTGGGATAGCCACTCCTGTCCCGGAGGAGATGAGCTACCTTCTCCAGTACCTCATTCGGAACAAGTCTGTTCTGTTGTTCTCCTTTGGTGTTGCTCAAGAGCTGCAGCTGAGTTAATTATGGGGAGAAGTGCACAGCGCATGTCCTCATTCACCAGGGAGTGCCAGCCTTCTTTGCCTTGTCTTCTCCCATTTTTCTTTGTGCACTGGCTTATCTGTGTGCAAACCTCAATTCCTCTCCCTCCCGATAGACACCCCCACCCACCCATGTGTCTGAAAAGGACCCTTAAATATGTGTAGATCCTTGTAAAATTATGTCATGCTCTGTTTGGGTTTTAATTTACCTAAATAGCATTGTGCAGTAAATTCCCTGCTGTTCCTTACCTTGCATCTTGGCACTCTGTTAGAAAACCACCCCTGTGGCTCCACAGTCTGCCTGCCACTATCATGCAAATTAGTCCATATACAAATGAGGAAGGGGGAATAAAGTTGGGTAACAAGGAGGTTGCTTGGCTTCCTAAGCAGTTTATGCCACATTCTACCCAGTAGATATGAGCCACCAATCACAGCAGATTCAGCTGGCAGAAGCACACCTAGATTAGAGGCATTGTGGACGGCCCCTTTGCCCCACTTTTTCTGTCATCTTGGCCTGACCAGTTACCCATATAGAAGCATTTTTTTTTTGCCAGTCCTGGGCTTGAGCTCAGGGCCTGAGTACTGTCCTTGGGTTTTCTCAAGGCTAGAGCTCTACCACTTGAGCCTCAGCACCACTTCCGGCTTTTTTCTATATATGTGGTACCGAGGAATCGAACCCGGGTCTTCGTGCATGCTAGGCAAACACTTTAACCACTAGGCCAAACTCCCAGCCCCATATAGATGCATTTTTGGAGCATCTCTTCAACTTATTGCCTTTTGTTAGCAACACCTAAATAAATAAATAAAACATTCCACCTGCAGGAGTCTTCACATTTCTTTACAACTCCTTCCTTGTCTACGCTCATGTTGTTAAGGTGAAGTCTTCTATGCACTTTAGTGCGTTTGTATGTTTTAGAAATCAGATGTTTCATTTTAACTGCTCAACTACATCTATTAGAATAGCTATTCTATATAATTTTGGAGTGACTGGTTCTAATGGTATTCTCTCTATAAGCTCTGTTATTTTTAGGACACAATTTCTCTGTACATGAGACTTTCACGTCTTTATAAACATCTTCAGCATTTACTTGCCCATTACCTTCATAATGAATTTTATGCAGTCTTCAAATGTCCAAACATTCACCAAATGACCAAGAATAAATTCTACTGAACTTAGGTAGCCACTAGCAAGGTTGAGATTGGCTAGACCACACTGTGCAGCCAGCCCATGGAAATGCAAGACCCCTTCTCAGTCAGTAGCTGAGAGCAGTGGAAGGTACCTGTTCATCTTCCTGTTAGAGCCTGAGATTGGGATAATCTCAGTACCAGCCTTGGCTGGAGAGGAAAGTTTGTGAAACTTCATTTCAAAGGGAGAAACTGCTCACAATGACACCTGCCAATCATTCCAGCTATGGAGGAAAGTCAAATTAGGAGGATCACGCTCCAGGAACATGTTCAGGCAAGAAGACCAACCTGATTTTCAAATAACCAGGAGAAAAAGAGGATGGGCTCTGAGAAGACAATTAACTGTATGACAAGCCTGAGTCCCTAAACTTAAAATTCCCTATTGCTGAAAAAAAGAATAAATAATAATACAAAGTAATGAGGCAGTTCTAGGTAAATTGTGCAGCAAGTCAGTGGGAACGTAAGGATATATTTTATTGATGGGACTAAAAAACTGTAGAGACTGCACTATTGTTGAGCTTCATTAAAACATTTTATTGTCAAGGTGATGTTTCAGAGAGTATTTTTCTTGTTGGAAATTTTTACCCCCTCCCTCATTTTTCTCCCACTTTCCCTCCCTGCAGTCCCCACCCCCCACACACCTCAGGTTATAAAGTTCATTTCCAACGTATTGTCTTGTGAGTATCACTGTTGCATTAGTTCTTCCTTTGTCCATTGTCTCCCCATTTTGTTGTTCCCTTCCTCAATTCAGATAAACATATATACAAGACACAGGATACTAAAATCAAAGACAGTGACAACAGGGGAGAAGCCAAAGGGGGGAAAAATGTAGCTTCACACAGTACGTTAAAAACAGCAGCAGCAACAAAAACTTCTTGTTTCTATATCTTGGAGTTCATTTTGCTTAGCATCATCTTATATGGTCATATGGACCATTGAGCTATTGTGATCCTCTCTTAGGGAAATCTTAAACATATACTAATGATTACAAATGACCTCCTGACCTCACTTCTGCAGGATAACTCATTTCATTCCGGGTAACATTTTGCAGTGGTGGGACCACACACTCACTTGTCCTGCAGAGAAAGTCTGACTCCTGGAGGGTTTTTTCCCTTATTGTTTTGTGCCCTCTTTAAAAAGTAATGATTGCCGGGCACGGTGGCTCACACCTGTAATCCTAGCTACTCAGGAGGCTGAGATCTGAGGATCAAGGTTCAAAGCCAGACCAGACACAAAAGAACCTGAGATTCTTATCTCCAATTCACTTCTGGAAAATGGTAAGTGGGGCTTGGCTCAAGGGTAGTGTGGTAGCCTTTAACTGAAGAGCTCAGGGATAGTGCTTAGGCCGAGTTCAAGACGTATGACCCACAAAAAAATAATAATGGTGGTGTAAAACAACCCATATTCACCAGAAACTATACTTCACATTTTGAATTTTGATCTTTTCCAAGAGATACATATGCAATATTCTACTCTCTGATGATGCTGGATAGTGAGCCACAATTTCCAAGCACTCACACAATCACAAAAGGAAAACACCAATGCTCTATACAATGTACTGAACAGAGTTCAGCTATGCTGCTTCTTATGTCATAGGTTTTAAAGGCATTTTGACTTAAGGTATGCTCAATGTCTGATCAAGTGATTAAAGGCTATAACCTCATGGAATATGAAGGAGCATCTACAATCTCCACTTACGGTATTAGTATGGGTCATATCATTCGCTTTGCACAATAAGTTTTACGTGTGTGTGTGTGTGTGTGTGTGTGTGTGTGTGTAGAACTATCATATTAAAGCCCCTTTGTATAACTACATGTTAATAAAGGTCCTTTTATGAAAGGCAAGCAAATACTACCTGCAGTCATTAAGCAGCAGCATTAGGCACAGAGTTGCATCCAACTTCTCTTGCTGGAATGTCACATGTAAAGGCAAATTCTTAAGAGTCTAGAGGAAGAAGACATGGAAAACCACTTCAGGTAACCTGAGACTTAACAAGGCAATTAAGAGCTGGGGTTGTTTATCACTGGCCTAATCCAATACAGCCATTCATAAATTAACTTACTGGGGAAATTACAAAATCAGTATGTTTCCACCATGCCTGCCTGCATGACAGAAGAATTTCTGGGTCAACTGTAGTAATCACTTGCCTATCCAAGGTTCGCCACCACCACCACCATGGTTTTAGTCACCATTTCTTTTTTTCCCACGAACTCAGAATAGGTTTGTAGGCCAACCTACTCTGCAAATACTAAATAGGAAATTCCAGAAATAAGTCACTGGGGGTCTCAGTGGCTTTCTTTTCTGTGTAGCCTGGTGACATTGTACACTCTCCTACTCCATTCTGCCCAAGGCACGGATCAACACTCCGTCCAGAGTATCCACACAGTAGATGTTACCCAGCTGCTGGTCACCCGCTGGCTTTTGAGTCATGAGAGCACTTACAGACAAGGAAAAACTGAAACTTACTCACGAATAACCCTAGGGAACAAGAGCAACGACACAAAGGAATCACAAGAGAGAAATGTGCAAGTCCAGGCTGTGTCCTACAGGGCAATGCATTGGGACATGTAAAGTAAAACACACACTGCGCATCACACATACTGGCACTCTTGAAATGTGCATTCCATGGATTACTGTGTAAAACCCAGTAGCCATGAAGGAAATTTTTGATATTTTGGGTCACATTCAAGTTTAATATACAACAAAAAACACCAATATGCAGGCCATTAGAGGCTTTTGCATGACAAATAGTAAGCAGACAACTTATAAGTATAATGCAAACATGGATTTTATTGCAAACTGAGGATAGAAAATTATAAATTAAGAAAGAAAAGAAATTAAATAACCTAGCAGTCAATAAAAATAGCCATAGAACACAGGAAGACATTCACAAATTCACTAGCAATGAAAGGAAAACAAATTAAAGCCACATGATAGCATTGTTTTAGCCTTAAGATGGCCTAAACCAGCCTGGAGAGACATGTGTAAAATATTATTGATGGTTATCCCTAGATAGAGAAGAGAGGACAGTTAGGAAAGAGGTAAATGTGGGATGTGGTTCCCCTATTCTCTTCAGTTCTGTAATGTCTCATTTATCCTCCCCTAGCAAAACTGGTTTAGCTGGTGCTTTTATTTTTTCATTTTCTTTATATATTTTTGTGCATGGGCATGCAAGATTCTGTGCTGCAGGTGATGCTTGGGTTGGAGAGATTTAAAAGCCTTGGGCAAGGTTCTCCACAGTGAGGAAAGCTTGGGAGAGATGCACAGCTGTCAAGTGAATAGAGAGACCAGAGATTTTTCTCCTACTCCACTATGCACGGGGCAGACACCCATACCAGACAAGCCTCTGGTCCAAAAGTATCCTTAGTTCTACACTAGAGAGACTGCTGTTCAGGAAAAGGAGAAAGTGGTTCATAGCAGAAGGAGAACGGCCTGAGTTGAGACTGCCAGGAGAGCAGGCCAATGGAACAAGCAGGTGGCATCAAGCTGTCCTGGAAGGCAGGGGAGCAGGGCCGGGTTGTCTCTGGGGCCACTCGTAAGAACTTTATACTCTTCAGGGGATGATGTCGAGGGAAATGAGAAAAACAGCATTCGAGCCGTCTGGGTTGACTTGCATTACTTCAGACATATTCCACTTAATTTTATGCCCTATGATTATTTAAAAGGTTTCCATTCTAATCAAGACAATTTACTACGTTCTAGACGTCTGCTCTGCAGAAAATAATACCACATGTACATAATGACATTTTGAGGGTCCAATTTGATGCCTTTTTTAAAAATGGGGTTAGAAAAAACGATTAGTAAATATTGTTTCATCTGATAAATCTCTTAGTGAGGCCTGACAAAGGGGAAGAATGCCGATAATAAACATACGTTTCCAGTGAGACTGCTGCCACAGAGTGTCACAGCGTGCTCTAGCAAGTGATTTCCATTCAAAAGACCAAACCTTAGAATCGCAAGATCAAAATAATTATATTCGAGGGTCCTCCAGCTGGAAGCCAGCACGAGAGCCCGGCAGAACACAGCTTTAGCCCTGGTTCTCTTTGGTTCATGTAAAAAGGAAATGACTGAGACCTCGTTTGTCGAACATCTTTGCAGACCCTGTTGTACATTCATGACTTGGTCATAAGAAAGGTATAATCTGATTACATTTTCTCTTCTTTTCTTTTTGATTTTGGAAGTCATGGGACTTTGAACTCAGGACTTGGGCTTTTTCACTCAAGGCTAGTGCTCTACCACTTTGAGCCACAGCTCCACTTTCAGACTTCTGATGTGTCTTTGGAGGTAAGAATCTTATGAACTTTGCCAGGCCTGGCTTCAAACTACAGTCCTCAGCTCTTAGCCTTCTGTGTAGCCATACGAGCAACTGGCTCCATTCATATTTTGAATGATTTATTTGGGTTGTCATTATACAGAGGTCAGAACACAACTGTTTATCTTTCACGAAGTTATCTCTGTGCTGTACTATCACTCTCCCAAGATTTCAATTCTCAGTTATCTAGCTTAATGGAGAGATCATCCAAAAAGAACCTTTGATTTAGCAGAGCAGGCTTGTACCTCGACATCAACAAATTTCAAAGTCTGGGATAACCTGGCACACATTCTAAGCAAATGCTTCTCAATAGCCCTACGGGACCATTTAAAACATCTTCAGTAACCGGAGAGAGAAGGAGGGGCCATTCATCTCCCTTAGCGTAGGCAGCTACAAATATGTGGGTTGTTAGCTGGGCCGAGCTGAGCGTGCGTTAATGAGACCACAGCAATGAGTCAACTCCCCAGTGACCACCTTAATTCTCTTCTCCTGCACAGTCACAGTGTCAGCCTGAGTAAAACTCCTTCGGCACAGGAGGATTCAGTGGAGATTGTACACGAAACAAAAACCCAATGTGGGACAAAGAAACAAAAACCAGAAAACATGATTGGTCCCTACAGATGAGTTAGGAATCCTGCACATACCTAATCCTTTTTTTTCCCCACTTGGCATTTCTTGAATGCCTTCCTACAAATCTACGTTCAAATAGGAATAACATCTTTATTGAAAAGGACACTTTGGTGACAATGGATGAGAATTAAATGGCAAACTTATGTGCCCTTCAGAAATGAATAACTTTTGTTCATTTATTTTGCTTATCTGATTTCTTGTCTTCATAGCCTCAAAGAAAATAAGGCTAAAAGGAGAGGAATTGTTTTTTTTTTTAATCTTTACTTGTCACATCTATTGATTCTTCATGAATAATCAAATGGTTAATAGACACATTCAACCCATCAGATTAGCCGTTACCCAAGGTCCTTCTCCCTTCACATGGTTCTTGATCCATGTCCACCCCGTCAAGACAACTTACTACATTCTAGAAGTCTGTCCTGCAGAACATAATACCACCTCGATGAGAAACAAAAGATCTCAGGTTCGATTTAAAAAAAAAAATCTGTGATCAACCAGATGCGTAGTTGGCCTTAAGTACCCTGAATTTTGAGAAGCACTGTTCTTAGAGAAAGCTAGTAAAGGCTGAGGTCCACACCCTGTCTTCCACTACCTGTTCTCAGCAGTCACCCCCTTTACACAGCTGATGGTACCTGTGCTGCCTTGTCCATTTGGTGAGAATCCTCTTCAGAGCTTCTTCTCTACATGGCAGGTGGAATCACAGCTGTGGAGGAGTCAAAACCACCAGCATTGAGCGGGGGGGAGGGGGGAGGGGGAGGATGTGTTATTTCACCTGTGTGTGAAACACAAAGGCTGTTACCAAAGATAAGCAGAACACACCCTGGGCAGGCTGACATCCAGATAAACATTAACAACTCACCTGGACTAAAATGCTCGCAGCATTGTTGGAATCCGTTGCACTGAGGACCTGAGGAATAACATTTGTGCGAATGCTAGAGCATTCTATGTGAGGTAATAAGGGGACAAAAACTGAAATACAGGATGCCAACCAGCGGTATTTTTTAAAAAATTGCTTAGTGAATGAATTTAAAAAGATGGGCCAAGTATTTCTGCACTTTCACCTCTAATCCAAATGAAACAGCTCTTAAAGTATGTAGGCCTTAGAAGAGATACTAAGCACCCAGCTGGATCCTGCAGCTCAGAACTTTTAATGAAGTAAATTCTGTGGCAGGCTGCACTGTGTTCACTCGAGTTGTACATTTCTGCTTAGAGGGCCGAATGCGTGGAACACATTTCTCACCTAAATCCTTACTCTCTGCTCTGTTGTCTAATTTTGAGAAATGCTGTGGTAGGCTTAGCAGGGTTAGGCTGAGCTCATTTCGGAGTCAGACAAAAAGTAAGAACAAATATCACACACACACAAATAGCGGGGAGAACTTCTTGGCGCTCATAAAGATCAATCAAATTGATTTTCGTTTTTACATCTTGGGTGGTTGTCTTTTGTGTAAATGGTCCTGTATTCGGAAGATAGATTCCTGATTGTCTGGACTTCTGTGAGCTGGCTTGGCGGTGCCTTCAATCCAGACCTTTCTCTTGACTGTTTGTATATTGGGATAGTGATGAGTGTGCACTAATCTGCAAGCTTCTAGCACATGGAAAAGGGAACATCCAGGGCTCAAGGTAGAAATGCTCACCAAATAAATAATCCAGTGACTTCCTAGGAAAGCGGGCTAACAACTCTCCCTGCAAGCCAAGGACTGAGAACAACCAGCCACACTCAGCAGTGCCTTCATCTGTCTTGGCCACAGGGTATCACCACAATGCCACAGTCATTTTCTAAAACACAGTGTGCACGGGTTTATGTTTCTTCTAATTTGGCCGGATATTTCCTGCAAGAAAAATAAATAAAAAGAACATTGTCATTAAATCCTCCAAACAGCTAACAACTACAAAAAAAATAAAATAACAAAGAATTCCAAAGCGGGAAGTATGTGGCCCTTTCTCAACAGAAATACAAGATTCTGATTACTTCTTTTGGACTACATTTTTATACTGATGATAGCAAACTTGAAAGCAGCACGGTTTTGTGGAAAAATCCTGAAAACATCCTAGTGGATTCTAACTTCCTAGGGGCAAGAGCATTTACAGAACTTGAGTGAGGCTGTTATTTTTATCTTGGACCCCTGATAAGGTTTGAATATGAATTATCTTAAATCAAACGTTTCTCTGCACATCCCTGTCTAGACTCCTAGCAGAGATTTTGGGGGGCAAGTTCACATCTGCCTGAGGCTCATCTCTTGTCAACATGCAAACAAAAGTCTCTATCAAGTGAGGGTCTTTGGAATTTATCATAGCAGTTTACCATTTTAATAGTTCCCAGATTGTGTGGATGTTAGCTGCTATAAAATTCCCTTTCAGCAGGTCCTCCGAATGCATTTACAAGCTCAATTATTGCAACTGTTAAAGCTAAGCTTATTCTCCTTCCCCTACCCTTTCTTGTTAGGACATTCCTCCCTTTGCCCTGGTAGAAAGGCTTCTGAAGGTGACAACAGGAAATTCTGGATAAAGTTCATCAAACCTATCTATTTTGGTTTTGACAGGGGTAGCACTTACAAAAAAGAAGAACCAGGAAAAAAAGAGAGTCACGGTTGGTGTTTTAGTCTTTCAAATTTTAGCTTATAAAAAATGTTTTGATATTGTCTCTCACTCGTGTCAATCATGAGCAGAAATTTAGTGAGAAAACAAATGTAAGCCATGTGTGTCCTCATGCCTTCCCTGGCAATGCCACTTCATATACAATTACTGCAGGCCAGCAGCTCCAACGCAGTTTATCCCCTGATCCTAAGTGACAGCCCATTTTTCACACATACACGTGATTATTTTTCTTAGATTTATATCACCAAAGCCTGTGGGCAAAGGCTCAGACAGACAATTCATGCACTGAGACAACTTTCTCAGTGACATTCCAGAAAGCACTGTGGTAATAAAACAGTCTTGTCAACAGGTGGGAGCGTCCATGTTGAATGTTCATTAAAATCATCTATTTTCACTTAGTTTCACATGATATCATTTGCTAATCTTAGTAGTATCTATTCACCCTGTATTCTATTAAGTATCTGAGGGAAAGAACCTATCCCTTACCCAACAATACAGAGGACCTGATGTTTGCTATTAGGTATATTTAAGAATATGTATGCCGGGTGCAATGGTTCAAGCCTGTCATCCTAGCTACTCAGGTGGCTGAGATCTGAGGATCAAGGCTCAAAGCCAGCCAGGGCACAAAAGGACCTGAGACTCTTACCTCCAATTAACCTCTAGAAACCCAGAGGTGGCACTGTGGCTCAAGGGGTAGGGTGGTAGCCTTGAGCTGAAGAGCTCAAGGACAGCACCAGGCTGAGTTCAAGCCCCATGACACACAAAAAAATATGTATTACACTGATGTACAGAATCAATACAAGGACTTTGAATCCTGTTAATAACTTCATGTAACAATTATTTCAAAACATGGATGTGTCCACAAATATGTGCATTATATAAATATAATGGGGAAAATTTAGCAAGTATCATTCAATAGTGTTATTCTCTTTGACTTGGCTAAAATATCACCAAAGTTCATCCAATTTAAGCTTTATAATAGTACAAAGCATTTTTGATTTGTTGGCAGTAACCAGTCTTCTTATCCTGACAAGAAACTTTCGAATAAATTACGTTTCAATTATGATTGAACTTCAAAGATGATGCTTCATGGAACAGATGTTTCTAAAATGAAGCTTTATCTTCTCTACATCAATAAAGGTAAATTTAAAGCCTTACTATATTAGTGATGCCCTAAAAAAACAAGAAATCATAAAGTTTTAGGGCTGTGAGAGATATTTGAAATTCATAGCCCACTGGTATCATTTTTTTAAACAGGAATCTGAGAGCCAGAAGGTTAATTGAGCTTCTCATTCTCAAGGTCACAGAAGTGGTTAGTGGCAGGTAGGGAATTGAATGTCCCAGGCAGTTCACATGTCTTCCCCTCCTCAGGCTTTGTCATGGGACTCTCTGCTGCAATGGTGTCCTGCAAGATGCTCACACCTGGCTCTGGTTTTGTCATCGACTGAGAAGAAAATAAATGGTACACATGCCTTTCATTGTTCCAGGTCCATGCTTTCCTGAGGCAACTGTATCCCCTAACCTAAGCAGATTAAGTCAATGCATGCTAGTCATTTAACAGTGCAATGGATTTGCTCCAAGAAAATATACTGAAATATGAATATGGATATGACCAAAAGGAGTCAAATTTCTAAGGTCCACTAGTCCCATAATAGCTTTGTAAATATTTTAGAATGTCTCTACATCTCTCTTCTAAAATGTCTAGGCATTAGTAATCTTATTATATCAGCATCCATTAATGCTCACTAAAGAATCAATAAATCTATAAATCCCAGGACATAGATCCATACATTAACTTGTAAAAACTAGTGTGACTCTAGGCTGGTTTCTGGGATCTGCCATTTGGTTTAGGCCTGGTAACTCAACTTAGATGAGAAAGCCCAGACCCAGGAACAGGTCACCACAGTGTGAAATCTGGGATGTTTATCTTCACGAATCCACTGACACGGAGCAACATAAATAATTTGAACACAAGTCAAAACAAGTAGAAGAGAAAGAAACAACTTTCAGCCAATTGTTACTGGCCGCTGTGAAACAAATGATTGTCTGGAGGTCTTGCCTGGTAAGAAATGAACACATAATCCCCAGCAGCACTGTGCAGATACACGTGTTGGGCAATAATAGATGTCGGGTGATCTAGATGCTGCCTGAACTCTTTTTGTCCAACCATTACACTGAATTCCATTATGATGAAGTTGTCAGTTGTATAAATCACTGAATTTCTGTTTTGCATCCAGATAGAACCTAACAACAAGACAGAGGTAATATTGAAAAAGAAATAAAGATCCGGAATGTGACTCAAAGCCTTGGGTTATGGTTTCTTCTGGCAATCTGAGGAAGATTACTTCAGAATGAATTTAAATGTTTAAATATATATATAATATTTAGCATAAAGATAACAGAGATCGATATAATAATTAAAACAAAATACAAATACCGTAAAAACAATTCCAATGAACCCTATCAATACATTTCAAACATTTATCAACACATGTAAAGGAAACTCTGGAGTCTCAGGAATGATAATGAAATGTATCAGTCTATTTGCAATGATTCAATGATGATAGGAAAACACTTGCAATTTTTTTTTGTGGGGGGCGATACATCTCATTAGTATAGCTGATACTAGACTTCTGTTGTCTGTGTCTACATTTATAACAAACAAGAAGACTCCATTTTTAGGTTAGTAAATGAAAATAAGCACACAAGTATATTTCCCCACACAGGGTCGTAGAATTCTTCAAGCCTTTCCAGTCTTCCCGAGGAGGTTGGCTGCTGGAGGAAGATGGCGAGCCCTGATTGGAATTCTGCTCTGCTACTGGTGTTCTGTGGCCCCAGATGGATGGCTGAGCTGCACAAAGCAGCCTAGAGTGCTGGGAAATGGGAACATTGGACATAGTACCTGGGACTGTAAAGGAATAATGTACGTAGTGTGGTTTGCATGTTGTCCAGCATGCATTACCCCTCAATATATTCTGTCTTGGAATCCCAATGAGATACTTAGGCCCCCTTGATGTTTTCAAATTTTCACATTATTTTACCCTCTAAGCAAGCATGTCACATTCCCTGTTTACTGATGAAGACTAAGTTATTCGACATTTTAGCATAATAAAAAAAAGAAAAAGAGTGCTGAAAAGCAAGTGCCATTCTCAGAGTCCTAACACACAGTTTTTAAAATTAAAACTTGAAATAACAGCTCACAAAAATTAATAAAATGTTAACATAATTTCACATATCCAAATGTAGACTATTGGGAAGGAAATGAACATTGAGTTTGAAGCCCTATTGAGTTTCATTCCGCCAATGGAAAAACATGATCCCAATAAAAATAGACTCCAATCTATTAATGCCGCCACTTGTCATCAAAATGTGTGAGTACTTCATTAATGCAGAAATAGGTAAGTTTCAGGAAAACTATACAGAAGAAAATGTATGTGATTCATTGTAGTACCCCCAAAGTAAAACTGGACGCACTCACCTACGAAGTTTTGTTCTCTTGTCATTTTTTTGCCTATTTAAAATGTTGCTAAATAAATACCAAATTTCCTAAGCTACCTGGTATTTGCCACCAGTAATTCAA
Source organism: Megascapheus bottae (assembly GCF_031878675.1). Taxonomy (NCBI): domain Eukaryota; kingdom Metazoa; phylum Chordata; class Mammalia; order Rodentia; family Geomyidae; genus Megascapheus; species Megascapheus bottae. The sequence continues at coordinate 6,645,881 of NC_143519.1, forward strand.
TTTAGCAGCCATCTTCACTTTAGCTATACAGAATGATTCCATTCATTTATTCAAACATATTTTTGAGTACTATTATCCCAGTCATGCAAATTCAATAATCGCTTACTGGTGTCAACCCCTATATTAGATTCTGAAAACCACAAACACAAGCAAATCATTGTATAATACAGAAGACAATGAGCACATCTGGGATCTTGTTAGAGAACCCCGGTGTCTTAACAGCCGTAAAGAGTCTTCTGAGACTGAAATCCTAGTGCCTGTGTTTCTCAGGGCACCTATACTGTGCACATGAATGAATGACCAAGGAAGGAAGGAAGAAAGCTCTACTTCCTTATACACATTCAGCATTTCTTTCCCCCGATCTTATTTTTCTAAAATTCACTTTAATGAAGTTGTATTGGGTCCAAGAAAATTAATATTAAATTACTAGTTATGAAAATGTAGGCAAGCATGATTACAGATTTTTAAGTTGTCTCTGCATCAAAAGAAAGAAGGAATGGAGGGGGGCCGGGAGTTTGGCCTAGTGGTAGAGTGCTTGCCTGGCATGCACAAAGACCCAGGTTCGATTCCTCGGTACCACATACATAGAAAAAAATCTGGAAGTGGTGCTGAAGCTCAAGTGGTAGAGCTCTAGCCTTGAGAAAGTCCAAGGACAGTGCTCAGGCCCTGAGCTCAAGCCCAGGACTGGCAAAAAAAAAAAAAAAAAGAAGGCATGGAGGGAGGAAGAGTAGGGGGAAGAGAGAAAGGAGGGGTAGGAAGGGGAAGAAACCCTGCATCTACTTGGTACCCCACACATTAAACTTTATACTCCTGGAGGGAAGAAAGGGAAGAGGGAAGAATGGAAGGAAGGAAACAAGGAAGCAAGACGCAAAGAGGATTTGAGGAGAGTTTAGAGGGAGGGAAAGAGGAAGGAAAAAGAGCTGGCGTTATTGGGGGAAGGGAGGGAAGGACATAGGGAAATGAGACCAAGAAAGTGAGCAGAAAAGAGCAAGTGATAGAAGACAGAATACCAAGTGTCAAACTAAACTAAAGACATCTCCATAAAGTCAACAAGACCCCATAGCCTGGCTTCTTGAAAGCATTTCAGAAGCGCAGAGCAAAGTATTTTGAGATGATGCCTGGGAAACTCCACGAGATCAGAACCAAATCCCCCATGGAACCTGGTCCTCCTCGGGCCTCCTACTGCTGCTCTCAACATGTTTATGAATCCCCTGCAGCACACTAGGAATTCACACTCATTTAGTAACGCGCCCAATAAATGCCTTGCTTTTGCTCCAGACTCCCTCTCCTACTGGGATTTGAATGCTATACTCCTAGAAGCAGAGCCACCAGGATCAAAACGTTGCTCACCAGTTCCAGAAATGTTTGTTTAATCAGTGTCCCATTATCTCCCCTTATGTTTAGAAATGATTAACTGCGAAAACATTTGTGCTCACTGAATATCTTGGTCCAAACTAACTGAATGAACCAGAATTCTTCTAAGGAATGGACAATGAAGGCAAAGATTCTGGGTTTTTTTGTTTTGTTTTTGTTTGTGTGTGTGTGTGTGTGTGTGTGTGTGTGTGTGTGTGTGTGTGTGTGTGTGTTTGTGTTTGTGTGTGTGTTTGTGTGTGTTTCAAAGTATGGGTGCTTTACTTTTTCTTTTACTGAGAATCCAATCTAATGTTGCCTTATCTTTGGAAATAGTCTTTCTTGTAAAGTAATCCCCCCCAAAACAGTATTTGTTACATAAATATTTTTTTCTGAAAGTGGGCCTTTAATGTTCAGAATTTGCTCATTTATTTTCATCAAGAATCCAAGTCCCTTAAAAAAAAATCAACACTGGCAAAATTAACATTATAAATTACATGAAAGGGAGCAAGCTTTGACTCCCAACCAAGTAACATAGAAACCCCTATTTCCTTATAAAGTTCCATCATTTATTTTCTTTTCTCTAATTTTATTACTCTAAAGTTCACTTTAATGCAGTTGTACTTGGACTAAGAAAGTTAATATTAAACTACTGGAAGTGAAAATCAAGTCAACTGTGATTTAAGGATTTTTAAAAATTGTTTCTGCATCAGCTTTCTGGTCGATGTAGCTCAGAAAGGCATATAATAAACTAAACTTTCCTTAGAGAATGATACAATCTTTCATTAAGCTGGGCACCAGTGGCTCACTCTTATAATCCTACTCAAGAGCCTGGGATATGAACATTACGCCTCCAAACCAGCCTAGGCAGGAAAGTCCATGAGTCTCTTATCTCCAATTAACCACTAAAATTTTGGAAGTGCTACTGGGTTTCAAAATGGTAGAACACAAGCCTTGAGTGATAAAACTTAGCAACAGCACCCAAGTCTTGGGTTCAAGTCCTATCACCACCACCACCAAAACAACTAAAAAAGATCTATAATTAATATAATATCTTGTATTTCCTCCACTTCCTCCAATGTTCTGAAATTTCTGGGAAATAGTGGGAAAATATTCCATAGAAAAGGCACCACCATGCTCCATTCTATTTCCCCAACAAAACCAGGCTCCCTTTATAACACCATTACTCACAGACAAATGACAAAGAACTCCTCCAAAACCTTTTATCTCCCTGTGTTTCCCCAGGTTTGATTATCTTGATAAATCTGGCACTATAAACTTGGAGTTTGTGACATGGTGGTGAAATTTTTTTATGGAATCAAAATGAAAAAGCTCAAGAAATTGACAACTTGGATAAGTTTATACGCTTCTTGCTTTCTTTGGTAGTAGAGAGAAAGCCAGTATTTTTCTGAACTGTAAGAGTTCTTTGACTTGAAGCACAGTAGAGGGCATAAAAGCTCTATGGATACCAGCTCAGGTCGGGACCTGTGTGGACGTATCACCAGCACACACGTTTTATCGGCTGAACAACTTTTCCCTGTGCCTGACCTCCTGGTAGATTTGATTTTTAAGGTTCTTTATCATGAAGAGAATATAGCTTGCCATAAGTTTATTCAGAATGGTAGAGATAAGACTTATGCTTAGAGAAATAAAACAGAAATGGTCTTCCTACAGAGGCCCCTGAAAAACAAATTCATACTAATCCTGAGAAAATGTGCGGAATCTGCCACCAGTGACTGCTCAAGGCAGATTTGGGGGGCAGAAGATAATAGGCTTACTTGATAAGGAAGAGCACAAGCACATGGGGGAGACCAGGAGGCCAGGGCACCACCAGTACCTGGTGGAAACGGGCCATTGTGATGCGGATGATACCCGTAGCTAGTTAGAGGTCGAGGGCCTAACAAAGGAAAAGCTCCATGGGAACAGGGAAATAATTTTCTCTCTGAAAGTTAAACTAGAAATATCAAATGCCTAGATTATCCATTTGTTGACGGCATTATAAGAGACAAGTTATCTCAAAAGGATCCAAAATATCATAATAAGGAATTTCTGGTCACCTGAAGAAATGAATTCTAGAGCAAACAACATTTAGAAAGCATAATCTTGGTAATGGTAATAACCCTGCAAAATGATAAGTACATAATGTTTCTGTGTGACAGAGGAGGAAAAAAAGGGTTTTGTGAGACTGTAGCAGATTTCATCCATAAAAGACAACATTGATTGGACAGGGAAGGGGGGGAAACCAAGATGGGGGGGAGGGTAACGGGGACCAAGACGTGTGAAAGGGTATCAATGTATGTGAATTAATGTACCATCTATCTGACAAATATCATGTAACCCTTTTACTAATTACAATAAAAAATATTTTTAAAAGACAACATTATACTTACTCAGAGCAAAGATAATTTATTATACATGCCCTGGCCAGGATATATAGTTGAGACTCCAAACCTCCCTAAGGTAAATTTCCTCTCTCATTAGTTTATTTTTTTAATTTGTCTTCTTTAGGATAGAAAGTATCAATTTGCAAAGCTTCCCATTGAAAAGAATGAATCTGCATTCTAGTATCTATATTTGTATTTCATAAATGATGCTGGTGTCGGTACCCAGAGTCTGAGTCAATGCTTGAGAAACTAAAATTTAAAACTGGGTATCTCACCCAAGTACTTGTAAATTTCATCTTGTTAATAGTTCTGTCTGTTCTCTACCATCTTAGTAATACCTTTGCTTAACTTCAGCAAAGACTTGACATTTGGAAACACAAAACTAGAGGAAATACTTAAGTAAAACTGTATTATAATGCAGTTGAATTAAACTGTTTTTAATTAAATGGCTTTTATTTTATAGGTGATGTACAGAAGAGCTACAGTTACATAAGTCAGGTAGTGAGCACATTTCTTTTTGGACAGTGTCACCACTCCCCTCCCTCTCTCAAATTCCTTTCTGTCTCTGTGTCTGTCTGTCTGTCTGTCTCTCTCTCTCACCCAGTTTTTCCCTCTTATCCTCACCCACAAATTGTATATTTCATTTTCAACATACTATCAAGTGGATATCACTGCTGCGTTTGTTCACTCTTTTCTCTCTCCATTTCTGTGTCCTCCTTACCCTCCCAAAGATAGATAAACAACAAGAATGAATTAAAATTTTAAAACCCATACCAAGTAATATAAGATCTAAAGAAACTTTAATGTCTCCTCTGGTGGTAAGTTCATAGGCTTTGAAAGAAGACAAATGCAGATTCAAATTCCAATGGGAGTTATTTCAAAATAGTGATAATATATTATTCAAACCACCCATGCCCCTAAACTTCATTGTTCATTTACATACAAGCCTCATAATGACTACTTAAGAAGACAAAGCTACCCAACTCAGTAAAACTCTGAATCACTCATACATAATAAAATGCTTGATGATGGGCAGTTATGTGACAGTTATGTGACTATTTGCTATCAGAGTTTCAACAGTTGAGAAAAACACTTAAAAATAAGCAAGTGGTGTTACTATTCCACAGAGACCTTTGTGGAGACTAAAGGAGTCTCTCCTGGAACCCACAGGGCATTTTGGATGGATTTATGGGTGAGACAATCTTTCTTAGAATTGGTGAGGAAGAATGGAAGAGAAAACAACATGGTACAGGGAATGGGATGTTGACATCATGGAAAATGAAAATTATAATAAAAGAGCAAATAAAGTCTCTTTTATCCTAATAGCTATATGAGAAAGATACATGAGGGGCTGGGAGTTTGGCCTAGTGGTAGAGTGCCTACCCAGCATGCGCGAAGACCTGGGTTCAATTCCTCAGTACCTCATACATAGAAAAAGCCAGAAATGGTGTGGTGGCTCAGGGTAGAACACTAGCCCAAGGACTGTGCTCAGGCCCTGAGCTCAAGCCCAGGACTGGCCAAAAAAAAAAAAAAAAGAAAAGAAAAAGATACATGATCATGCTTATGTTGCTCACAGACTATCATGTAGAATGAATAGTGTAGAGAACAACTTTGAAAAGTTAAAAAGAGGGAGTATTAATGTTAAATAGGAATATATTCATTACCTTCTTTTGTAATGGTAACCCCCTCGTTCATCACTTTTATAATAAAAAGGGGGACAAGACATAGAGGAAACATAAATCAGTTGGTAAACCAGGAATACCAGACTAATTACTATTGTTACTTCTTAAAGCAAGTATGGAGGAAATAGTAATGATTATGGGAGGTAAACATGAGATGAACACACACACAAGAAATTCTATATACATGCATTTTAAACCCCATAACTTATGCAGCAGCACAGAAGGCCATTCATACCAAAACAAGGAGCAAAGGTTTTTCAGTCTCTTATAGTCAATGAGAGTAAGGGCCACAGAACTGGGGACAGGGGAAAGAGTACAGAACAGAGTGTACATCCAGATGACATTTTAGACCCAATAAAAACAACCCTGCATTAGAGTGAACACTGTGTATCGCTCCTTCTAGATTCATCCAGGAGAATTCCAAATGGAATGGCTACAACTGGGCCACACAACGTGGCTGACTGCAGAGTATGATTGTATAAGTTCCATAGGAAAGAAAGTCATCTTAGAAGATATCACTAGGTCAAATGAATAAATACTTTTAAACCCTGCTTCATTCTGAGCCAATGTGAAAGAAGGAGGAACATAATCGTGATTCTTTCCTCAGCCCTAGTAACCTGAGACCTACCAAGAATAATCTGAATGAAAGATCTAGAAAGTCAGGAGCCACATACGTTCAAGTGCTGAGAAGCATGGATGATGCTACAACAGTCCTGGTATAGAAAAAAAGAAGATTACTCCATTATTGTCCAGTTGCAAGAAGGCCTCATAGATAGGAACCTGTCAAGAATAACACCACACACAGTTCTAGCAAGAAACCTGCCCCTGTCAATACTCTCTCTTCTGTTTTGAAATATGTGAGAATTTATTGCTCAAAATCACTTTAATATGCTTACTCTCTATATAAACACATCTAAAATATCCAAAGGGGATACGTATACCCACATATATATGTATATATACATACACATACATATATATGTACACATACATATACACCCACATATATACGTATGTATATATCCACATATGTATGTGGGTATATGTATATGTATATATCTTCAAGAGTTATTGCTGGACCATATGGTAGTTCTGTTTTTAGTATCTTAAGGAACCTGTTGCTATTCTTCATAGTAACAATGTCATTGACAATTTACAAAGTAATTGTAAAATAAGTCCTGTGAAATCATATGTGCCTGCTATAGGCACATATAGATGATGTTCAGTGTTTGGATTGGTGTTATGTATCAGCGGTGTTCTTGGGATGGCCACGGCACTCGCTTTTTGATCATTTGTTTAACTCTATTTTAACTTGCATACATGGACAGTGTGTAAGAGTCACGATCAGAAAGGTGACAAGAAAGAAGCTGGTAGTCACTTTCAGTTCAACATTTCATGCCCTGCTGAAGTTGGCAGGGACACCTACGAACTAACCCAGAGCTAAGTGACAGCATACAGTGCTCTTCAGTGGCTCATGTAATGCCCTGGCCCTTAGTATTTGGAAGCAAAGACTACATGTGTGAGTTCCCTTGCTTTTCTCTCCAATGTCCCCACCCATCCAGCCAGCAAGCTGTGGAGCTTAGAGAACTCTTGCCCTGGGGTTCCAGACACATCAGTGGGCCTGAGGGGCCCAAAACTGAGTTGAGGTATAAAATGTCAACCCTTCTTGATCTGTCTGTGGTTTCCAAATCTGGATCCATGTGTTATTTCTGGGGGAAAAAGCCTCAGTTTTCCAATGCTTACTGAGGTTACAGATGTTAGCAGGATTAGAGCTAGAAGAAGCCTGGTCTGGGAACAATAGACAATGAAAACTCTTTTCAGACTGGGGTAACAAGAGAACACACAGCCATGAGCAGGGGAATTCATTCAGAAACAGGAAGCAAGGAGCATGTGGGAAGGGAAGAAGACATTGAACAGTGATTTCCCCCAGGAGGTTTATAAGAAAAAGTACATTTTTAAACTCCAGGGAAGTCCCTGAACGTCAAAAAGGAACAACAATCTGCCAATATTTTGTTTTGAAGGCAAAGGATTAAAAACATTGCTAAGTGTAGGTTGAGAGGCAAATTTTGCCTCTAGAAGCCCAAAGTAATTGTAATGCAATATAGGATAAACATTGAGACTCTCCCAGGGGCAATTTCACATATACAGGTTGGTCATTTCAACTCTTCTGGAGAGGAGGATGAGAGGAAAAACTAATGGCTACAAGAACTGAGAATATAAAGCATCTAGACCAAGAACTGTTTGTATGTCAGATGTCCATGGTACACTTTCCCTTTAAGTGTTTTGCTTATTTATGCTACGATGGTCTTTCAACTGGAGTCAAACAAAATAAAGACAAAAGTAATATATTTTATGAAACCTTATAGCAAAAGAATGGCTACTTAGCCTCTTGGTTGGAATCTGAATGCCCCGTTTGTTAATGGAAAATCCATTATGGCATTTGGAGATAATGCACTTTGCTAAAACAAATGTGAATTTTCCCCATCTCCCTGACATCAGTTTTTCCTAGTGAGTTCTGAGGTTTTACATATATCACCAGCAGCACATTTTAAGCTAACACGTCAATGAGTCATAAAGAGGAGAAGCACAAACAAATATGTTTATCACTACTGTGTGGGCTCCTGAGCTCAGCATTTACTCTAACTTAGCTTGTTAAGTTGAGTAGAGCATACTGACAAGACAAAGTCTCAGGTACAAAAAAAAGATGAAAGAAAAAAAATGATACCCAGAATGGAACTTAAAGAAGCACACTGACAGCAAACAACTCAGCCAAAGGTTTGTCTATAGCCATACGGTTTGATTCTGCCTGACTTGAGAGAGACCAGTCACATTTCATGAGTGGAGAAGACACATGGGTTATTTGGTGGGATTTCTTTATAAATGATTATATGCTATGATTAAATTAAGAGCCTCCAAATCATTTCTTACTGTATTTGCTCAAAAATATTGAAACACCTTCTATAGGTCAATGCATTTTGTTTTAAAAACCTTGCAAATGTACCAACAAACTAAACATGAAACAAGGAAGGAAAGGGAAAGAAAAAGGGAAGGGTGAAAGGCAAGGGTGTTTCATAGAACCTTCTTTACAAGACGGTTGAAAAAGTGAATGAGCTCACATGGAAAGCATAGGGTATAGAACAATGGTCTTATGATCCTGACTAAGAATACGAGCTATAGCTTTAACCAATTCAGTCATTTTAAAATAGTAAACAGTGTTGCAATATTATCATACAACACTGATTTACTTTAGGCAGAAAGTGCAGCCATTACTATGAGCTGTGCTGCAGAATAGAAACAGAGGTTGAACTGTCACCTACGCGCTCTCTCTCTCTCTCTCTCTCTCTCTCTCTCTCTCTCTCTCTCTCTCTCTTTCTCACACACACACACACACACACACACACACATGTGCACACACTCAAATGTGAAAGAAAACAATGGCTGAGGCACAACAGTCATCACATCATGCTGGGCCCTTAGGACAGAGAGAAGAATGCCTGATTAGTAACAGCCACATACCTCTAAAATAATTAAACACGAGCCTTGAACATCACCTCTTAGATATTAGTACCTGGGTGTTTCAAGCTATATGTGCTTGTCCCAGGTACAAATAGTTGACAATATGTAGTTCTGCAGCATTCTACATTTCCATTTTCAGATGTTATTTTCCTTGATATTTTGAAATTGCCCAATACTTCCTCTTAAAAGCATTAAGAAACACTGAAAATTATGTTCCCTGGGAATTTTTGGATGAATTCTCACACCCTCCCTCCATTTGGAGCGCACCACCTATGCTTCTTCTTAAAACTGTTCAGAGATTCCACCTCACTCCGGTTAGAATAGCCAGGATCAAGAAATCTAATAACAACAGATGCTGGAGGGGATGTGGCCAGGAGGGATCACTACTACACTGTTGGTGGGAGTGCAAACTTGTTCAACCACTATGGAAAGCAGTGTGGCAGTTCCTCAAAAGACTAAACATAGAGCTCCCCTATGACCCAGCAATTCCACTACTTGACATTTACCCAATGGTCCAGAAACAAGGACACACTAAATCCACTAGCACAATGATGTTCATTGCAGCACTATTTACCATAGCAAAGATATGGAAGCAATCCAGATGCCCTCAGGTGATGACTGGATCAACAAGATGTGGTATTTATACACAATGGCATTCTATGCTGCTGTCAGAAAGAATATCACCCCATTTGTAAGGAAATGGAAAGACTTAGAAAAAACCATATTAAGTGAAATAAGCCAGACTCAAAGGGACACAGGCTCAATGGTTTCCCTCATTTGTCATAATCAGTAGAAACCTTGGGCTCTCCTAGCAGAGATTTACAATAGAACAAAACCTAGATACATAAGGCCATATAGTATGACACTAAATGAAAGGACCTCCAGGATATAGAAACAAAAGCCATATGATAAGTGATTGTTGTCCTTAATGTACTATGTTATCTCTCATCTCTTTTGCTGTCCCTTGGCTATCTCATATTGTTGTAGTATTTCACCTGGTTATCTGATATATTGTATATTTGCATACTTGGTTATTTGAAGTCAGATAGGGAAGGGAGGCAAACAAGATGAGGGGAGGGAGGAGGGGAAATGGGGATCAAAACATGAGAAAGGGTATCAATGTTTGTGAAGTAATGCGCCTTCTATCTGGTGAATATAATGTAACCCTTCTACTAATTACAATAAAAATATATGAAAAAAACTGTTCAGAACTACATTCTCTCCAGACTCTGGTGTGATCATCTTATGTCAGCCCCTGGCTAACAAGATAAATTAGCAACTGAGATCAGAATAAGCAAATGAGTTGGCCATCATTTCACTATTGTCCACTCTAGTATGATCATTTTAATGACTAATGTAATATAAATGTTTATATGTAGATATTTTCTACTTCAAATTCCACTTCAATGTAAGTTTCAGCATTGAGAATACCAATGTTGCTTTGAGAAACATCCTCTCGCCTTCATCTATGGTTATCCGCAAAGCAATAGACAAGCTTCCTGGTTTGAATGAGAGCTTTACCCTATCCAATGGTAAGCTAGACAAGCATAAATAGCCCTGCTACAGGAATGTCAAGTTCCCTTCTGTTCTTTACATATGGGACCACTAGTCATAAATAAGTCTAAAAAGAGCTTTTGGTTATTTTTCTCATTCTATTTATAATCAGTTATAGTATTTAATTTGATTTTGAAGTTGCAACTAATAAAATGATATTTTGCTTTGAGTTTCACATTTTCATTTCCGTCCAGCCAGCATGGTAATAACTGGAGTTTCAGCAACTTATTCCTCATTAAATGCCCATTAGAAACACCTTGTCCTGTGTGTGTTTTGGATGATAGTCTGTATTCCGGGTCACCTTTTTAAAGCACTTAGGCTTTTTCACTGATAATCATACTATGATTTCTTCTCATATAAAAGCAGCATTTGTATTTTTCTTATTTTTTTCCCTTGTCAGCATTCCAGATTGAGTTTTCTGTAAATGTTTCTTGGAAGAATACATAAATATTACATCAATATTGAAAAGTAGGGAAAATTTTACCCCAATAAAAATGGTATATATAGGGCTGAGAGCATAGCCTAGTGATAGAGTGCTCACCTCGTATGCCCTAAGCCCTGGGTTCAATTCCTCAATAGAAAAAGCTTGAAGTGGTGATGTGGCTCAAGTGGTAGAGCACTAGCCTTGAACAAAAAGTGTCCAAGGACAGTGCCCAGGCACTGAGTTCAAGATCCACAACTGGAAAAAATATACATATATGCATGCATATCATTCCAATTTATTTTTATGAGGCTTTAAGCTTGCCAGGAGAAAAAAATTCTGCTCCAAAGTTGTCATAATCTATATTAGTTTAAAATATTAATGATTAATTTAGCCTGAAGGTCAGCATCTTAATAGAAAATACTTGATCATTTAAAATAAAATATTTAGTGAGTGAAAACTATCTGGAAGAAAAACTTTTTAAAGAAATTTGTGATAAGTTTAAAGTAATCAGCATGCTCTTCTCCCTGGGGACCCATATTCACAAACGGCAGTCCATTTGACTTTATTGACAATATTGTCATATTTGGCAGCTTGGATATTTTCCCCCTTTTAAATTCTTAAAAAAAAAACTATTGAGGACATGCCAGATTGGCAGTCCTGGAAATCTAGCTCATTCCACGGAATTGGCTCCCCATAAAACTGTGTTCTTCAGGTTGAGAGTGTAGGTTTTACTGCGGGTTTTCCTTTACCTTAATTACCACCCCTCAATAGTACAGGCATTACTGCATCAGAGCCATCCCTGGAAAAGTGATTGGCCCACTTTGTCCCTGGTGAGAAATAAAACTGTGTTCTTAGTGTGAAGACAGAAGAATTTAGACTAAGAAAAACGAGGCTTGTAGCAAGGGAAAAAGGCAGAAAGCTTCCCCCCCCCCTTTTTTTTAGCAATGGTTATACATCATGTAGCCCCAGTTATTAAGAACATTTCATAGTGTGTCTGCATGGTTTCTCACCCCATCTGGGTAAGACACAGGAAATACCTGAGCCTCACCAAGGATTCTTCACAACCCCACAAGCAAAACTATAAAACTGACTGTCATGGCTCAAGGACCCTTCATCTGCAGTGTGACTCTCAACATCTAACACTGGCTGCATCTATCATAGGCTACTCAGTTGATTCATGTTTCTTCCAAACCTTCAACGGCCTTGGGTAGCTCGTTGGAGAAGTAATACTCTTTTGAGTGAGCTGAAATACCTCTTCTTCTTACCAGGGTCCTTAAAATGCCACCAATGTGACTTCTATACTCTGGGTCCAGTTCTGGGGAATCTTTTCAGGATATCTTCTACTTTCTAGTTTAATCAAAGTTAGTTGTACAAATCCTTCTTATAAGTAAACTTACTTTTGTTTGTAGACCTGTGGCCCTTTGACCCCAAACTAAATGACAGATTTTCATTCCAGCTTTGAGAAAACTGTTTCCTTTTGCTTTCTTTCATTCGGAAAGTCTATCTTGCTGTGTTTTTATGTCCTGGGAGACATTTTGTGGCCTACCTCTAAACTTCGAATAAACTATTTCTAGGTATTTGACTGTGAATGGGACAAGGTTGAAATATGCAAAGTCCTGGATTTTTCAAGAAAATCAGAGTTTAATATACAAGTCTAAACGTAATCAGTGCCAAAATAGTTTAAGAAATATGGGCCACAAAAAGGCCTTTGGTATGAACATAAAATTTCTTGTTCTAAGACTCAGACAGTCAATGTCACCCGAAAGCTACTTTTGATGTCTGTTTTCCTTCTAAACATATGGGCAAACCAAAATAAGCATATCTATTAAGCTAGCAGAAATTACGAGAAACCATTGAAAATGGGCTTGGGTTTTCACTCAGGGGAGTTCACAAAAGGATGGGGGAATGTGGCCAATTAAAAGCTTGTTTTATGGTGTCTAAACTGTTAACTTTTACACTCTTCATAAAAAGTGTCATACCTTGAGAGATCCTGCAAAATGACACACATGACAGTTGTACATTTTTGCCCTGTAATACATGTTGTTGCTGATTTAAAAATTCAGAGGAATGACAAACCTTAATGAATTCTTCATGCCATAAATAGTGAATTACCCTTTCTAGAACAAATGCTGTGGAGAACTGTGACACAGAGAGAAGACAAGAACAGGATGGAAAATTTAGAAAAGGTAGACATTAGGCAGCCTGCCTCTCTTCTGCTGCAGACGCCAATTGAAACCAGTTGCTAAAATACAGACATTCCTTGGTGTTTTCTGTCCTCTGAAATCTATATTGCCCTGGAAAGAATGGTGTCATTACAGATTCCATTTCCACACATACCAAATGAGCCCTTCAAAAATAAAGCAGAAGCTGGAAAGGGAAGATCCAAGTGGAAAAGGCAGTTTGTGAAACTTCTCTGGGTAATAAGGCATTTTAAAAGTTAACTCTGTTTCACTCTGACTTATTTCTTCTCATAGAGTTAGCAGGACAGCCATTCAGAAGCCAGTACTTCTGATGGCTACCCCACTCAGACATCATGGCGTCAAAGCCAAGGTAGGATTTGAGAGACTAAGGGCTTCAGGTGATGGTCTGAACAGCCACACACTTTGCAAAAGCATGTAGAAAAAAGATGATTTCACAATGAATAATGCTACTTGTTTATAATAAGGCCTGGCAAAAAAAAATATAGTTCATTTTTCTGAATTCAGAAGTTCCCTCAACTTTTCTACCATGATAGACAAGAAAAGCTAGTGAAAAGCTGATGACTTTTTACTTATTGTCAAAAAAGATGTATACAGGAGATCCTTAAATTAAGATGATAACGTGATTCTTTTGGGAGTAATTCTCTTGGGAGGAATTTAAAAATCTAGTCATCTCCAAAAGGGGTCTTTTTAAGGCTTGGTTTGATACATATACAGTCCTTTCTATACAGGCAAGGAAAAAACATGGCTAATGACGAAAGGGTACCATCGGTAAAGATGCATTGTAGTCGTAAAATGATCTGTTGAAAGGTAACTATTGTACAACTACCTAGCAATAATAATAATAATTTTTAAACATAATTGATATGCTATATTTTCTTCCTTCTCACAAAGGAAGCTAACTGGATTTCAAAAAAATAAGTAAAAATCCATATCCATCAACTGAATACTTCCTTGGAAACAAAAAAACACTTCAACTGCCATTTATATAGCTAATGTTATTCTGTGGCTATGTTATTTTTTTTTTAAAAAAAGAGGCAAGAAAAAGCATCATAAAGATAGATCCAGAAGGAAAACAGATCTACTGATGGCTGACCAATAGCATTTTAATGCAACCCTGATACAGATGACTTACTAAGAGCCAGTCAAAACCTTGTCTGGAAAAGAAAAACTAGAAGCAAACAAAGCTTAGAAATAAAGTAAAAGCAAACCTGGGAAACATAGAGAAATGGGTTTCCATGGCAATCAATGATTCCCACAACAGGTAGAAACCATGCCCCGGCTGTGTGGAAGGCTCTGCCTGGCTGCTCCCTGGAAGCCACCAAAGGGAGAGGAATACTTACTGTCACCAACCTACCAGACATTGCTTCCAAAATGGGTCCTCCAATCTTCCATCACTGATGAAATAAACATGCTAAGAAAAGGTAGAATTCATTTCTAAAGGAAGTGGAGTTTAATATGCCATTTTAGTGACTCTGTAAATCACACGAAATACTTCTTGTAAACAAAGCAAGTTCATTCCCAAGGAAGACATTATAAAATATGACAGTCTCCTTTGGGAAGTCACTTACCCAATTCAGAAAACTTTACCACAATCTTTACATCACTGTACCTTAAATGTCTTCCCCTAAGTACCTTAGTTTATGTTCAAATAGCCATCTGTTTTTCAAGTAACCAAATGTACACAGCCTGTTCACGTGGAAGCTATTGACTTCTATTACTAATAAGCATTATGCTAACAGAGGAACACTGCTGAGGTTATGAAAAATGGCACTGTTCCCTTTTAGGTGTGTTACAATGTACTAAAATGCTTGCCGATCATGCTTTAAACACACAACAGTTGAAAAGTCTCCCAAAGCCTTTTTTTTGGGGGGGGGGAGGGATGCTGTATATTTATTTATGCCAAATGCATCATAGAGTAGGTTGATATTATTTTACACATGATTTCTCCCATAAAAACTGGAAGACAAAGCATGCCATCAAAAATTAAGAATTGAAGGGAAGAAAATAAAGCACAGAACATGTATATGAGTTAGCGTTCTTTCTTATAAAAGGAGTAAAAGAGCCCCAAATTGGACTTAGAAACTTGTTTGAGAAGATTGTATTGATCTTCAAATGTCTGCACCGCAGGTAGAATATATACAGCTCAGATCTCTCCATTACATTGCCCGTGTGGGTATGAACTCGTTCTCTGTCACGGTCTCCATTCTGATGCAGATGGAAAGCTGCTCTTTACACAGGATGTCTGGATGAGCACAAAGCGGAAGAAGTCTGGCAAGAGTATTTTATGAACTGGGAATCCTGTTCTTGGGACGGGGGGATGGAAAGTGGAGGTGAGCTGGAGCAGTAGCTTTCCTAGAGTTCTCAAATTATACCTGAACCAAACGCCCAATAACTTAGTCTTTAGGTCTTTCCCAAATTCTCAGATTTACTTCTCTCTGTCTCCCCGAGAGACTCAGTGAGCAGTTTAAGATCATGCTTAATAATCCCCTGATAGAAGGAAAAGATTATATTTAGTGTAATTTGAGTATCCCTTTCCCTATCATGCTTAGAATTTTACAATTTAGGAACTTAATTGGTTTTCAAAAAGGATATGAGCTTTAAAAAAAAGAATTTGTGGATTTTATATGTAGTACTTTCTTGCCCCCTACTGGAAAATGTGAAGCTGGCCACCTAAGTATTTTAGTTTTAAAATATTTCCTAATTGATCTTTCCTGTGTCAACTCACAACCCCAGAGCTACCTCAAATAAAATTAAAGGGAGAGGGTGCAGATAAAATTTAATACCATCACTTATACGTTTTTTGAAAATATATATAAGAAATCCAATTTATAAAAAAAGTACCCTCAAGAATACAAAAGTCAATTTTCCAATTGCATTGTAGGAGTAAATCTACCATATCAAGTTGAAAACTGGCGCAATTCTTTGTAAACAGAACTTTGGAGAGCTTAACATTCAACTGGATTTGCAAAGATTTTGAAGGAAATATTTTTCTGCTTTTCAAATATTACTTGTGACATTTGAGGCGTAATTCTATTTTTTAAAGGTATTTCAATAATATCTTCATTTTAGAAAGCACACATTGCAGTTTCCTTTAGAAATACCTTTCACCAGCATGCATCGGGATTCCAGGATGGTTTTATTTTTTTCTAGTACGACATCTTTGCGAACATCTACTATTAAGACGATGATAATCACCATATCTTGGATAGGCATTTCTGTTTTTGTGACTCAAGAGTCCTAAACATATGGACAGAAGCATAGCTAACCATACACTGAAACCCCTTTGGCCAGCGTGCATTTGTCATCAGATTCTGGGTATTATGAGGTTCATAGTTACTATGATCAGCCCTCAAAGAGGAGGGCATTCTTTGATGGAACCCCACTGGGGGATGTGCCTGCCCATTGCTTTATTCCTCCTCCAGTCTTGGCAGTACAGAGGCACAGAGGCGGTCCCCTCCTGGATGGCAGAGGCTTTGGCAGAGAGCAGAGCAGAGCTTTCTACTCAAAGAGCTTCCGCTTTCAAACCACACATCACACCTGGTCTAGAGAGGCCAGGCAAGTGCATCCGGTGAGGAAGGAGCTCTCTCCCTCTCATCTCCTCACACATCGAATTTCTACAAAGGTGAGTTCCTAGCTTGACACTAGCACTTGGTCTTTTCTCCAAAGCCATCAAACAGAGGCCCGCAGGACGATGTCTGCTGGCCTTTGATAGAGAACTCCATACCTTCTTGCAATGGGAATGACATGGCTTGCTATTGTGCTTACTGGTTTCCCCAGTCCATACCCTTTCCATGCAAAGATACCAAAACGCAGGTGAGAGCGAGGGGCATTATTATTTTTGGTACCAATCTTTGAAATCCAAATTACAAACATCTGCTAAAATATAGCAACTATCCACCATTCCTGGCTAAAGGCATCCCCTTTGGGGGAAAAGGGGATGGAGAAAGAGGGATGAAACGCAAAGCTTTTCTTTCATAGAATGCCCAAAAAGGGTCCTGAACCTTTTAGCACAATCGTTCACCTCCATTATTGGTGCCAGAAATGCTTGCATAGAAAAATTACCTACTCCATAAATAGCAAATGCCAAGCTCCAGTCTGACTTTTCTGTGACCTGTATAAAACGAGCATGTTCCATTGAATTTCCTAGCCATCAAGAGTATGTATTACCATGCTTTGATGAATAAGTCTACCTCTTCCTTCATAGAAGATAGAATTGGAAACCAGAGACACTCAGAGAGGAAATGTCTGAATAGACTCATTCCAATAATTATCCTATGGCAGAAGTAGAGCTCCATTGTAGTGGATTTTGAAAACTTCATTCAGTGTGGTATCAAGAAATTCCCAGTTTCATTTGATCCTACAGGGAGATGACTGCCAAGACAATTTCTGAAAACAAAATCAATAGTAATCAATAGCAGGGTGAATGCAAGTTTCCAGGATTTGGGTGTCTTTTTTATTTTTCTATCTCCTGATTTTTCTTCATGGCCATCTCTTAAGAAGTAAACCTGCATCATACAATGCTATTAAGTCTCATGAGGATGGGTAAAATAAATTAGTTACTACATCTGGAGTTAATTTTCCCCAAATCTCTATCTAGGTCAACTGATTTAGTTCCCTGTAATTAGAAAGAAAATTTTTTTATAGTTCACAATGTTTGTCCTCAAAAATCTTCCAGGTCTATTTTCTAAAGTTTTAAGATGCAAAGCTATTAATTCTTCAAACTTTATCTCAGATCCTGAACTATTTCCTGAGAAACACTTTGTTCCTCTTGCAAATAGAAAAAAGAGAGATCTCCACACACAAAAGCCTTCACTAGTCCCCATATAGTTGTATCTAGAAAGCCATCTACAGTTCCGACCTTTAACACACATGACAGTAGAAAGATTGCCATTGGCACTAAACCCTGGTCATCTGAGCATCCACGGTAAAGGAGGAGACCTATCTTCCTTCCTTCCTTCTTTCTTTCCTTCCTTCCTGCCTGCCTGCCTGCCTTTGTTTTTCTTTTTTAAAGTAAGTAGTATTTCTAAGCTCATCTTCCATGGCTCTAAGTTATGTGATTTCATGAACCACTTTCTTTCACTATAACAAAACCCAGCATAAATAATGAAAGGCAGCAAGATTTACTATGGCTCACAGCTGTGGAGGTTTCAGTCCACAGTCCTTAGAGCTACTGATTCTGGTCCCATGGAAAACCAAAATCACGGCAGTAGGAGCATGATGCCGAGGTTATTCAAGTCATGGTGGACAGGCTCTAGAGGAAGGGATCAGGTATGCCCTCCAAAGTCATGTTTTTCCCGGACTCTCTTCCTCCATAGTCACCAAGCCCCTAAAGTTTCCACCAGCTGGTGATCAAATGTTCCACAGGGAAGCTGGTGGAAGATCCTTCAAATTCAAACCATAACATGGACATAGTTCGGGAGACACAAGTTGGAAGAAGCCTTCAGGGAGTATGGCTCTCTTGCTTCTCTTATGTGTGGCATGTTTATAAATAATGTGGGGACCATTCCTTCAGATCATCTCCAAGATTTACTCGAAACTCTCAGCTCTCTGAGGTAGGGCTTGCACAAGTCAATGACCCTTTTAATAGTCTTCCTGACATTCACTCAAGATTCTACAGAAATCACTCTGTGGAATAGCTATCAATTAATAAGGAACTTAATTGGTGTATATACAGAATTTTGTGCACTTCATCGTTAATACTTAAACACTTTATGCAAGATAAGCATAGAGAAATGATGAAATTAATACTATTACATCTTCAAAACATAGTCTGCCTTTTGAAATAAAATAATTATCTCAACGTAACATCATGTCCTCTCTTGTCTGCTTTTGACATCTCTTCTAGTATTTTAGTCCACTTTGTCCTTAATGAAGAAGCTCTGGAGCAAAGACCCTGTTTATTCATTCACTGAGTTTAGTCATTCACTCTATAGTGCCAGCAAACTAATAACTGCTCAATGAAAGCAGTTTCTTGCTTTGTGTTATTATAGACTTTGGGCAAGATAAGAAGGCTTCATAAATTCTAGTTAACTCATAAATAAATGGAAATAGGAATAGTGGCTATAACAAGAGTTGTTGAAAAGGTTTGGTGAATTAATGAATATCAAATACCTGGCACATTAAAGAAGAAAACAGAAGTAAAGATGAGGTGCAATTATGACTCCTTTTGTCATACTATTAAATTCCTTTTCTCCAGTAATAGTAGTTCATGCTGTTCTTGTAATCACTGCTAATCCATCTCATAGGAGAATGGCATGGATAATCAAAAGTAGTATGTATAAACAAATCTAAATGATCAAAAGTAAGATCCAACGGTGTGTGATGTCATAAAGAAGAAAGAAAAACAACGGGAAATTAAGTTTGTTTAGTTGCTAGCTGAGCCTTAGGGAAAAACTGGAAAAGGCTGATTTCAACTTCCTCAGGTGTCCATCAAAAACTTAATAACCACAAGAAGTTATCTTTTTATGGAGTAAAGGCATGTAGAAAGAATCTGTGCTAGAGGAAGCTCCTGGGAGATACTGGGAATGGAAAAACATTATGTGAGACACTCAGGCATGGAAGTCATGGCTGTTACCCGTGGAAAAGAAGGCATTCCCAGACAACATCTGTCTACTGCTTTGGAATAACTGATGCAGAAAACACTTCGATCCTCAAAAGCCACTGGGATCCAGGCTTCAATGTCATTGCTTCATTTGTCCATTGATTGAGTCGGTAAATGAAGATGGAAGAGATAAATCTATGGATCAGACAGTTCTGATGGTCCTACTTGCACTAGAGCAGCAAGTGAATATTTGTGTGTTACTGAAAAATAGACACCATTACAGTTAGCAACAAACAAGCCTGTTTAATCAACCACTCTAAGTAATTTGGGGGGGTTGCTTTTTCCTTCCCCAAACTCAGATGACTCCTCACTTAGATGTCATAGACAAGCCCCTGCGGGGACTCTGTGGGAGGGTCACGTGAGGAAACAGCTGAAAGACCCCTCTGGGTTCATCTTCCATGGGAGACGTGTGCTCTGTTCTGCACGTCTCTGGTCCACTGCCATCTGCCTGTTGTTTTACCCTCTCATCACTTCACAGAAAATCAGAAGCAGATAATTAATTAAAAAACAATTGCTTATGTACTAACTCAGTTTCCTCTTGAAGGAAGGCACTCTCTCCCCACAAATTCCAGATGAGTTCTGACTCTTTGGGAACATCAAAATTATTGTGAAGCCATCCCTTTAAAGAAATAATAAAATAACTATGGCTTATTTCAAAAATAAAATTTGAATAACTGAAATGAATTTTGATTTCTTTTGACTGCACAAATTATGTGGAAAGCTAACAGCTTTGCACATTTTTAAAATAGATCCAATCATTCAAACTCAATCACACATTTTCTACCCCATAATAATTTCTAATCATCTCACAGTGCACACACACCCGCATCTCAATGCCTGCTTCCACATGTCAAAATAAAATTCATATCTATTACCACACCTCTGAACCATCAAATCCTTCAGAATAATGATCATAAAATGAAGATATATGGAAACGAAGTGTGGTGCCATTATGGGCTGTATCGTGCAGTGGTGAGCTTGCCACACTCTAATATTACACGTCTAACACTCAGCAGTCTTTTGCCTTTGATACAGTTTATTATTTTTTTGTGTGAGTCATGAGGTTTGAACTTGGCCTGGGTGCTGTCCCTGAGCTTTTCAGCTCAAGGCTAAAACCCTACCCTTGAGCCAAGCCCCACTTCCCCGTTTTCTAGAGATTAATTGGAGGTAAGAGTCTCAGGTCCTTTTGTGCCTGGGCTGGCTTTGAACCTTGATCCTTAGATCTCAGCCTCCTGAGTAGCTAGGATTACAGGCATGAGCCACCACACCTGGCTTATAGAATTTATTTTTTAACCTTCTAAATGCTTTGTAATACTTACAACTCAACCAAACCTTGCTATTAAAATCTCCAAGTTGAGGTGGATTCAATATCATCCTTGGCATCAGCTCTAGTATCCTCTCTGTTCACCTCATTAGTATAGTCTTTCACCCCACTTATATAAATATGGCAAGCATTTATGCAGAAGCACATAATATAAGAAAGAATGATTTTTCTACCACTATAGAAATAATTTCCTAGTTCAGATTGTTTTTTAAAAAGCAATCTAAGACCGAAGCATCTGTATGCAACTTCTTTCCCCAACAAATGAAACAAAGATAAATGACTTCTTTCACAATATTCCACTGTTACTCCAACCCTGTATGCACATGAAAACACATACAAAAACTTCCTTCCTACATAATACAACACACATTTATATTTACAAACACCTAGATTTGCTCTCCTGAGCACATACATGTAGACACACACCTAAAAGTAGGAACACTATGCATTCATAGGACAACTCTCTTTTGATAAACCCCTTTCCTCTGGGCTCCAGAGTAATAGTACAGTAATAAACTAGAAAAAACCCAAAATAGGGTTTATAATTTCTGAACACTTGCTCATATGTGACCAGCTTTCTAAACAGCAATTAAAAGCATGACCCAAAGCTTTACCCAAGGCAGAAGAGAGATGTGTGTGTGTGTGTGTGTGTGTGTGTGTGTGTGTGTGTTGAGTGTGACTCATTATGAAAATCATTGGTATTCAATTAGCAACTGATGCAGGAACAGACTCTTCCACAATAAAATGAAATTCGTCCATAACCTTCATGAAGGTTGTCCCCTTAAGGACCACTAGGGTGTCCAAATAAACACAAACAAGGCCATACTAAAACTACCAGCACAACTATATTCATCGCAGCATCATTTATCAACCCAGATGCCTCCCAGTAGATGAATGGGTCAAGAAAATGTGATATAGATAGATAGAGGAATTTTATGCTTCCATAGAATGACATTGGCCCATTTATAAAGAAGTGGAAAGACCTGAAAAAAAAGTATTATGTAAGCCAGACGCAAAGAAACATTAGCTTCATGGTCTCCCTCACTTGTAATAATTAGTATATGCCTAGGAGAGTCCTAGCAGAGGATTTCAACAATAGTTAAATATCTATGTACATAAGACCATATAAAATGATGCTGATTAAAACGAAGTCCAAGATATGGAAAAACAAGAAGCTTTTGTTGTTGTTTTTAATATACTATGTGAAGTTATTTCTTTTATTTTTCTTTTTTTGTTGTTTCCTTTGGTTTATCCCCTGTTGTCACTGGTTTTGATTTTGGTACCCTATGTCTTGTATACATGTTTATCTGATTTGGGGAAGGGAAGAGGAATCTCATAGTGATGAGAAAAAGGACAATGGGTGAACCAATGAAAGAGCAACACTTACAAGACAGGAGGAGAAAAGCAAAGGAGGGAGTAACAATGCTGAACAAGAAATGTACTCATTACCTTACTTAGGTAACCATAATCCCTCTGTTTATCACCTTACAATAAAATCAAACCAAATGTTTAAAAAGATTAAAACACGCACATGCACACACACAAAAGAACCACTTGTCTGTATCTTCCAGTATTGTTACACACACACACACACACACACACACACACACACACACACACACACCACATACACAGCTCAGCTTCTCACTTTCAGGCTTCTATCAAGGGGAAGGGGAAGGAAAGAGCACAGAGCAGCTACTCCACCCGGCATTGTCAGCTCATGCCACGGCCCATGGAAGAGGATGCAGTCTCTGTGCAGGAAGAAATCTGTGTGTACATTGCTCCATTTCTTCTATTATCTGCCATCACCAACTAGACCACATGTCCATTATCAACTTCTGTCCCCTCCCTGAGCCAGCCACCACCTCCCTATGACCAAAGCTTCCCCTTCTTAGCCTGTTCCATGTGTCTTACAAATGTGGCTGCCTCAGTGTTCAGGTGTGGGGGAGGGATAGTGCAGTGGTTAGCTGGCCTATCTAATTCAGAGTTGTCCTTTCAAAGGAAGTACTGTGAGCAAAGGCCTCTTCCAGAACCAGCCATACTTAGCTTTCTGTCCTAGCTTAGACTACTGACTCAGATTTTTACACCCCTCCAAGTCACTTCAGAACTCTCCTGAATTCCCCAGTCTCCTTAGCTTCTATTTCTTTAATTCTTCCCAAAGAATCTTGTTTGGGCACTAGTTTGTGAAAGCTCCTCTTTCACATTTGCTATTATTTGAGGAATCATTTGTGTTACTGGTTAAATGAAAGACTGTTTGAAATAAATTAATATTTTAACTAACATTTACACTTTAATATTCAGCTCTCCCCAACTCCCCAGTTCCCAGAGAGGTTTTGATTAAACTTTCTTCCCCCGAAATGGCTAGGCAGCAGCTTTCCTGATAGGGCTGACAAGGGAAGAGAGTGGAATTCCATGATTTGACATGGATGCAATGAAACTGGGATTATAAACTATACTGGGACAATGCCAATGTTTATTTTTTTGTATTTGATTTTTTAAAATGTAGTGTTTTGCTAGCAATCAGGGCAGATCACATTTCTGGAGAACTGAAAGCAAGTAAACAAAACAAAAAGAAATTGTAATAAATGAGAAGGCATGTGGAATGCAGGAGACATAGATGGCTGCAGGCCCAGCCTTGGGACTTAGGGTTTCAAACTAATCTGGAATCTGCCTCCTGCCATCTCTTACCTTTACAGGAAATATTTTACCAAGTGACCTCCTCTCAAATCCAACTACTCAGAAGTGAAGGTTAAGCTTTCCACTCAGCTCCTTCTAAATCTAAACAACATTTCAGCAGGGTCGCTGACATCACATTCCCATAAGCCTGGTGTCTTCACATTTGCTGAAAACTTCTATATGTTAGCAATAGGAGTAGTAAAGAAAAAAAAGAATATGCATTGTGTATTGTATGAATACATAATTATTTCTGTTTCATTCATTATTTGAACATTTCTTAAACATCATTATTGCCAAAGTACTTGTTTAGTCCCTAGGCTCATACAAAAATAAGCATAGTATTATCTTAAATGACATTTCATTTCTATGAGGGATTTTACAGCAGATACATAAGAAGTAAACTAAAAGAGTCCTTATTATTTTTAGAATCAGAGTATGAATTTTACCCTTAGCATCATCAAGGATGAGAGGTTAGAATGGAGAATCAGTGGGAACTGCACGGAGGGCGTCATGGCGGAAGTCAGAGAGCCACAGGAGTGAAGAAATCCGAGCTGTGGGAATAGAGACTAGCATTCCCCTGAATTTGCCTGCAGCAATGGCTCACCAGGAGGAATGATGAGACACACATTTGTTAGAGCATGTTGAAACTAGATCAAAGAGAGCCTTGAATGCCACCTGAGGAACTGCTCTTTATTCTAAGGGGAAATGAAAAAAGAATCACTGAAACGTTTGGCGTATGTGAGTAAATAATCAATGGTTGCATCAAGAAGATTGCCAGCTGTGTGTAAGAGGTGCACAGAGCAGAACTGAAAACAAGATCATTAGGAGATGACTGTCACAGACCAAGCAAGAGAGCAAAGAAATAAGTCAAAGGATGTGGAAGCGCCTCCAGAGACAGAGCTAGAGGATTTAGCAAATGAACATGAGAGAGAAACAAACGTAAAGCAATCACAAAGAATTCTGAATAACTAGGGAATGATGATGACATTCAGGGCAACATAAATGGAAGGAAACAGCAGCAAACAGGCTCATTTCCAAAAATACAAATTTAGCTAACATTTCTAATGTGGACACATCCTATGTCCAGAAAATGGTGCCATCCTATCTACAGAGATTGCTTCTGCTTAATAAGCATCACTCAAGTGAAGTCTGAGTTATCACTGCCTCTTCAAGACCTTGACATGATCTGTACCACATCTTTCTAGTTCCCGATTGCCTTGTCATCACTGGCACATGCCCATGGCCTGTGTCCCCCTCTCATGGACAACCACTGAAGATGGCATTGGGTAGCAGATCTTGTCTTCTCAGCCTCACCAACCTCTCCCCAGGACTTCTTCAGAATCACCTACCAGACACAGAAAGGCGGAGCCTCAATGGAAGGGGGAGGGCCTTTCCTGCTAAGGAGATGCCCTAGCTGAGAGGTGTGCTCAGGTGCTAGCATGTTGAATGAGGCAGTGAAGCATGCCTGCCCTTTCTGGAGACGATGGTGATCTGCAGAGGAGAGGTCCACTACGGACAGGAGGGCAGGGAAACCTTACACAGGGTCTCCCTACACACACCCACATTTGCACAATGAGAGTAACAAAAGAGGAGACACCATTCTATGACCTTGACCTTGGATTGTGCCACTTGGTGGTTCACAGACACTAATCTAGCACTGGTGGCCCACTCTGGCCTCCCTCGTCAGGGAAGGCTGGCCTTTGGTGGGGAGGCCTGAAAGAGCTGAGGTAGAATGAATAAAGGTTAAATGCTCCTTCACTTACTTCTAAGTGGTGGGTTTTAATTAAACATAATTCACACCTCAATTGATTCTACCCACTCCCGCTGCTGCCAGACTCGAAAGCTGTCACAGAAGAATTTGTGCAGAAGGGAGGCCAGTGTGTGGCTGTGGCAGACACAGTGTTGCGCTTGTGTGAAGTCATCACAGTCAAGAAGGGAGGAGAAGTAAGGACTTTCATGTTCTATCTCCCTTAAGAAAATGTCATGAAATACCTTTTTTTTAAAGTTGTCTTGAATCCTGATGTTACTTTTTTTTTTTACCAGTTTCAAGTATGATAGAAAGATATTCCTTATGTCATGATACCAAACAGGATTGGTGCAGATGTTCCCATTGTATAGATTAAAATCCTGACAATGAGAGAACGAGGGATGTCTCATGGTTGGATTCTCTGGTTCCCTATGACAGGGACAACCTCAAGTCCTCTCAACAGAACCCCTACCTGGCTTTTGATGGGAAAGCGTCTCACCTCCACTCATGGACTTTGAAACTCAAGCAACTCTCCTCTTGTTGGCCAAAGCTAAAAAAAAAATGAAAAATATGGAAAAATTGTATTCTTGCTAAAACACTGTTCTCGGGTCACAGCTGCAGGGGCAGATTAACATATGCTAAAGCTAGAACAACTGAAGATCAACTGTGCACATCCTTTCAAGTGCAGCTTCATTGCCCAAGAATGCAGACTCAAATTTCAGATGTATTTGGAGCCCAAGAAATAATGGTATAATTATTCTCCCATCAGATGAAAATCTTGAGCCACTCTACTTCTGTCCCTGACTCCCTGTGATGGATGCCCACCTCCACTGAGCCATCCTTCCATGCCTGGTTAAAAAGAAAGTCCCCAAAGGTCCCATTCAAATCCCACATCCTTCCTGATACTTCCAAATACCCTCGTGAGAAATTACACCCCTCTCTCTGAAAACCCAATGGAAGCACGTTTCATGCCGAGTGTGACACCTCTGCACAAGGGGCGGTACTTTTCTGGACTTGCGTGTATCTTTTTTCTTCTGCTTCCTTCTTGCACTGTACAATCCCCAAGAGAAAGAATTGCAACGTCCACATCAGCATATGAACTCAAATGGCCCATTGTCATGCATCCTTGTTTCGGAGGTGTTAAGTCTATTTTTTAAATGAACAATGACCAACAAAAATTCTCCTGAGTAGTCAAGCCTTCTTCTTCTTTTTTTTTTTTAACATTTTTTCTTAGAATATAGAAAGTAAGATCTTCTGGTTGGACCTAGCCTGCAGGGACTTCTTCACCACTAAATCACAATGAATACCATCTGCTCTTCTTTCCATTGGGTCCCCCCGGAGAGCCCCTCTAGGTTAATTGGCCACTTTCTGTTCTAGCCTCAGATTTCTCTCAGTTCTTCCTCCCAGAGAAACCTTGGGTGGGTGAAGGGTCTAGGATGCTGGTTTCTAGTTAGATGTTCAATGCCATATGCTTTTCCTCTTTAAGCTGCTAATTATTGCTTTTTTTTTGGTTCTCTTCATTTCCTCCCTTCTGAAATGTAGCTTTTCCAGGTCTCTCCTGAAACTATCTCCTTTGAGCCATCTATAGAACATAAGGCAAGCAGATGGTAGTGTGATTAAACTGGTAATTACCCCCTGAGAAAAGCAACCTTGTTTCCAAAGCAGGTAATTTAGACTAAAATAGAACTTCCACCAGAATAGCCCAGTTAAGTGGAGTATTGAGCTATACACATATATGATGATACTTTATAGAAAAGAAACCACCATTATCAGTCTATGACAAAAACAGGCTACCACTGTACTCCCTACATGGAAGAGTGGACAAAGGGGAAAAAAATCTAAAATTTTTAGCCATTTCTTTTGGAGAGCATTTCCCGCCAATTCTACCCACTGCCACACCCAGCTCAACCTTAGGTAACATTTTCCCAGGACCTTAATCCCAGCAGTGAAATTTGGGAATCTACTCTTACAATCATGGGAACTGCTCACATCTCGGTTTTGAACACCACGAACTTCATCTTTTAAATAACATTTATTTTTAAAGGAACTCCTCGGTGGGCAGACATCATAGGTAGTTGAACTGTTTGGACTTTGGTGGAACCCAGGTTTGGGATCCAATGAGACAAACAAGAACTCCTTTTCTTGAGAGAAAGCAAAACTGTGCTCACATTTTCAATGGGCCTTGCAAACTATAATCTACAGAGCTCCTTTTCTGACAGTAATCCTATCTGGATCGCTGGCCTGCCCAGAACAGGGCACTGAAGTCACTGAGCAAGAATGGCAAAAAGGTCACAAATGAAGTTCACAGAAGCAGAAGAGAAGCAGTGAGAAATGCGCCTTGCCCTGTGCAATCCACACCAGCGCCAATTACCATCATTTCTTTGCATGAGTAGGAGAGGACTGAACCTTCTATTTAAAAAACAAAAATTCTGGTGCATTGATGGGATGGCTCAGAGGTGCATTTTTACACTGTCTTATTAAAAAGAATACCTGGACTTTAATATGCATTCCAAAGACAAATGCAAGAGAAGTTTGCTTCACACCAAACAGAGGTTAACTGCATATATCTCCCTGTGTTCCCCCTTTCACTCTTCTAGAGAGGTAAAGAAAAAATAAAATAAAAAACACCAAGGAGAACAAGAGATCTTCCTCAGAATGGGAGCCTCAGTGAAATTATGGGCAGGTGACAATTTCATAATGAAGTGTCTGATTCAACACTTGAGTTCTTACAATTCAGTCATGCACGAATTGGCAGCCTCTTCCTGTATCCATCTGACACTTCAAGTTGTCCAGACTGCTTGTGTTTTCTGATATCTACCTTCTAACGTCTGTCCACCCTGTGATGAACCTGCGTGGGAAGAAAAAAGAAGTGAGGAAGATTGAGATGTTTTATAAAGATCTTATCATTCTACTTCATGAAATCTCATGAGGAATTATTTTTCTGTGTAAAAGTTACTCCTCTAAATTCATATGAGATAAAACGTGTGCCACCCGGTACAATTAAACGGCAGCAGCACAATCTCACCTATATTAGCATTTCAAATAAGACATGGTTCTCTACAGCTGATGATTAGGAAAAATAACTCTTGGACTCATTTGTAAGCGTAAGCTTAAAGCAAATATTCTGATGAATACCAGACCAGCTCATTTATAGAGTAGCGAGAACATCGTTAATACTGCTTACTGACAAGAAGTCACGGATAAAGATTAATTGACAAATACTGCGAACAGTGTCCAACAATTGATTAGTGATGGGTATGGACTCTAACAATGTAAACGTCTTTATTTGTATGCCAGTTGATAACAAATGGCTGCTCTTTATATTTGATCCAATTAATATCTCAAAGCAGCACTTGTAAAGCCAAGTAAATCTACAAACTATTTATTAAAGACTCTGTCTTGAATCAGCTCTTTCTCAACAAACTACCACCTGAAGCATGGAGTCCTTCAGTTCCTCATAATGGGTAGTATACTGCTTGCTTGCAAGCAATCCAAGCTTGACTCTCTGCTGATCAATAGGGAGACACAATTGGAATACTGAAGAAGAAAGGTCCCCAAAGTGGGTGTGTCTGAAGAGCAGCATTTCCATTCCCTGGGTGCTTGTCGAAGCAGCAAACCATCAGACTCTGCCCGGAACCCCATGAGATAGACTCAGAGGTGGGAAGAGCGTTTTGACTATGTCAGAGGCCTTGACAGACACAGTTCTATCCCACAATGAGTGACAATGTATGGAATAACAGTAAATTCGGGAGCTATAGCAATTTGGTTGGCATAAGTTTACCACATACTATTCGTTTCACTTGAAAGAACTCTTCCAGGCTTAGGTAATTTTATGACTACAGTAGAATGATTGTATTAAGCATATGTATATAATTGTAGCATATTCAAGAAATAGGAAATTTTCCAAGAATCAGGTATCTAGGCATGGTTTTGCCTAATAAGGAAATTTCAGAAACAATACAGTGTTGTGGGGGATGTCCGTGAATGAAACCACAACTCCAAACAACAGGATTACTGTACCAAGAAGTAGCTGCAGTCATGGCCTCTGATTGCACCACTACAATGGTGAGGCGAGGCCGGCAGCTGGATCTGCTGTCTGTCATCCTTTTTGCTCTCTTTATGTCTGTCTACCCCATCTCAATACTGAAATCTAGATGTAGTGGTCAGTGCTGCGAACCCAGCATTGCTACAGGTAGCACTTACCCTTACTTTTCAGGAGCTTTGAAGCCATTTGTCAGGATAATTTACTACAGGTTACATAAGAAAACTTAAGGTTTCAGAAATCTAATGAAACAAAGACATGGTTCTCATTCATGTCACATAAAACGAACATACAAGACTCTCCTCCCATGCCCACTTTGCTTCCTACATTACTGTATAGATCCAAGTTCCTTTTTCTGTTCATGCCATCATCTATGGCATGGGCTCTTAAAGGAAAGAGAATCAGGGTTTAGCATCCCAGCCTTAAAGTATTTTCATAACAGTACTTCATGTCTCACTAATCACAATCCAATCACAGAGACTGAAAATACAATTTTCTTAAACACCCACTAAATGACAATGGGTGTAGTGAAAATACAAAATTATACTTGATATGTATGCTGTTTGTAAACAGCTATATTAGCAAGATGACAATGACATTCATTGCTCTGGAGTTTTGAGTCTAGTGAATGGTGACAGGCACACACATATGGACCTAACTAGAGACAGACCAAACATGTGGTGTCGCAGAGGACTTGAGCTCTAGAAAATACAGAGCTGAGAAAAAGTCAAGGTGAAAATAATTTGAAGAACGTTGTATTTGAGCTGAGGCTTGAACAAAAGGGAGGACAGGGCATATGGGCTGAGGCATGGGTGTGAGGACAAAGGCTTCTCATAAAGGAAAGGATATGGAGGGGAATGTGGAGAAATAGCAGGGAGTCCATGGTGGTTAACTTACAACTGTGTGATTGCTTCCAATCAAGAGATGCTTGTGTCATATTACAGCCATCTTTAGATTTAAAATCACCTATAAAATATCAGAATTTGCTATAGAAACATAGGCAAGTGGCAGTCCTGTTCAAAACCGGTGAAATTCTCATTCCACGTCTTGATTCGGTTCCCCTCGAAAGCAGGCAATACATCTTTGTGGATTTCCACTTTTGTTGTATTGAATCTCCTCTCATGCCTATCGCAGGCACTGAGTACTCTTCTGGTGGATGCTGATTGTCAAAACAGCTACCTGATTAAATATATGACTAGAGCCCTTCTCGCAACACTAACATCGTAAGTACGCTGGCAACTGCTCATTGTATTGCTATAAAAATATATGGATTGTTTTGAAGGAGAGAAGCAAGTACCAAATGACCCATTGCCTGTATTTTCACAAACACCCAAGGCCCAAGAAATGAGAAAGGATGCAGTTCTTTCTCTTTTCATTTGCATAGACCCCAAGGAGCCAAACCTTTGAGATAGTCCTTGGGGAACTGAGCTCCAATCTGGGCTTGGTTGTTTTTCACCCCATGTGCCTGTATGCCAAGTACTCTGATCGTTTACTCAGCCAAATATATCAATGTTGGCTGCGTTCCCTCACCTGGATTTGATCTGTGTAAAGGAGGATGGATGCAAAAACACTTTGGGAAGGCTAAAACAATAATGACCCCTTTTAATGGGAAGTCTGTCCTTCAGTCAGAGAAGGCAAAAGAATACAATGTAATAAGGTCATACAGGATGAGACTAAAGGAAATGAACTCTAGATTATGGAAACAGGAGGTTTATCTTTGTGACTATTGTTCTTTTTTCATTTTATTTTATTTTTCATATGTTTTTATTGTAATTAATAGAAGGGTTACATGATATTTGCCAGATAGATGGTGCATTAATTCCCATACATTGATACCCTTTCACATGTCTTGATCCCCATTTCCCTCCCCCCCACCTCCACCCCTCATCTTGTTTCCCCCCCTTCCCTAGCCAATTTCAAATAACCAAATACAAATATATCCGATATATCAGGTAACAAGTGAGATACTGTAACAATATGAGATAACCAAGGGACAGCAAAAGAGATGAGAGATAACATAGTACATTAAGGACAACAATCATTCATTATATGGCTTTTGTTTCTATATCCTAGAGGTCCTTTCATTTAGCATCATACTATTGTTCTTAATGTACTATGTGAATTTATTCCTTTTCTCTTTTTTCCACTTATGGTTAATCTCACATGGTTACTGAATCTGACTTTGTTACCTGGTATACTGTATATACACTTATTTGAAATAAGGAAGGGAAGGGGGAAAACAAGATGATTGGGAGGGAGAAGGGGGAGGTTTAGGGGGACAGAAACATGAGAAGAGGTATTAAAGTTGGAGAGGTAACATACCCACTACTGGATGAATGTAACCCCTCTGTACATTATTCGGACACTATAATACAATAAAAAGGAAATAATGTAAACCATTATTTTCCTGGGACTAAGAAACTCAACAAGTTATTGCTCCTGATGCTGGCATAAAGTCTAATACCGCCAGTTCCATACACTACTGAATAATTTCATGTCTACAGTGTCTTCAGCCTTGGCTCGGCAGCTCTCATGAACTTCTCTTATTGACCAGCTGTACGGATCAACTTTCATCACACTCCAGTGTGACACCATTAAAGAATTAGACAAACACCTCCCTGTCCAATTCAATTTCAAATGTCAGGAAAACTAAAACAAGCAGAAACAATGGCAACACTATCATAGTCAAGCAGAACAAGTTTGTTCAAAGGCATATTGTGGGTTCATTATTGCTAACCAAAGGACTGAGAGGCTGCACTCCGAGCTCTCTACAGAACCTTTATCAGATGCCCCTATAATTCAGAAGTGCAGAGAGCGCAATGCAAACACCAGGCAACAACTATAATACACCGAGTCGGGCACTGAGAGCCACACAGCGCTTACATGGGCCATATCTCATTTAATGCTCTCAGCAACCTCTCTGGAATGAGTATTTGCTTCATTTTACAGAAAATGAAACAAAACTTCAGAGAGGTTTATGTGACTTTCTCTAGTTCATATAATTACAAAGTTCAGAACCAGGACTCCAACCAGGATGTCTTACCTGGAGCCCAGGTGTTTCCCATTATGTCACAATTAAATTCTAAATGAAGCCACATTTGTGAATTG
Source organism: Megascapheus bottae (assembly GCF_031878675.1). Classification (NCBI taxonomy): domain Eukaryota; kingdom Metazoa; phylum Chordata; class Mammalia; order Rodentia; family Geomyidae; genus Megascapheus; species Megascapheus bottae. The sequence goes on from NC_143519.1 coordinate 6,678,490, forward strand.
GGGCTTCTGGAAGGAAGCTCTCTTGACATTGGCCTGGAAAAACAAATTCTGCCAAGCATCCGCTGTGTTCCAGATTCTACAAGGGGATGAAGAACAGACATAACCCTTGAGTTCAGAAGGCCTATGCCGCTTCTTAGGAAAATACATAGAGATAACATTTTCTCTGTAAGATACTAACTTAAAAAATTTTTATCTTGGATTTCTGGCTCTAAGAAGGAAAATTGCAATGTCCCACACCATCCACCACAGACATAAGATATTCCAGAATTTTCAGGTCATCCTAACAGGCTTATATAGCAAAATGGCCATTATAAATATCAAAGTTAGGATCACCAATATATTTTGATACCAAAAAGCCTTAAAAGATTCCACTAAATATAATTAAGTTTTCCACAGTCTTCTTTCTGACTCACCTCTTACAGAATTCATTCTTGTCAAACTTATCATTGCAGATTATTTCTTTATTCCTTTTAAGATGTAACTCTCAACACAGAAATGTCTTCGTCAAGGCTCCATGAAGATTTCTGTGAAAGGGAACCATCCTGCAGAAAGAGGGTCCCTCTGTCACAAAGAGACCAAAGACAGATGCTTAATTACACTGACCAGCTTCCTGTTAATGTTTCCCCTCCACACCCCCCATACTTTTCACCAGATCACGACAGAGCTCAAAAGCCCTTGTTCTATTGTTGCCTTAAGTATTTTAGTTCAAGCTCTCGCCAGAGTGCAATAAACTATTAAGTCTTCCTGACCTGCCTAGATGACCTGCTGTAACCCTTCCTTCACAGTTCCTATGTGACAAGCAGCAAGCCAGCTCCTAGTCTTGATGATACGAACATAACGGCTTCTGCTCTGAAGACTTCAGGAAACAGTCCTGCACCACCACAGTATCTACACAGATCCATAAATGCCACCTAACAAACTTGTCTTGAACTTGAGAAATGTGCCTTGTAAAACTGCTAACTTCAGGAGAAAACTTAGAGATAAAAATTGTTCCAGAGAAGCAGAGGGAAAGGCAAGAAAAAAGAACAGAAAGGACAAGGGTGTCAATGTCTCTCTCTCTCTTGCTGGATTTCAGGTGATTAGGAATGCAAAACCTGATGTGTGAGTAGGAGCCACTCAAAAGTGGTGCCTTCCTGGACCCTGAATGGCCTTTCTACCATCTCCCTGCCTTTCTGGGACCACAGAGACTCCACTTTATACCATTTCTCTGACTCATCTTTGAAGGTAGCACCTTGATGTAAACAATAAACGCTGAGATCCTTGACTCATCTGGCTATGATGTGATCTTGCAGGTGGTGACAGGACCTGACCCAGTAGTTCAAATCACCCATGATTAGGAAGGAAAGAATTTCAGAAGTAATGGCAGAAGTGATTAGGATGTGTTTTCCAGGCAAACAAGACTCTTCAGGCAGAGTTGTCCAATGCTGCTAATGAACCACCAGTTATCACTGCTAGGGGAAAGAGAAGTCAAATGATAATGGGTGCACATGAGAATGAAAAGTCAGTAAGAATTAACCTCAAGGCCAGGAGTGTGGCCTACTGGTAAGAGTGCTTGCCTAGCATGCTCAAAGACAAAGACCCAGGTTCAATTCCTTGGTACCACATACATAATAAAAAGCTGGAAGTGGAGCTGAGGCTCAGGTGGTAGAGCTCTAGCTTTGAGAAAGTCCAAGAACAGTGCTCAGGCTCTGAGTTAAGGTTAGGACAGGTAAAAAAAATAATCTCAAAATTAGGATAACTTGTAGCCTTCAATAATGTTCCAAAGTGCCAGACAACTTGGTTTTTTTTTTTCAGAAAATTTTAGGAGAAAAATGGGAAATGTACAGCATATCTAAGACACTAAATTTAAGAAAAACAAAAGTAGCATGTGAGGATGGAAGATGGTTTGGTAGTGAAAATCAAATCCTTGGGGCCAGGAGTTTGTCCTACTGATTGCCTAGGCATGCATGAAGACCTGGGTTCGATTCCTCGGAACCACATACATAGAAAAAGCCGGAAGTGATTCTGTGGCTCAAGTGGAAGGTCCCAAGCCTTGAGAAAGCTCAAGGACAATGTTCACCCCCTAAGTTCAAGCCCCAGGACTGGCAAAAAGCCAGAAAAACAAAACAGAACAAAACAAAATCATTTCCCTGTGTATGTACCCATATCGATCAGGACCGAGCCTCAAAACCAGTGGCATGAGAGCACTGATGACAAGAAATGACCACATGGGTAAGAATTTATAGCTTAAGTGGAGAAGGCCACACATTTTCATGGAAAACTGTATATGCAAGTCTTAAAATATCCATGGGTAACCGAAATGATTGCAAAAGTGGAATCAGGAAAATAAGAAAGACCCATGTGGAGAACACTGATGGTCTGTGGGTAGAGAAAGTCGCAGTGGGGGTAGGGGGGCAACAAGGTGTTACGGGATAATAAAACAGAGCAATATAAACAAACCACCAAGACAGACTGGAACTTGCCTGAGTCAGACTCCAAGAAGCCATGATGCTAACAACAGTAACGAGGGTCTGGTGAAAGAGACTCCACAGAGGAAGTCAGGTGCTGGGAAAGCTCACTGGCGTGCAGGGCACATCACAGCAAAGCAGCTGCCCACCCCCAGACGTGAAGGGAGTACACGAGACCACCTGGAAATGTCTGCCATACACAGAGAAGGCCACTGAGAGGAGAGCCATAGCTGTGTTGTCAGGACCCTGAGTGAGCTCCCCTACCAAGAGGGTTTCACAAGACCAGGCATTCAAATTGCCCTCCCTTCTTCCTCTTCCATCTCTTCCTGGGCTCACATTTGTCAAAAACAGCCAGAAGCAAAATGGTGAGGATGTCTGGATGGAATTCATGCAAGTGAGCCTTGAGGAGAAAGATGGAAAAGCCCAAGGGGAAGACGCCAGAGGAACAAACACTCACCTGTTCCATGCCATAAACCTTATGTAAAAGGTGAAGACCAGAGTGCTGAACACATTCGGAAGAACACAGACTGATTTCATTTGTAAATATTCTACTTGTCAACGGGGAGATGGAATGTATTTTTAGTACCAGTCATAAAATTATTAACATGTGGAATAGAATTATGCTAATGACTTGGTTGAAAAAGGCATCATATTTTACCAGGCAGAAGTTGTCTTCCTTATTAAGAGGAAAAGAACAGGAAAGAGAGAAAGAGGAGAAAGAGGACACAGAACATATTAGGACAAAAGCTGAATAAGTTGTTTTCTCCATTCTGAGTTGCACAGGCATTCTTCAACCTGTTTGCATGGCACAGTCAGGTGCTAATTGCAGCCCTGCTGGCTGTGCACAGGCAGAATGTCTGCATCCAGTGAGCTGACTCCTCAGTGACACTCAGCTCCTTTCCAAACGCACAACCTCCTCAGTCCATTTCTTTCAGTCATCTGTGATTTCTCCTTGCAAGATGGTATGCTGTGGTTCACAAAGTAAACACCCGCTTTTTTGTAACATACCAACAAATTACAAATGCATTTTTACTGCCCAATGTGGCTAGTATTCGTTTCTGATCATCACATACCTCTCATGTATTAAAAAATTATTTGATTTGGGATGTAATAACACGAGAAAAAAATCATTTTTTATACCTATGGTTTCAATTATGCATTTGGCTTTTGTGGGGCATGGGAAGTAAGGATATATTAACGGGATTTGGTGAATTTCTAACTTAAATCACACCGTTATCACTATGGTATAACTCGTTATTTGCTAACCAAGGTTGATGAAGCCTCCACAGTGTGTCAGTAATTATTCCCAAGCATCTATTAGGAGGGCCCAGAAAATTGCTGTGATGTGCTGACTCAGCAGCACAGGTCAAGTCTTCCCTCTCTCTTCTTTCTCCAGGCTCTGAGACTTCACTGTGATATATCTAAGCTAATTCACCCAGCAAAGTTCTATTAAATTTTAAGTTATCTAATCACATTACTGATGTTACAGTGCAGTTATAAGTAAGAGGAAATACTGACATGATTTATTTGCGAACGTCACCCTAGAATATCAGTAACAACTATAACAAAGAAGCATTCCCAGGGATTTCTGTGACTCCTTTTTTTCAGGTGTCAGTGAAAAAACAAGGAACACAGCCGAGCAAGCAGAAGGGCTATCCTCCCTCTTAACTTGCTAAGGAAGGGCTTGTTTCATTGTCAACAGTGAGAACCTAACCTGCTCTTGACAAAGCCAAAAGGGAAGGGGTTAGATGTCACTGACTGGAAGTCAACTGAGAAGTCTTGGCCTAAACGATGCCTAAAAGATGCATTCAGGTTACTCTTCCATCTCCTTTGTTCTGTGAATTGATTAAGATCCTACTTGATGAAGTCATGTTTCATTAGACAATGGAAGGTATACACTGCAGGTGTGAGTAACCAACCTTGGGGTTTCTGGATCACAATCCTTACATGTACACTGCTAGGGCACTGGAACAATGCCAAAGTACAGAACCTCCAGGCTAGCTAACAACCAAAAGCTCATCCAGAGGTCTTCAAAAATGTAAATGGACAACAATCAATGAAACCTGCCAAGTTAAGCTTACACAGAGAGTTTGTGCTGGTCGAACTGGATTTTCAAGTTGATTGGTTTGAGAAACAGCTGAGAGACTAATAAAGCCAGCTCTGGATGCACATGTAATTGGGATGTGTCTATGAGGACATTTCCAGAGGCAATTAGATCATCAATGACTTCATCTCCTGATAGACTGAAAATCTAAATATTTTATTTTGACATGGTGGAAGCAGCCTGGGCCTAGTCAGAGGAAGTTGTGAGGAGTAGGACTTTGAAGAGTATATTTTGACCTTGGCCCCTTCTTGTTTCTATTTGCTTCTTGGGTTCCCAAGGTAAGCAGCTTTCTTCCATGCCCTTTGGCCATGGTGCTTCTATTGTGCCATGAGCCTAAAAAGTCAAGCTACCTTGGATTGAAATCCCTGAAACTATGACCTACCACAAATTTTTCCTTGTTTAAGATGTTTTTATTTGTATATTTGTCATAGCAACAAAGGCTAACAGATACAATCATCAGATGTGGACCCCATGGCTGTGTTGAAGGCATTTAGTGAGCTTGAGTGTATTCTGCCAGGATGACTCCTGGAAACTAAGCACCCCAACTGCAATCACGTCGACTTTTCTGATCTTTTCCTGCCTTGCCTACTAACCAAATTCCCACAGAGGCAAGGCACTGAGGCTTGGATTGGAAGGACTGCATAGTACATAAAGCCTCCTCTACAGGAAGTACAGTGGAGACTAAATATTTCCTCAATTAGAAGGAATAGAATTGCCAAAAGGTGAGTCACAAGGAAGGCAGGTGGATATGGTAAAGAATTCCCAGCATGGATTCCAGCACCACAGCCACAGCACTGGACTCACTGGAAGTTCGTGGAGGCAGAGACTCCTTAGCAGATTCAAACTGCAGATCACAGAAAAATGTTGTGAAATGACCAGCGCTTAGACATGAGCTGCCTTGAGTTCAAGACCATTTCATCACAGTTCACATCATCTAATCTTTAATGATGTCTCTGACAGCTAGCTCACAAAATTAACAACGGTCTCTCTCAAGTTAAGAACCACTTATTCCAACACATCATTAGGAGTTGTCAGATTCTCTTCCAGATTTTACCACATTCTTCTTTCCAGAGCTGATGGAGATCTTCATAAAGAGGCTGAAGCAGAAGTAACTGAAGCAACAATCACTATATCCATCCCCTGACCACATAAAACAGGCTAGACTCGGTGGAAATAGAGCCATGCATCACTCCAGCACTAGCCTTAGAAGTCACCTGTTCAGGTACTTAGCTCTCTTCTCCAGAGTGGATTAAAGAAAATGATTTGCTTTCTCCATAGACGTACGTTTGTTATTAAAATAGTATTAAAACTGTGTGACTTACAGCTAAGTGACCTCATGGTAGAAAGTAAAGACAAGCCTTAATAGTATGATAATGACATGGTATCACAGCAGTGTCCTAACCTGAATTATGACTTATGGCTCAAGCAGCATTAGAATTTTCTGGCATATCAGAACAGTTGCAGAGAATATGTGCAAGACCTCTGGGCATTCTGTTTTCTGTCTTACTGGTAAAAACTGCTCCAGGAATATTAAAACAGACAATACTAAAAGATGAAGATGACCCTTTTATTAATTACAATAAAAATTTAAAAAAAAGATGAAGATGAAGGGGCTGGGAAATTGGCATAGTGATAGAGCGAGGCCCTGGGTTCAATTCATCAGGATCACATAAATGAAAAAAATAATCACTTAAAAATTAAAAGAAGATGCATTGTATTCATAAACTGCCTTGTTGAATGCCAACTCTTTCGTACAACTACTTAAAGATAATTAAACATATTCACAAAAGAAAGTATACCAGAAAAGGGGAAAAGATGAAATCACATACTTTTGCATTTGAAAGCAAACCTTTCCTAAGCCAAGTGCATAAATGTGTTCACCTGTGCATGTGTAAGTGAGTAAAAACAAGAAGTTCCAAACTCTCTCAAGCCCATCAAAGAATAATGCCAGAGGAGAATTAGCTGAGGGGAATTAAAATATCTCTTCAAAACATTTTTAATCTCAAAAAAATTGGGGCATCACCCATGGCTTCCTCTACTCAGAAGACAGCCTGTTTAGCTAATGCTGATGTACCGTGAACCTTAAAAGATAGGTTCATGGAGATATTTTCTTTTTAACTTCAGTGAGAGAACACAACACTAAATATTCCTAACTGCTGCTCTGTATTTGTCAAAGAGACAAAAGAAACAGCAGGTGTGAGAGAGGCATGGTCATCTAAACACAACAGACGGTAAGAAGCCTGTCTCCTAGGGGGGAAATCTTGAAGAATAATCAATGCACAACAAATATTATTAAGTGGCAAAAGCAAACACAGTAAAATGCAGGTGGAAAATACATTCAGGGATGTAACTGAACCAGGAAGACAAGACAAATATGGAACTTCAAAAAATCTTCAGAATATAACTAGAGGGGCTAAAGAAGTTACTGCCAAATAACCAACAAAATGTAAACTGAAAACATACCCAGGATATGGAACGGTTTGCGAGGAAAAAGAGAGTGTATTTTACAATTTCATCCCATCATTCCTACTCAATTCCAATGTAAGCCAACTGTACAAGTAAAAAAGAAGGCTAATGGTGATCCAACAATGAGCAGACATAAAATTCATTCATTAAATCGGATCAAGATCCTCTCTGCTCTTTAACTCCCATATTCTAGCCCCCGCCCCACCCCCACTGATCATGACCTGCACTCAGGGAGACTCAGCTGTAAGCAAGAGTATGTTACATGAAAATCACTCAAGGTACCACCTATCAGGATCAAGAAGGTTGTAAGGTAAAGTCACAGCACCACAGGCAATGAACACTCTCCACAGATTCTGTGGTTACCAGGAGCCGAAGGTGACCTCAGAGTTGGCATCTTGAAGATTTATGTTCCTGACTCTGGTATGAAGAGCTCCCCAAAGATCTGTGGTGACCACCCCTTTACAAGGGGATGTATGGCTCTGCAAGGCAATCACAGAAAATGTACCCAGGCCAGTGGTTCTCCCGAGCCTGTGATATTTAGTTCTCAGGAGATATCTGTCCATGCCTAAAGACTTCTCGGCTGGAGAAGGGTATTACTGACATCTAGTGAGTAGAGGTCAAGGATGCTGTGAAATGTCCTAGAGTGTAGAGAAAGGCTTCCACCAAGAAGGAGCTGGCCTCAAACATCAGTGATGCGGAGCCTGGGAAACGAGGAGCTAGACTGGGGAGACAGATGGAGACATCCTAGCATGTGCCTCTGGGCGGATAGAAACTACCAAAGGAGCGGGGAGAAGTGTTGGACTGCCTGATTAGCCTAGGATGCAAATGCCAGGATGGATGGGCATGCATGAGAGAAAAAAGCAAGGTCACAGGAACAGGCTGAGTTCACCAAAAACCTCTACACAACAATGAGCATTTGAGCATTTTGAATTTGTTCTGAGATATGTGAACAGTTGAGGGGTGCAGAGCTTAAAATCCTCAGTAAGCCAGCTAGGATACTCAAGGGAGAAAGGAGAGGCAATTTGAATGGAAAATTCCTGGATTGTTGAGCTTCAAAGAAGTAAGATTCCCAGTTTCCCTAGCAGTCATGGAGAAAGTGGGGGACCCTAGATTTCAGATTGGAGGGTTCTCAACATAAACTTCCAGGCACTTGGGGAACAGTGGTTTCCTCTACAGCAGGAGGAAGAAGGAGAATCTGTGGGCAAGCCAGGACTTCTCCTGAGAGGGTGTATGGACTCACTGCATGCCAGAAACCATGATCATAACCATCTAGCTGAGAAAAATTTAATAAGACCAAACAGAAATCTTTCTTTAATTAAATCTAATTCTAATTTAAAAACCAATGGGATTTTATTTGGAATAAGAAATGTTGCTTCTACACTGAAACAAAAAGATCTAGAAAACTAAGAAATAATAGCAGTGACATTAATTTTACTGACATCACAAAACCACTAAAATTGCCACATAACTGGTTTAAAAAATCTAAGAAGCTCCCCTTTCATCTTGTTTATCTGTCTTTGGGAGGGTAAGGGGGCACAGAAATGATGCTACAAAATGTGGACAAAATGCAACAGTGGTACTCGCTAGATACTGCCACAAATGAACTGTACAACTTGTGGGTGTGGACAGGAAGGAAAAACAGAAAGCAATATTCACTAGACAACATTTTGGAAATAAGCTTTACAACCTGGGAGGCGGTGGGAGGGAAAGTAGGAGAAAACATGGGAAGGGATAAGAATGTTCCAGAAGTAATATACTCACTACCATATGAATGTAACTATAACCCCATTATATACCACCCTTTCAATAAAACAAAATAAATTTAAAAAGAGAAGGGGTGATATTTTCCAAAAAGAAATGTGCTCTTTATCTATGTAATCCTAACCCCTCTGTTCATCACTTTTACAATAACAATAAATAAATTTTTTAAACTAGGAAATTGCAAGTGAGACACAAGCATGCCCAGAAATTGAGTGCATTTTTTTGTTTTTTGTTTTTTGGTTTTTTTTGCCAGTCCTGGGCTTGGGCTCAGGGCCTGAGCACTGTCCTTGGACTTTCTCAAGGCTAGCACTCTACCATTTGAGCCTCAGCACCACTTCCGGCTTTTTGCTATGTATGTGGGGTACTGAGGAATCGAACCTGGGTCTTCGTGCATGCTAGGCAAGCACTCTACCGCTAGGCCAAACTCCCGGCCCCTCGAGTGCATTTTTTAGACATGGTTTGAGAAACTATTAGAGAAAACAGATTGCAAAGAGTTTTCTACCAGGAAGGAAAAATAAAGGCAAATCTCTACCTAACTTCATACTAAATTAAAATAAGATGGATGAAGGGGCCTTGTGCATGCTAGGTAAGTGTTCTAACAATAAACAACATCCCAACCCTCCCTCATTCACATACTAAAAATAAAACACTTAGAAACACTAGAAGAACAAAAACACAGGGAAAGCTCCGTATATTGGCATCCATGTCCTGTGAATACACCAAAGTCCTTTTCCCAGACTCTTGGTTTAAAGGTTGCCATTTCCAGCCTCTTGCATTGCTCTGGGTCCCAGTCAGGGACAGAGCAGTCCCACTAACCCCAGCAGTTCTGTCTGAGACAAATGTCTCAAGGAATTCAAGTGATCCACACAACTCAATAGGCTTGTGTACGTATAACGCCAAACCTGACAGCAAATTTAACAAATCCCACATATTGTGGGACTTACCAAATCCAGTGTATTATACGAGTGGATTTTTGCTTTCATCGTGCTTTAGAAACTTTCCCTGAACTCTGTGCGTGACTATGTCTTTTCTTTTCTTTTTTTTTTAAAACAAATTTGTGTTCACTGATCCGTGGATGTTGTGATACATCACAAATCAGTACAATACCAGGCATGCTTAGAAAGATTTTTATTTTGTGTTGCTCCTTATATTCTCATCTACTTTAATGTGGATCAAAGCCTTTTCACAAATTTCAAAGGGCTACAACATTAAAAAGGACTTCAATGGCAAAGTGTCAACAATGTCAACAATTGTGTGTAATGTTTCTGAAATTTTTCTATCAAAAGATCATACACATCCTTAGTTCTGGCTCTGCACAAATGATCTCACAGCATTGTCTGCAAGAATTCGAGGAGTCCTCTGCCCCATGACAACAGCTAGAACAATTTAAAAACATCGCTGGAAATGGTACTTCTCTCCATGAATTCTCAGTGGAGGGGAGTTCAAAGGTCAGAATATCTGCTTATTTTTGTGTTTGTTTAATTGAATCATTGGAAAATGAACTGATGTGCTGAACACATCGTATGAGGAAAAATCCTTTTTGCCAAATCAGGAAGAATCTAAAACTACCATTAACTATAGCTTGCTGAAGTATGAAGTGGCCACTCCGACCTGCACTTGTAAACAGGAGATTCACGCCTAGTTTGAGTTTCTCAAAGTGACTATCAGGAAGCCAAATGCAATTTAGCTCCAGATAATCTACTGTGTCCTTGGCATTCCATTCTTACTGAAAGCTTAGCAGAATGAGGGAGAATTTCTCACAGAATTTCAACTCTAATATTTTCAGAGTTCTCTGTTTGTGGGGTGTTCTTCTACACAGTTCTCTGTTAAATACTGGGGAGAAATGTAACTGAAAACTAGTCAAGGTTTACCTTCATAACAAGGGAGATATTTTCACCTTTCTAGACAACTACTTAGTTGGCAGGATTAAGAACACAGTGTAAAAAAAATAGTATTCAAATTCTTATACATGAATAGCTAGTGATTCAGTGTGAGGTAAAGACAGAATGTATGACATACATGGCAGAATACATGGGGGCATAGGTACATGTAGCTAACATGGGCCCTGTCCTCTCAGAACTTAACATTTAGTGATGACTTAACAAGACTGAAGATGAAAGGTATATCTGTATGTCATCCATCCTTGCCATTCATGGGAAAGACATCAGTGAGCTTCACAAAGCCCTGCCTCTAGACAGTTCTCCTCGTAGGTTTCTCAGAGGACACGAAGCAGGAAGAAGAGATATGGCCAATCGTTCCTTCATGATTACAATAGACTGCAAAACTGTGTGACAGTGACAGTGATGGATTCCCGAGAGTGGTGGCTGGTCACCACAATTGATACTGCACACCTACTATGTACCTGACAACTGAGTCACGCGAGTGTACAAAACGGACAGTGGGGGAAGAAAGCAAATCAATGCTAAGCATCTAACACACGATACTCTCAGAAGGGACAGGGACCACATAGACAATAGGACGGAGACTAGGAGTGAGGCTGAAGAGGTGTGAGTATGAGCGCTGGGTAGGGTGGATCCAAAGGGTGAGAGAATCACAAGGATTAGCATGGGGGATTTGGGAGAAAACAAGCTGTCTCTAACCTCAGGGGAGAAAGTAGATGTTAGATTCATATTAATAGGTCACTTCTCTGATTTGTATATACATTTCTCATATTTTGAGACCATTCAAAAGGACATCAGAGCTTGTACTTAAAAGTTTTCTTCAAAAATGGATAACCAAGACTGTGGATGTCGCTCGATGGCAAAACACCTGCCTACAGAAGTAAAGGGAGAGGAGGGGAGGGGAGAGGAGAGGACAGGAGGAGATGAGGAGAGTGGAGGGGAAGGCATCTGTTCCCCATTATGTTCTCCCAGAAGTGCACCATCCTGGAGTCCACTGAATCCATCACACCTGTTCACTGGATATCTAGTTGGTCTCACTTTATTCTAGAACTGCCTCTCAATAAAAGCAGAAAATATAGTCTAGTCTCATATGTCAGCGTGTGAAAGAAAGCTTCTGAGAAGCTATTTAAATGTATGAATAAAAATAATTGAATCTATAGTGGGCTTATTCTGCTACCAGCAAAAAGGAACAGAAAGCTGGAACTGTGAAAAGGTCAATTTTCAGACACCTGTCTGATGGAGGTATTCAAGCATGGATGGAAAGAGAGGTGAGAACTAATCAAGCAAGCTGATCTCATCCTAAACACACATTAATTTATGAGGTGTCAACAGCAGGGGAATTAGCCCATGAAATAGCTGCTCATTTTATTAAGCAAAAAGATACTGGAATGTGTCACATCGGCACTCTGTCACACCAGAAGGCAAGTAGATGATGACTGAGACCGGTTGTATAAGGGAGCATACGGAGTCAGGGGTCCAGGCCCTCCAAGTTCAGAGCTCTAAACCAGGAGCCAACTTTGAAAGCTTGTTGCTTCAGTTGTGAAAAGAACCCATGAGCAATTGACAGTGGGCCACTTCTTTCCATTTGCTCAGCTATTTGTGGAGAAAAATTCCATTCCACTTCTTCCCCAAGGGTAACTTTTGGAGTTGCTCATTTCTTCTAACTGGTAAATGTAATAGTTTCCTCTACTGTATGTTTATAGAATTCAAAATAACCACTTGCAAATTCTAAGGAACAAGAAAAACAATGTACCTCCTTTGCATGCATTTCTAGGAGAAGGTCCTTAGAATGCACAAGCCAGTATTCTGAATATCACTTCTTGAGTTCTGAGACTCAGGGTGCAGTATTTTGTTAAATTTTATAAATGCCAACACAAAGCAAAAGCAATCCAATCATTTAATTGGGCCCCATTTCCTTCATAACACACTTCTCAGTATGCTCCATAGAGATGATCTCTCCCTCTGCTGAAATCTTCTGATGACGATGACCTGCATGTTTCATTTGTCGATTTATTTTATAGGACAGTGCTTCATATAAGTGCTTATATGGAAGTGTCCTTTTAATATTTTATTATTGTATTCCTCCATACTTAAGATTTAGCCAGATTTGTAAGTAAAGATAAAAAATGAGTAATTAATGTTTTACATGCCCTTTTCACTCTTATCTAGGAATCCAGAACGGAGTTTGGAATCTTTTGGTCTAACCTGACAATTTTTTTTTGGTCAATGGTGGGTCTGTAACTCAAGGCCAGGGCATTGTCCCTGAGCTCTTCAGCTCAAGGATACCACCCTACCCCTTTGAGCCACAACGCTCAGTTTTCTGGTGGTTAATTGGAGACAAGAATCTCACAGGCTGGCTTTAAACTGTGAACCTCAGATTTCAGCTTCCTGAGGAACTAGGATTACAGGCATTAGTCACGGAATCAGGCTTAACCTGACAATTTGTTGATTGGGTTTTCTTGATCTCTGATAAAGTGTGACTAGGTTCCCACAGTTAAAAAGAAAAGAAAGGAAAAGAGGAAAACTACATCTTCCAGAAAATATTTCCATGATCCTAAGTAAGTTCACTAATAAAGATATTAGGATCTTCTTACATCTGAAGAAAAAAAGCTGGACATTGAGAAACACGTATTTTTGTGTGTAGAGGCAACTAGTGCACTTTGACCTCGGGTAAATATTTAATCTGTGGTCCACAGCTAGTTTCTGTGATTTTGCATGAGTTACAACAGGTCCATTTTTCCAGCTGTGTCATAAATGGGCCAATATCTTCCTCTCCCTGACATATGAAATTATTGGCCCTAGATGGCCACTCCAGAAGTTGCTCAGACCTTAGCTTCCTCTCAAGACAGCAACAGGTAATGCTGTCTTTCTCCTCGCAGCCATGAGGATGGGAAAAGTATGCAGCTGGATAAATTTTCTTATATTCTTTTATTTTGCAGAAAGATAAAAACTTTTTACTTTGATAGGTAAACAAGATTTGCTGTAGTCATTTGTGTTCATTATCTCTCTGTGTAAACTCATCTTATGCTTCCACGTCAGTTTTATTCTTAGTTGGAATGATTATCTGCATGTATTTTTCTCTTATTGCAAGATATTTTCCCATCTGCAAAATATTATGAGGTTGTTTAAACACATGAGCAAGTTTGAGAAGGTAAGTGCTGTTCAGGATGGTGATACATGTCTATAGTGATTGCTACTTGAGAAGTAAAAATGGGAAATGGCAGCACAAGGCCAGACCCAGGGAATGTATATGAGATGATGTTTCTAAAGAGAAACCAGGCATGGTGGCACATACCTGCGAATACAGGTATTTGGGAGATGGAATAGGAGAATTGCAATCCTACCTGGTCCCTGGAAAAAGCAAGAGACCCCACCTAAAAGCAAACTGATATGGAAATGGCTGAATGTATGGCTCAAGTGGTAGAGCAATTGCCTAGCAAATGTGAGTCCTTAAGTTCAAATCTAATGGTAACACAGATTCATTAATCAACTTGCTACTAATAGGCAAATATTAGACAATGGCTAATTTCCTGACAGATTATCCAATTCAGTTATTGTGTGTTAAGTCAAGAGGTGAAGTAGAAAAAAACGTGGAAAGCAGAAATGTACATTGACCACAGATTTTGACTTTCCAGTTGATTGCTATGTTATAAAAGTGAAAACCCATAGTTTGAACTATGGTTTATGAAGGAAAATAGCATTGTAGGTTAAACTAAGTAGAATCTTGCCAGGGTAGTGCTTTGGTATGAGGGAAAAGAACTTTAGAGAATTAGAAAATTTCTGGAAAGGTTTTAACTAGAATCCCTATGTTACTTATCATTTGTGTTATGATTTTGTAAACTGACTAAGTTGAAAAGGAAACTCCCAATTCTTGAAAACTTGAGGCCTGTCACTTTACAATAACTTCTCTCAACAGCTTGGACTATATGTTATACCCCTGAGAATATTCCCCAAGTCCTAGAGGTCAAAGTTCTTTCCCAAGCCTCTTACTTCCCAGAGATAGCCCACTGCACCTGGTCTGCAAATTAATGTGCACTCACCCCCAAATGCATAAACTTTTAATGCACTAAGTCGTTTCTTTCAGGCTGTTTCAGAAAACTGCTGATCCTCACAGATTCACTTTCAAAAATCTGGATATAGTTTCCATAACATTTTGAGGGCAAAATGCCAAATGTTCAGAACTATTAAAAACAATGGAAATGACCATGCACTCCTAACAAAAAGTGTTATCAGCTATAAAATTCATTAACTGGGAAAAGTTTCACAATTAACCCTTCCATTTCCTCAGCTATGAACTTACTGAATCAGCCTCTTCAACAAATCTGATTATCCTTTGATTGCATAAGCCATCATTGGATGGTGAAAGAATAAAAAAGCAGAGCCCAGTGGAATTTTAGGTCAATGAAACTCGGTAGTACTATCATGGTGGAGAGGAATCATTATATGCTCATCTAAATCCATAGATTACACAGCACCAAGAATGAGTCTTAAGGGAAACTACACACTTTGGGGGAGAATGATGTGTCATTTGGTTTATGAATTGATAAATTGGCCAGTGTGATGTGAAATGTTGACTGATAATGGAGAAAATGGCACAAGTACCACAAAAAATTTAAATTGTGATAATTTACTTATGGGACTATCAAATTTCAAGTCCTAATGGGCTGAAGCAAGGTTGTAACTTTGTGGAAAGAAAGTGCCTTTCATATATGTGCTTAATAAATAAAGGAAGTTATTAAGGATTGAGATATTTTTACAAAGTTTCTGGAATTAGACTGTGATATTCATATAACAAACATGATAGATATTCCTAATCAGAGGCATCAGAGTTCTCATTAGGTACTCATTAACGTCCACACCTTAGGATAACCTTGAAAGATACATTAGACACTAATGAGAACAACTCTTATTAATGATAATGGAACTTGCATACATGTAGCAAAGACAGTATAGACAAACTAACTATAAAAATAATAGCAATTGAAATTTCAGATCCAAAATTATTCTCATGCTCAAAATGCTTTGCTGTGAAGCAAGATATTGTGTAGCTCAAATAAAACCTGGCCTCATAGGGCCCTACATGTAATTTTTCTTAATTTTGAATATGCGTTCTTAAATATCCTTAATAGATGTGTCAAGTCAATCTGCATTTGGAATCTCCTAAAACTTCTTCAAATAGACCCAGCCATGAATATTAATGTCTTTCAGAATTTTCTTTCTCCTTGTTACCTTGGTTTTCCTGTTGTACTTAAATTCCTTTTTTTCTTGAATCCATTTTAGAGATGAAAAAAAAAACAAATACCAAATAATAATTTTCTCCTTGTACACAGCTATCATTGTGAAACTCAGTAATATAAAGACAACTGTTCCAATTGTCCAGACATTCAGATTTATATTTAACTGAGATCTACTCTGGGGATGGGAGACCCACACAGCCCAGAGCATCTCATTCTGTGTTGAATCAAATATTTTTTTTGTCAGTCATGGAACTTGAAGCCTGGGCTCTGTCCCTGTGCTCTTCAGCTCAAGGCTAGCGCTCTACCCCTTGAGCCACAGTGCCATTTCCGGTTTTGTGGTGGTTAATTGGAGAGAAGTGCCTCAAAGACACTGAGCCTGGGCTGGCTCAGAACTGCAATCTTCAGATCTCAGCCTATTGAGTAGCTAGGATAACAAGCATGAGCCATGGGCACCCAACTCTGTGTTGAGTCTTAAAGGACAAGAAAGAGTTCCTCTGACTTGGTGCTACATAAGTAATTGAAAGAGAAAGACATGGGGAGACAGACTAACTGGACATAGAATCTGCAGCATCATCACTAAAGCTCCAGCAAAAGCAGAGAAGGGAAGGAAGGTGGGGCTGGGTGTGAGAGATGGAGACGTCCACGCTGACCTCAGAAAGAGGGTTGTGGATTATTGCTCCTTTTTTGTGCTTGAGCAGCAAGATTTCACTTCTCGACCACCGGTTGAAAATATTTTGAAAAGGAAGACAAATTGACACATTGCATTGGATTTCTGACTCTGTGGAATATGGAGTGCTCATGCAGAATGAAGATATGGGCTGCCAGTTTCTAGTCTTTTCCAGAGAGAAGAGAACAGAAATCACGCCGGATGTCCTGGTGGAAGGAGGTCATTTAGAGAAAGAACACAGTGTGAAGGGAAAGTACCAACATAAGGCCCAAGCGACCAAAGTATTGAAGGGGTTGCCTGAGAAGGAGAAGTCCACAGTCAGACTGCAAGAGCCTCTGTATGGTTGGAGGGATGGAGCATATTTGTACACTGAGTAATGAAAGCCAAATGAGCAGAACTTAAAAACATCGCAGGTCAGAGTTACTTAATAGGTCAAGGCGTCTTGTGTTTATCTAGGTTTCTGAAATGTCTTACTATCTCGTGGGATTTAATTACATGTGATCTTTATTTCTGAAGAATATATTCTCCTAAGAAATCAGCTGGAAGGGTCACTTCCTTACCTTTGCCTTGGATGTGTTCCCATGTTCAAGGTCTTCTCTAAGGCACCGTTTGATGTTCGAATGTTTCTTTACCTTTTCCCAGAAAAGCTGAGGAAGGTCAGGAGGCTGTGTCCATGAGAGGGAGGTTAGATTATTGTCTATGAAGAGGAAGCTCTGGACATTAGCATTCCAGCACTTCTGCGCTGCACTGCCCAGCTAATTTGGCAAGTGCTCGAGCTGAGAAAGACACCTTTGTTTGAGACTTCAGCTTTGAAGAAACCCAGGATCATTAAAATGTTGATTCTTCAACATTTCAAGCGAACGTGACCTTTGCGTCTTTCTGGATCTTTGGCGGATATTTCTTGGAACGGGAGTTGACTACTTCTGAGGCTCTTTCTTACCTGCAGGCTTCTCAACCACTCATATCAGATTTCTACACACGCCGTATAGACCAGTCAAGATCCTGCCCAGCCAGGGTGGTGGTCTTCATATAAGCCTCTGTGGGCTGCCCTTTCCTTCCCGGAATACCCTCTGGTGACTCTATGACCTCATTACTTCTCCCCTTCTCAATTTGCTTCTGTTTATCCCTCTCCCCACCTCCTCCTCTTCTTTCTCCTCCCTGTCCTCCTCCCTGAAGCAATTTGGGCATGCATCTACAATGAGTGAGTGAGGTCATCATCCGTGACTTTTCTCTGAAGTCAAATCAGCTTCTGAAACATTGCATGCTTGGACACTTGTTCCATAACGAAGTATCCATAGATAGCATTAGAAAGTGAGGTCGGCTTTCATTTTTAAATCACGAAAACAAAAGTTGTGAAAACTTCCCAAGTACACTACTTCAGTGAAAAGCAAGGATTCAGAAAACTTTTAAAACCAAACTTTTCCTTTTCCCCAGTGACTACCAGCTGCCAGCTAGCATTAACACCTGGTTTGTCTCCAGGACCTCAGCTGAGAAACAGACCACCTTGAGGAGATGTCCTCTTCAGCAGAAACCAACACTTCACCAACAGTTCACTCCAGGTCCCTGCAGCGTGTCCTCATAAAGCTCCACAGTTGTGCTGGAGACCCTCCTGGCCTGTACACACAGGGTGCTTAGTAATTAAAATCCTTTCAGTGAGGGTAAAGGAGCCTGGGCTCCTGTGTTAGGGGAACAAGCAGCAGAGGCCAGATGGAAGACTGGCCAGGCTTCCCATCCTGTGAGCTCTGCAGAGCAGGGAGCTGTGATAATCACATAAGGCCTCCAGCACGAAGAGAAAGGGAGCCTGGGGATCCAATTTGAGTCTAACAAGCAGCATAAGCTAGATTTCCAATAGAAAGGACATCCACTTCCCAAAACCACTCGAGCCATGGTAATGGCTGTCCTGGGAGAGCTGTGGGGATTTGGCAAGCTTCCTGCCCACCAAGATGGCTCCCGGGCCCAGCCCACCCTCCTGTTTAGGCTTGAGTATCAGAGAAGCTTAATAAGAACTGTTTCTTCTTCATAAGAACGTATCTCAGAGGATCACTGTTTTCTCACAGGTTTCCTGAAGAATTCATATTGTAAATAAGTAGGAAATGTTCATGCTATCATTAGTGGCCCATCACGGTGCCTCTCCGCATTCTACCTCCACTTCCATGGTGCCAGGCTCTGCCCTCACCTCCCAGCCCATCTGCTCCCATGCCTGTTCCTGCCCCAGTAAACTCACCAATGCTTACCTCCATAGGATACAGCACTTCTCAAAACTGAGATCAATGTCCTATTGGTTATTTCCTCCATAGCCTCTCTGTCCACTGTGCCATCAGCTCCTTTGAACGTAGCTGCACTCTTGTGGGCTTGTTTTTCTTCAGGGCATTTAGCGAAGCTTGTTTAATACATAAGTTCAGGATCCAAGAGCTAGAAAAGGAAAGGAAGAGCTATGTGACTTTTTCCCATAAAAATCAAATTCTCATCTTCAAGCTGTTGAGTAAACTAGCATCTGCACAGGAAGTTCTCTGAGTTTTATACTGTTGATATGTGCTAAAACTGAGAATCAAGTCATGAAACACAACCAGCAGGCATATAAGAACTCTTGTACTTAACAGTCTCACACCTTCACTAAAATTAGGCAGGTGAAACAGAGTCCTGCCTATCTTGGAATAAAGCAAGACCTATAATGTGAGCATGCAACACACATGTTTGGTGGAATGTCATTTTCCAATAGTAAAATGTCCCACAAAACTTCATTTTATATTTATGTATGTATGTTCAGATTCAGGAACTTATCACGCTTATCCATACACACCAATAGCTCCATTTGTAAATCATCCTTTTCCTTAGGTCAATGTGAGTATTGAACAACATAACATATGTTTTAAGTATTTTAAATTACAAAGTGTAATAACATATAGGTATATATTAGAAGCATAAAGACAAAGCAAGGGGAAAAACTTATTTTATTTCACTTTAATTTTTTTCCAATTTTATGGATGTGCAATTAAGAAAAAAATTGAAAATATTTAAAATGTACAGTGCAATGTTCTGGCATGTTCTGTGGAGTAAATTATCATCTGTAAGCTAATTAGCATACTCATCACATCATCATGTAGCACATTTTGTATGTGCTATGAGGATATTAGGAAGAAACCGCTCAATAAGATTTAAGTGTATAATACAGTATTATTAATTATAGTTACCACCCTATAAAAGAGAGCCCCAGAACTGACTCTAAGTCTACTACAAGTGTGAATTTTAACAGAATAACTTTAATTACCAGGAAATCATCATTTGGATTTTTTTTCTTTGTCAGTAGTGGGTCTTGAACTCTGGGACTGGCCACTGTCCCTAAGCTCTTCAGCTCAAGGCTACCATCCTACCCCTTTGAGCCACAGTGCCACTTCCAGTTTTCTGGTGATTAATGGAGATAAGAGTCTCATGGAATGTAGTGCCAGGGCTGGCTTTGAACCGTGTTCCTCAGATCTCAGCCTCCCGAGTAGCTAAGATTAGAGGTATGAGCCACCACACTGGACCTACTTTGGATTTTTTGTGTTTTGTTTCTTCTCTGTGATCAGGAGAACAGGAAAGGAGCAAGCTGACTTCACTAGAGTTTTCCGGTGGTCAACTTGTTTCATTCCTCATTTCACGGGTCAGGAACACCTCTGCATTGATATTCACACCCTGGATGTGCTGTCACAGCCTGGTGTCGGGGCTTTTAGCTATTCCCTCACCCTTGAACCTGCAGGCGAATGGTTGGTTCGGCTCACCATGCACTCAGTCATCTCATATTACAAACCTCTGAATTTTGGTTTCTCAGTTTTGCTGGTGGCCCCTGGCTGGCACTTAATGAAGCCTTTCACATCACCAGAACAAGTAGCTCTATCCGTTTCTTATCCCCAGGCCCTCCATGGACTTTGCTTGGCAGGTGACTACATAGCCCAGTAGGCATATCAAGGGCATTTTTCCTTTCTCAGCTCATGAAAACTATTCTGTCAGGCCAGGAGTGTGGCCTAGTGGTAGAACGCTTGCCTAGGAAACACAAAGATCTGGATTCGATTCCTTGGTACCACATACATAGAAAAAGCTGGAAGTGGCACTGTGGCTCAAGTGGTAGAGCTATAGCCATGAAGAAAGCCAAAGGACAGTGCCCAGGCCTTGACTTCAAGGCCCAGTACTGGCAAACAAAAAAAGCAAAAGACAAAAACAAAAAAACAACGTATTCTTTCATATGTGGGTATTAAGCTGGAATAGATGAAACCTCTTTGAACAATTAAATTTAAGCAAAAATGAATATTCAGAAACTGAACCATGTCTTGTCTGTGGTGTAAGCACCAGATCAGGACAGTAGACAAATGGAGAGGGCTAAGAGAGCAGTAACAGTTAAAATATTTCATCTATGTGCATAAAAGTGCAACAATAAAGTCTGAGGAAAATTGTCTGGCAAGGAGAAGAGAAAGGAAAGAAAATGATGGAGATGGTGATTCCTAACAAGATGCATTGTAAACATTGAAACACCCTTGCATAATTAATTGATACTAATAAATAAATAAATAAATAAAATTTGATTAAAGAAAAAACAATAAACGTTCTCACACACCCTGTAGAATTTCCCCGCTAACGTGTGAGCAGTTCAATTATCTGAGGCTATTTTCTTACAGCAAAATGTTCAGCGAGAATGACCTCTTAGGAGGACAAATTTTCGAGCCTGAACAAAAGTTTGAAAGTGTCCCTAAAACCATGTTTGTCCCTGTCTTGTTACAAGCCTACTCGGGGCTCCATGGGAAGAGATCTAGAACACACAATCAACAAGCTTACATAATGTGAGTTCTCAAGTCTGAGAGAAACTGGTGTGGACCCAGGTTTAGTTAAGTCTAACAAAACTGATCACCCTCTTGTTTAACACTAAGGGTGGAGAAGTAAAAGTAATCCGAAATTATCATCTAAAGTTACTCTGGGCATGACTCTCCCTGGCTCTTACCTGGAATCTCCCATCACCTCAACTACTCAGGAGGCTGATATCAGAAGAACGATGGCTCCAGGCCATCTTGCCCAGTCCCAGTAGAAGAAACGAAGCGTGATGGCATGTACCTGGCATCCAAGCTGCTGTGGGAAGAGTAACATAGGCAGACTGTGGTATAGGCACATGTCTAAACAGGAAAAGAGATGGCCCTGTCTAAAAAGTAACTAGCACAGGGGCTGGGAATTTGGCCTAGTGGTAGAGTGCTTGCCTAGCATGCACAAAGACCCAGGTTCAATTCCTCAGTACCACATATAGAGAAAAAAGCTGGAAGTGGTGCTGAGGCTCAAGTGGTAGAACTCTAGCCTTGAGAAAGTCTAAGGACAGTGCTCAGGCCCTGAGCTCAAGCCCAGGACTGGCAAAAAGAAATAATAATAACTACCATAGAAATATTGGAGACATGGCTTAGTGGCAGAGCACTTAACTAAGAAGAAAAAGGTTGAAGGTCTGAGATCAAAACTCAGTACCACCAGATACACACACACACACACACACACACACACACACACACACACACACACACACACCCCTCTGTGATTCCGTTAATGTCAGTTTAGAAATGAACAAATGACCCATCTCTTAACAAGGCAGGAACCTGATAGCTCCTGGGTCTGCTGTTATTGGAGAAAAGGCACTGGCCAGGCAGCTGACTTCCAATGCGCTCTTTCCACTGTCTGGGGAGAACCATGCCTCCATGTGGTGACATGCTCCGTGACAGCAAGCACTGACCAGTGACAACCAAGAGGGATTCTGGGCATCCTTCTGGCAGCCTCACAAGCTGAGGAGAGCAGCCCCATGCAGTGATGTCATGTGACAGATACACTAGGAATAAGGCAGAGGAGCAAGGCTTAGGAGCCCAGACCAAGGTCTTCATGAAGGAACTTGACAATGAACAGCTCCACCCTCCCAGATCATTTAATATTTTTCTCTTTCATAACCACCTGCCAGCCCTGACCTCCAAACAGAATCTGTCCCTCATTTATTTAGTCACGCAACAGGATAAAGTAACTCAAATAACCATGACTCAGCCTTTGCAGAACTTACAGGCTAGGGAGAGATGAGAATAAATAAACTAATATAGAATAATAATTGCAGACCAGGTTATGGTTATAGAATGAGAAAGCATGGGATGAACGGAATCAGAAGTGTTGAAGTTTCACAATTAAAATGGGTGGCCAAATATTCTTCTTTAAAATAAAATTTACTTCTTAGTTGGGTATCAGTGGCTCATACTTATAATCCTAGCTACTCAGAAGGCTGAGATCTGAGGCTCACAGTTCAAAGCCAGCCTAGGCAGGGAAGTCTCCGTGAAACTTATCTCCACTCAAAATCTGGAAGTGGTGCTGTGGCTCAAGTGGTAGAGCAAAGCCTTGAGCACCAAGAAGTTCAAGGACAGCACCCAGACCATAAGTTCAAGCTCCATAACCAACCAAAACATTTTACTTCTTTCAGGAGTAAGAAGAAAGCCACTTGGAGAAATACAGGAAAAAATTTCCACCTGTTCAAAGGCTCTGAGACAGAAATGGATCCTACATGTTCAAAGAACCAGCAAGAAGTGCCTACCCCTGTTTTATCCAACTATAACCTCATCACTCAGGAAGCGGAGACAGGATGAAAATTTGAGTACAGCCTGAGCAATATGGCAGACTCCCTCTCAAAACATAAAATCACATCTTCCATCACCTTTCTTGAAGGGGGAGCAATAAATGGTTCTTTTTTTTGTACTATTTCTACCTACTTCAACACGTAACACTAAATAAATCCTTGTTAAAACTTAAAGGTAAAAAGGGAGTAAAGAGATGAGGAAGAGGTATAAAGAAAAGAAAAAGAAGGGAAGAGAGAAAAGGAGGAGAGGGGAAGGAGGGGAGAGAGAAAGGAGAGGGGAGAGGGGAACAAAGAAGAGAAGGAGAAAGAAGAAAGAAAGAAGAGAATGATGAGGAGGAATAGGAGGAGGAGAAGGAGAAAGAGGAGGAGAAGGGAGGACAGGAGAGAAGGTGAGGTGGCCTAAATGAAAGGACCTCCAGGATATAGAAACAAAAGCCATATAATGAGCGATTGTTGTCCTTAGTGTACTATGTTATCTCTCATCTCTTTTGCTCTCCCTCGGTTATTTCATATTGTTACAGTATTTCACCTTGTTATCTGATATATTGGATATATGCTTATTTGGTTATTTGAAGTCGGATAGGGAAGGGGGGAAACAAGAGGAGGGGTAGGGGTGGGGGGAGGAAAATGGAGACCAAGACATGAGAAAGGGTATCAATGTATGTGAAGTAATGCACCTTCTATCTGGTGAATATAATGTAACCCTTCTATTCATTACAATAAAAAACATATGGAATAAAAGAAAGTCATGGAATCATTTGAATGACATAAAGAGCCCAAACACAGCTGTAAGGAAAATATTATGAACTAAATAAATATAAATAAATAACAAATTTTAAAGGATAAAATACCAGGAACATTATTCATTGCACAATGTCAATGGTAATACATATTTCCAGTTAAAAGAAAGAATTTGTTTAATGTGGCAAGGATATTATGACTAATGAATTATCATTGGCTACATAAAATGGCACAGATACATGTGACTAAATCATATGCATAAAATTTTCCTTAAATAATCATTCTTTTTCTATGAAATCTCCCTTAAACTCTTAACTACATATAACTAGTATTGCAAAAATAATCATTGCAGAAATTTTTCCATTTACCAAACATATATACATATCCAATAATAAAAGAATGACTTTGTAAGTTTTCTACACACCTGCAATTAAATTTTATGTGGATGTTAAAAATAAGGAATGGACTGATACAAAAGTGAACATTGTATGCATAATATCATTAAAAGTAATACAAGATTATGCGTTGTAAAAGAAAACTATCATAAAAGAAAATAACACTAAATACAAATCTACAGGCAACATGAAAGTGGAAAAAATATACTTTTTCTGTTCACCAACATTTCATTTTTATAATGGGAAACAGGGTTCTGGGAAAATTTCTTCATAAAAATCAGCAGAAAATAATCATCCTTGTGCCCCCTTCAGTATTCCCTTTCAGCTTGCTTTCAACAACAAAAAGTCCCCTCGATTTTACAGGAATGCTTTCTTGGCAAGTACATAATTAAATGATTGATCTTTGCATGTCTAGGGCAATATTTAGACTTTGTAAGTTTGGGGGATCTTTAATAATTGAGGGAGACATGCGATGTAGTACTTGAGAGACTGAGTTAGGTCTTAAGCAATGTTTCAAGCAGGGACTTTGCCAGCACTAATGTGTCTCCCCTGACAGGGACTTAGGAAGGAAGTGGGCTCCGCACATCCAAGCTCAGAAAGCAGGAGCCCGCCTCCCCTGCCAGCTCTGCTGAGGACAGCGCTTCTTTATCCAATCCCACATCACTGATGACAAGTCCTGCCTGCACCAATAGCGAACCGAGTTCCTTCCACTGCCCGGATAGATCCAACGTGATGAAACGTGAAAAACATAGTAGGCTCTTTCTGAAATTTATTGTGCACCAGGCCTGGTATACTTTGGCCAGGTGTTGTCTAGGAAAATGATTAGTTATTCAAGCAAAAAGCTTAATGAGTCATGAAACTATTACATATAGGTTAATGAGGAATGATATATTTACAATATCTGCCAATAGTCATTTACTAATTAAGAAAGAGGCCTAGTGCCAGGGGCTCACTCTGAGATCTGAGGACAGCAGACTCAGAAAAAGCTGGAAGTGGTGCTGTGGCTCAAGGGCTAGCCTTGAGCAAAAGAAGCTCAAGGACAGTGTACAGACCCAGAGTTCAAGCCCCAGAATGGGCAAAAAATTAGAAAAAGAAAAGAGAAATAGTCACTTTCCGGGGAAGAAAGCACAGTATGTGATTCGAGTTAGGATCTGGACAATGGAACATGACTCTAAACCTGGTTCAACTCGTTGTTCCCTGGTATCTTGAACACCATCATTAACAGCAAAGCCTGAGGAAACACACCATCCACTGGCTGTCACATCAAGAAGTTAGTGTTGAATGAAAGGTATGTACCCTGGCTTGTATAGCCAGAAATTGACAGGGTCCAAATCTGATTCCAGAAACGACTCACTCCTGTGTCTACATTCTTTCTCCTTCTCACATTGCTTTTGCCTTAAAATCGAATCATATGACAGTCCAATTCGTCAATCCTAATTCCTTACGAGAAAAGCAGGAAATTTAGCATGAGGAGGCGACACAGATTCAAATGGCGATCACTATTGTCCTGAAACACACACTGAGGGGACATGTTTGGTACTGAAGGCGGAGCGAGGCCTCTGAATGGACAGCTGCCTTCAGATGCAAAGCATTATGGGCATCAGCAGTGAGAAGCCAGCATTACTAGATCATCTGATATGTTGAAAAAAAGATGTAAGTATATCTGAGGATTGTCATGTTTTTTGGTTTTTTTTACCATTGATAGCTAATTTTTAAAAAGTAAAACACTCAGCTGGCCAAACACCACTGCATGTCCTGTCCAGCCTCAGGTCACCAGTGTACCTGCTGTGGCACAGCATGTGAGTCCCTCTCACAGGGTCAGAGCTTCAAGTCCCCTGTCCATGTAGTCACGATTTCACCCAGTCCCCCCTTGGTCCCCACAGGACATCAAGGTGAACTGAAGCTGAAGTTAAAGTACAATGGACTGGGGCTGTTGGAGTTTCACGTTGATTACATGGGATGAGAAGGAAGAATGGAATAAGACAGGAACCCTTTGATCCAACACTTCCAGCTCGCCTGATTGGCACTGGAAACCACTAGTCATGTTGCTTGAGGCCCCTCAAACTGAAAAAATAACAACGCGTGCCTTAGAAATGTGGATTCCAAATGACTAAGTTTTAAACTTGCAAATAAAGCAAAATGGTCTGAAATGGATTTGCAAGCCAAAGACAGAAGAATTTCAAGCTTCACTCATTTATGAATGCTTCATAGCATGAACTATCTAACTGGAGACCTGAGCTCAAATTACTTCTCACCTATGCCCTTAGTTACTGAGTCTGCTTATCTATCCCTTCCCCCCCCCACACACACAATGGGAGATTCATAATAGGAGTATCTGCCTTACAGTGAGGTTGTGATGAGTTAATGACCAAAAGAAGTATGTTCTATGTGCTATCTATTATTAACATTGCTAACTATATGAGAAAGCAGCAAATTAAGAATGATGTAAGAAAATATCTAAAAATATAGTCATAAATATTAACATAAATGTCTTAATTTTCTAGGGCAGGAAACAGCTTCCCACAAGTTCCTTTCAAATATAACAGAAGTAATTCAAGAATCTCTTCAGCAGTAATTGCATGATGATAGCTACCAAAGTGATTAAAATTCTGCATAATTTTCAAGAAAATACTTTCTTAATAGATATTCAGAATGAAAGGCTAAAAAATAGATGATGGTGGAAATGGTTAGAGATACTGGGTCTATTTTTCCCAGCATAAAATGTTGATGTGGTCATGAGTCCTATACAAGGGTGACATAAAATATCAATTTGGGGCAAGAATGATAAAAAAAATTTAAGGTATTTTGTCAGATACTGCTAGATTGCCTTTCTATTCTCAATAACATGAGTCAAAGGCCTCAGAGCTAGTATAAAAAATGTGAGACAATCCATCTCAGAAGCAGCACCTGATAGGAGAAAACAGGATTTCCAAATCAATTTGTCATGATCCCATATGGATTAGGCAGTTTATTTGTTTTGACATTTCTCATTTGCTAAGTGCCAGCATGGCAAAGTAATCTCTCTGTGATACAGACACAGACCAGAACATTTATTATTATTTATTTAGGGGATTTATAGCCCCTTTTCATCCAGAGAAGCCGTTTGAAAGCAGAAATATTTTAAAATCAAGAGTGCATGTGGTTTCACTTGATAATAGTTTAATCTCACCATTTCAGCCCTGCAAATGGAAAAGCAGCTCTACAACCTTGAACAAGGTAGGAAGAGCCTTCTAGATGATTATAGCCACAAAACCACCTTGAGTTAGATTTGAACACTATCACAGAAAGTGATAGGCAGTGATTTGTGCTGTGGAACCTTGGTAGTCTGATCTAATCCAATCCCTTCCCATTCCCCTTCCTGTGTAACTGGTGAAGAATGGAGATTGATTCTCAGCAGAGACTATTTAAAACTGCACCAAATAGGACAGGCTCAAGGGATGCACTCTTGATTTGAATCCTTTAGGTGACATCATTGAAGGTCTGCAAAGTGGAGTTATAACTTTCACTGAACTATAAGTGACGTTCAGAGCAGGTCATGCAAGTGAATGGCCTAGCGAAATGCTCAGTCCACAGAGCCTACATAAAGGCCCCACTTCTCTGGAGCTTTCTGAGCTCCCCTAGATTCTCACTTGTGAGTCTTACCAGGTAGGGGCAGAAAGGAATGGACAGCTTTCTCCCTAACAAACTCACAGCTTCTTAAATTTATTCCTAGAAGCTCCATTCTCCAAAGTGTCCTCCTCAGTCTGCTTCATGATGGGATTTTGAACAACCAGGACCAATCTCAGCTCTTTATCCAAAAGCCTTGTAGAAAATAGAGTACATAAAACAAAATGAGAACAAGAAAAGGGAGGCTACCAGAGCAGGAACTGATGGAGCAATTTTATACAGATCTAATGAAGATCAAGCTTATAACTGGATGAAAAAAAATACATCATTATGCAACTGAAATTCCTAAGCTCACATCCTCCTCCCTAGATTACTTCTGCTTGGCGTTAATCTCAAATCACAGTGGCTGTCATTTTCAGTTGTGTGTCATATTCCTTTTGGAATCTTATATTTGGATAATTCAGTAATGTATCCACTTTCTTCATAGGTTTCGCTTTGCCATGTGTCGTTTGCCACTAAAAAGAAGGGTGTACAACGTACAAGCAGAATGCGGTGCTTTTCCAGGGGAGAGGCAAGATGGAGGAAGGAGACCATCCCTTTCCGATAGAAGCTCTTAAAGGGGCTAGGAATGAAAGGAACATACCTGATCATAATAAAAGCTGTCCATGGCAACCTTACAGCCTACAACTTACTAAAAGGTGACAACTAAAACCACTAGCTCCAAAATCAAGAATAAGGTAAGTGTGTTCACTCTTTCTGCTCTTACAGAATATGAAAGTGCAACTGCCAGCCATTTCCAAAGAAGACCCAGATCTGGCCAGGAGAGGTACACAAAGTAAATACCCTCAGATGAGCAGTTTTTCTGAAATAGCAGTAATAAGGAACTTCATGGTAAAATCTGTACTTTCTATAAAAGTGTTGGCCATCATTAAGGTTTAGCCTGGGAATATAGTTGTGAAAATATATTTTTCTACAATAGGTCCTGAATAATGTAATAAAAGAGTTGAATAATTTGCAGAATCATCCATGTTCCCAAATGCATATGATTTTATGCAGCTCAGTGTAAAAACGAAACATAAATCTGATTAAAATACCAGTCGGAATTTTTTAAAGATTTTAAGAGTGCAAAAATCTGAAAGCAAATATGTCATCAAGAAATGTGTTATAAAATAAAGGGACATTACTGCTGATCAACAAAGACATTTTCACTTTCAGCAACATACATTCAACGTAAGAAAAATTACAAATTGAATTAGAAAAAACACTAAGTTCCCAATAGCCAGATGAAAAACATCATGAGATGTTCATGAGAGAGAAAATACAGGTACCTTAAATTATAAAATTCTAATCTGGACTTATTAAACTTATCAATATAGTATAGATGATGTTGCTATAATTGGCAGGGAAAATGTAGTCATTTTCTGAAGTATGGCTTGGAAATGCATGAAGAGAGGGTAAGGAGAATGAAAGGGGAAGATATTTCAGTGTATAGATTATATCTAGGATGATGAAATTCTACAGTGTTTCCTCCCTTTTACTTTTCTGTTTCTCAAGTTTTACATGATAAGAAATTGATAAGACAAATGAAATCACAGTAATATAAAAACTACTTTTAATTAAGCTAAAAATAATGCAAAGGTTGGGAATGGACAATCACTAATTGATTTCTACTTATAAACAAATCCATTATTGAATAATGTCACTGTTCACTTTCACACTATTACCACAGAAGGAGGGGAACTCAAACACATCTCCACATTGGTGAGATTATGCATAATCTACCACCAACTTCAGGTGTCTTAGAAGTCCCAATCAATTGTGGCCCCCAAACCAGGCCTTCAAGTAGGTAAGACTTCAATCATTAGTTTATTTTGTTCTCTTGTTAGGAGAGGAAAATAAGCCATTTAGTTTATTCTAATAAAAATAGAACCTAAACTACAATTCATGGGTTTAAGTTTCACCTCTAGTTCTTGAGTCTCATCTCCCTCTTACTTGGTGTTTTAACACTGTAAAGTCTTCATGTTCATGTTTCTTCCTTTTCTTGTGATTTACTGGGAACCTTAAGGGAATACTATCAAAATTTGCTTACCTTGTCCCAATAATGGTAAGATTGCTTTGGGGAGATTGCTTCTCAGAATAGAAATTCCATTATTTCTATATATCATCATCAAGACAATCTTACACTACAGAGGCAAATTCCCAATCTAATTAATCATCATTCTCACTTTTGCACCTCAAAGTTGGAAGAATTTTTCAGTTTACCATATGTTTGTAAAATGTGTGCTTAAGCATACCTTGTTGATTCAATTAAACACTTTTGTGCTGTCTTCTATTGTCTACTACAATTTGCATTTGCCTCAGCAACAGGTTTAAATTTATCAAAACACTATAGATCATTCCTTGTCAAAGTAACTTGGTTAATCACTTGAAAAGCTAAAGTTGATCCACACTAAATGTCTTCTCAAATCTTTTCCTTCCATTTTGTGCCTTCTTGCCGCTGACTTTATCCCATTCAAATCAAGATCTGTAATGAATCTCCATCTGCATTATTTTTTGCTCCATTCTTCTGGGGCTTTAATATTATTATTATTTTTTCTTCCTCTAAGCTGAGAGCCAAATTTTTACATTTTCCATTTTCTTATATTACCTATCTTTCCTTCCTTCTTTCTTTTTTCTTTCTTTCTTTCTTTTTTTTTTTTTTGGCCAAGCCTGGGGCTTGAATTCAGGGCCTGGGTACCATCCTTGGGCTTTTTTTCTCAAGGCTAGCGTTCCAGCACTTGAGCCACAGCACCATTTCTGACTTTTTCCCCCCATATATGTGGTACCGGGGAATAAAACCCAGGGCTTCATGCATGCTAGGCGAGCACTCTACAGCTAGGCCATGCTCCCAGTCCCTTATATTACCTATTTTTCTCAACACATTTTTGCTTATTTAAAGCATCCTTTGCCATTTTCAATCCTTTCATAAGTTCTGGGATATTTTCTGTACTTCCTTAGTTCCTCTAGTATTTCCAGATGAGTTGAACATGAGATATCCATGCACTGACGAAGTGGAAAGAAACCATTAAGTAACTGCCTGAAGTTGTCAAGACAGCTCCTCACTTCTTTCTGTATTTACCAGACTCGGCACCCACAGCCCAATCACTAGATTTCTTTGCAGTGCTAGGAAATGACTACTTGTCAACTGGGATTGATCCATAGTCTGATTCTTCTCCTCCCACAGTTATTTCATAATTTCACTCTCTTTTATCTAAGGTTGCTTCAGTCCCCACTATGCACCACAAGCTTTCTAATTCACCAAAACCACCAGGCAAAGTCACAATCCCAAGTCTTGATGGCTAACTTCCATTCAACAAGTCACATGCTGGATATTTTTGGAAAAATAATTTCTGTTAAATTGTCCAGTCTCACCTTCTCAATTAATAAATAAATTCTTTATATTCTCAGCACTCAAAATTAATATGAGAATCACAAACTTTGAGGCCATGCTATCTGAGATCTTACTGCTTGAGGTGGTAGTTTTTATCAGTTCTTCTGCCTCAGGTTTGCCAACTTTGGTGATAACCCATCAAGGTGGAAAGGGGACATAGGAAGACAACATTCCTATCCTCGGAGGATAGGAATGTGAAGGACAGATAGGAACTTGAGAAGTGGTCGGCAGCACAGAACAGGCTTTCTTAGATGCATGAATTACTTCTTAACACACTTAGGGATTTAGCCCGTCACTGTCCAGCATGCTTCTTCCCTAAGTTGAACTGACTCCTCCAAATATAATAGGCAGTCAGAGGAAGGGGAATGCAGTGCAGCTTCATGAGACAGAAAGCACAAACTGAGAGTGAGTCAAGCAACCTCTCTTATAGGCAGTGCTGTGAATATGAAGAATACATGTATTAGTTGAGAAGGCTAGGATGGACAGTTCCAGTGTATGGGTCATCAAATGGAACTTAGCCTGCAATAGTAAGCAGTGGCTGTATAATAATTTGGAAGCTAGGCCATACCCCTTTGTGAAGATGGGGGGGTCCCCTCTGTGGTCATGTGACCCCAAAGAAGTGACCTTTCAGGTTACTTCCTGGAAAATGCTCAGATCACTTGGACTAGACTTCAGTTATACGTTCACACTAGTGGTGATCAAGATGGGGGAACTCAGTTTCATTCCAGGAAATAATCTCTTTGGCATTTGGACGTCTTCTGATTAGAGAAGGGAAAGTGTATATTGAGGGAAAGCTTTCATTGTCTGTCAGAGAACCAATTACTAAATAAAGATCTGAATAATTTCATGATGCAAGTAATCTAACTGGCTCCTCTTCTTATTCTTGGCATAGTGTAGCTGTACAGACGGATTAGTTTTGGCCTAAAATCAAAACCATGACCACAAAAGAGGAATTATTGTGCTCGGTTAATTGTTTACGTCCATTATTTCTCATGGAGATCATACGTACAAATCATGCCATTCATATTAAATGCCCTGTACACAGCATTTGAGATTTAAGTTTCAATAAAGACATAAAAAATGTTCGTCTCTACCCTGATATGCATTAGCATCACTGGGAGAGCTGGAGCTGTTGAAGCTGCAACTTGCTTCACTATCTTCCAATAATTCCAATGCCGTGGATGTACAGAGAGAACAATGTATTCATTGAGACCAATTAGTCCAGACCCTGCAGTGGGAGCAGGGTAGGAAAGATTAAAAAACGAATAGGATCCAGGCCCTCTGGATCTTTTCAGTGCAAATTCTGAAAGCACAGGGATCCATCCGGTAACTGAGATGCAAGTCTGAAAAGACAAGTATTAAACAATGCTTCAACGATGCCTTTAATTGTACCCCGGAGTAAAGTGCAATTAAGAAAACGTGCAATGTGATTGATCTCTATGTATGGAAGACGTTTGCGCTAAATAAAGTAAGTCACTAAGGTGATTTAAATACATTTCTGATGCTTCTCTGAAATCACTCACCTTTTTTTGTAGGTTAATTATATAAAGCAATTACAATGATATAATGTACAGTATCAAAATACTTTTTAAGTGTGTGAGGTAGAGAAGGGGAGGTTAAGGCCCTTGACGTGATAGAAAATAGAAGAAAAGCAATTACTGGATGGCTGAGGGTGGTGCTCTGAGCTTGTCTAGCAGGTTTCATGTTCCAGCACCACCAAAGAGAAAAATCATGGAGACCCTCCTGTGTCTTCACAAAGACCTTGCGGTGGTGGGAATCTCCAAACTTCCCACTGTCCTTTCTGACAGCCGTGTTCCCAGCCGTCGTAGGAGAGAGGACATGTGTAGTAGGATAAAAATCTCTCCCCTACTTAAACAGTGTAGATGCAAAGACCTGTGCTGAAACATGCAAAAATTTGGCTGCTAAGGTTCTATCTACATGGATGACTGCCATACTTCTAAAGAAGCCCTGGAACTCTGCAGACATTTCACCAATGGTTTCAGCCCCCTGTCTTTCTCCAGAATCCGTCATTCCTGCCCAGCAGTTAGCCTACTTAGAAAAAAAAATTTACTAACTCAGATTTCCTGTCCAAACCGTTGCATTGGTGCTCGTTTGGTCACAGGTCATCCCAGAATAGCTGCAATGGCTGGAGGGAAAATTCTCCATCTAAGCCTCTCCCGGGTCCTCCTGACAAGACAAGTAACATTCAGCGCAGGTAACATGGTCACGGCGTTCACGGAAGCGCCAAACACAGCAAACCCCTGGACTGAGGACGTCTTTCATGACTTTCTAATAGATGTTAGTAGGAGGGTAGACATTTTTCCAGTTATCTAAAAACCAAAATGAGCACCAGAGCTGCTTATAGGTCAAGAGAAAAATGCCACAGAAAGGCATAAATAGTGCACATCTATAAATAGCTCATGTCTATAAATCCTAGCTAGCCAGGATGCTGAGATCTGAGAATCACAGTTCAAAGCCGGTGCAGGCAGGAAAGTCTGTGAGACTTTTATCTCTAAATAACCACTAGAAACCTTGAAGTGGCACTATGGCTCAAAGTGGTCGAGTGCTAGCCTTGAGCAAAAGAGCTCAGGGACAGTGCCGAGGTCATAAGTTCAAGCTCCAAGACCAAAGGGGCAGGGGGAAGAGGGGGAGACAAATTCTGAGAATCACCAAGGAAAACCAAGGAACTCACTGATAAAGCATGACTCTTACAGAACCACCGCCTTGGAGGTGGATCAAAATGAATTGGGGGCATTGCTCTGATTAACTGCACCATTAACGACCTTCATCGAGAAACAGCCTAAGGTTGACTGAAGAAAGAGGCTGAGGGTCTAGGAAGGCATTTAACCAGAAGCAAAAGAAGCTGGAAGAAAGACTGATAGAATCAGAGCTTAAGGATGTTTCTGGCGATTGTGCACCAAATATACCCTATTGCTTACTAAAGACTCCTGGTTTTGTTCAGGCTGCGGATGTTTTGCTTCTCCCCTTTCATGGAACAGAGAAGAGAGGCTTAGCAGGGCCAACAGCCAACACTGGCCCAGGTGAATCAGATAGAAATCCAGAGAAAAGCTGCTGAAGGAAGCAGCTTGCTGGCCTGCCCCTGGCTTCAGCCTGAAGCCAATGCTGAAGCCACCATCTTGTCACTACTAGGTGGTCAATGGTAAGCCATATAATAGGAATGGGTGACACAACCAAAAGAGGAAGATGGGACATGGGGACAATGCAGAACTGCCGGACTACCATCAGCTTGTGGGATAGGGAGAAATACGTCACTCGTAGATTACACCACTCCACGAGCAGGCTGTAGCCCTGAGCAGCTGCAAGCCTAGAAACTGCACTGTGATAGTACTACCTGACCTGCAGTAACAAGAGACTGGAGCCTGGGAAATGTGTATAATAGAATGTTTTCTCCAGCCATCATATCTGCTCATAGGTCTCAAGTGTGGGCAGAAAAGTCTGTGAGACTTATCTCCATTGATCTAGACAAAAGCCAGAATTAGAAATGTGACTTAAGTAGTAGAGCATCAGCCTTGAGTAAAAAGAGCCAAGTAAAAGCAGAAGGCCCAGAGTTCAAGCCCAGAACCAAAGCACATGTGCGTGCATGCACACACACACACACACACACACACACACACACACACACACACACACACACACACAGGCGCATGCACTCTGATGGACTCAGAATACAAATGTGACAAAAGGCTTAGTGTTTCCATCCTGAGCAAGGGAGTGCTTCTTCCATTCAGATAAACAATGAAGGAAGGAAGGAAAGGACTCAACTGAATCATGTTAGAGCCTGATGATTTCAGATGATATTAAAACTACAAACGGGCACTTATAAATGAGAAGAAACCCGCAGGAGACCAACATATCTGCTGATTAAAGTGTGAAAGGAAACAGTAAGAGTCAGCGGTTATAGATAATGTCTGAAGAATTTCAGATGAGCTGAAGAGAGACAAATCAGAAAATGCTGTGTTTTCCAGTTCATGAAGAAGTATTGAGAATCAAACACCTGGCTGCTGAAATCAACAAACTCCCTCAGGCTTCTCTGTATTCACTGATTCCTTGCTATGGGTTCCCAGGCTAGCTTCGACATGGAGCTCCTCCTACTTCTGTGTCCTCTGTGCTGGGTTTACAGCGATGCACAATGCACTGGGTGGTGTATTTATGACTTCTGCACCAACTAGCCAGAGCATCCACAGTCCCAGAACAACAATGAATGCTGGCCAGAGACCTGGGCCTGAAGGATGCTGAGATGCTTGAGAAGTCACACTGACAAGAGTTTGCCTTACTTCCACCCCTCCTTGGCCCCTCCAGGGGGCCTGGTTGTCACCTCAGTCCCCTAAACAATTGCCACTGCAGTTAGTCAACCCCATCCCTATGAGCAAACAGAAGTTCAGAGAAGTTCAGTCACTGGGGCCATGAAAGAGTCTTCTGAGAAGGGCGAACCATTCTTCTGGCTAATTTTCTGTTAATTTCAACTTTACAAGGAATCTGCTACCCTCAGACTAATCCCTGTCCACTCAAGAGTAGCTTCTTGTGGCAGGTGTGTTGATTTTATCACTGTATTTGAGTTCCCTTCTCTTCCCCAAGCCCTTTGCTGAGACCACATTCCCAAACCCACCCACTTGCATCCCAGCTGTTCATTTCATGGCTCATATTCTGGTGATTAGATAATCTGGGAAACAGCTATGCTAACATAAGCAAAGGAGCATTCACATTGGTCCCTGTGGACAAAACCATAAAGGCAGAGGTTATACTCTTCTTCAGTGACACTCTCAGATGCCCCCAAGGCATCCAATTTTGGTCTAGAAAGCCAAAATTCTTTTCACTATCATGCTACTGTGGTGTTAGCCTTTAGTCTGGTGTTTTCCTTGAAGGGAATGGGTCTTTTTGTTCCTTTTTTAAAAGAAATAGCCACTAAATACTCAAATCCAAAAAGCATAGTATGTCTTTCCATGATCCTTGCAAGGAAAAGTTAATCCAAAAGGTGAGAGGCTGTTATTCACCTTACAGCTCAAAACAACTGCACAACCTTTGGTGTGGTACCAAAACAAATTGATATCTTTAAATCCACTGTTCATGAGTTGAACA
This sequence comes from Megascapheus bottae, assembly GCF_031878675.1. Classification (NCBI taxonomy): domain Eukaryota; kingdom Metazoa; phylum Chordata; class Mammalia; order Rodentia; family Geomyidae; genus Megascapheus; species Megascapheus bottae. The sequence goes on from NC_143519.1 coordinate 6,714,955, forward strand.
AAATAAAATGGGCAGCGTTCATGGCTTCCTGTTGGCCCTCTCTTGGTGGAAGCTCTCTGATGCCAGCTCCTGTGTGTCCGTTGGGCCGGTGTGATGGGGAGATCATCAAATCTGCCTCGGTTTGCAGGAAGGAGGCTCTGTCTTACCCACCAGAGTTTCCGCAACATTGGTCCAAATGTCAACCAAGAGGAAAGTGCACATTTGTTACTAGTGATAAAATTTGACCTTTCCGGAGAAAAATGGAATTTTAGAAAGCTTGTATCCCCACTGCGAGCTTTCCAGTACTTACAGATTTTTTTTCTGATGAAATTAATAGTGATATTAGCAAATGAAATTTTTTACTCTTGTCCTAGAAAATGTAACAATAATTGGAAGGTCTTCACAACTCTGTAAGCCAAGTTTACAACTTAGCAAGCCACATTATAAAGCATTTTTAAAAAGCTATTTGAAGCATAAAACTACTTGATATTAGCAGAGAAGACTATGAAAAACTCACTGATGCTTTCAAGTTCCATGTTGCAATTAACCTTTGAGAAACTGATACATGTCTCACCTGTCATATCTAGGTGCAGTATCAAAGAATTACATACACACTTAGTTACTCCTAAAACTACTGAGATGGCCTTTCATTTTCTGACTCCCTGTTGAGCATGAGCATATTGCAAAAAAACTCACCATCCAATGGACACCAACGACAGCTCAGTGCTATTTTTCTTACTAAGATTTTGTTTTAGTTCTTTAAGTCTAAAGATTTTTCTCAGCAAGATTGTGTTAGTACTTTAACTTTCTGTTACTTTAATAACATGTGTCTTTTTAACATATACCGTTTATTTATGACATGTTACCTGAATTGATAAGTATATTTAAATGTTCCCAAATTATTTTTTGCAAGAATAAATTATCACTTCCACAGAAACAAAAGGTGTCTGAGTTTCTCAGGAAGCATCTGAGAGGTTGGAAATGACTTGTGATAACAAAGTTTGAGTTGCTGCCTTAAGTTGAATGGATCCTAAGCAGTTACACAAAAAGCAGTTTGGGGCAAGGCAGCTCCTTATGTGCACACAGCACACATCCAGTGGTAGGTGCAATGATAGCTCCTCAACTCATTCAAGTGCTCATGTGTTAACTAGCTAACCATGGGATCATTTCCATGACTACAGGGACTTGAGATTGCAGGGAATTGGGTTAGTAATAGGCGAGAGCTTGGCTAATCCAAGAGGACAAGATAGAGTTACCAGTGTCCTCCAAGACATATGAAAGCATGGAGAAGAGTCCACATCAGAGAAACACCAGGTGAGAACTACCCAGAAACGCATTGCTGTGACTGAAAGATGAACGGTGTGATACATCCAGATTTGCAGCTCCCTTCTAACTCTTGGAAAATGCAAAATAAGAATAATAAAACCATCACAATAAAGCACATTCTTCTCCTGGTACCACCTCTTTTAACCCAGGAGGAATCATTTTGGATTCCTGTTTTGTGGAACCAGAAGATAACAAGCGTGTGTTGCTTGAAATCACAATGGCAAATGACCCCAAGACCTGTGACCCTGCACATCAGCTCCTGGAAAACCATCATCACACATCTCCTCTAGTCACCAACTCTTCCACACAGTAGAAAGAATGCTAGATTTCTTGCTTCTCATCCTATCAAACCCAGAGTAAGCAATTTATTGGGTCTCATAACATGAACAGATTTTAGAAAAGGAAAGGTATGCACAGCTGCACTGAGGGCCACACTTTGTGACAGTTCCCTTCTCTCCTGCACCTGGAAACCTTGTTTGCACTTTTCCTGCAGCTGGGAATCTGCAAGCTGCCATCCCCAGCTGAGCGGCCCGTGGCAGGAGCTTAGGAATCACACAAGAGCTCAGAACTATGACCTATCCCACATCAAGGCTAGCAGTCTTGGGAAATTGGGACAAGCAGAAGAGAAAAAGAATGCAGGTGGTCAGGTAAACTCCACCTGTCAAAGAGTCTCCAGTCGCTGGTCCAATTGTTCCTTTCTATGCAGAGATTTCCTAAGGTCTGGTCCCAGAACAGAGATATAGGGAGAGAGAGATCGTTCCCTAACATTTCATGCAAAATCATGTAGGAGTAGGGAGGAAAGCTTTTATCAGAGTCACAGTAAAAACACTTAAAATGTATCAGTAAAGTTGACTGTTCAATTGAGGATATAAAGCCTTCTCTAAATGCTCCAACATAGCTCGAACTATTAAAGATAATCTATTTTATATCTGTTGTAAATTCATTTATAAACAGGTAGAAATGTCCTTTTTCTTCTGTGCCCAAGAGTAAAAATAGAATTTTTTTTTCAAAAGCAGAAAAGCAAAATTTGATTAAAAACAAATCAAATGGAAAAGACAAATCAACTGAAGTAGATGTTTAACTAAAATGTAGATAAAATGTAAAATATAGATAAAATGTAAAAAAACCAAATCAAAGCAGATTTTAAAGGAAGAGAAAATAATTACTAGAATTCTAGAATTTGGGAACTAGAAGTATCTTTTATCCAACATGTCCTTTCAGTGAGTAATACTATGAAAGGACCTTCAAAAGGATTGCACAGCTAACTTTTCACCTGGACTCTCCCTCTCACATCTCACCAGCTCTAGCAAGTGCTGCTCAAGCATTTGACAAATGAGAACAGAAACAGCTGGTCAGAAGATGCTGGGGTGTTAGAGGCATAGCCCATGGTACCACACACACTCCAGGAGCACTGTGGGTCTCTGAGGGGAGTGTGGACATCTTGGGTCCTGGCACCTCCGTGGCTCTTCTCTTGCTATGCAGTTTCCAGTATACATATTTTTTAGTATGCAGTTTTGCCCTGCAGACCCAGCAGCCGTTCTGGCTAACAGAAAGTGGCCTCTGTGCAGCAGTTGAACTTGAGCTTTGATGGACACGGAATTTACAAGTTTGATAAGCATTTATTGATCACAATTGTATATCAGGTCTACGCTATGAAGGACAGGAAGGCCAATCAGTGCCGGCTTCTGCCTTCAAAGAGTTCATCATCTAATGAAAATGCATGCAAATCTGCTAGCTTCTAGAGTGCATCAATAGCTAACATGAGTCCCTTCTGCTCCGAGGTACCATGTTTATAGGGCCAGAGTTATTCTACCATTCTTAGAGGAAGCCAATTGACTAGGCATCCGAGTCAATCTGATTTTGGTTTTGCTCGATACTGGAGCTTCAACTCAGGACCTGGGTGCTGTCACTGAGCTTTTGTACTCAAGAGCCACAGCTCTGGGGGTTAATTGGAGATAAGAAACTCATAAAATTTCCTGCCCAGGCTGGCTTAGAACCACGATTCTCAAATCCCAGCTTTCCAACTAGGTAAGATTACAGGTGTGAGCCACCAGTTCCTGGCAGAAATTTTCTATTTTAAAAATTACATCCAAGGGGCTGGAGTTTGGCCTAGTGGTAGAGTGCTTGTATAGCATGCACGAAGGCCCAGGTTCAATTCTTCAGTACCACATCCATAGAAAAAAGCCAGAAGTGATGCTAAGGCTCAAGTGGTAGAGCTCTAGCCCTGAGAAAGTCCATGGTCAGTGCTCAGGATCTGAGCTCAAGCCCAGGACTGGCAAAACAAAAAGAAAAAAAAATTACATCCAGGATAATAGAAGCCTGCAGATGTCACATTGGGGAAATATAGAGAGGGAAATGGAGGAAGATTAAAACCAAGTAAAGAAGACTAAGAATAATAGCAAAATTTTTAGTGGACAATTTCATTCTATTTCTTTGTCTCAAAGTAAAGAAAAAGAGGAGCGTGTCCTTTAGTCTTTAGAAAAAAAATCCGTGACTGGCCCAGCAGGCTGGGCACGTACTTGGTTCCCACTGCAAAACTTCATTTATAGCATTCTTCTATTTTTAAAAAATGGATTTCTGTGAAATGTTTCATAACGTGTGCTGGTTTCTTTGGGTCCGTGGCTGCATGAGAGCTGCATAAAAAAAGACATTAATAACTTCTCCGTTAATGGGTTTTTCAGAGTCTCCGAAGACTCACCTTGAACATTACACCTTCCTCCCACTTCGCCCCTGGCTAAATCTTGATCGCCCTTGTAAGACATCTCAGGACACACTACCTAAGTTAAAGATGGCCCTTTTGAGAAATAGCTTCTCTCCCTGCATACAAGGCAAGCTCACAAAACAAGCAAACTAAGCGCCATGATTCAAGTGTCATTTTACCTGTGACCCGCCAGAATGGAAAGAAGGAGCTGGCCCTGCTAAGAGAGTATCCTTGACAGAGGCAGGGACTTAGGAGGTGGCACTGAGCTGAGTACACATCAACCCTTTGTCAAGTCATGCCCATCCACTCACCTGGCCATCAGTCTCATAGGGGGAAGTGGAGTTCCCAGAATGTTATCATGCTGTATGTGAAACCCTCACAAGACAGTCGGAAGACTCACTAAACTGTATTGGTATATGAGAGTGATATCGACAGAAGATATGGATGATACTTGATGCTAGAAAGACAGACGGATAGCTGTAGAACTGTATGCACATATATGAATTGGTGGGTCTCAGCTACAGCTGGGTATACGGTGACTCTAATGTCTTGACATGGATGTGTGTATGCAAGTTTGTGTATGTCAACATCCAAAATCTGAAATACAGTTCAAGACTCTACCTCTACATTATTTGTGTACATATCACTACTTTTGTATTTACATGTGCACACATTTATGGCTATGACATCATAGAATATAAACTGCTTTAGGTCAGGACCCATTGTAGTCTTGGGCTGGTTGCGGCTGCTACCCTGCCAATCCTCGCCTTTCCCAAGCAGAAATCTAGTGTGTAGCTCTCTAGGAGTCTGACCTGAGCCCTAGGACAGACATCCGCTTGATAAATAAAACCTCAAAGCAGGTTTGACAATCAAAGTTCCTATGGCCTTCTTGCAAATGTCAGAGCTTTCCATCCTTCATGAGATGTAGATATATTTTAAAATGTACCCAAACTTTTCTTCTAGGTTTTTGGAGGTTCCTGGGCTCTGCTGTCTTACTTAGGAAATTTTACTTTTGAAAATATGACAGAAAGCAGCTCCTTTCATAAATATGAAGTCTCAAATTCAATTCTCTTCTGTGAGCAGCTGAAAATGAGATTTTTTTTTAAATGGTAGATCCTAAACTCTAAGGATGACATTAATGCCGTCTAATGATGCGTTCAGGTGGTAGTGTGGCCTTGTCATAGAGTTCTTCCCTAGCATGCACAAAGCCCTGGGTTCCGTTCTTCTGTACCACACACACAGAACAAGCTGGAAGTGGTGCAGTGGCTCAAGTGGTAGAGCTTTAGCTTTGAAGAGCTCAAGGATAGTGAATGTCAGGGACCCTGAGTTCAAGCCCTAGGACTAGCAAAGAAAAAAAGAAACGAAAAAAAGGAGAAAGAAAGAAATAGAGAGAGAGAAAAAAGAAAGAAAGAAAGAAAGAAAGAAAGAAAGAAAGAAAGAAAGAAAGAAAGAAAGAAAGAAAGAAAAAAGGGAGAGAGGGAGGGAGAAAGAGGGGAGGGAGGAAAGGAGAAGAGAGAAGGAGGGAAGAAGGGAGGGAGGGAGGGAGGGAGGGAGGGGGGAAAAGAAAGGAAAGAAGGAACAAAGGAGGGAGGGAAAGAAGGAAGGAAGGAAAAGGAAGGAGAGAGGGAGAGAAGGAGGAAGGGGGAAGAGAGGGGAGGGAGAGGGAAGGGAGGGGAGGGAGGGGACAGGAGATAGGAGGGGAGGGAGAAGAAGGAAGTCTGCCTCATCTGCCCACAGGGTGCACTTTCATTCCCAGGAGGAGGAATCTCTCAAGCACTTTGTGGGAGCCATTTTTGTGGTGCCTCTCCAGCAGCCTTGGGCCCCAGCCCAGATCTCCGGGTCTCCATCCTGAGCCAGGCCGTGCTTGTGTGCCTCACACAGCCACCCTGGAAGACCTGACAGTACACAGAAGGCAGAAGGCAGCAGCTCTGGCTTGGGACAGATGACAATTCTGCGCACTAAGATCATTCCAGGAAGAATGGCTGTGGCAGACTGCGAACCAGGCTGTCAGGAGACTGTCAGGGCTGCCTGAATGCCAATGCCGGCATATCCCAGGAAGCTGGGCCAGCTGGCACTCACGGAAGATGACATCCATCAACAGCATCAGTCTCCGGGCCCCAGCATTCCACCACAGCCCAAACACAAAGCCAAAAGTGAGAGAAGAGCCCTGGGGCCTCAGCTGCTAAGAAGCACTGTGCAGTGACACTGCTTCCAGGCTGTGATGCAATACAGCTGAAAGCACAGGGTGCCGACCACCCCCCTGGGCCACTCCTGGCCCTTTGCAAGCCAGTTGCTCAGTCAGCCTCAAACGATTCTCCCCAAAACAGAAAAATGAGGATAACTGAAAAAGAACTCCACATTCCAAACGTAACTGGAAGTGGTATACGCCACGGGGACTCAATGTGGATAGAACACTTTACATGCTGCCACTTGAGCTGTATCTCCAGTTCTGGCTTTTTGTTCATGGAGCAGAGTCTCTGGAATTTGTTTGTCTGGGCTGCCTTCAAACCTCAGCCCTGTCAGAGTTTAGCCTCCTCAGAAACTAGGATTATAGGTATGAATCACTGGCATCAGTCCCAAGGCCTCTTTTATAAAGCCTAAAACTATTCTTGAGGGCTCCATCCTCATGACCAATAACAGTCCCACGTTTTTAATAATGGTCTCATCACTGGGGTGAAGGTATGATTCTAATAAATGGGAAGGGAAACAAATAATCAGACCATAGCACAGTGCTATCTCTGCTCTATCCCTATTTTTCTATATAATAATAAATGCTATTTCTCCCAATTTTACAGCTAATCTATAGAAGCAAGTTTATTCTTGAATATTAAACTACATCCTGCAAAAAAAATGCACTGATTTGTTGCAGGATTTGTAGAACCTTTCATGGCTTTTGTGCATGCACAGCTATGTCATCTATCTGCAAAGACACTTCTGCTTCTTTCCAATCTAAGTTCTTTCCTTGCTTTTTCTTGCCATATGCCCTATGTATGCTCTCTAGTACAACACTGAAGTTTCCTTGTTTCAGTCTTACAAGAGGACTTTGGCAGTTTTGTGTCACCTTTCATAGATACGATTTTCAAGATGGGTAATGCGTTCTTCCAGGTCGAGCCTACTGAGACTTTTCACTTTCTTGAACCAGACATCTAATACATCATTTTTTAGGTATATTCTACTGATTCGTTTTCAAACATTAAACTATCTCTGTATTCCAGAAATAAATTATTCTTGATTATAAAGCCTTTTCCTTTCTATTCAATTTGTTAGCAGTTTGCTAAGGTTTTTGTTTTTGCATTGTATTTCCATGAGGGTATTGACTGTAGAAATTCGGGCTTGCATTGTTGAAAACACAGAAATCAATGGATGCTTTTAACTTCATCCTCCTGTGTATAATGTGGTTTTTTATCTTTTGTTCCTTTTTTAGAATGTTTCTCTCTATAACTGTCATCAGAAATTTTATTGTGACATGCCTTGGAAAAAAACAAAAATTGAAGGAAGAGAGAAAATCAGAGAGACATATAGAGAAATAGAGAGACTGGATATCCTTTCTATAGTTTATTAAGCTTCTTAGCTCTGTGTGGTTATAACCAATTTTGTCAAATTGGAAAGTGTTGGCAAATTTTCTTCAATATATTTACTGTCACGTCCCTGTAATTCCAGATATGTTAGCCTAATTGATATGACATCAGTGATCACTGAAACTCCTGTTTTTATTTTACCCTTTTGTCTTTGGGCATATTGTATTAGTAATTTCAATGTCCTTATTTATTCATTCTGTCATCTTTTATTTCTGACTCTATCATATTGAATTATATTCCCCTAATTGCGGGGCATGCTTTCCCTATTCCATTCTTCAATAATGTTTAAAGGAAGAGACTGAGTACTGTGAAGGGTGTTTCATAGTACTTCGTTATCTCTTTGAAGCATGTATTTGTTTCAAGAAAAATTTAAGTTAGATGTCAGTTTGGTCCTCCAAAATCCAGATTTTGTTCCGGTAGTTCTAGAGCGGCCTTCGTCCTGGAACTATTTCAGCTCTGCGGCTAAGGGGTGACTTCCAGGAGTCTGTACTAAAACATGTCCTTCCTTCTGCTGTTTCACTGGTTACTCCAAATAGTCCACAAGGACTCTGTGTCTAACTTGGCAAAAATTAGTTATTTTTCAGTGCTGTTGGTTCTGGGAGTTATTAGATTACAGGCTCACCTTCCATACGCTTCCCTCCGCCACAGGATTGTGACCCTGTGCCTATGAAGATTCACGGTCAGCCACACATCAGGGGAACATGCCGAGTTCTGCAGAGACTCCTCTGAGATGCTCCCTTCACCCAAATATTCTGTCCCACACATCCCAGCGTCTCCTCGTCTTTCCAGCTTATTGCAACTACTATGACCTGCTTAGGTCTCTTTTCCTTAATCCTGAGCCAATTGTGCCTCAGCAGGCTCTACCGTCCATTTCCTCAGGTGTCCGAAGACTGGGGTACACTCCCTCAAATAGCCAGAAATCGTTATTTGCTGTGTGTTTTTCAGAACCATACTTGACAGTATCGTTAATAAGGCCTCGCTTACTCATTCTCTTGTAGTTGGAAGCTTCTGTGTAATTCTATATGCATTTATTACACATATCATTTGATTTATGGCCATTACTAAAAATAGTCTATAGCATTCTGTTACACCAAACTGTGGTCAAGAACTTTCTTTGTCTAAATCTCCCTCTATAGCAATGCCTGAGACGTAATTCACAGTGGATGAGAATGTTCACTGAACTCATACACAGGATTTCCACTTGCATCATCCCAGCCTTCCAGATGCAGACTGGCAAACTAACTTTAAAAAAAAATTTAGGGGGGTGGGCTTTGTTTCCCCATAATTGACTGTGCTTGCTTCAGATGTAGATCTGTGTAGTTTGTAGCCAATCAAATAAAATGTTCTTTTGTCCTATTCATTTCACTGTTCTGTGTTTATTATGGTATTTATGACTGGACTGTCCGAAGTCCAATCAAGTTAGTAAGAAAAATAAGAAAAGTGTGAACTTTCTTTACCTACAAACTAGATAGAACTTAGGGAAGAGTTTCAGTAATCCCTTGCACATAAAGGGTAAATAAGTATGCTACTATTCTTGCACTAACTTACCAGCTTTCCTGAAGACAGAAATAATCAGAGAAGAATCAAATGCATTTTCATTCCCAAATATACAATTACAGAAACATTCAATGTTTAGTTCTAGTGGCTCAGAAGCTGAGGTTGTAGCTTTCATGGGCCAGAAGGTCACCAGACCCCATCTCAACAGAAAAAGCTGGGGAGTGGTGGGGTGCCCCTGTCATCTCCATTAGGGCAGGAAGCTCAAATAAGAGGATCAGGGCCCAGGAGAACCTCAGCAAACAGCAAGACCTTATCTCAACTATTGAGGTTTGTCTGAGGCATTGTGACTGTGAAATCTTAAGTTCAAACCCTAATGCAAGCAAAATTTAATCTACCTTGAACTAACATGTTCTATAAGTGATTGCCTCTGTCCATGACTAAGTTCGTGGTTTACACCTCGGTCTCTCCATTTTTAAGTACATTAATTCCTCATGGGTAGTAATAGCAGGAAGACTTAATGTTTATCTAGTATTTCGTCTGTGATGTACACTCTTGTCAGTGTTTTGTGTGTGCATACACACACCAGTACCTTCATCACAGACAGGATCTGTTTTTCATTCCCGCCCATCATTTTTGTTGTGGATGCTAATTGCTAACATCATGTCTCCTAACCTCTGAGCACCATCAATTTTCTGCCTCCCCAGAGGAGAGCAGCAGGCTTTGTCATTGTTTCTATCTCTCTTGTAGCTGCAGACACTGTGAGGGTCCCAGATCCAGCACAACTCAGGAGCTCTTGAAGATCTAGCTTTCCAGTGGTGGTCAGGGGTGCCAGGCTGTACTACTGAGACACTGAATCCACACAGGATTCACTGACTTGTGAGAAGGACTTGACCTCAGACAGGAATAAGCCCACAATGAGTTCTCCCTCCATCTCCACCTGCCTTCTCCAAGACACAGCAGCCCCCTCATTGCTCTGATTCCATGGAGGACCCTCCCATGACTAGGTATCAGCCCTGACCTCAAATCTCATCACCCCATACTTCCTGCGGGGGAAGGAAATGAGAAGCAGCTTAGCATCTGCCCCTAAGACCATCTACTCACACGGCTATTGACAAGAGCCTTGCATTTTTCAATAACTTTCAGCAGAAATCCTCCATCCCCCACCTGTCCTGCAGGGTGGCTCTGCTCTTCTCCAACCTGAGCATTCCAAGAGAGATCCACGAAGGGAAGGCCACACCATCCCCAATCTTGTCTTCAGAGTGGCACGTCGTCATTGGGGCTCAGTCTGTTCATTGGAAACAGGTCATTTAGCTTCTCACACATTCAACAGAAATAGAATTTCTCTCTCCCTTTTGTAGAAGGAGTGGACAGACTTGGAAAGCAGTCTGATTTCCCTTGTTGCCAAGAATATATACACGAGATAAATTGTGGGGGTGGTGTGCAGACTGCTCTCTAGAGATGATAATGACCCCTCTGAGCCACCGTGGAAACTCCTTTGCAGAGATCCAGCTGGCTGCTGTACTTTCCAGGTTTAGTAGAATGTCAAGAAAACAACCCTGAAATCATTTTAGTCATCTCTGTCCTTCCTTTCCTCCTTTCTCTGACCTAGATCTCCATTTCATATAACATCCCAACAACTAATCTACAGTGACTTCAAATACTACTGGCAGTGCCCACTAACACAAATAAATGGTATCATTTCTCAGTAACCACAAGATTATTAGAAGAGTCAAACTAGTTAACAATTTTAAAAAAATCACTATAGTGTAGTGCCTGGCAAAGGAGATGGTCAGCAAATGTTCTCCTCTAAATTAAAAAAAATCCATAACTGAAATATGGTAGATAAAAGGGAGAACTCAAATAGTATAATTCCTTTGAAAGTTAAAGTCAAATTTCAACCAAATAAACACCAGGAAACAGATATTTGAAAGGAATGGTGTGGGATCAAGGAGAAAGCGGTGAACAAAAGAAGAAAAGGGGGAGAGAACGTGATCAGGAATTTAATGTATTATCTTCAAAATTAAGAGTAAGGGAAGTGGAAGGTGTGGGAAAGACAGATGGGAATGTATAAAGGGATGACATTGATCAAGATGCACTGCATTTGCAAACTGCCTTGTTAAATGGCAACTCTTTATACAACTATTAAAGATAATAAAAAAAAGTGAAGCAAAAATCCAAAGTCACTTATCAATCAATAACTAGAATTACTGCTGTTGGAGTCATTGTCATCGTACTTACAGTCTTATGGATTCCAGATAGCATAATCTGATTTGTTTTCTTCTGTTCCTAAAAAATAATAACTTGTCTCTTGCATCTGATACTTTCTTTTTAGGTGCATATGAAAATAGCCAGAAGTAATTCCATGTAGGTGCTTTCTTCTCCTACTTGTCTAGTGCTTCGACCTTAGTAGTTCAGAAAGTAAATCTCTTTCACAATACACTTTTAATGAGGTTATTACCCTGAATACCCAGTGAGCAGTGCCTTGTATCATGAGTTTCCTATTTTTAAAGGTATTATTTTAACTATTTAAAGAGTTAACTTTTAACAGAAAGTAAACTTTAATTGCTGGTCACTGATACAACTTTAGTTTTATTATTATTATTATTACTTAAGATGAATACTTTGCATATGCTTTAAGGTGTCCCTTGTGGTTAGCTACTTGCTGAAGAATTTCATGTCTCTTGCTAAGCCTCTATGTGAAGCAAACTTTTAATTATTTGCACTAATGGTAATGATATAATTGAAATTAATGAACCACTAACTGCATCCTATCTTCCAGAAGCCTTTCCTTTTCTCTTTACCACATTGTCTAACACAATTAAATAACTTGCATTTGATCTGCTTCTATTTCTACTATCCATGCTCAGAGATGAGGTCCTACATAAGCAAAGAAGAGTCAAAATACGTCAGCTACCAACAAAAAAGGTAAGGATCTTAGTATGCACCAAAGAGAATGTTCATTCCACAGAGAAAGAAGATGCAATTGCATTTCTAGGTATAAGAACTAAGTAGGAAAATATATTCTACATTGGTAATTATTAGTTATATACCATCAAGACAAAAACCCACTGTGTTCAGCTAGGCCAAAAAGTAGTTTTCAACACTTTACCCAACTTCATATGGTGCATGTTGCCAGAACCTATACTGAAAGGACTCCATTCTCAAGGACATAGAGCAACGAGTGTGAGCAGTCTCCTCTTCTGAGGAGAGCAGTGTTCGTCATAAATTGCTTGAATGTTTCTGCATGCATCATGCACATTTGCCCCCTCTCAGCTCTGGCATTGCAAAGGCAACACCTTCCATTGCTGCAGTGCAGATCAGCATGTGCTATGAATTTCCTTGACCACCACGTTTAGTTTGCTTGCCTGTGTGCTTTTCCTAGTGCACTGGGCTCGTCTCCACAGCAGGACAGCAGCAATGAGAACAGCTATACAGAGCTTTCAGCCAACAGAGGGAAGCAAGATCCATATGCCTTTGAGATCGGAGATTGTCCCAGCTTTGAAAGGAGCTCATAATACTCAAGAGAAAAGAATAATGCAAGCTTGATGTCCTGGTGACTCACCACCATAAGCACTGACTCACCTTGCCTGGAGGATGTATTTTTAGCTTAGGGGAGAGGACAAATGGTCTTCAACTGAAGTACCAAGGCTGAGCTCTGCTACATAACATTCGTTGGCACAAAAGCAGCTATTCCACACCAGGCATTACAAACTAATATGCATTGCAGATTTGTACCACTGAGGAAGGACCTTGCCCTGGATTCTCCTTTTACCTTCTCCTTTCCTCCAAAAGGTAATAAGTTTTGTCTTGACTTTCCTGAGCCTTACTGAAGTGGGCTCGAATGACTATCTAGCCCTTGATCTCAAGAACCAAGAAAAATCACTCCACGGTTCCTTCTTTCTCAGCAACTAGAATTGCTTTGGGTTCCTAGAGAAGCTCTTTTCTTCCCTGTTCACACTATGGCGCCTGGAATGTTTACTTGCAGACTCTCCTCAGACTCTCTTGCTTTAATGAGTGCTTTGTCCTTACAGAGCTGACTCAGTCTGATGTGGAAGGCTCTCAGGGTTGCTCTGTCCTAGATCTTGAATGTCCTTCCAAATAAATGCCCGATGGCAGAGGGCTCATTGATTGTAGAGACAAATGCATTTGTTCCCATTACAGAGCTTCAGGAAATGTCTGGCATTTCAAAAACAAAAGGAAAAAATACCATTTGTATTATTCTGATCAAAGTACCAGGGTCCACAAAAAAACTAAGCCAAACAAATTCATACCAAGATTGTCTTGAAACTATTTTAAAGACTGTATGCATACAGGTTGTTGTTTTAAAAAAAAATTTAAATGTGTTTTGAAAACTGAAGTCTAATGCTGCATGTCCTCTAGCTCTCAGTCTCAGGGCATTCAATGGCATCTGTGTGCGATTTTTGCTAAATGTATCCTTTTTGTATTACAACACTGCTTTTATTGTTTTTTAACTTCTTTAGGCTACTTTCCTTCATGCTTTTCTTTGTTTTTTTTTTCTTGTAAGTGGATATTGGAGCAAGTCTCTGAGAGCTCTCCTTACGCCTCCCCCTCTTCACCCATGAGTGACGGCACAATGGATCCTACCTCAAAAGCTAGAGGAAGAATTACGCGTGTCAACACTTGCAAACATTGCTTTCACTATATTCCCGTCAGTTTTCAGTTTACCCCCACTGTTGCATGTGTTACATTCTTATTGTAGGCTTGTTGGACAAGCCTACCAAATCCAGAATGGAAGAACTGTTTGTAAGAGAGAGGAAAGACACTCTGTCTCCCAGTGAGGTCACAGTGACCTGAGCATTGCTGATGTGAGATTAGTCTAACCATTGAGCTTTGATCTTCAGTGGCTCCTTGTTTACCACACAGCAGAAACTTCATATCCTAATGCTCAAGGCCCCAACCTTCTAACCCTACTTCCTTTCGCTGCTTAGCCACACTATCTGCCTCAGCAAGGTAAAATCTGACACGGCATTTTCTCTCAATATTTTGCATTATTCTTTTATTTACAGCTTTATTTCCACTTGAAACTTACTGCACCATTCTTCCCAACTCTGGTTCAATTGCTGTGTCAAAGTAAGCTGTACGGCTTCCTTCCCTTTCTCCAACACTGTGCTTTGCTTACAGGCGGCACTAACACTGATCTGTGTACTATAATGAAGCCCTTTTCCTTTCCATTCATCAGCTCTATGTTGGAGCGATTACACACTGGACCACAAGGTGGGTTTGGCTTCTTTCTCCTTCACCAAAGTGAAAACCTGTGTCGAATATGGCAGGCTTTGCCTGTGTGCTTTACACAGCCGCTTAGGCCATCCTCGAGTTACTTCATCTCGCACTGTCTGGATTAATAGGAACATGTTATCCCATGTAATACAAAAGGAAATGAAGACACGAAAATCACCCCAAATCATATGAACAGTAAAAGTAGGGTGGAGATTTAGGCCCGGCTGTCTGGCTTCAGAGTACTCAAACGCCACAGACCATCTAAAAGTTAAGTTAAATTAGCTTCTGGAAGCTCCAGAAAATCCTATGATCTCTTATATTTTTGAAGCAGCATTCCTTATGATATTTTTAATGACCCACAACTGAACTACATAAGCTCAAGTAAAAGTGTTAAAAGGAGGAGGAGGAAAAGAAGAAGAAACAAGACAGCGCTATGCCATGATACATAACAGAAACCTGTGATGATTCCTTAACTTTCTCTTCATCCTTGCAGAGTAGGGTAGACCCCAGTGGGAATGGTGCTCACACATGGGTTTCTACTGGACAGCCGCCTAGTCAACTCTTCTGAGAAAGCAGAGGCCCACGGACTTTCTCAAAAAGCTGTTTACCTTAAGTTATTCTGGAGCTAAAGACATGCCTAAACATTGGTAAGGAATGTTAAGAACACTTGAACAAGGGTCAGAAGAAGGTCCTTGGGCTTGGAGGTTAAAATCATATTCCTGGGTCTGCAAGGACTATTCTAAACTCTCAGTGACTTCCTACCTGTGTTCATTATGAGGCGATTAATGAACATGTAAAATGTTCATTGTCCACGAGTGTAGGATGATAATACTCACATCATGAATTCTGAAGGACTTCAAGATCACATTTTCTGACAGGTGACTTCTTATACCATGTGATTGGTCATGTAAATTTCAACTGCTTGGGTTAGCAAAAAGAACCAGGAACAAAACATTTTTGGTAAAGGAAAAGGTGGAGAATTGATAAAAGGATTCTCATCTTCAGGAAATAATTGTTCTCATGGAACAATGCTGGTGGCTGTGGTTTGACCTCAATGTTTATCTCCCACTAAGATGGAAGCATTTCATTGGGTGAAGATTAGATTCATTTTAATATTTCCTATAGTGTTACGATAAGGAAGAACAAAAGAAATCAAAAAATATCTGCTTGTCCCTAGACAACATTCTAACATGAAAACTAATACTCCATAAACATTTTCTACATTAACTGTAACATTTAATCTCCAGCAGCCACTTTCACATCCAGTCAGCCAACACTGCAGAGGTTTGAGTTATTATAGCACACTGTGCTTAATACCTTATCTAAAATTCCGAAGACTTCAAAAACTCATGAGACCCTCTTCTTTGGGGTAAATTTTGCTACATACTATTTAATACAAAACTACATGTATAATTGATACTAGTATGAAATTCAGGAAAATATAAAGTGTCAACAGAGACGATCTTGAGTAGAGTCAGAAAAGCCTGGGCTTATAACAATAAAAAATAGGAATAATAGAGTCTCCAAGGTTGAAAGGACTTTAAAGGTTATCTGTTTAACTCAAATGCAATCTGTAACAGATCCTCCTGAATCTGGCCAGCCCTGTGTAAAGATGGGTAAGGTTATGGTATTACCAGGATTTCATACACATTTCCCACCCAAAACTCATTTCTGGTACTGACTTGTTGACAAAGGAAAATAAAATGGAGCCAAGGTCAGGGAGGGTCTATAAATGTGCTTTCTGGCCTCCCTTGCAGCTGTTAAACAAGCTTTTTGCTCCCTTTTAATTTTCTGCAACTTTGATTCCCAATCCTTAGACAAGTTGGGTGCTTATAGAAATACCACTGGGTAAACTGAGAACTCTGGAGAGGGAAATTCACATGAAATGAAAGCAAGATGGGAGCAAGTTTGTGACACTGTCAATGGGACAAAGTTGGGTTCTGATTGAGGGTAGCAAATGTTCTGACACTGATCTGGAGCTGGGGAAAAGCCAACTTTCTATTTAAAAAATGCTCGAATAAAAAATAGCATAAGATTTATCACTTTCATCAAGTTGAAATATACTGAATTAATGTTAATTTATTCATATTATTATTCAAACCAATCTCTGAAACTCTTCCATTTGACAAAAATTAAACTCCGTGTCCACCCTTTTCTCCCCTCCTCAGTCCCTCAAAGCCACCATGCAACTTCTTAGAAATGTGACTGATTTAGATGCCTCATGTAAGCTGACTGCTGTAGTGCTTGTGTTTTGTGACTGGCAAATCTCCCCACATGGTCTTGAAGATCATCAGTTAATCATGTATGGGGATTTCATTCTGACATGTCTGCAGATGCATGTTCTGTACCTTGATGAGACTCCCCCTCTCCACCACGCTTCCTCCTTCTCCCTACCCCCTGCCTCAGTCTTCTACATTTTTAGATAAAAAATAGAATTTGGGACTTTACAAGGAAGAATAGGAGAAAATACTAAGTTTTCTTGGCATAGGTTGAAACTTTCTTAATAAGGACCCAGAAACACAACAAATCAAAGAAAGTCTGGAAAAGTGGGACTGCATTAAACTGCAGAGCTTCTGTATGGCAAAAGACATAGCTAGCTAGACTAACTAGAAAGCATACAGAATGGGAGAAGATCTTCACTAACCACACAACAGACAAAGGCCTCATACTAAAATATATCAACAGCTCAAAAAATTGAATCACTCCAAAACTAATCTCCAAAGTAACAACCATCCCATTAAAAGATGGGCCAAAGACTTAAAGAGAGTCTTCTCTGAAGAAGAAACAAAAATGGCCTATAGACACATGAAGAAATGCTCCACATCTCTGGCCATAAAAGAAATGCAAATCAAAACAACTCTAAGATTCCACCTCACTCCACTTAGAATGGCCATGATCAAGAAATCTAATAACAATAGATGCTGGGGTAAAGTGGCCAGGAGGTATCACCTCTACACTGTTGGTGGGAGTGCAAACTCGTTCAACCACTGTGGAAAGCAGTATAGCAGTTCCTCAAAAAACTAAACATAGAGCTCCCCTATGACCCAGCAATTCCACTACTTGGCATTTACCCTATCGTCCAGAAACAAGGACATGCTAAATCCACTAGCACAACGATGTTCATTGCAGCACTATTTACCATAGCAAAGATATGGAACCAACCCAGATGCCCCTCAGTTGATGACTGGATCAACAAGATGTGGTATTTATACACAATAGAATTCTATGCTGCTGTCAGAAAGAACAACATTGCCCCATTTGTAAGGAAATGGATAGACTTAGAAAAAAATCATATTAAGTGAAATAAGTCAGACTAAAAGGAACATAGGCTCAATGGTTTCCCTCATTTGTCATAATCAATAGAAACCTTGGGCTCTCCTAGCAGAGATTTACAATGTAACAAAACCTAGATTCATAAGGCCATATAGTATGACACTAAATGAAAGGACCTCCAGTATAGAGAAACAAAAGCCATATAATGAGTGATTGTTGTCTTAATGTACTATGTTATATCTCATCTCTTTTGCTGTCCCTTGGTTATCTCATATTATTACAGTATTTTACCTTGTTACCTGATATATTGGACATATGGTTATTTGGTTATTTGAAATCTGATAGGGAAGGGGGAAAACAAGATGAGGGGCAGGGGTGGGGGGAGGGAAATGGGGACCAAGACATGAGAAAGGGTATCAATGTATGTGAAGTAATGCACCTTCTATCTGGTGAATATAATGTCACCCTTCTATTAATTACAATAAAAATATATGAAAAGAAAAAAATATGCAATTTGGGGATACTTAATATAAGAAAAGTTCAAATATACTTAAGTGTATATAAACTTATGAGCACATATTACAGAATTAAGAACCCCCACCCAAAACTGAAGACAAACATTGGCTACTACAAATTATATTAGTGAAATACACAGATCAAGGACAAGACATATTTGCTTTAAAACTCTCCTGAAAGACAAGATATTTCTAAATAAAATTCAAAATAAACCAGGTTTTAGAAGCTCATAACTGATCTAGGTACTGAGAAAATCAGTGAATGAGTAGGGCAATTATTCTTCTTAGAAGGGATCATTACACAAATGTTTACCAAGAAAGAAAAGTATCTAGTATCTAGTATCATTCAGGAGAAAGCAACTCTGATGTGACAGAAATGTTCCCATGCAGTGGAAACTGATGGCTAATACCTGTAAAGCTAGCAACTCAGGAAATTGAGATCTGAGGATTGAGGTTCAAAGCCAGCTGGAACAGGAAAATCTGTGATGTAAGGCTCTTATCTCAAATTAACTGCCAAAAAACCCCAGAAGTAGTACTGTGGCTCAAAGTGATTCAGCACTAGCCTTGAGAAAATAAAGCTGGGGAATAATGCCTAGTCCCTGAGTTCAAGCCCCATAACCTACCAAAAAAAGAAGGAAAGAAGAAAGGTAAGAATAGAGGGACTGCTCTTCCCAGAGCTCTTGAATAGAACACAAAAGACAGGGAGAGTTTCTTGTATTGGTTATAGCCTGGAAAAGGAGGGTTTGTTTTTTGTTTGCTTATTTGTTTTGTTTTTTTAAAGGTCTTCTAGATTATCAACTTCTTTTTCATTCACATCAAAGGTAAAATTTTCAGTGTTCCTAAAGCACTTTACACTTTAATCTTATGGCAAAGAAGTCATGTGATTGAATTCACTGGAAATACAGTTTCTAGATTGCAATTAGTAAAAATTTGACAATGTGGTTCACACTACTGTCTTGTGAGCTGGCTTAAAGTTTCAGCCTTTGGAAAACTGATAAACTCCATCCACCCCACCCCAGTAACCCACAATAAGACACTCAAATAAGAATCCTACCCCCACTTCCTGCCTAGCTCTGCAATCTCCTTTCTGACCGCTTCCTGAGTTATCGAAACCCAGATTCTTGAAATAAAGATGAGCTCCACAGCCCCAATCAATTTAATCTCCCAAAAACTATTCTATCAAACACCAAAAACTCAAAATGCTATCTTCAATAACTATCAAGTGTCCAAGTCGTGTTCAGTGAACAGCTGGAGTAAATTACAGTTGAATAGTCATGTATTTACTAAGACTAAAGCACCTTTTTGAGCAATCCAAAGTTGCAGAATAATGTAATGGAGGCTTTTGGAGGTCTTACCACATCACAGAAGCTCTGTCTGCTCATGAGATACTCAGTGACACAACTTCTAAATCAGTGAGACATTCTGTTTGTGGGAAAGGGATACGCCATAAGAAAATCAAGGCCATGTGTGACTAAATTGTGGTGCCTCAGATTTTTTTTGTGGAATTGACACCCATTGATTTTAGAAATTACACATTTACCAGAACTTAAGAATGTTTCTAAACAAGACTTGCCCACATTACCAGTTTCAGTCACCCTATAATTTTGTCCCATTAGCTAGCTCAAATTCTAGAGGGGGTGACAAGAGTGACAATATTTAGTATACTTAATGTATAAAAATTAAAATGTTAGCTATCCAGGTTATGGCATCACATATCATATGTTTCTTTGCTTCTCAAAGGAATCCTGAAGATTGAGTTTAGTTTTGGGGTTTTTTTGTGTATGCCAACACATTTTAAAGAACAGTTTGCTGGAAATTTTAATTGTATGAAGACAAAACAATCAACTGAAAATAAGAATGAGATGCTTCCCTCTCCAAGTCTTTCAATAATATAATTGAGCTAACATTTACTGCAAGACATCATCTTTGAGGGTAAAATAAAAGCCGTTTGAGAAGAAGTACTTGAACATTACTCAAGAAATGCAATAGCAATCTGCCCCTTACCACATAAGGGAGGATAAATAAAAACAAATTTTCAGCATAATCATGCCTATGTAAGCATGAAGCAAAATTCATGATCAAAGTAAGGAGCCAAAAATCAGCCAGGAACAAAATCTGGTGTAAGGTTTGAGATGGAACTTACCAAGACAACATACTGTCACATTATTTTCTGAAACAATCCTGCACATTGATCACAAATTCCAAATCAACTAATTAATTGACATACAAATAACAATCTCTGAAAAGAGCAAATGAAAATAAAGCAAAGGAAATCTTTTCTAATTGACAACATCAAATATAAGTCAAAACAAGTATGTTTGGCCAAAATTTCTAAAAATTAAAATAGATATGAAAATACAAACTAATAAGACAGAAAATATAGAAACCTAAGGAGGTTAAAAAAATTGTGGAGGCCTTCTTAGCTCCAGCTCTTCACTGAAATTTTGCAAGAGAGAGAACATTGCTCTATTGCTCTATTGATACAGAATAAAAAATACCAAAACAACAAACACACAGCCCAAGATACAAGAAAACACAAATATAATAAATTAGGAATGCAACAGTCAGTGGAATGAGATCTCTGGTGGCTCCAGACATTGGAGAGACTGTATTGTAAATTCACTTTTCTCAATGTATTCACAAAGACCACAAATAAAAATGGAAATAAGAAGAAATAATTAATCTTGTCAAAATAAAAGCTATAAAAATTGAAATCAGAAATAAGTGGATCCATTTGCAAGTAGAATCAACAAAGCTGAACAAAATAAAAGAATTGGCAAAAGACCAGAAGAATAGATTCAAACTAAAAGTATTGTAAAAAATGCCAGAGAAGGGACACAAAGACTTCCTTATGTCTCCAAGAGCCTGAAACAAATGTAGAGATCTGGCTAGAATAAAAAACAATTTTCCAAGTGGAATGCAAGAACAAACTAGAGAAAAAACAAGAAATACTCAATTCTAGATGGCACTGGTATCTCACACTTATAACTCTAGCCACTCTGGAGGGTGAGATTTGAAGATCACAGTTCAAGAAAATCCTGGGCAGGATATGAGTGAGACTCTTATTTCCAAGGAATCACTACAAACTTAGAAGTGGAGCTGGGGCTCAAGTGATAGACTTGAGTGAAAAAGCTAAGCGACAGTGTCAGGCCCAGAGAAGAAAGGGGAAAAAAAGGAGGAAGGAAGGAGAAAGGAAGGAAGGAAGGAAGGAAAGAAGGAAGGAAGGAAGGGGAGGCAGGTGGAAAAGAAAGGAAGAATTGAACTCTAGATCTATAAAAAGAATAAGAGGGAAAACAGTGCTCACATGGATATCAGTGCCCCACCAATGCCCAGTTCCAGTGGCACAAGGGACAAATGCTATGGTGCAGCCTTCTCTGTTTCATCTCCAAACCCACCATAGTTACCTGGACGAGCTAGCCAGGCAAGCCAATTTGGAACTGGACTGCCAGCCCAGAGGGATAAGTGAAAAGGCAAAATTCAATGAAAACAAGCAACAGCTAAGTAATGTCTGATTCTCTACCAAGGACAAAATACCAGCACAGCAAGAACCATGTGAGTGTGCAAATTCTATGGGGATGGGTGCCATTGGAATGTTCCCTGCTCAGGTTAATGTATTTGCACATATACGCCCGTAACCCTGAATATGTTTATCTATATATGTATAAAATTTAGATCTTACTCCCACATACGAGAGGATCCTTTGATCCTCCATTAGTTTTATAAGGGAATGGCATTTATATATGTCTATATATGCATTATATACCATGTACCTTGATTGGACTCATCGCCTCCATTCATTTTCCTCATCCCTCTCCTCTCTCTCCAAATCAATACATTTTTTTCCGTTTTTACCCATGTACATACACACTTTTATAATCTTCCCCCTCCTGCACCTCTTCCTTTTTCCCACCCCCTCCAGGAGTGCTCATGCCTCTGCACAACCACATTTCACCTTCCTAACATTTATTTTAGTAAAATTTCAAAACAGCTTCACTGTGGTAACTTGCACATGCATATACTATACTTTTATCTGATGGACCCTGCCCAGCTATTATTTAATCCCCTATTATTTAACACACTCTGGCTGAGCTTAGTTTTACCTCTATAGATGTGAGCTATTGTGGTATTGTTCACACTCTAACATATTTTTGTGAGTGTATCTCTTTCTACGCAAACACAAAGATCTTCATCCTTTCTCCTGATTATCTGCAGAGGCTACATCTGTGTTGAAGCACACATACTAGTAACAAAACTTATTTCCAGGGGCTGGTATTTAGACATTGCTTACTTCTTTCTACAAACCTCTTTGAATTACTTGAATTATTTATTGTAACTATTTATGGGTTAAGAAAATGATAAAGATAAATCCAAATGATAAAGTACTTACTGTTAACCGAAGCCTCTCTAGCTAAATCAAGCCACAATAAGAACATTGTACATGTTCAGGAAAATACTACTCTTCCTATTCCACTTACTCCAACTTGGTCATTCCATGCTTCATAGAGGATAAGAAAAGTTGATGCAATTGTACTTGATATTTAAATCTAGCTTTGACTCTCTTGTGCTCTAACAAGACAGCCATTATTAAGTGGTCTTTTGCCTTAACTTCAGAGTCTCAAATCCATTTCTCTTATCCTTCCCACAGATAGGATCAAAACTCTTGAATAAGCAGTCCAAATTCCTTCACCATCATTCAAGTCTTAGGATAATCCATCCTTGACTTTTTTCCTCATCTCATTATCTCTCCCACATCCAAGCATCCCTCTTAAAGTCTAGACATATCCTGCTGCAAGACTAGGCAACCTAGATCTGAAATTAGGTTTCTCTGTGTATTATTAATTGTAGTTTCTTCTCTCTTATATATAATAATGTTCTTTTTGAAAAGCCATACCTGTCATAAATGCTGAGAAAAGCAGAGAAAGTCTTGTTTTCATTTTCTCTGTAGCTATAAATTTTAAAGGAAGGTAATTAATGTACAAGGATATGGCAGTAGGGGGGAGATGTGTGGTATAAATAATATGTATGCATGTTTGTATATATGTATGCTTGTATGTATATATGTACATATTTGTTTCTAATCATCAGTACCTAAATGCCCTTCTAGTTATTAGACTCATTGCAGGCCAACCTAATAAAAGGTTGCTGGAGGAAGCTTTCAGTGCAATACTATGGTGTCCTTATGTAGGGAAACATTTATACACAGAGAGAAAGCCATGTAGAAATGATCATACCCCCTGGAACAATGCTTCCAAAAACAAAGAACACTACAGAGCGAGCCACCAACAGAGGCCTGTCAGCCAGTGCCACCCCACCTGCCACGGGACTCAAAAGAAACCACCCAGACAACTCCTCCTTCTCCCATTCCTGAACTCTGGGGCTGGTAGAAAATAAATTCCCGTTGTTGAAACCACCTAATCTGTGGCAGTTAACAGCCGCCCTAGAAAATGATTACTGGGGGAAACTGACAATGTAATGGAATTTGGCAAGGGGACAGGATTTTTTTTTAAAATAAGGTCATCAGGAAGGGCTTCTCAGAGGAATTAGATGTGAACAAGACTTAAATGAAAGTAGGGAATTCATGCCCCTAAGATCAAATAGGAAAGTATTCTGGGCAAAGTAGCAGTAAGTACAAAACCCTGAGGGAGAATTGTGCTCATTTTATCTAGAAGAAGGGAGAAAGGAGTGGCTCGGGCAGGACAATGGAATGTCACGTGGAGAGATCACCACCTGGACTGAGATGGAGGGGGACAGAGTGTCTGGGCCTTGGACAATTCAAGGGCTTGGATTTTAGTCGTTCGTAATAAAACACACAAAAGCATGTGACTGGAGATTTGCATACTCAAATAATTTTAAGTTTTTGTGAATGCTCCACTGCTGTAAGAAATACCTGAGACAAACCACTTGTTAAGAAAAAGGTGCTATTTTGAGTCAAGGTTTTAGAGGTTTTCATCTATGACCTGCTGCCCTCATCCAGAAGACCTTTGTAAGAACTGGCCAGAGGGAAAGGCTGGTGGCAGCCCGAGCACCCTCTGGTGGTGATAGCCTGCTCCAGGAACAGAGCTTAAAAGTGAAGAAGGTGAGCTCCGTTTCTAAGAAATGCAGAAAGTTCTAAGTTCCTGCTCTCTTATACACAGTTAGTGGAATGTGAACTTGTTCAACCATTCTGGAAAGCAGTATGGAAGTTTCTCAAAAGATTAAACATTGAACTTCCCTATGACCCAACAATTGTACTCCTGGGAATCAAACACAAACAATGCCACACTAAAGCTGCCAGCACACACATGTTTATTGCAGTAATGTTTACCATAGCCAAGATATAGAATCAACCCAAATACTTCTCAATGGATGAATGGATCAAGAAAATGTGGTGCATATATACACAATGGAATTCTACTGTTCCATCAGAATGATATTGTACCATTTGTAAGGAAATGGAAAGAGTTGGAAAAATTATATTAAGCAAAATAAGCCAGGTCAAAGGAAACTTAAGTTGCATGATTTCCCTCATTTGGGGAAACTAGAATATGCATATCAATCTACAAGTAAACACACTGGTTGTTACATATATATTTACCATTTGGTATATATATATATATATATATATATATATATATATATAGAGAGAGAGAGAGAGAGAGAGAGAGAGAGAGAGAGAGAGAGAAGACAAATTATTCAGGTCTCTAGACAGTCACACAGTAAGACACTAAAGGAAGATATTTGTAGGAGTGGTTCACAATGGCTTAATAGCTATGTACATATGATTATATAAAATAACAGTTTTCAAAATCCAAGAAATGGAAACAAGATGTTTGTTGTTGCTACTGTTTTGTTGTATTTTCCTTTTATCTTGCTCATATCCTGGCATTGGATGGGTAAGAGGGGGCATAGAAAAAGTGGGACAAAGGGTAAACAAATACAGCAGTGGTACTCACTAAACCCTGTATGGAAAATGAACCCCACAGCTTGTGGGTGGAGTTGCGAGGGAAAAACTGGGAGAGAGTGAGGGAAGGGATGAAATGGTTCAAAAGTAAATGTACTCATTACCTGACCTACGTAACTCTAACCTTATGTACCTTGCCTCTTCAGTAACAACAACACGTAGTTTTAAAGAGAGTAAGCTGCTGTTAAATTGACCCAATCAGACAAACAACAGGATTTCTTAGAAAGAGACCTCAGATCTCAAAGTTTCATACAAGGAAGTAGAAAGCAATTTACTAAGACCAATACTATAGTATATTACAAACTTGGGTCAGGGCTTTCTAAAACTACACTAACTGTTCAAATTCCAAACGCAAACTCAAAATGTGAGTAACAAAAGCATGGTCAAGTTTGCAAACAGCAACAGAAATAATAGCAAAATATATGACTTACTTTTCCACTTTAGCAATGGTGGCCTTCTATCAAGAGGATTTGCTAGGAAGGATTGTTTTCTATACCTTACTACAAGTGAACCGATACTCAAAATCTGTAGGAGAGGTGATCATCCTATCTGCCGCTCCGGGGAAGAGCCACTGTAGAATGCACCTTTCAGTTCCCTCAAAACATCAAAAGCCTAGAAGTTTGGCCTAGTGGTAGAGTGCTTGGCTAGCATGTACAAAGACCCAGGTTTGACTCCTTGGTATCACATACATAGAAAAAGCCAGAAATGGTGCTGTGGCTCAAGTGGTAGAGTTCTAGCCTTGAGGAAAAAGCTCAATGACAGTGCCCTGGCCCTGAGTTCAAGCCCCAAAACTGGCAAAAACAAAAATTAAAAGTGTATATCCCAGAAAGAACCGAAGGCAGAGATGCCTATATATCTATGTCAAGACACTGTTCGCAGAAGCCAAGGTGTGTACCTCACCTAGGCACTCATCAATGAATGGATAAAGAAAACATGGTAAACTTCTACCACTGAGTTTCACTTACCTATTAAGAATAGAATTAAATCACCTTCACAATAAAATTAAATTAAAAAAATAAAATTATGGCGTCTTTCTTTTAGCAAAGGGATAGACCTGGAGATCCCCATGTTAAGTGGAATCATCCCATGTTTTCTCTCATTTGTAGACATTAGAGGAAAACAAAGTAATCAGCTAAGGTCGTGAAAGTCAACAGGAGAAAACGGAAAAGTGGGGGCTCCAAATAACTCCACTTGGGGAATATTCTGAGTCCATAAAAGACCAGTATGTCAGAAAGAACCAGAAAAAAGAAACTGAGAAATACATTCAGTTACAGGAAATATTCTGCAGAATCCCTGGGGTCCCAGGTGCGGTAGGTCTGCTGGACACAACAGACGAGGGAGCACATCATTTATCCTGTGAACTTTAGGAACCAGAACTCAACACATAGGCACCAAAGGGAGTGCTTAAAAGTCAAGACTTCCTAAGCCAGACCCAAAGGAACATAGGCTCCATGGTTTCCCTCATCTGTAATAATTAGTACACATCTAGGACTCTCCTAGCAGAGGATGACTATAGCTCAAACCCTAGATACATAAGGCCATATAGGATGAGGCCAAATTAATGGACCTCCATGACATGGAAACAAGAGCTTACTTATAAGTGACTGTTACTGTTTATGTATTATGTTTTGTTTTTCTTCTCTTGGGTTGTCCTTTGGTTAATCTCATATTGTTACAGTATCCCACTTTGTTACCTGGTATATTATATAGATGTTTACTTGTTTATTTGAAAAATAGGAGGGGGAAAATGAGAGATGGGGGTGGGGGGAG
Source organism: Megascapheus bottae (assembly GCF_031878675.1). NCBI lineage: Eukaryota > Metazoa > Chordata > Mammalia > Rodentia > Geomyidae > Megascapheus > Megascapheus bottae. The sequence goes on from NC_143519.1 coordinate 6,741,772, forward strand.
AGAAATGGGGACAAAAACATAAGAAGGGATATCAATGTGTGAGAAGTAATGCACCCTCTATCTGGTGAATATAACTGTAACCCCTCCATACATTGAAATAAAAAATTATTTTAAAAAAAGTCAAGACTTTGATGTCTTCACACAGGAGTCATAGGACCAGAATCTGCTGCAAGAACATTTAGACCTGAACCCAGTGTTCCAAGCCCCAACCTCCTGACTGCCCTCAAGCATGAATCTGTTCCTCCCTTCTGTGCTATAAAATCAAAGATAGACAGATACACCGACAGACACACAGACACACAGACACACAGACAGGCAGGCATATTTATACATATATATGTACAGATAGATAGGCATATAGTCAGATAGATAGATAGATAGGCCTAGATTTGAAGGCAGCTAAAGTTATACTATGGATATTAATTAATTGTGAATCAATGCAAGACTTGAATATAAGGCCTCTTGAGCGCAATGTGCAAATTTATGTAAAAACAATGTGATAATTAGAAATGCATTGGCACATTTTTTTAAACCCAGAACTGTAGCACTCTGTCTAGTCAAACAGACTGCTCATTTGCAAGTTGTCTATATGCAAAGCATTCTGCCCCTGGGATCCTAAAATCTCCTTAGCAAGTCATCTGAAATTTGAGAAGAGCTTTGTTCTGAACCTGTTCTGGTCTCTGCTTTCTCTTTTGTACATCCAGCAAAAAGAGGAAAGAAGGGTTGTGGCTGGCTAGCTCAGACAAGGTACAAATGAGGTCACCCTGGGTGTTTGGAGGGGGATGAAGGAATGTGCCTGCCTTGAGTCTGTTCATGGGTCTCATATTGTATCCAATTTAAGAGCCATTGTTAAACCCAAATCCATCCAGCCTAGGACTCAAACTTCCCCTCAAAGACGGTTAGGTTCTAGGCACTTTTCTGACTCTCTCCTAATGTAAAGCAGAGAAGCGGGTGAACACCACTGCCTCAGCCACCCTGCTGGGCCAAGCGCATGCTGGCAGGTGCCAAAGCGTACAGCAGAGGGCACGCTGTGTCCACAGGTGCTGAGGAGATCCACACCTGGGCAGGAAGTGAGCCAGAGGTCAGTCCCAGGTGAAAGCTGGCGAAGGCTGGCAGGGCAGGGGCCAAGCCATTGCATACTCAGGATCCGGAGGAGAGTCCCCTTCGGGAATTACCTAGCTGATCACCTCAGCTGAGGGGAGGGCCATGGAAGACCCAGAAGAACCTCCCAGAAGATCAGTTGGCAGACCTCCAGCAGTTCTGCTCCTGCAAGTCAGGTGCGAGCCACACAAAGTTCAGGGCAGCTCTTCCACTCCACAAAGCAGGACAACAAAGCTGGCTGTGGAGCAGACAGCAGAGGAAGCCAGAGGGCATCTCAAAAAGAACACCGAAGCCCTGACTCCATCTCAATAATGGGTCCGGGGTTTCCAGGAGCTCAGACCCAGATTAAAAGGACATCCATCCCCAGCCACCAGGTGTGGGGGCATAGGACTCTGTTTTCTTTTCTGCCTGCTAGCCTACATGGCGACCACAGCTTGTGGTGGCCTCTGCTAGTGTGGACTTACATGAGCAGGCCCGAGGTGCTTGTGCTCTCTGCCTCTCAGCACAGGCCAACGCACGGGCAGCTCAGCTTGTTCAAAAATCAAGCCCACCCCAAACTTCCTGAGTCAGAAGCTGCTTTTTAGTTAACCCCAGGGACATTTGCAGGGTTCTATGAAGATTCTGAAGTTCAGGAGTTTGTTGTTTATTTTGGTGGTGGTGTTTTGAGACAATATCTCACTCTATAACACACTGGGCTAAAACTCAAGATTCTGCTGTTTCAGACCTCCAAGTACGAGATCACAGATGTGAGCCAGCAGACCTAACCCTTTTGAAGGTTGGACTCCGAATCTCTACTGCTTGGTGGAGAAAGCTGTTTCCACTCAGCTGCCAAGGGAAAAAGTATAACATTGCTTCGACTCTCATGCATACAAAGAAGGATATTAATCCTACTCGGTAAATGACTCAATTAAACAGTATGTTCATAGATGCCTTAGAAATCAGGATATAAATTTTCAGTCTTTTGCCAGTGCTATGACTATGTCAACCACGTGAGAACAAGATCGTCTCTGCTCTCCCTGTTTTTATTTTTCTTCCTCGCATAGCCAATTTCAGTATTTGCAGCCATCAATCTCAGCCCCTCACCTGCCCAGGTAATCAATCCTCACTGGAGAACCTGACTCTGAGGACAAAGAGAGCCTGCCATTTTGGCCTAAGCCCCTGAGGTTCAACGTCCTAATTAACCACATTGTCTCCATCTATAACACACTTTGTTGCCATGGCAATGTATGCATGACTGCGGGCGAGCCATGTGTGAGCGATGGAGGGTGGCTCCACGAATCAGAGTCCTTCGTGCCGGAATCTCTGTCACCCCTGGCATCCCCCCCTCCTCAGGCTTGCAAAAAGGGGCTGGAACTCTCCCAGATTTACATACACGTGCTTTATGACTGCCATAGTCATCAGTCCAAGGAGACAGAATGCCACAGTGGTGGGGGGGGGGAGCAGAGCTGGGGCTCTGGGTTCTGGTTCCATCTGACATTTGGTTTGCAATACAACCTGGCACCGGGTACTGGGCTCTAAAGAGCCCCAGTCTCCCCAGCCCAAAGGGAGGAGCGAGCACCAAGCGTTCCTACCCGTCAGCCATCCAATATTCGAGAAGATGAACTCAGAACTGTTGGGAATGGGTTACTTAGGATGCAAATTGGTCAACAAGCCTTGCTGACATTAAACATTAACGCATCCAGGCCTATGTGTCACAGTTCATTATCATGCCCATCAATCATTAATGACAGCTTTCTGTCTGGGCTTTTACGATGCCTTCTTTGTGCTGGGTTGTAACCCAGGCGTGCTGGCATTTATTGTGTTTTATGGCTTCTCCAAGGTGGCTCTGGAAGGAGACAGCACGGGAAGAGAGGGTTTAAAAGTTTGACCAGGTGGAGGCCGGCCTCACTCGGCCGGCAGCCGGGGCGGGAAGGGGACACGGAGCGGGCTGAGCTCGTGGACAGCGCCGTGGACAGCGCCGTGGACAGCGCCATGGCGAGCGCGGCGCCCGCCGCGTGCCCGGCCAACGCCACGCTGTGCCACGAGGCCTCATGCGTGGTGGCCGAGAGCAACTTCAACGCCATCCTGAGCCAGGTCCTCAGCGTGGTGCTCACCGTACTGCTGGCCATGGTGATGTTCTCCATGGGCTGCAACGTGGAGATGGGCAAGTTCATGGGGCACATCAGGAGGCCCTGGGGCATCTGCGTGGGCTTCCTCTGCCAGTTTGGAATCATGCCGCTCGTGGGCTTCATCCTGTCCGTGGCCTTCGGCATCGTCCCCGTCCAGGCGGTGGTGGTGCTCATCATGGGTTGCTGCCCCGGAGGCACGGCCTCCAACGTCGTGGCCTACTGGGTGGATGGCGACATGGACCTGAGGTGAGACCCCGCGCGCCCCGCTGTGCCCCGGACCCGCAGGCGCGCGCGCTGGGCTGCGCCTGCCCAGGGCTTAGCGTGGGGCGGAGAGGGGGGGGCCTCTACTTGATGCTTAAACTGTGAAGCCTCCCCCCCCCAACAGATCATGACCTCTGGAGAAAGAGTCCAAGCTGCCATGGTGGTGGGGGGGATGGGGAGGTGGGGATGGTGATGGTGATGGGGGTGGGGATGGTGGTGGGGATAGGGGTGGGATGGGGGTGGGGGTGGGGGTGGAGGTGGGGGTGGGGAGGCTATGGTAGGATGGTTTGAAGTTATACTTACCCTATTATAAAATACACAAAAGCAGAGTTTCTCTGCTTCGCACAGAGGAATCTACATTGCAATGCTTGCCTGACTCAGCCACCTGCCTCCCTGGTCTGAACTATTTCTATTTCTAGTAGAAATAAGAATTACTGGGACTCGACTGAGAATTGTGTTGCTGAAAATTGGGTGGACAGATGTCTTTTTTTTAATTTCCTGGCCTCGATTTCCTCATTGCCGGTGGAAATGCTTCTGCAAAGCATTGGGTGTCAGGGCAAGGTGTGCTCATAAAATACCCGGCTGTAAGCAATCAACACTGTGAACCTCCAGATACCTTCTGCCGGGAGACAAGCTCTAAGGGCTGAGCTGAGCTCCGGGGTTGATGGAGGGCACGGTGGGGAATTAGGAACCTGCCATCTCCCTTCAACTAGAGCTCAGCCAATGCTGACCATCACAGAAGCTTAGATCCTCATTTCTTGGATGTGGTTCCTAGGAGATGGAAATAAACATTATCCCTTCTCTGTCCGTTCTCCTGAGATGGAAGTCCATGATCTTTAGAGACTTAAAAATAAATACCTAAGTAAATAAAGCACAATTCTCTCTGCTCACTGAAATATAGCAAATGATATTTCCTTTCCTTCTCAGAGGTGCCCATCCTGGGAAGTTATCATTTGTGATTTTAGTCAAAGCACAGATGTATTTCCTAAGTTGTAGCTAGGAAGGGGGAATCCTGTGCATCAACAGTGTCAAGGAGAAATGAAAGTGAGCTTTGAGGTAAATTCTAGTAGCCACGCTGTATTTATGAGGAAGCATAGAATCTTCCTGCCTTCTTCCTGCCTGTCATTTCCCCAGATGCTGGTGGATATCCAGCATCGTCACTGTAAATAGCTTCTGCCATGCCATACAAGGATTTCCTTATTTTTCTTCCCTGACTCTTCACTGAGAAGCCCATTCTGCATTCTTTCCTCAGTTTCTCCAATTTCTTCACTGAAATCTATTTTCTAGACTTATTGTTTTCTAGATTCCTTATCACTTTTTCTATCACACACCCTGCCTAAATATTCTCATTTTACTACTCGATTATACTTTTGGTTTTTAAGATCTCTAGTCCTTTGGCTTACCACAAACTCAAAGCAATTCTCCCAATTTTATCTGCACTACCTTTCATCCTTTATTCTGGAAGACCTACCTCACCACCATTTGATCTTTGTTTTATCTTCCTCACACTACATTTTTGCTCTCTCCTGTAGCATTTATTTCTATTTTATCAGCTTATGTTTATCTGACACAATTATATGTCATACACTTTGCTAAGGATCCTAAATACTTTGAAATATTTAGTCCCCTGAAGAATTGTCATATAAGTACTATTATTTCTACATTGGGCAAATAATAAAAAAATAACATTCATAACCTTGACCAAAGTCATTGAGTCAGTTTATGTTAGTGTCAGATTTAGAATCCAGGCTTACCCCTTCTCTTACATAAAACTTCTCAACTTTCCTAGTGTTTCTAATACCGACCAGGTCTATAAAATCTAGTACCATCTATGTATGCTTCTTATGACCATAAAATAGGTTTTACATCTTCTGTGATTGCTTTTGTAACTCTTATCACTGATTTCACTGAATTCCTCAGAACTCACTGAATTCTCATCTACTAATTATTTATATTGCTCCAGCACACAATATGCACACACACACTTACACACAGATATGTTCTACCTGATAGTTAATAGTATTAAAGTTAACTATTTCTTATTTTCTTACATATTGATATTTCTATCATTCTAATACACACTCTCAGTTGAATTTCTGTATTTGACTTCCATGCCCTTCATGAAATGTAAAATTCTTTCATTTAAAATGTATTTTCCTTTGCAAATTTATTCTCCTATGACTTTCATTAACATTCACTACCTGTGAATTGTTGCAATATCATTTGCAGTGGCTTGGCTTTGTTCTTGTTATAATTCAGTATCATCAAGTCAGTAGCATATTCTGTTGGCACTAACAGATTATCAAGATTCCCCACTAAGACAGGGGAAGAAATTCACATTTTAATCCTAGCTAGCCAGGAGGCAGAAATTGAGAGAACCAAAATTCAAAGCCAATCTGGAGGAAAGGTTCAGGAACACTGCCCCCCATCTCAACCAACAAGAAGCTGAGTATTGTGGTACATGCATGTCATCCTAGCTCTTTGAGAAGGTCAAATAGGAAGATCAAGGTCCAGGACTGTTGGGGAAGAGAGATGAGGTGGTATCTGAAAAAGAACCAATGGAAATGTCTGAGATTTGTCTCAAGTTCAAGTGGCAAACCACCTGCTTAGCCAATGCACAGCCCTGAAGTCAACCATTGGTACTATCAAAATAGATTTCTATTTGGAGCAGGCAGTGGGGCTTGAACTTAGGGCCTGAGCACTGTCCCTGAGTTTTTCTGCTTTAAGGCTCGCTCTCTACGATTTGGGCCACAGCTCTAGTTTTGGCTTTTCTGATGGTTGTTTGGGGATAAGAGTCTCATGTATTTTCTTGGGCTGGCTTCAAACCACAATCCTCCTGGGTATCCAGTATCACAAGCATGAGCCACTAGCATCTAGCTCCAAAGTCAGAAATGGAGACAAAAGGAGAGCAAATATAGCAATCATACTCTCCAGACACTATGCTGAAAAGGAACTACACAACTTGTAGGTGAGGAACAGGAGAAAAAAAACTGGGAAAAAACGAAGGAAGGAGTGACACTGTCCCAAAGAAATTAACTACTTATAAAATGGCAACCCTTCCGTATATCAACTGTATAATAAAATTAAATAATAAAGGTAAACTATAGTAAAAAAGAAAATTTTATTTGCCCACTACATCTAAACCAGCTCTCTTCCAACTCTTATTTTCTCCCTCCTCTTAGTCTTTAAGAAATTGCTCTCAAAACCATGACTCTTCATAAATTTTCACAACAAGAATTCAGAATTTATGTGAAAGAAAAACAAGGGGGGGAGGTATCATTCCAAATATTGCTTTAGTAGCTTAAAATGAAAATGCCTGAGCTTCTTCCTCCTCTCTATGATTCCTCACAACGAGGAATCATATTTCCCAGCATATCCCTCCTGGCTCTAGGGAACATATGAATGCATAGCAATAAAAGCGAGTTTATTGTGGAGACAATCTCAAATCCATTTTAGTATGCTTCTTAATTAACATTACAGTGAGAGAACAGAGGAAAAGGAGAGGACGGAAGAAGGAAGGATTTACAAGTTCCAGCACTTTCGCAACAAATAGGACACAACACTGTTTATAACAAATGAGCTTATTTTTCTGGTATAGTCTCTAATTGTGCATCCTATTTTCTAACCAAATTATGGGAATCTATGGCCGCCAGACTAAACTCCCCTGAAAGTCTACAAGTATATCTCTAGCTGTGGCTAGTGCTGTGATGTTTAATCTTCACTGATACTAATACTTTTATCTGAATTCTTTAGTCACATTGTAAATGACTTCATTATTCATTATATATAGTATATCTATCTATATATATATATATATATACATAACTGTAATTAAAAACCTAGGCCCATTGATTGCCTTTGCTTTTATTCTTGATTTGGCCAAATTGCAAATATTATAATTAGATGCATTGAAGTAATGTTTTATTTTTAATTTAATTTATTCATTTATTTATTTTTTATTTCTGTTGCTTTTTTGTGTGTGTTACTGGAGACAAAATTATCTCTCCCTCTCATGCTTGCTAGGCAGACACTCTACTCCTTAAGCCATGCCTACTGTCCCTTTATCACTGGTTATTTTCAGTGTAGGGTCTTGGTGTATGTCAGGACTGGTCTAGGCTGTGACCCTGGACTTGAGCTTTCCCCAGATCCTTTAGTCAAGTTCAGTGGCATCAGCGGCAGGTATCTGCCAATGAACCCAGACACTGTGTGCTTCCTTTGTACTGAGACAATCGTTGCATAGCTCATATATCATTATTTGCTGGGGCTGGCCTCACACCCTGATTCCATGATGGATGTCCATATCCCATGCAGCTAAGTTTACAGAATGCAACCACTCAGTCCCCCTGGAGTGGTGTTTCTCATGTGAGGAGTATGTTTAGCCTTTTCCTCCATGTAAACATCAACTATCCTTAAGAAAAGACCATTGTTGTAACTGGCCAGGAAAGGAAGGAGAGATGGGAAGAGGAAAGGAAGGAAGGAAGGAAGGAAGGAAGGAAGGAAGGAAGGAAGGAAGGAAGGAAGGAAGGGAAAAGAGGGAAGGAGGGAGGGAAAAGAGGGAAGGAGGGAGGGAGGGAGGGAGGAAGGAAGGGAGGGAGGGAGGAAGGAAGGGAGGGAGAGGGAGTGAAAAGGGGGGAAGGAAATGAAGCCAGCGGACAGTCACCCTGCCAATTCCCTTGCAGCGTCAGCATGACCACGTTCTCCACGCTGCTGGCCCTGGGAATGATGCCCCTGTGCCTCTACATCTACACCAAAATGTGGGTTGACTCCGGGTCCCTCATAATCCCCTACGACAGCATAGGTAAGTGGATCTGCCGTGGGGCCGCCGACTGGCACCACAGATGCCATGGCTGCTCCTGCAGATTGAACAGCGGGCCGGCTGCACGCCTGTGCAGGCATTGCACTGGGGGCACTTCTGCTGGATTCCAGTTTTGTTGTAAAGTCCTCTTGGTATTTCCTTGAGTGTTGGCAGAAAGTGAGTTGCAAATTTGGGTCCTACGAGAGAACCTACTTTTCCTGCACTCGCATCTGTGTGGGATAGAAGACAAGGTGAGGGTCTGCTATGGATCTCCATGGTATCCCGAGGAAGCTGAAGCTGGGGACCCCAGTCTCCATCCAGTCCTCATCCACAGATAACTAACTCATGATCATGGCAATCTGAACACTCCAAGAAACACCAACATAAATAAAAGTCGCACAATTTCAAAGCAGAGCACCAGAGAACCGTCATGACAGAAACAGTGGAGGCCAGCAGCTGACGCAGATGGGTTGTTACCTTCCACAGGGAGCCCCATCTCGGAACAGAAGTTGACTTAGTGGCTCGGTCTGTATTCATACCCGTAAAGTCACTGTGGCTCTGTCTACTATTCATGTGGACTCTTAGAAGGCACCCCCACTCTTCTCCTAAGAGAGCATTTTTTTCCACTTCTGAGAAAAGTAGGGTGGTGGGTGATGAATGAAGAGGTTGGTACAGATGGCGATGTGGTCAAAGGGAAGACAAGAGGGTCTCTGCCAACGCAAAGGCAGGATTTCCCACAGTCACAAAGAGGAAATGGTTGCTGGGGGACAATATGTAAGAACTGACTACCAGATATGCCACATAGTAAAGAATTAGAGTTTTCTCTCAGATGACCTTGTAAAAGTGTCTTCCTGTGTTGGCTTTCCCATTAAAGGGAGCATATATCCAAGGTCAACTATGCTCCCCTAATGACTCGGGATTTCTCTTGAAATGGAAAAATGGACTAAAATTCTCTTTTGCGTCTAAGAAAGATTGTTTCTGTGATGAACTCTGATTCGAATGTAGACAGCTGAATATGAACAAAGTTTGTGAAAATTGTGACCTGCCTTGTGGTATTTATAGTCTCATTTCTGCCCATTGTTTCTACCACACACATCTTATTTTGAAAAATAGGCTTGGTTGGGCACAAGTAGTTCATGCCTGTGATTGTAGCTCCTCGGGAGGCTAAGATCTGAGGACCACAGTTCAAAGCCAGCCCAGGCAGGAAAGTCTATGAGACTCTTATCTCCAGTGAACCACCAAAAAGCAGGAAGTGGAACTATGGCTCTAGTGGTAGAGTCCTAACGAGTACAAAGCTCAGGAAGACGATCCCGGACCTGACTTCAAGCCCTAAGACTGGCAAAAAACAAAAGTCTTAACTGTTAAACTCTGTTCTGTGTAGGTTCTCTTATCTCCCTGGCTGTTCCCTTCCTTAGCGTTAAAGAGTGGAGTGTGAGCATCACATAGTATGCACTGGGACTGACTGGGAAAATTTTATTGCATAATGTTCACTGACTAAGAAATGCACTTAAGCCTTAAAATATTCTTGTTCATATTCCTTCCCTTCTGGGAAATGTCCCCAGGAGAATACTGAATAATTCTAACTCTAAGCTGGATGATTTAAAGCATAACCTTTAATGTGAATAAATGTTGAAAGGAGGAAAAAAAGGGAAATGACTAAGTACTTGGGAGCAAGAAAAGGTCACTGAAAAAGGAGAGTAAAAAATAAATGAAAGAGGAAGGAAAGGAGAGGGAAGAGGAAGAGAACGAGGATGAGAGGAGGGAAGGAGAAATAAACGGATGGAAGGGAAAGGGATAAAAAGATAAAGATATAAAGGAAAGAAACAGGAAGGGGAAGGAAGAGAAGAAAGGGGAAGGATGTGAGTCACACAGATAGCAACTACGGCTGGCCAAATATCCAAAATATCCTCAAACCTGGCCTTTTCTTCTTGATGTTCCCTGCCCTGTAAAGAGAAAACAAACGTGCCAATGGTTCACAGCATGTCATCGTCACCTTGCAAATGCGGCAGATGATGCTCAGAGCAGTTGGTCCCCCAGGAATCCATGGGCCTGCCCCCACCCCCCACGCTGCTATGTGTGCTGGCACTGGGCACAGGATGGCTTCCACTCAGAGCTCAGGGTAGACCCGTGACCCAGGAATGACCACTGAGCCCCTCAGATGATGACATCTCACTTGGAAGGGTCACTCACCGCTGAAGGCACTAGAAGCAAACCCTGTGGCAAAGTCTTATACCCTGAGTGTCCCCTCAGCGTTGTACCTGTATCACTGCTGGATTTTCACTGGGCCCAGGGACCACCGTTATCCTCTGTTTTATTCATGGTGAAGTGAGCACCGGCGGGTTGATGCTCAGGTTCCAGTTGGAGAACAAAGAAAGGTGGTCTCCAGTCTACCTGACCTCCAGTTCCCCACGTGAAGATGCTCACTGCGCTTCTCTCTTCCTCCTCTTTCACCCACCTTCTGTTCCTCCAGCTTGTGACTTGTCAGCGTGACTAAAACCCATATTCTGGTTTTGATAACACAACTGCAAGGAGATCCATCCTTTGTGATCCATGTAGGAAGACAATTCACACAGATAGCTCCACCATGTGAGGAGGAAGTCAAACGAACAGCCACTGAAGAAGCTGAGTGCCACCGTCCCCACACTCCAGGCAGGAAGGAGCCACGTCTGCCCCGTGGAAAAGAACTGGCAAGATGTCTTTCCCATCAACATCAAATCATTAAAGGGAAAGTCCATGTGGCCCAGCCAAGCCCAGAGAGGAAAGTCCCTTATGCACTGCCTATGCTGACCCTGTCACCATGGGTCACCCTGGCTAGAGAAAAGGGACAGATTCACTATGTTGAAAATAATATTACAAAAGCATGACTACACTTTCTTTTCCATTCAAGCTATGCAATACAAACATTGTATGCAGAACATTTTAATATAAACAAATCTCACAGAATTTCAGGAATAATTCAGAGATCCAAAAAAAAATAAAATAAAATCTCTTCGACCAAATGGTAGGAAGAAAAGATACCTAAGCAGATTTCAGTGAGAGGAAAGGGGGCACATCTTACCTTTCTGTTAATGCTCTTTTTTTAATCCATGTTGTGCTATAATTTTCCTACTACTTCCTTCTTTCTTTCCTTCCCCCTTTGTTTTTTCCAGCTCTTGGCCATTACTTAAGCCTGCTGAGTAATATCTGGACAAAAGTGATTGTTAACATTTATCAAGAATGGTTTTAGTATTATTACATTCATTTTTTCTTTCCCTGTGGGTCATGGGGCTTGAACTCAGCCTGGGCATTATCCCTGAGCTCTTCAGTTCATGGCTACTCCCCTACCCCTGAGCCAAGCCCCACTTCCCATTTTTCTAGAGCTTAATTGGAAATAAGAGTCTCAGGTCCTTTTGTGCCCGAGCTGGCTTTGAACCTTGATCCTCAGATCTCATCCTCCTGAATAGCTAGGATTCCAGGCATGAGCTACTGCACCTGGTTTACAGCTTTGAAATGCAGAATCTGTTCTGCAATCTTTGGTTACTCCATCCCAAAACACTCAATTTCATGATTTCAGTTATTTTCCCAGACTACCTTTAGACAATGTTTGTAGATGGGCATCTAGAATACAGACCTGTAATTTCCAGCCTATTTAAGAGGATGAGATCTGAAGATTGCAGTTTGAAACCAGCCCACATGGAACAATCTACAAGACTCCATCTCCAAAATGTCTAGCAAAAGCAGGACTGGAGGAAGAGACCAAGTGAAAGAGAACCAACCAATCAAAGAAGCCAGTTGACTGTAAGGTCCAGAGTTTAGGCCTCAGTATTTCCAAGGGGGAAAAAAATGTTTGCAAAAAGGAGCCCTTGAAAAGTTAGAAGATGTTGCTGTTCTGTCGTATGAAGACAGCTGTTGGACAAATGTGTATTAAATAACATGGGGAAACAAGCCACGTGTCACAAGAGTGGCAGTCAATTTAATGTGGTGAGGGTAAATTATGAGTCTTTTATCTGGCTGAGTGAGCATGTTGCTGCAAAGAATGATAATCACGCGAGAAGTTGCCAAAGTTATTCTCTCATGGAAAATTTAAAGCCTGATTTTTCAACCTTTTGTTTCACATCTCTGTCACAGACTTGAGGAACTGCGCTCAGTTTTAACCCATCACTCATTGGGCTTCAAAAGTCCTGCAGATCCTCAACAAATTGTCAATATGTTCTTTCATTTAAAGGATACTTCAGTATTTCTTTTATGTCTACTACCATGAAGTAGCTGACAGATATAAAATACTGTCTATGGAAATATCTTTATGAAAAAATATCAGCCACACAGATGCACACACACAAACATGCACACATAGATACATATGTATGTGTACATAGATATATGTGTATACATATGTATATATATATATGCATGCATGCACAAGCATACAAAAATGTGAGCGCATTTTTCTAGAATCTAGAAAGATCTGCAGGGCATGATGAGGTAATCTTATGATCTCAGCTCCACAAGTGGCAGAAGAAAGATAATCAGATTTGAGGCTAGACCTGAGCAACAGAGGAAACCCTCTCTAAAAAATAAACAAAAATGGCCGGGAGTTTGGCCTAGTGGTTAAAGTGCTTGCCTAGCATGCATGAAGACCCGGGTTCAATTCCTCAGTACCACATACATAGAAAAAAGCCGGAAGTGGTGCTGAGGCTCAAGTGGTAGAGCTCTAGCCTTGAGAAAGTCCAAGGACAGTGCTCAGGCCCTGAGCCCACGCCCAGGACTGGCAAAAACAAACAAACAAACAAACAAACAAACAAAAACTAAAAAGGCTGTAGAGAGTAATAAAGAACCTGCCTAGTATGCATGAGGCTCTGAGTTCAAAATCCCCAGTACTGTGAAATTAATTAATTAATGGAATTTAATTTGAAACTAATAGACTTAAGAAGCCAAAATGTTGACAAATTGAAATAAGTATATTGGAAATATAAGGCACTCAAGAAAACTCACTCCAGGACTTACTAGAAGGATTGTATGTGATAAATTCTCTTCTTATAATATAAAATTATTTAATGGAATGGGAAGTGGGAGACAGACGGGTGGGAGAAAGGAGGGAAGTGGGAGGAAAGGGAGGAAGAGGAAAAAGAGTAGGAGGTGAAAGAGAAAGAGGTGGAGGAAAAGGAGAAGGAGAAGCTGAAGGATATGTGTGTATAAGTCTTCATTCTGTTGTGTATGTTCAAGAAATATTAAAATTCCACTTGTACCTTCTTAGGCCATTTACATTTGATTTTTCTCTTTTCATGTTGACCACCTTCAGGGATTTCTCTGGTGACTCTTGTTATTCCTGTTTCCATTGGAATGTATGTTAATCACAAATGGCCCAAAAAGGCAAAGATCATACTTAAAGTAAGTATCCCATGCTACAGGAAGCATGGCAAGATGCTGCCAGTAACAAGATCTGAAATGATAAAGTCATCCAATGTGCTGAATTGTCTCGTTCTCATTGTATCCCTTCCTAGGGGCCTACTGTTAACTAATCATGCAGTCCTTCAGTGTCCTTTCTGACCCCACCATGGGGGTTGATTTCTGTCAGTCTTTTGAGACACCAATCCAAGCATTGCCTCTTGGCTTTACTCTACTGTCTGGTCACAGCATTGCTGTTACCTCTGTCATGTGAGTTTCTGTTACAAAACAGTTAGAAAGTAGAACCTATATTTTTCATGCCTATAATTACATATTCACTTCAATGCCTGGCAATTGGTAGATGTTAAGCATAATTTGTTCCCCATAAGGAACTATATCTTAACTCTATGTAATTTAACTCTATATGTTTAACCTGTATGGCTACAGATACAAATGGTGTAGATAGCTTCTACTACTCCAAGTGTAGATAAAGCTATTGAGAGGGCAGATATAGATAATGAGGAGAAGGAGGGAGGAAAGAAAGAAGGGAGGGCGGGAGAGAAAGAGCTAGATGCAATATTAAGATCTGAGTTCTCAGAGCCCTGTGCTTTCTGAACAAACCACCCATCATTTGGGATAGACTGCCAGTGCTTTTGCTTTTGTAGTTAATTTTTCAGATAAGGTCTTGAGTTTTTGCCCAGGTCAGCCTCCAGCTACAATCAATCCTCCTATCTCTGCCACCCAAGAACATAGACCAGAGGAGTGCATTATCACAAGTGATTCCTAAAATTTGTTTTTAAATGTATACAAAGCATAAGAATGACAACAGTGGCTTATAATTATATGTGCCCTTTGAGACTTCTATAGAACCTTATATCCATTTTCTAATTTCCATAACAATTACAAAAAAGCGGCTAGACCACAGTTTTATCCCCAGATGAAAAAATGAGCATCCAGAAAAGCTGATGGTTTACCAGAGGAGACAGAATAGAAGAAAAAGAATTGGAAACAGAGCCTTCCTCTCTGACCAAAGAATTAGAAAGATGGAACATTATGTTCTGGAAAACTGAGCACGGATGCGAGATTCTTCTATTATTTTGTTAAGTATAGAAACATGGTACCAACAGCATTAGTCCAGTGGCCAGGCTAGCAGCACAGAGAGAAATCTCTGTCCCTTCCCGCATGGGTGGAGATTTGTTAGCCCTGCTCCCTGGCCACTCATCTGGACTCACTGACTTGGGGCTGTGGGCATCTCTTGTACCTTGTTGTTGTTTTTTTTTTCCAGATTGGGTCCATTGCAGGCGCCATCCTCATTGTTTTCACTGCTGTGATTGGAGGAATATTGTACCAAAGTGCCTGGATCATCGAGCCCAAACTGTGGGTCATAGGAACACTATTTCCTATTGCTGGTTACTGCCTGGGCTTTTTCCTGGCTAGGATAGCCGGCCAACCCTGGTACAGGTATGGTACACTGATTAATTGGCCTGGAGATTTTTTATTTGTAGTAGCAGTTACATTCGTTTGCTAAGTTTAGGGTGACAAATCGAGTGGTTCAAACAACAAAGATGTATTATCTGATGGTCAGAATAAAGTTGCTCTAGAGTTCATTTTCTCTGAGAGCCATGAACAAATGAGTTACCATACAAGAAAGAGGTCTCCTGGGCTTGTACAAGGCCATTCTCCAGTCTCCCTTTATCCTCTTCCCTCTGTATGTTTCTAAGCTGAGATTTCCCTTCATATAATGACACTAGACATCCGGGAACCCTAAGGACTTCCTGTCTTGCCTGTGTCCGCAGTGATCTTGTTTCCATGGAAGGCCTCATTCTGAGCTGCTAGGGATCAGGACTTCCACAAGAGCATCCTAGAGAAAGCCATACTCAACCCAGAATTACTGTAAATACAGACGACATGCCCAAAACCCTTCACCTTTAATCACCAATTAGCTCACTCAAAATACAACCATTATTTCCTACCTTGTGGACATCTCCAGGAAGACAATGCTGGAGGCTTTTGTCTTTGGTCCCCTGGAAATCTTCTAAACCACCCCTAGCTACCCAGTGAGGGTCGAGCTGAGCTATTCCATCATGAGGGCTTCATCTTCACTAAGCAGAGCAAGTTTAACAAGTGGTGATTTGCTCCTTGTACTCCATGTGGGTTCCTCTAGCCAGCACCAGGGTCACCTCTCCGTCCAAACATGCCGAGCACAGAGGGAGCCTTAAACCCCTATCTAGGGGTATTTCCTCTCCTACGACTCCACCTCAGCCAACAGACAAGGAGAAAAGAAAGTGTAGAAGTTACCACAGATGTGAGGTTAGTGAAGGAGCACCCTGGGACAGCAGGAAGCAGTGTTGGAGTGACTCAGACCAGGCCACTCACCAGCCATGGGGCCTTGGAGGAGAGACTCGCTTTCCATACAACGGGGATCATCATTTCTGCCTTTCTAGGTTTTGATCAGGATTTAGTCAGATTGTAGGACTGATACTAACAGAGCATTTGAAGATGTTTAGAAAGTCTGCACTGTGCCCTGTGCTCAAGAACATAATTGAGAAGGGTCGTGAGATTCTTTCCTCCTTTATGGAAACACTAGCCATACACTGAAAAAAAAACTGCTACTGTAAGAACTTTAAGCTGAAATTACTTACTAAAATACAGTCTTGCTTTTTAACCCGTCATTTAAAAAAAGAAAAGACAAGGAAGGGAAAAGACACACTGAATGTATACATTCAACACAAAGAGAAATTGGATGGGACACTTGCTCTCAATGCCTCTGCGCTGCAGGCCATGCAATAAGGAAAGAAATCAAGCACTGACACACGCGTTCTCTTGACCCTCCCCACAGATGCCGCACAGTTGCTTTGGAAACAGGAATGCAGAACAGTCAGCTGTGCTCCACCATCGTGCAGCTCTCCTTCACCCCCGAGGAGCTCAACCTGGTGTTTACCTTCCCGCTCATCTACAGTGTTTTCCAGATCGTCTTCGCCGCAATATTATTAGGAAGTAAGGAGTTCTGTTGATCAACTTCCATGGTGACACTCTTCTTGGGGAAACCCTAGAGTAGCTAAAATCGTCTTTTACCCATTCACTCTTTCTAACTGCAAACTGCAAGTAAGAGGAAAGCCCTGGCAGCCCCTTCCGAAAAAGGCAGCTGTGGAGTCAATGTGTTCAGGAAGAGCACTGCCAAGTGGGAAGTAGCAGAGGCTGATGGTGTCTGGAAGTTTCCTTCCTGCAGGAGTTAGGGAGGCATACTGGCCTGTCTAGAAACCTCCTGTGTGTCTTTCCAAAGGCCTCCAGTCTTCTGGCTGGCATTTTTGGCAGAAAGATATTTTTCAGAAAGTGACCTAAGCTAGGAATGCAGATATATGTGTAAAATCCCATTATTTTAGAAAACAGAAGCAAAGGTCAGCCTAAACTCTACACCGACATCCAATGTAGAAAGAAAAATGCTATAGAAATGCTATTTATTGGGCTCGGTTATGAAACGTTTGCCTGTGTACATGTATATGCACACCTAGATTTTAATACCTATGCATTTGAACCAATTTAAACACAAATGACATATCGGGGAGAGTTTTTGATTCCTAATTTTGCTCTACTACAGCACTGCCTGATTCTTTCCATCAGGGCTGCCCTCACTGAAACACTCCCCTGCATTGTCCTTTCCAAAGAGTAATGATGTTTTGTCTTAGCTTTGTTCTGAATTTTAAATTCAGGGCTTCAGTCTTCCTAGGCCAACACTCTACTATGGAGCCATACCTCCAGCCCTGATTTTTGTTTTTTCCTGGCTATTTTGGGTGGAACAAGTTCTCAGTTCCCTACTTTGGGCTTTCTGTCATTGTTGGGTGCATATCTCCACTGTATCAAGCTGCTCCCTTTGTCCATGGAGACAGAACTAACTCAAAAGAGACTGCATAATAAAAGACAGAGTCAAAGGAATGAGGTACAAGGGGATACCAGAAAAATCCAGCACTTTCTCTCAGCATTACCACTAAGTATGAGAACAAAGAAGACATCTTTGTTAAATGTACACAGAGCCAGGAACTATATTTTGGTGACTGAACTAGCAGTTTAACTTTTAAAACAAGGATAGGATAGGAAAGGAACAAATGGAAAGAAGGAAATGAGGAAGGGAAGAAGGGAGGGGGCGAGGGAAGGAGGAAGGAAGGAAGGAAGGAAGGAAGGAAGGAAGGAAGGAAGGAAGGAATAATTACTAAACTAAATCCTTAGTATGAATTGAGGGAATGCCAGGCTAAATAGTTTATAATTGGTGTTGGATTTTTAAGTTAATCACAAGCTCAACTAAATTCAATAATTGATGTCAGGCATGAGTGACTCACACCTACGAACCTAGTTAGTTATGTAGTCCTGAAATGGCTGCTACCAGAGGCCTGCGAGTTCCACGGGAGAAAGGATAGTCGATCACCCCTCTCCTCTGGGAATAAAGGCAGGAGGGACCATGTATGTTATTCTTGACTCCATTCTTGCTGCAAAGCTCCATCAGACCAATTTTACAAACTCTGCTCTGCAGCATGGTGCAAACGTGCTGAGAACAAACATCATGAGAACAAAGTGAAGAACAGTGACTTGGTGGAGGGGGGCTGGGTGTGGAGACCATGCGTTCTTATGCTCGGTGTCACAGCACTGAACTCCAGGAAAGGCCACAGAGGCGTGATGAGCCATGACTGGCTCTGCTCTGCCTTTCTGAAGAGCACCCACCCTGCTCCTCATGAGCATGGTAGAATTAAGGACAGTGTTTGTTCTCACTAGAATAGATGAGAGCTGTAGAGATGGGAGTCTACAGAAAATGTAAAGTCGTATGACCACTTCCAAAGTAATTCTACACCACACCACCTGATAGTGCATTCACCTCCTTTGTATTGCTTTCCAGTTTATGTTGGATACAAGAAGTGTTGTGGGAAAAACGCTGCCACCTTTTCCAAGAGAGAAGATAATGATACAGAGTCCAAGTCAACCTGCCACGAGATAAATGGAGGCTTCCAGCCAGATGAGAAGTAGACCAAAAAAAAACAGGAAAAAGAAAAAGAAAAACAATGCTTTTAAAAAATTCTTAAACTATACAAGATACCATTCTATTTTGGGTGGGATAGCTAGTAGGGAAAAGTTAAAGTGTAAATTTAAATTTGAATTGAACCTGCACATTGGTTTTGGTGCACATTGGTACAGAGTGACTAGTGCTCTAATTGAACAAGCACCGGGTCATATATGAATATGTTCTATACACATATGCACACACATGCACATACGTGCACACACACACACACACACACACACACACACACCACTTACTGGTTGTCTTTGGGATACTCTTTACTATCACTCCAATTCCTTAGGCAATAGGCATTTGCATTAACATTCTCATACACCAGAAATCATCTCTAGTTGACCTTATGATACCCAACACACTATAAATGCTGTGTAAATAGATTTTGTACTTACAGCTTCATGACTAATGACAAGAAACAAAATGTGTATTTGTTCAGTATTTTTTCAACTGTATGCTAACTGTGAGGCTGAGTTATAACCACAAGTACACAATTCACATATGGAGTGCCAAATGTATATAGAGACTGTACATATGGAAACACTGGAAGAGTCTCAAAAAATATGTGTAGACCTAACCTAGTTTGTGTTGTGACACCGAGACCCCATCACAACTACACTGTATTCTAATATTTAATCTTATAAATTATGAAAACTTTTTGTATGTTAAAATAGATATAAATTATACTTATAAATGAGTTTTTCCTCAATATTTAAGATTGTAAAAAATAATGGAAATGAATTTACTCAGCTGACATTTGTTATTTTGAAAACTGTGCAAACTATTTATTTATACAGTTTCATTGTATAGTATAAGCAAATATCTGACTTCCTATTTTTAAAAAATCAAAGCCTGCTCCTGTAATAGGCCAAAAGCAGAAATGAAAGACAAGTGTTATAAATAGAATTCAGTGATGAAATTTGAATGAAGATTATAAATTAGCATGGCTATCAGACACCTGTTTCCTTTCTATCCAAAGTTTGCTTACACCCACTATATCTTCCTTGTGAGAAAAAAAATACATGAGAGAAATCATGAATGAAACACATGCAGAAAGAATTTTTTTCCTTGTTTGTTTTTACCTTTTGTCAGCTTGAACTTCGATTTTCTGGCAGTTAATTGGAGATAAGACTTTTTTGTGCTGGGGCTGGCTTTGAATCACAGTCCTCAGATCACAGCCTGCTCAGTAGCTAGATGTGAGCCACCTGCACCTGGTACATTTTTTTCAAGAAGTCCTACCTCAGTTTGCATCAGAAAACACACAGGAGAGAAATTGTATGAATGGAACAACTGTGGAATGTCCTTTACCGACAATTCATGGCTCTGTACTTAGAAAACACAGAAGAGAGAAACCTCATTCCTATAACAATGGAGGAAAACCTTTCATCTGGAAGACACACCTCAGTGTTCATCAGAAAAGTGATTCAGACAGAAGAAAAGTAGCAAGCAGAACAAATGTTCAATGACTTTTAATCAAGAACACAGAAAGCATCGGTTTCTTCCCTACACCCCTAACATCACCTACATATGTGTGGTCCATTAATTGGAGATAAGAGTCTCTTGGTCTTTAGTGCTGGAGCTGTCTGTGAACCTCAATCCTCAGATCTCAGCTTCCTGAGTAGCTGGGATTACAGGCGTGAATCACCGGGCCTGGCTTGTCTTCACACCTTTTATCCCCTAGTTATTTCCTGAAACATGCAGAGAACATGGAAGGACACACAGTTGGGGATACATTTTCTTTGTGGGTTGATACAAGTCTGGGCAGCTGGAACTCCCACCCTAGGCACCGTTCTTAAGTATTTTTGCTCAAGATTAATGCTCTATCAATTGAGCCACAGCTTCCATTCTGGTTCTTTGGTGGGTAAATAAAGATAAGAGTCTTAAGATTTGGATGAGTAACCCCAAAAATGACTTGTTTTTCCTTTGATTGAATTAATCACTAGTGATGCATTGCTTGTGATTATTTACTCTCACCCATTCTGGTTTTTGTGTGTGTGTGAGTTACACTAAAACACCATTATGGATAAAAGAAAGATACAAATTCTTCCAAATGATTTGAATGTGGAATCCAAATCCTAAAGAAAGAGCCGTTCAGTCCCGCCCGTGGGACTTGGTGAAGTGGAATGCAATCAGATACCACAATGGCTATCCAGTTCCCATGAAGAAGGACGAGCAGGAGGTGGAAGGGAAGAGCCAGGGGAGCAGGAGCCCTGGGGAAAATGGGCTCCCACGAAGTGGGCATGGGTGGAAGGTGGTGAGAAACACGACAGAACCCCGGCTCCAGTGTTTGGAGTGGGAGGCAGCGTCGGATAAGTGGCCTCAAGCTTCATGGCTGGTGAGAGTGGGAGGCTCTCAGTTCTGGGCTATAATCTCCTTTCCTCTTCTTCATTTCGTGTAGAGAGACACCCATGTTCCGAGTTCCGTCCTCAGGGGTTCCACCCTATATCCCCTCGATGCCTTCTTAGCCTCCTGGAGTCCTTCCAAGCATGTTGGCTTCAAAGGACATGTCACCTGGCCTGTGGATGATGTGAATTCAGGTCCTTGTGGCACCCAGGAAAGTTGCAGGAGCAGGAATTCAACTTTGTTCTTTTTATTTGAAAAGCTAATTAACTAAGTATTGTATTGCCTCTGTATCATATTCAATGAATGTTTTATCATAAAGCTTGAATAAATGATGATAATTTTTTAATGTCTAGTCCACTTGAGTCTCTGTGAGTGCCGTCAAGATGTCCTTGCAGTCAGTTCTAGATCTAAATAAGGTGCTGTCTTTCAACTGTTCTTTGGAAAGTGCCTACAAAGAAGCTCTTAATTAAATACTTTAATAATTAGGTCTCCCACTGATAGCAAGTGAGGATTTCCCCCAAGAAAATCAGACAGAAGAAACATTAATCAAAGGCTTTTAAAAGTGGTATGTCAGCGATAGCTGATTTAAAATATTAATAGGAGATCTTCATTTTCTCATAAAACCACCACCCTCTATGAGATGATGAGACAGATATATTGGCAAAGATGAATGTATGCATACAGAGAAAGAGAAAGACAGGGAGAGAATGAAACAGAGAGATTTTGATTGGTAAGCACATAGATTGAAATGACAATTGAATACCTTCTGGATAGAAACTTTGCTTAACTCCTCAAAGCCATCACCTTTCTCCATCGAGGAGACATCCAGGAGAGTCTCATTGCCTTCTAGAAGTGAACAACTCATCCCCTTTGGAATATTGGATAGTCTATTGCTTCTCAGCCCTATACTACTTCAACACCCATACAAGTTTAGAACAAATCTACATACTAAGGAACAAGTACTCACCCATGAGTATTCATGGAATTGTCCAGAGGATACGCAGGCATGGATAATGGAAGCAGTTTCTATCTCATCATCATTCATACATTTCTTGCCCAAAGTGCCTGGCTTATTGCTTGAGTTGTATAGTTTCTTCCTCTCCCTCTTCCTTCTACCTCCTCCTTCTTCCTTTCTAGACTTCTCCCCTCACTCAGGGGGGATCAGGGGGAAGTATCTTATTCTCTGAATATTTACTGTCACTGTGAAGCATTGGCCCAGGGTGGAAAAACAATTTAAAATATTGATAGCTAAGAAAAAATTTCATGGATTTCCCAATTGTACACAAATTTATTGAAGGACTGAGAAAATGGGGGGAGGGGGAATGTAGTGGTAAAGTGGCTAAAAACACTAACCCCAGCTCCTCAGGAGGCAAAGAATGGGAGGACTGTAGTTAGAGGCCAGCCTGGCCAAAATGCTAAAGACTCTAAATCAACAAATAAGCCAGTCATGGTATAAAGTAGGCCTCTCAGGTATAAAGTAGGCCTAGGTAACACTGTTATTTTAGTTAAGACCCAGGCAAAAATGCAAGACATTCTCATAAATAAAAAGGGAGAGACAGTAAGAGGGTAAGATGTATGGCACAAGTAGAAGACCTTACCAGAAAGCATTTGGCCCTAAGCTCGGGGGGGGGGGGGAGAGACAGACAGACAGACAGACCAGAAAAGGCAGGGAGAGGGAGGGAGGGAGGGAGGAAGGGAGGAAGGAAGGAAGGAAGGAAGGAGAAAGTTTCATGAACTACCATTTATCTTGATGTAAATTTTATATTAAAACTTTTTCATTTTGGAAAAATAAGCAAGACAGGTGTTTTGGTTGTGTTGTAATATCTAGAATCCAGAAACACTAAGAGGAGGGAAGGAGGGAAGATTTTTCATTAACCTAATGGTATTTTTCCCAAACAAAGCACCACCACTGAGGCATTCCTGAGAAGACACTCAAAGAAGAATCAGTTAGAAGAACAAATTATTGTTTCTTCTTAATAAAAAGAAATAGTAAAAGTGAAAATAAGAAAATATTCTTTTCCTTCATGAGATCCAAAAGTATGCCCAGTGACCAAGCTTTGTCTATCTACTTTAGAATTGGGATTCAGAGGTAGAAGCCCTCATCAATATATTTTTTAGAACTTAAAAATGAGGTCAGACTCTTTTTCTGATAGAAAGTATAATTTAGCTAATTGACTTAACAAGGGCTCTGGCTTTGCAAATTAAGAAATACAAATGGTTTATTTTAGAAATTAAATGAGTTCAATGTGCAGCTCCTAGGTTTTAGAGAATATATTTAAAAATGGGATCATGTAAAGAGCACATTATGAAGTAATGGTTCTAAAATACATAAAGAACTCAAAACTCAATTAGGAGTCAAGCCACCTATTCTTTAATGAGCAAAACCATGTGAGTAGACATTTCAGCAAGGAATGATAATGGAAGCAAATAGGTTTGGGAAATAAGTACCCCAAAAGATGCTCAGAAACCTAAGAGACAGATACACGCAAATTAAACACACCGTACCACTGGCATGTGACTAACATGAAAAAAAATTGTTACTGATGGCAGATGATGACAAACAGCAAACAGCAACTCTCGCTGGCATCTGGGCTATCAATCATCCCGTGGATTCTTAGAAAATTAAACACACACTAACTGTATGACCCAAGCGATTAGCTGGTATTATCTCAAATTGAGCAACCAAAAGCCACCCAGGAGCCAAGATTCTATGGAGGAGCTGATGGTGAGGAAGCTGAGAGGCACAGAAAAGCCTCTAGTTCTCCGCTTGGGCAGCTACTGAGCTCTGAACATTTGTTGACAGTCACACAGCCCTACCTTTAAAATTAGTGCTTCTTCTTCTATGTAAAATTTGTCATAATCAGCCTGGTTGAAGATTCTATTAGCCAAGATATAGCCAGCAAATTTATCCAATATGTTTCTCTTTTGAACCCTTTCAGAGAATTCTAAATTAAATTTGGAGCCTCTCAAGGCAGAGCAACAGACTCAAAGAGCTATTTAATAAGACTAGTAAATCCTCTCATAGCCAACTTCCCAGAAACCGAAATGGGAAATGACTTCAGTTACAGAAATGTTTTTGAAAGATCCATATTTTCAATTCTTTGTTTTCAACAACACCGAACAAAGTTTCCATCAGTTTGTTATGATGCTCGCATTCAAAATCTCTTTGGATGACAGATCACAATGAGATAGGTTTTTTTTTAAATAAATAACTTGGAAAGAGTTCTAAGGAACAGTATGAACCAAAAATCTTCCTTTGTCATCTACCTCTCTATGTCAAAAAAGGTTTTTCAGCAGTAAAGCATACTTTTAAAAGAAGAACAAAATATTAAAAATCTGTCTCAGCTTTGTCCAAAAGAAATTCACTCTTTATCTGACTTATGTAACTGTAACCCTTCTGTACATCCCCTTTTAATAACAATAAAAATTTAATCTGTTCCATTCTAACAATAACAGAAAACTGTCACATAATGCTAACAATGCTCAAAGCTTTATTCTAAGTCATATATATTCTAAGTCATTTAGCTCCACAGTAACTGTGTACTGTTAGCCACTTTTACAAATGAGAGAATTACAGGGAAGTAAAAAAAAACCACTTTCATGTGGCCAAATTTGAGATCAAGAAGTATAGCACTAGATTCTATAGTTGATCACTGTGTTAATTGATCACTGTGTTTAATGCATATTCTCCACCCGCAGACACACGAAGCATCAGATTCATGACTACATTACTGTAGAATAACATTTTTAAATGGAAAAGGAGATTCAAATATATATGTGTGTGTATATATATATATCACATCTTCTTGATCCATTCAACTACTGAGGAGCAACCAGATTGGCTAAAAATCAAAGTTGTTTTTTATCTAAAGTTCTGTGCTGTTGACTTGCACTGTTCTGCTAAATATTGCATTTAAAAGCCTGATCCAGCAAAGAAAGCCAATTCTGAGAATCGGTCATTGTCCTTCTTGGGAATAAAGTAGATACAAAAGAGTGGATATATATGTGCATGATTTAAAAAATAGCATCATTATTTAAAATAAAAAATAGTATTGCAGAATGTTTAATGTATAAATAATTTGGCTATTGGCCCACTGGCAGTTTTAGCTGATTTAGGAGTCACAGAAGATGAATGAAGTCAAAAGTTGTCATGGGTACACTTTCCTCAAAACAAAAGTTCAAAAAGAACAACTTAAAAAAAATAAATATGATTCTTCCCTTTTGCTACTGCAGACATACTGCTGTTTTTTATGTCTCATAGAACGAAGGCACATTATAAAGGTGCTAAGCCATATCATTAATATCAGTCCTCTAAAGGAATCAGTGAAGAATAACAGCAAAAGGAAAAGAACTGAAAAAAAAATGTTACCTGAGGAAACAAATTGTTATTTTATTTATCTCCAAACTTAAATCCATGTAAATGGAAATGTGAAACCATCTGGTAAGGAAATAAGGCTATATGTTGATTTTTCAATCATTTTTCTTTTCTATTATATGATCTGTGAGAACCAAATAAAATCAATGGGGAAAATGAGTATCATTAGAGGAAGCCCACGAGGAATGTGAGTCCCCAGGGCCCATGCATTTGGGGTGTGGATAGACGGGAGGAACAAGCCTGGTTACTGGCTCTATAGCTTCTTTCTTCCCCCTCCTCTCATGAGTCTTTGCTCCTAGGTAGGCCTTCCATGATGGACACCCACCGTGTTCCAAACATCTCAGCATTCACTTCAGTGCCCTGCTCCAATCCCACCTCCACCGGAATGGCATCTTCACACCTACCTGTGTCCTCAGGTCGTCATGTGGCCCAGTCAAGACAATTGCACAGAAGGAGAAGTTTCTTTAGGGAGATCCAGGTAGGGCTGTGGGTATTTATTTTTGTTGTTGTTTGATGATGATGATGATGATGATGATGATGAAATCATAACAGTAATAGAGGCTAACATTTTTCCTATCCCACATTTGTCTGCCTTCCGGTCAAAAGGCTTCCTTCTGCTGCTCCACCAGGAAGGAAGAAACAGAACCACATAGACACCAGCTCCAACCCCTGAAGCATGGTCAACAGCTGCCTACCTCTGGACAGATGGTAAAACAAACACCTACTTTCTATCGCTGCTGTTGGAGACAGACATGATTACTTAACATGATTAAAATGATTAAAAACATTCTTAAAGACTGCGGTCCCTTATGACTGAACGGATAACTGGACCAGTCTAGCATGTAGACACATTCACTAAAGCCCAATGAATTGGTGAGGATGAACAACAACAACAACAAAAACCATAAAGGAGTGAAGGGAATGTCAAGACATTTCTCTATATCTGTATTTTTGCCTGGGGAAGAAATGGAAACTTCCAGAAAGGCAATGACTGTGACATTTAATTTGCCATATATCTTATTATCACAAAAGAAGATTAATACATACTTGTGAAATTGAGGATATTGGCCCTGGATCAGATTATGAAAAGTGTTGCTCATTTTCAAGCCAAAACAATCTTCCCCATAGACATTAATTTAAAAGTAATTAACACAGAAGTTACAGATAGAGAGACTAGGAATAATTTTATTTTATTACCGGGTAGTTACTGTCAAGCTCTGTGTTGGAAATATTTCATTTTGTATTTACCACTCTGATAATTAGTTTTATTAACTCTCCTCAGACAACACAAATTTCTTCAAAGGGTAATTACATTACTGGATGCAATGAAAATGAAATCCTCTCATAATAACAATCAAGATGAAGAAGGACAGAAAAGTAAAGGAGAAATTATGTTATTCTAATGTACAGTCACATTTTAAAGCTTTCAAATTTATACTGATATACTTCCAACTGTACATGAAGTTACTACTCAGTCTTTTCTAAAACCTTTGATCAAATCTCCATTAGATTCGTGTAGTTGAAGCACTCATTAATTTAACTCAACCAAGAACAACAAACTCAATATCAGTAATATCTGGATAATCGAGTGAATGTAGGTCAGAGTCTTGTGAATATACTAGAATGTCACACTTTTTCATTTGCACCTGGCTAGAATTCTAAAGTACTGTGTTTCTCGTGCCATGGTGTTGAATATGCCGCATGGAGTACAAACGGCTGAAGTACTATCAGACACAGCACTCAACTTGACGACCCACTGTCAATTCTCATCATGTGAAAGGTCGTGAGGGAATCACCACATTTTAATATAGAATCTTACTACCTTTGATTCCTTAATTCCCGACAGTCTTCTTCACCTTTCCCAGCTCTAGCTTCTCTACTTCTATGTGGAAACTTGATCTCTTTCTTCCTCACCTGAAGAGACTGCCATTGAACCCGATAAATTTCTTCAAGCCCAACACAGAAGACTCCCTGTGATGCATAACAGGCTCCTCCAGAAATTATTCCTTACCAACTACTAAGTAGCCTTCCCAGAGTTCAGCAAAATCAAGCACCAGATAGCCAATACTCAAAGGGGTAAGGTGGCACCAGAGGAAACAAGTGAACAGGAGAAAAGCGGGGAATGCAGTCAAAAATCCACTATATTTCCTACAAAATTCAGAAGGATGAGGGAAGCGGGGGGAGGAAGAGTAGGGCATGGATGGGCGAGAATGTTGAAAGGGGTGACGTTGATCAAGATAATATTTTAGGGGCCAGGAGTTTGGCCTAGTGGTTAAAGTGCTTGCCTAGCATGCACGAAGACCCGGGTTCGATTCCCCGGTACCACATACATACAAAAAAAGCCAGAAGTGGTGCTGAGGCTCAAGTGGTAGAGCTCTAGCCTTGAGAAAGCCCAAGGACAGTGTTCAGGCCCTGAGCTCAAGCCCAGGACTGGCAAAAAAAAAAAGATAATATTTTATTCATAGATTGTGTTTTATTCATAGGTGGCAACTCCTCTGTAAACTTAACAGTAATTATTTTCTTCCTTTTTTTCTTTTTTTGCCAGTCCTGGCGCTTGAACTCAGGATCTGAACATTGTCTTGGGTTTTCTCCAGGCTAGAGCTCTACCACCTGAGCCACAGTACCACTTCCAGCTTTTTCTATGTATGTGGTAACGAGGAATCAAATCAGGGTCTTCATGCATGCTAGGCAAGCACTCTACCACTAGGCCAAACTTCTGGCCTTAATGGTAATTTTTTTTTAAGCAGCTTATTGGCATGTAAGAAAGGAGACCATTGAACCCAGTTGAAGTTGTGTTAGGAAGCAGGGAGAGGGGTGAAGGAAAGAGACAGAAGGTTTAGGGTCATTGGAAACATTGTATATGTATGTGAAAACTTCACAACATAACCATGTACATCTAATAGAAGTTGATAAAATAATAAAGGATGAATACTGTAAAGTTAGAGTAGGATTTTGAAAAGTAATAAATAGCATTTGACCAAATAACAAAGTACATCATTCTGATTAAAAATAAATAACTAGCTGGGCATTGGTGATTCACACCTGTAATCATACCTATTGAGGAGGTTGAGATCTAGGGATCACCATTAAAGCCAGCCTGGGCAGAAAAGCCCCGATGAGACTCTTATCTCCAGTTAACTACTCAAAAACTGGAAGTGGCACTGTGGCCCAAAGTGGTATAGCATTAAGCTGAAGAGCTCAGAGACAGCACCCAGGCCCTGAGGTCAAGTCCCACAACCGATAAATAAATAAATAAATACACAAATAATAAGTAGTCTTCCAATGTTTAAGGCCAAACATGTAAGAGTAAAGATCACTTGTCCAGGATCAATTAATATCCCTAAAAAAATTATTGCATCTTATATGGCAGGAACCTGATATTTCTAAAATTCTATACATTATGAAATTTTCAGAGTCTGACACTTCCATCCTCAAAATTCTGATAGTGTTTATTATCCACATAAACATTTGTATTTCCAAAAGCCTTGTCTTGTTCATTTCTCTTTCTCATTCTGCCTAGTTAGAATAGTAATGAATAACGAGTACTTTAGAATATCATCAGTCTTTAAAAAGTAAAAGTTTATTTCTTTTCCAAGATATCTAGGAAAATTCTATTATACTTATATTTCAAATAATCATTAGCCATCCAGCATATGATATCACAAATTACAAAATATGTATTTTCTATATAGTCACAAGTAGCCATTTATTACAACTATTTGCATTTATATATTATTATCCACAGCACATGTTTCCTGGCCAAATACATATGTGTGTATATATACTCATATATATAAACATATTATGTGTGTATACTACATATAGATATGCGTATGTTTGTGTGTATAAACTGAATTGAATGCTTCACTAAATCATAAAATTCTTGGCAACTCTTTTTTTTTTTTCTTTTGCCAATCCTAGCCTTGGGCTCAGGGCCTGAGCACTGTCCTTGGACTTTCTCAAGGCTAGAGCTCTACCATTTGAGCCTCAGCACCATTTCCAGCTTTTTTCTATGTATGTGGTACCAAGGAATCGAACCCGGGTCTTCATGCATGCTAGGTACTCTACCACTAGGCCAAACTCCCAGCTGGCGTAGTGTTTAATTTTATGAGGAACTGCCATCCTTATGCAACCGTGTTCACTGCCAACATTATTTACCATAACCAAGATATGGAAGCAGCCCAGAATGTTTCTCAATGGAAAAATATATACACATAATAAGATTCTACTCATCCATCGGAAAGAATGATGTTGTTCCATTTGTAAGGAAATGGAAAGACTTAGAAAAAAATTATATTAAGTGTGGCAAGTCAGACCCAGAGAAACATACATTGCAGGGTTTCCCCCACTTGCGGTAGCTAGAATGGCCTATAAATCTACAAGTAACCCCACTGGGTGGTAAGCAAGGGTTATAAATGAATTAACTGGCGCATACTAGACTCTGTGGAGGGTGCGTATAGTCCAATTCTTTAAAAAGAATATGTCAAATCTCAACAAAATAAGTACCAGGAAATGGGTACTTGCAAGAGGGAAAGGTGGCACCAAGGAAAGAAGGGTAGAAGAAGGAAGGGGGAGGAGGAGGGAGGAGAATGCTGGCAAAGATTCGTTGTCTATACCACAGACTTGAGAAATATAAGGCAAGTAGTGGGTCAAAGTGGGAGAAGATGTGGAAGTGGTAACACAGGTTAAGCTACATTGTACACATAAACTGCCTTGTTAAATGGCAAAAAAGCAATATGTAACCTAAAATTACTACAATTATAGGAAGGGGTGGGTTGGGAGGGGTGGGTGAGATTGTTGACAGGACAGACAATGACCAGGATGCACTGCATTCATACGTGAGGCAACACCCATGATGCTGTTTAAGAGATGATACTGTTTGCCAAAGGGAAAACTTGTGATTACTCTTCTGTGTGTGTGTGTGTGTGTGTGTGTGTGTGTGGTGTGTACATGCATGTGCATGTGTATGAGTAACTGCAAGTTTCCCACATCAACAGAATCTTGATATTTATGTCTAGCATGTTTTCTGTGAAGAAGAAACACTCTTCTTCTAATGTCTAGTTGCAATTAGAACTTCCATGAATGTCGCTTTCCCTGCTTTATGCCACTTTTTCCCCTAACTAATCACAAAAAGCCAATGCTAGTAAATAAACCTGGCTCAGCAGCTTCTTCCCCAAGGTAAGTGCTTTGTCTCTGCCCCACCCTTTCTACAAGCAGTTTTTACAAGGACGTAGGCATTTTATGATCTTGTAAGAAAATTGTATTACATCTAATGATGGGCTGTGCATCACTCATGTACCTAGTGTTCTGTTTATTCCACATTCCATCTTATCTCTGTTTATGACTATTTTATTGTCATGGGAATTACTAAATCATAAACCTTAGAATGAAAATGTTCTGCTTAAAAATATTCGTCATGTCATGTCATTACACCCATTCTCTGAATGTTTGTAATGCATGGAATGTGAGGTAATGCAGCTCTCCCTTCTATCTCACATAGCATAGTTGCATTTTACCCTCTCTTCCATTTCTCACTAATAGTCCTGTATGCTTAGCAAAGAAAGAGTACTTCACTCACCGAGGGTACTTAATAATACTTCTAATCCTTGCTTTTGCATGTCTGGACAATTAAAACAGCTGCTTAGTTTCTCCTATTCTAATCTCTTATTCCTCTAAATTCTTATGCACCCAACACTTGACAGTATGCCCAGTATATATGAGGACTCAGCAGAATTTGTTCAGGGAAGTTATAAATGAATTAGCTAAGGGATAAATATTGCATCATACGATATGCCTTACCCGTTGATTACATCATAGTCACTTCTATCTTAATGTCTCCTCATCCAAGTTCCAAAGTTGTCTGTAATCTGACTCTGATTTTTCTCCACTATTGCCAAACGATTCCATTCTTTCTGGTAGATTCCTCCAAGAAAACCAGACTCAGACTCCTAGCTCTGAGAAGCACATTGCCTACTTTTCACACATGCAAAATTCACCCTATTATTTCCACAAGTAGATGTCTAAAATGACTTGTGTCCCTCATTAGCCTTCCATCCTCTCTGAATTTCTAGAACATTCTGTGCACAATCGTAATAAATTTTGGCATTCTAATCTACAATGTCACTTCACTATGGCCTGCACATACATCTGTTTCCCTCAGCAAGATTTACATAATCATGGATGACTGAAACTATATCTTTAGGTCTTTGCCTGGCTAGAATCAGTGATTTAAATGATTTAGTATTTTTTTACTGTTTGCATACTTCACTTTTTCTTTTGTATAGTTCCTTAAAGAATAAAAATGAAACAAACTTTAAGGTAAAACAAAATCTGTTCATAACAGTCTCCCAAAATGAAAGAGAGCTACATCTTCAATACCAATTTACTAACATGAATCATGTGGCTCAAAAGGAGATCTCCCTGAAAGCTTATATTTATAGCCATGCAATGGAGAGAATTAGAAGCAGAGTATTTTCCTTTTGACTATTGCTTCCTGAAAGTCACAAAATTGGCTTACTGACTCTGTTCATTGGAATTTATTTGAAATAGGAGAAATACATACACATTGTCTTATATAATAAATGCCTGAAGGAATTTATTTGAAGGATTTTATGCAGTTAAGTATAAAAACAATCTCTACAACCTGTTTCTTAAAAGCATCTAGTCAAAAGAAAAACAATTATCAAGGATAGAAATCTGATAGAAAGAACAAACCATATAATTTTCTGATGAACACTTGTTCCTGTATCTCAGAAGTTGAAAATGCTCTAATTGGATAAGTTTCAAAGATAAGAAGACTGGCTGAAGATAAGAGCTTATTTTTAATCCTTAAATAACTGGTAAGCATTTCATAAAGTATTAAGTATAACAAAAGAAAGAGCTCATATTTGTTCAGCTCAGGAAAATGGCCCTGCTGCTCAGGAAATCATTTCCAATTTTTAATCTTTGTTTTTTAGATAATTATTTCAGTATTCATTTCTCTTGAGTGGTTTATAACAAAGTAAAGACTTTGAGGAAAGATCGCAGATTACAACCATGACTATGCAAACAGAACCAAGCTCAGGCCATTGGACTCTATGAACTGTACATCTCCCTCCCCTGAAATCTGTCTCCATCTTCCATTTTGGGTGGGTCATTTGGTTCCGAGTCTTATCCTGTGCCACTTCTCCAGAAAATTGCCCTCCATTATAAGGCAATCCACTTGAGATTTTGCAGTGATTTGTCCCACATGCTTAACTAGCTGCCTTCACTGAGCCACCTCCATCTCTCTCTGGCCTAGGATATCCATCTTGAGTTCCTCTCCCTGCCCTTCAAGGCCGCACACAAGCCCTGCCTCTCTTGGCCCAGCCCCCCCTAGTTACAAGACTCTTCTGAGCCATCCCTCAAGTAGCTCTGCTTGATTTGGAACAGAACATGAGCGTGATTAAAATAATGACCTCTGTTCTAATTTTCTCATTCAGTTTGATCAGTTTCTGTTTTAAGTTTTGGCTTAACTTTTAACTTACTTTTATATTTGGAGCAGTCCTAGGGCTTGAACTCAGAACATAGGGTGTTGACCCTGAGCATTTTTGCACTACACTAGCACTTTATACTTTCGCCACAGCTCTTCTTCCACCATTTGTATTATTAGTATTTTGGTGATTTATTCGAGATAAGAGTCTCACTGACTTTTCCAGACTAGCTTCAAGTGGTGATTCTCGGATCGCAGTCCCCTGAGTAGCTAGTTACAGGCATGAGCCAATAGCATCTGGCTTTCCAGATCACGTACATAGTGTACATTGAACAAATTTTCTCCTCCACTTATGCCATCCCTCCTCTCCTTTTTTCAAATAACAATTGGTGGATTTTGAAGGATATTATATATTCCCCGCTGATACTCATTCCCATTGCTGTTAATGTGGTTCTCATCATTTTAGGTCTATAATCTCCAATAAAGTAAGAACATGCAATATTTGGCTTACCTCAGTCTATATTATCATCTCCAGACCCATCCATTTTCCTGTAGTCTATCTGATCCCAAGGTAATAAAACATTAAAACAATACCAAACACATGCAGACTGGCAGTTTTCTTAAAGGCTGAGTGGGTTGTTGACAAATAACTAGTGAAAATCTTATAATCTAGCAAAAATTAAAGCAGAACATTTGGAATGTTGAAAAAGGTGACTCTGATCCACATGCATTGTATGCATGAAGTGTTTCATTGAATGACAGCTTCTTCGAACAACCACTCAAAGATTTTATAAATGCGTGTATTTATATATGAACACAGCACATTTTGGAAGAGAGGTACTGATAGAGAACAGTTCATAGCTCTGAGTGCCTAAATCAGAACAGAGATCTCAACTCACGATGTACCTGAAGCACCAGAACAAGCCAAAACCAAAATTAGCAAATGGAAGACTAAAGATAAGGGCAAAGTTTAATAAATCAGAAACTAAACGGGAAAAATTTCAAGGAATCAATGAAACAAATTTGGGTTTTTTGAGAGCTAAATAGCCAATCTACTAAAAATGTAAGGGGGAAGACCCCCAAATAAAAAGGTTACAAATGCATATGGAAATACAAATGACAATGAAATCTATTATATCATTAGAGAATACTCTGCAAACCTCTATTCAAACTAGAAACCTGAAAGAAACTGATACTTTCTAAAAACTTAATCTCTCTCAGACTTGAATACTACTTTCTCTGTGCAGGACACTGGGTTATATTGTAAGATTTGCCTATTAACACCAGTAGCTCCATACACATGTACTAAGACATAACTGAGGAACGAGACACTAGTGATTCCTACCTACTTAGGAGGTTGAGACGTGAGGATTATGGCTCAGCTCAGAATTCATAAGGTTCTTCTCTTCAATTAAACACCAAAAAAGCCAGAAGCAGAGCTGTGGCTCAAGCGTTAGAATGCAAGCCTTGAGTACAAAAAGTTCAGGGATAGTATCCAGGCCCTGAGTTCAAGCCCCAGGACTGCCACAACAAAGAAAAGAAATAGCTGAGAACTCAATAATGTCTATTTAATGCACATTGTATTACATTGGCTAGAAACTTCAAAAAGATGCAGTCCATTCACAGCTGTGCCATTTACTACCAATGACATGTGACTTTGGTTTTGCCATTTTCTTGTATCCGCCTCTGTGAAATAGATCTTTTCTGCTATTGGAATAGCAGGGTTGTTTGGTGTGAAGTGATCACCTATCATCTATTACTGGAACAACACCTATGTCTATAATAAGAAACAACTTTTATTTAAGAAATTTTAACTCTACCATTAGACTTCCTGCAGAATTTATTGGCTCATATTACGATATTTTTCTGAAGTCTTTCTTCCAAAGTCATAAAAAGAGATATGGGAAGACAATAAAAAAAACAAAGGTAAAACAACATTTATAATATATATGTTCACTTTTGAACCCCAAAAGAGTGATAACAAAAAATGTTTTTAATCACAAATATCACTTTGTAACCCTTAATGGATCTCTAACCACAATTCTGAATAGTACACTGGATTCCAGAAACAGTGCTACAGCTCACTGTTGTCCAAGTCAAAGCCATTTGACCTTGAGACTCTTGCTTAAGTTGAAATGATCCAAAGTACCTTTAAATCATTTCAAATATAACAAGATCTACTTACTTGACTGTTTTGATTCTGCTTCTCAGTTTGCCCAAAAGACCCTTGAGACCAAACAATGTTCACGTTCTGAGATTTCCATGCTGACAGAACTCTGATTCTTCCATGCCAAAACTATTTAAAAAGCAGGATTTAAAATTTTCCAGTTTGTTTTGACTCACTGGACACAATACCTGCACAAAATTTATCTTCCATCATGCAAACCTTAACATCCTGTTTATCTCTATTCAAATGGACTAGAGAATTTCTGAACTTCTTTAAGAAAATGTCTGACTTCAAAGACAACGGTAGTATTTATTTGGTGAATGAGGAATTGATGATCTACACAGTGTTTGTACAAAATGTCCCAGGAAGTAAGCAGTGAATTGACTCCAAGTCTCTCATCCCCCTGTCCTTCAAGCACACACTATAAACAAAACATTGTAGAGGTAGATCAGTTGACTTTCTTCTGTATTTTCCAAATGTTTTGTTTTGTGACCCTTAATTAAGGCTATATAAGTAGGAAAATAAGAAGGAAACAATGTTCTAAGCATAAAAAAGGCAAAATAAACCCTGCTACCTCTCAGTTGGATGCAATTCCTTTGGCTTCTTAGGCATGATCTTTGAAGACCATGAGCTTCCACAACAACATTACCTCATTCTACACATCTTTCTCAATGTTAATATAATACTTTTTAGTAAATTCAATTCCATAGTTTGCCGTCTTGCTCATGCTTAGAAAAATGTTCTTTCTAGCAAGGAGTTTGGCCTAGTAGTAGAGTGCTTGACTAGCATGCATGAAGCCCTGGGTTCAATTCCTCGGTACCACATACATAGAATAAGCCAGAAGTGATGCTGTGGCTCATGTGGTAGAGTCCTAGCCTTGAGAAAACCTAAGGACAGTGCCCAGGACTGGTAAAAAAAAAAAAGAAAGACAAGAAAATGTTCTTTCCATAACAGGTACCAGTGACTCATGCCTATGATCCCCAGCTACCTATTGAAAATGGTAGGATAATGGCTTGAGGCCAAAAACCAAGCATCGAAGTTTGACAGACCCCTTCTTATACATAGCTGAGCACAGTGGCATGTATCTGTTATCCTAAGAAACTTAGGAAGCAGAGACTGAAAAATCACAGATCCGGGTCAGCCAGGGAAGAAAAGTTCTCAAGCCTCCATCTCCATATGAGAAATCTGAGCACGCTAGTACATACCTGCAGTCTTAGCCAAGACAAGATTGCTTGCCCAGGTGCTTATCTCAAAACTAGCAAATAGGAAACAGGACTGGAAGCATGGCTCAAGTGGTAATGTACCAGCCCAGCAAGTGTGAAGTCCTGACTTCAAATTCCTGGTATGAAAAGAAAAAGATGTTCTTTCTATTTTGTTGCTATTAAACTAAGATTACATGATATTCCTTTTCTCAAATTCAAGTTATAGATTTGTTTCTCCTAGGAAATCCTACAACCCTGGCTTCAGTAGTGCCTCTCACTTAAGTAAAGAATGTTTGATCAACCCATACAATATCCAGATCATTCTATAATGTGAATGTCCCTGGGAAAGATGCACTTGTCATTTACTTTGCCCAGAGCAGCTAAATAATCAGAATCTGGTGAATGTATAAAATTTCCTTTCACTTCTCATCTGTCAGCATCAGGAGTGGAGAGCATCCAGCCTATTCCGTGGAAGGCCCACGAAAGCACTGGGTTTGACCACGCCAAGGCAAATTGTCAGTAGGGCTGTCCAACAACTGTGAGAACTTCTTCCAGAGAAGAAGTGAATCATAATTACAATGAAAACTTTGAAGGACAAGCAGGGACTTCCCATTATGAGATAGACAGGACACATCTGAGTACAGGACTGAAGGGACTCTTTCTTCCCACCAGCTGCCTGTACTGCAATGACTCAAGTAGGCTGCGAGTTATTGACAGCAGCATTCCCACATGGTGGTGAAACTGAAAATCCAGTGATGATGATACGAGATGCCATGAGCTAGGCGACTCTTCCTATCATGGATGACCATAGATGGCCATGTGGTCAACATCCTTGCTGACAGAGACAATAGCTTAAACTCAATGTGACTATATTGGTCGCTGAGCACTGCAGTAGCCAAGTCCCAGGAGCATGCATGGACTGCGGCACGAGGTGAAGAATCTCAAGGAGATGCAGGAGAAAACCACAGCAGGGAACACAAAGTGAGTAGCTGGATGACCTCTCAGTCATGGTAGACGTCACCAGGATAATAAAATCTCTCAGATTAAAAGCACAAGCTGCAGAGCTACAACCAGCATCTTAGCTCTGTGCTGTCAAACATGAAAACATGTGAAGCTGTACTAAGACTGTGGAAAATGCAGCATAAAAGGAATAGTATGGCTCATTTCTCTGCTATACAAGGACAGATGTCTTCCAAGACACTTGAATGTGCAAAACTCATTGAGACATTTAATGACATAACCAACAATATAAAAAGGAACCAACTAGAATTGAGTATCTTTGCTATGGAACCTGCTAAAGTGCCTGTTAATGTTTGCCCTGAAATCATTCAGCTTTTAGCAAAGATGAGCTGAAAGTTAGGTATCCCAACTTCCCACTGCTTTAATTTTTAAAAATATTTCCTTAGCAACGGTGAATTTCCCACTCTGAGGAGAATGTGCTGACGTGTGCATCTAAACTCTGCAAAACTTACTACTGGAAATGGTTCTTTTCGGAATGTGCCATTACGAAGAGTCAACTTCACTACAGACAGGCCCGTGCAAACTTGGAAAAGCTGTTGTGCATTGCAGCTTTGTCTCTATCAGCGAACACCACACAACTCACCAGAAACAGGCAGTTCAGGCCATCAGATCATGGGTGAGATAACTAAAAGTTCCACCAAACAGAGTGGGTCCGAGGCTGGGACTGCAACTCAGTCCCTGATACTTTTGCTCAATGGCTAGTGCTCTACCAAATGAACCATACGCCCAACCCCAGCACAAGCTAGTTTTTAATCATTTGGCATATCCCATGAGTGGTGTTATAAATATCCAAATGGCCCTTGAAGTTTCCCCACCCCTGTTCCATATTTAGAGGCTTTCCAACAATACAGCATCATTCTCTATCATCGTCTATTTAAATTCACCAAACACATTCATTACGAAGTACAATGAATGACAAAGTTTATCAGGTCCACCCCACAACCAATCTAGTCTCTGAAGAGTCACCAGGCCGGCCTCTGAGGGCCAACCCCCATGGTGGCCATTGTGGTACACTTCCAGGGCTATCTGGAGTTGTAGATCCTCCCAGAACCAAGTCGACCCGCAGAGCCCCAGTGTCCGGTGATTCTGCCCCACTGGGCTCGAGCTGGAAAACTGAGTGCTAGATCAACCCAGACCTAAGGCCCAAATCCAGGGGCTTTGGCTCAGTTTCAGGCAAGCCCTCCCCTCTCACACCCGTGAACCCAAGGACCAGGCCCATCCTAGCCCTTGATTGGCTCCTATAGACTAAGATACAGGGCCCTTCTCAGAACCAAGTCAGCTCCTGTGAGTTCAAGCTGGCTCCTACAGATACAGGTGGCAGGTGCATAGCTGACCCAGTGGACAAATCTAGTTCCAGTGGATCCAGCTTCAAGACTAACACTGAGGATTCAGATGCCAGGAAATGCAGCCAGAGGAATGTCATCGAGAGACCCATCCTGAGCTGAGCCAGACAGCCGGTTCAGAATTGCTGGACAAGATGGAACTCTCTCCTTCCCTCAAATGCACAAGCATCCATATGCAACAACAACAAGCATAAAAAAACGAGAAGATAGAATACTACCAGGAGAATACAATAACCTTCCAGAATATAATTAAATCTGACCTGCAAAAATGGGTTTATATGAATTAACTGGAAGGGAATTAAAATTAATCATTTTGTTTCCCTTAAGAATTTCAAAAATGCAAAAAAAGTGAAATTCTAAATTCAAAAATTAAAAGTAAGATCTTGAAAACCACATGAAAAGGGAAGAAATCGTGTTGACCCTTGGCATCTGTGCATCATTTTTTCCAGTATACCCACAGTTGCCAAAATCTATGGAGGCCCCATAAGTTATGTAAACCAATGTACTATTTGCATAGACCCCCTGATCATTTTCTTGTAAATGTTCAATCATATTAGATTACTTTAAAAACACCTGATAAAGTGAAAACAACATGTAAACAGTTCCTATACTTGTTTAGGGAATAAGGACAGAAAAATAACAGTATATATTTAATGCAAATATAATTATTTACATATTTTGATACACATACATTGGAATTCATAAATGGGCAACCAGAAACAAAGGATGGACTGTGACAAACAAGAGAAATTCAATAAGAATAGCAGCTGAAGCCAGGCATGGTGGCTCATGCCTGTAATCCTAACTATTCAGGAGGCTGAGATCTGAGGATCAAGGTTCAATTAACCTCTAGAAAACAGAAAATGGGAAGTGGGGCTTGGCTCAGGGTAGAACTGTACCCTTGAGCTGAAGAGTTCAAGCCCCAGGACCCACCAAAAAAAAAAAAAGAAAAGCGGCTGACTTCTCAGTGAAAAATCTTTGCTGGACAGAAAAATGTAAGGTGATTACTTTAAAGTATGGAAAGAAAAACAAACCACGAAGAATATATTATCTAGCAAAACTCTCCATCAGAACTGAATGAGACATACATAAAGATTTTCCCCAAAAGGATATGTCATGTCAGAAATGCAACAGAAAATTCACCGAGCTGAAAGCAAAGTAGCATGGAAGCATAAAGTTAGTTGACAAATGTGAGGTGCAATCAATCCAGAATAATCTAGTCATGTTAAAGTGTTTTTTAATGATCTTTAAGTCGTTGTACAAAGGAGTTGCCATTTAACAAAGCAACATAAATAAATGCAATACATTTTGATCATCCTCACCCCTTTCAACATTCTCAACCAACCCATCATTTCCCCCAGGTTTCTTAATTTTGTAGGATGTACATTAAATTCTTGGCTGCATTCTCCCCTGCCCCACCTTCCACTATTCATTTGTCTATTTCTCTCCTCTTGATCCCACCCAGTCCCTTCCAAGTACCCTCTTCCTGGTATTTCTTTTGTTGAATTTTCTTTTTGTTTTCTGAAGGAATTACACTGAATCAACCATATTTATTTATTTAATATACTCTATTTGCTAACTTTTTAATAAACCAACCATTTATACATATATATGTGTATACATACATGTTCTTCAATGTATACATATATATATACAGTGCATAAGAAAATGGCTGAAAGGGACATAATTTTAGTTAAATAGTAGGAAGGAGATCAAGTTCTACTATATAACATGGTTGAGCAACAATGCACTGCATTTTTAATAGATTTTAAATGCCCCTCATGGCAAAAAAAAAAGAAGGTTCTAAATAATGTGAGATACTTGACATGCTCACTACACACCAGGCTAAGCATTCCACGAGGAGGTTCATGCCATTCAACTTGCTTTATTGTACATGACAGATGCGCACATCCTTTAATTGTCACTTAAATAAAATTCCCATATGAGCGCTATGAGGTTTGTGGAGGGAGAAATGTGGAAGTCTAGTCGTTAAGCAGCACAAGATGCTCATTCCATCGAGTCTTTGATTGTTTAGAGTCATAAGGACATAGACTAAGGGAACAGATGGTTAGAAAGCGATCCTCCATTTTCAAAGAAAAAAAATGATGCATAAACATACAAACAAAGCTCAGTGACTCTCGAATCCTAAATTAGCGTATCTTTTCTCCAAGAATTTCAAAAAGTGAATAAGTGGATCCAGAAACTTGCACAGATCAAAGGCAGATTTCCAAGATGTTCCATGGAACTGAGTCCAGAGCGGCTCCAAGCCTAAGCTGGATCCCTAGAGGAGAGGACGTGGTCGCCAGAACCGTGGAGGCCAGCAGACACTGCCCCGGGGAAGCCAGAAGCTGGAGCTGACCTGGAACTGGATTGTAGAGAGGCTGGAACAGAAGCTGTCTGTTCATTTGCCAACATTTACCTCAGCATGAGCCTACCAAATAAAACGTGCCAAGAAATTTTTTTAAAGAATTGTCCTTAATGCCAAGGGGGGAAAAAAGAAGATCTGACTCAGGATTAGAGTGTATATATTTACATTGCTCTTTCCTGAGTCTACTGTATTGAAGTATGCTGAATGGCTGGCAAGAGTGAAAAGCTACTTATCAGCTTTCTGTCTTAATCAACTCCAGGATAAAATCTCAATCAGATCATAAAATACAGTTGAAGATTTCCCCACCCAGGCACAGCAAGACTGAAACACCTAAGTGTTCAAAGGCAAGACCAGCGAGATCCTAAATGCAGAAAATGCAACCTACATGTTAGCTCATTAAACTTTATATCCTTTCAACTGGATGCCTTGTGAAAAGAATAGTAAAGTATAATTACTTAGTTATTGGCCCCCAAATCAAGTATAGTTGTCTGTATTAACGGATGTCAATAAGAGGTCACTGGAGAGAATGACTCAAGGTTGGATACTTTAAGGAATTTCAGTAGAGAGGCCTTTGTTATTTTATTGCAATAAAAATTAACAAGTTAATCAAATGCCATAAAATTTTCCCTTAATAATCTGCACCCAACCCTACCTTGGTGAGTAGATGTTTAAATTTGCAATTTCAGAATAAGAGTAAATTTGCTGACAGGTAAAACACTTGACTTAGAAGAAAAAAAAACCTTGAAAGCAATTTTTCATTGTTTTTTTCTGAATTATTAGTTCTTTTATTATTAATAATTATTATCATTGTCATTAAACAAGTGTACAAAGGAGTTGCCATTTGACAAAGAAGTTTATGAGTACAGTATATTTTGATCAGTGTCACCCTTTCAACATTCATCATTTTTATGACACCCTAGGGCAGAGCTCAGGAAAAGCTGTCTCTTAGCAATGACAGACAGCTTAGCGGCTAGAAGACAGAAGGAGTTGGACAAAAGCTGTCTTTGGGCTCAGCCACATCCCCGTCTTCTGCCCAGCTCTCAAGTCATGCTCTAATGGACCCCACCAACTCTCTGGCCCCCCAGCAAGCATATTTGTTCACACAAGGAATAGGAGACTTGACTCCAGAATCTATTCAAGTAGCTTCTTTGTACGTCTGCTCCATTCTTCTCCTACATGTCCATCAGCCCACAGTGACAGCCCTGTGTGCCGGTGACATTGTTATATCCCCACATTCTGCTCTCCATATTTTGTTTTTGTCTTTCGCTTTATAAAAACAGCATAACACCATATCTGGTTTTGTTTTACTTCTATGTATACATCCCCCCCCCAAAAAAAAGTTGAAGGAGAAAGTTAGACACATGAAAAGTGTGATATCTCCAATCAGAGCCAAATTCCTAAAGGGTTAGCTGATTAAATAGCCAAGCAAAATAAGATATGATTGGTGCTAACTTCATTTTCAAAAGTTCCCACAAGGAGGTTTATAAGTGCCCAGAGGGATGAGTTAGCTCAATTGTGTCTTGTTTCATTTGGCGATTTAAAAGGCTAACTCTTTTCAGACTTGGCAATGGAGGTAGATTTCACACCTCTGCATGTCTGAACTCGATTCTTAGCTTGGCTTTTTCAATGCACATTAAATGTTTCTGATTTGATATCATGCTGAAAGAATTTGTAAGTGGTTTCTTTGCACTAGCGTCTGGGTGGAAGGGGGTCAGGTGGGTTTCCCTGACGCATTTTATTCTGCACTCCTTCTTCCCCTTCCTAATGGATCAAGCCTCAGAGTGCTCTTCTGTGTGGGAGGCCAAACGATTCTCAGATCCAGTTCAGAAGAAGATGATTGATGCTTGGCAGTTGCAAAAGATGATCTATTGCTTTGAGGGGAAAATGCATTATATTAGCCAAGAACTTCTGCTTACAATTTTCAACTTGGGGAACATGACAAAGCATCTCCTAATTTGGTAAATGGAACACAAGGATTATCACTATAATGATGTGTTTCTCTGGGTTTTTTTTCAATAGGAGACTTCACAAATGCCCAGTTTATAAATCAATACAGAGAAATACAAGAATACAAGTGGAATAAACTCTAAATTTCTCCTTGTAAATTCATTGTACTCCCCTCCTCTCCCACAAAATAAAAATTAGATTCAGCCTTTGATGATATATAAATCATAAGATAATCTAAATTAGAGCAGGTGAGGAAGGAACTTGAATAATAATTCACATATGAATTAAATAATATGGAAATGAACTATGAATATTAAAGTAAAAAAAACTACATCTTTATTCTGACTTAGTAGGTTTATAACAATTAATAAGATCTTTAACCTCACTTCCCTCGGATTTCTCTAATGTAAAAGAGAAACTATAATCTTTTTAGCCTCATCAGGGTTTTGAGACAATCACATGAAAATATGGACATCAGAAGAATATAAATCACAGTACAATGTTTCACCAATATTAATAAGGAATTAGATAATAATTAAGTACCATATTGT
The DNA here is from genome assembly GCF_031878675.1 of Megascapheus bottae. Lineage (NCBI taxonomy): Eukaryota > Metazoa > Chordata > Mammalia > Rodentia > Geomyidae > Megascapheus > Megascapheus bottae. Next base: position 6,785,226 of record NC_143519.1, read on the forward strand.
ACCAGCTCAGAGAAAGGATGTGTGTAGGAATTGGTGACTAGAAAGTATTCTTTGAATCAGATACTACTTCAGCTGGATCTTGAAGATTCTCTCCAATATGTTGGGGTATACAAGAACATCCTCTGGATAAGAGTTGTCAGAAAAGTCCAGGGAGAGGGGAAGGCTGGAGGGCAGCAGGGCAGAGACATCAGGTGAAAATCACTGCATAATAAAGGGACAAATGTGCAGGTAAGGGTACCTGCCAGACAATGAAAGAAATGAGACCCAGAGATTGACTGAGCCTGTCAAGGACAAAATATGTCTATCCTATCCACCCCAAGTGTATGTGTTCAAACCATATGAAAGTAATGACTCTTAGAGATGTCATCTTAGAGATGAAATCCTGCAGGAGTGGCTCTGGTCCCACAAGATCCATTCCCTATTCTGTCCCCCACTTCTTTCTTCTCCTTTCCCCTCCTGCTTCCTCTTCCCATGCCCCTTCCCCTCTATCTTTCCCTCACCTTCCCTCTTCCTCTGCCTTTCCATCTTCCTTCCCCTTACCCTCCTTCTCTCCTCCTCTCAATATAAATTACACAGACAAGTGGAGGTACCTGCAAGCCAAGGGAAGATGATCCAGAAGGAAACTGACCCTATCAGCACCTCGCCTCCTTGACCTTACTCTTCTGACTTCCTGAACTCAGTACATTCCTAGTAAACACATAATTGCCTATTATATGAAATCATTTTTCTTCTCCTGAGAACTGAACTTATTGTTCAAGCCAACCAACCATGGATAGTTTCTTTAGAAGCCAGAGATAACAAAGACAAGGCAGCAATATAGAAGGCCTTAACACTCACCAGAGGCATTAGAAGAGTGAGGAAGGCTACAGGCTGCTTTGCTAAAGAGCTTGTCAGTGATGGTACAGAATGAAAGGAGAAGGAAGGCAAGCTGAAAACAAGAGACTCAGCTGAGAAGCTGTTTCTATAACCAGATAGTAATGACTGGAGACAGCCATGGGTAGATTCTGTGACACACCCATCCAGTAACTTGAGACAGAGAAGGGAAAGAGGAAATGTACTCCCCAATGAGAGTCAACTCTCTTCTCTATCTTAGAACCTGGGAAAGGGACTTGGAGGGAGATCGCTGTTCAAAATAGAAAAGTTGACAACAATTATCATCACCATCATCATCATCATTATTAAGTAGTTGTACAAAGGGGCTACCATTTAACAAAGTAATATGAGTGTTCAATGTCGTCCCTTTCAACATTCTCCCCCATCCATCCCCTACCGACTCCTCTCAATCTTCTTAATTTTGAAGAATGTTGAAATTCTTGTCTGCATTTCTCCCCTCTTCATCCATCTCCCTCCTTCCTCTTGACCTCACGCATTGACCTGATTTCTTGGTGTTTTATTTTGCCGAACTTTGACTTAGCCTTAGGGAGGCGAAGTCATTTTCATTATTAATAGAGATCATTGGATATTTACTCGTAGACTGGCCAATCAACAATTGGAATATGAGAATCACATCAGCTTTGACTTCATTCTAAGTTGCATCCCTAACTTAATCAACTTGGAGGCTATGATCTCAATATATAAAATAACTGCTGTCTTTCTAGTGTTAGTTTTGTGTATCAGATATCTAAATATATCTGAGATCTAAACAGATAAAAATATATTCATCAGACTAAAGAATTCTTTTACAATTATTGCAATTACTAAACATGCTTGATGAATGTTTTGTCTGTAGGTACACACACAATATAATGAATCTATCTGTGAGTGTTCATATCTGACTCAGGATATTAGAACCATGGGCAACTTAATGGATCATCTGTATACTGTTTTTTGTTTGACAGATTAAACCACTGAAACCTAAGTTTACTGGGATCTCTTCATCATGCCAGGCTGTTTGTCTGCCCAGCCTGTCTGCCCAGGGGCAGCAGTAGGGATCCAGAATTACCTAAAATCTGGGTAAGACCACCCTGACCTAAAGTACACTGAAAACTTAAGACATCGGAGCCCCCTGGGATCACAGGTGGATTTGGTGAAACCCAACAAGCTCTTCTCAGATGTGATTTCTCAGGAACTCAAAACCAGACCTAAAACTGAACTCCAATGCAATGAGCTGCTCTTGCTTCCTCCCTTCTGCCCCTGTGGCTTTCTCCACTTATGAAATTGAGAGAAGGAAATGGTGGCTTTTTTAGCCAGCTGGACTCTCCTAGACGCTTCCGGAAGGCCCAATGTCTCCTTCCACATCCGAGATTCCTCTCTGCTGCTGCAACCCAGTCACCCACACCTGTCCCACTCAAAACTAGAACCCCAGTTTACAATATCTCATTTTTCAAATTCCAGTTGTGGTGAGTGAGACACAAAAAGAAATGGAAGTGGAACAGGAAAAGAGTAGGGAGGGGACGAATGAAAGAGGATGAAAACAAGGAAGAAAAAGAGGGCACGGCAAAACTTTGTTTCTGTTTCACTCAGGGTTTACCAGCTTTTCTGGTCCTAGACCCTTTTACTTCCATGATATCTCTCTGAAATAACACTTTAAAAATGCATTTTGGGAACATTTCCATTATGATGTTCCTACCTGTGCTTGAATTAACAGGCTAACCAGTGCCTACTAACGCATTTGTAATGTAATAACGTGAACTTCACAGACAAACACCCTAACCCAAGGGGACAACCCCTAGCGGGACAGTGTGGCACAAGTGGCAGTCCCTAGACAGAAAAGAGCAACGGAGCCTTTTGTGCGCTCCACTCCTTTCCCCCAAAAATGTCATCAGGAAATTCCCGGCAGGCCTGGGCCCTGCAGCCCCTTTCCCCACTGTTCTCACCAGGAATCGCCTGAGGAAAACAAGCATTTTCCTAATCACATTTTTCCACCTAAAAGCATAGGGCTATCACCCCACCCTAGCCCCTGGGCCGAGCAAGTGGTTTCCTTTATGGAAGAAGGCATGACAGCACAAACCCTCGGAATTCTGTTTTGATTCTGCGATTCTGTTTCTGCATGGCTTTCGGAGGTGGAGGTGTTGTGAGAGCTCACCATGCTCTTGAAGATCCACCAAATGGCTGTGGGCGAGTTCTGTGAGCTCAGTGCCATCCTCCTGGATGGCCTGTGCTGCCCCTGGGCTGGACAATGGCAGCTGTGGAGTACTGCAGAAGCCCAGGCCGCAAGAGCCACTGCCCTCACACCACATCATTCCTCCTGCTCACCAGTAAAGACTGGTCCACAGCCTGGGGAGACGCCCTCCCTTCCTCTATGCTCCTGGGCCTGTGTAAGATGACACAGCTTCCAGCATAGTCTTTATAATCCAGCCTGGATTAGCCGAAGTCTCTCCTAGCCAGTACTTTTCATTTTTCTTCCTCTGTCCATTGTGGCCTTCGGAGCCTGTCTGACATTCCATCCACTCTCATTGCATAAGAAGGAAGGCTGGAGAATAAACAGAAGCAAAATTTCACCTAAGGTGCCCTTACTTCCAGTAGAAGCAGCAGCTGACAAGGACCCTTTGAGGCTTTTAGAGGCTGAGGCTTCCTCCTCAGCCACTTACCAGGCATCCATTAATAAGAAAGAAAAATTAAGGGCCTGTTTCACTTAGGAATAGATGTGTTGGATACAATGCATATATAAACTTGCCAAGGCTAAGGGACGCCCACGAAGCTGGCATAACATTAAGTCTGTGTTTGCCTGCAAAGGTAAGTCTGAAAAGACCTGTATTTGAACCAACTAACTGGGGAAAGAAGATCTGCTCTCACTACTACAGGTGGCTGCTTTGCCCAAGGCCAATGCACTGCGGGTTGAAATAAGAGAAAGACAAAGGAAGGGTGCATTCCTTCCCACTTAGACATCAGCTCCTGGCTCTCAGGCTCTGGCCTTGGACTGGGAGTTACACCCTAATTCCCCTGTACATAGGACTGCAGATTTAGACTTTGGACCAACTAAATTACACCACCAGCTTTCCTGGTTCTCCACCTTCAAGATGGTAGATTTAGCAGCAACTGTATCTCAGGCAAGAAGTTTGGCACTAGGAACAAAAAAATGAAAAGATCCCCACTGACCAAGAGCTTTCTTCAAGTCTAGTGGAGGCTGGGGAGATCACAAACACTCTGAAAGAAGTATTTCAAGAGTGGTGTAGGAAATCAGACATTCAAGCCATAGGAACTCAGAAAATGCTTCCCCCAAGGAAGAGATTCTGAGGTGAATTTTGAAGTTGAGAATTTGGAGATGACAATAGAAGAGATGGAAACAAAGTGAGAAAGAGAAAGAGTAGAACAAAAAGACTCAGATGTAAGGTGAAAATGAAGTACTGAGAGCACAGGGACCTCTGCCATAGAGAGCGTTTGTGCACAAAAGGTGTCAGGGAACAATGATGGAAGAGGAAGGAGCTGAGTGAACAGGGGGTCTCTGTGTCCTAACAGAAAATATAACTTTCTTGTCTAGGTAATGGAGAGTTATAATAGCCTTTTGGATGAAGAAAACAGGTGACTTGATTTCAGTATTACCAAAGTCACAGTGGTTTAATTGTGGGACCATGGAGTGGGAGCTAATATAGAATCAGGTGACCTGAACCGAGAGTGCAACGAGAAATCAAGGGTGAGTTCCAAAACTCTGACTTCAGAGAATGAAGCAATGATGGCATCTATTATCCAAAACAGAGTTAATATGAGGTTGATTACATTTAATGATTAAGTGGGAAATGAGACAATTAAGATTTCCTGTGGGATATTTAAACAGAGTATCCATTAGGACATAAAGGCTATATAGGTATGGGCTAGAGACAAATGTATTTTCTGTTTACAACTGGCAGTGGAAGCCAAGAAAACACTGTTAGTCCAATGGTGAGAGATCACCCAAAGAATCTCGCAGAAAGAAAGGAGACAACAGATGTCAGCTCTCTAGGAAATGCCTAAATCACAGTTGGCAGAAGAGGAAATACAAAAATAATTGCAAAATCATCCTTTAAAAAAGCTGCAGAACTAAAGTGAAAACCATTTTTTTTTCAGGCTACTAACTCTGTAATTAAAAGGTAAGATTCTTCACTCTGGGAAGCAGATGAGGCCCCTTATTTTTTTTTCATTTATTTTTTGTGGACTTCCTTAGAGAACAGAACCTTACACAGGATTGTCACTCATGGAATATAAACCTTCCCTTGCCTTTTTTTGCTGGTAAAAAATGTGAAGGAAATCTGATTCATCATCTCATAAGTGTTCAAACTGGAAGAGTTTCTGCCTTTTTGGTCTGAATGCTTTTGTTTTACTGATGAAGAAAAGGAGGCTCAGTGAGCTGAGATGTTAATATCCCTGAGGAAGAACGGGGCCATGCCTGAACTTTCACCTGGCTCAAGCTCATTCATTTCTCACAGGACCTGTTGATTCAGGTACTAGCCCATTTGAGCTTTGTTCACTTGCCTTTTCAAATTCTTTCTTCCAAATGGATTCAAATTAAAACCAAAGATGGCTTTCAAAATCTGACCTTTCATCCCTCAAGAAAATGAGAATCTTATTGTACTTTCCAGAAGCAGATGATTAGAAAAAAAATAGACTTTGTCAAGTTTTTCATTCTTCTCACTGTGTGAATGTTCAGTGCTCTTGTCTATTTTTCCTTCTGCTCTTAGGGAAAAAAAACCAAAAATATAAAGAATGGTGGATCAAAAGTTCAACAAATATCAATCAGCCTTTAGAAGAGCATGAATCAATAGCACAGATTACATTTTAGCTTGATGGTAACATGGGAGATGGTGAATTCATCCCAGGTGAATATATACAATCATTCTAGAGATATGGCACAAATGTGATTTTTATGATTAAGCAATATATCCAGGCAGAATCCCAGAAAACCAGAAAAGATAAGAGATCAAAAGGCTATGGTCCTAATTTGTGAGTCAAGATTACTGCCTAATCTTGAATAAAACAAGTGTGAGAATTATGCCTTAAAGTTATTTTGGTTTGAGAGAACAGCATTTTTACAAAGTATCACGGAGTGTCCCCAGTGATTGAAATTATTATGTTTCTATGTGGAAAAAATCTGGTTCAAAACTCATTATCAAGTGAAGTGGCCTTTCACCAATGGAAGGGGACTACATGGCTTCCGATCAGACATTACATTCAAGTCTGGGTAGACTTTTTTTTTTCCTGAATCAGAGCCTAAGAAACTACTTCATTTCCTTACCTTTTCCCAGCATTTCTAAGTATCCAAATTTCAACAGTGCCCGTGAGTAGTAGACAAAAGGACTCCAATTCCCTATGCTATAAAACTTATTTTAAAAAGCAGCCTGTAAATTCAGCAGCTTGCTTCAGTTTCTTCCTGTCAACCAATAATGGCCAACTATTCCCATTCTTTAGAACAGACAGAGGAAACTTATCACCGCCAAAAATAATTCTCTTGTTTTAAAACTGGAATAAATCATTTTTGGTACAACTTTGCTTCAAGTTCTTCCTCTCTGGAGGTTCATTATGGAACTAAGTACTGTGGACCTGAATTATCAGCCTTGGTTTTTGCTGTAGGGCTACTGCTGTAACTTACTGAAAGCATTAATTATGATGTACTCATTGTGCTGACATCATTCTTCAGAGAACTGCAAGCCTTTAGTGTTTTATCTCTTAAATCCTCATGTAACCCCTGGGAAGTAGAATTCATGCTATGATTACTATACTTTTGAAAACATGAAAATGTTTCTGTCACATAGAAAAGTAAGATACTTCCCCACTTATAATTTGTTTATCTAGTGAGAGTCATAGTTTATTCCTGACATGTAGGCTCTAGGAGAGCCCATTCTTTGTAGTAGTTACTGGATGGATGGATGGATGGATGGATGGATGGATAATGGATATGATATACAAAAGAACCTTGTGTTTTACCTTTTCCTCCAATCATTTTATTTATGATCAGTGTGAGTGGATGGAAATAAGTTCATGATGGATAAATGCATGGATGGGTGATATAGAACAGAAATATGGATAGGCGGGTGCATGATGTGTGAATAGAAGAATGGCTCTATGCATAAGAAGTGAAAGGATGGGAAAATGGTCATGTGGATCACAGATATCCTCCTATGTCACAAACCAGTCTACAAGAATTTCAAGTAACATCCAGTAGAAAAGCTGCATAGACAAATGGAGGGATGATGCAGAGGCAGGAATGCAGTATTAGAGGAAAGAAACTTTTTTTTAATATATTTTTATTGTAATTAATAAAAGGGTTACATGATATTTGCCAGATAGAAGGTGCATTAATTCACATACATTGATACCCTTTCACATGTCTTGGTACCCATACCCTCCCCCCACCCACCACCGACCCCCCTTCTTGGTTTTCCCCCCTTCCCTATCAAATTTCAAATAACCAAATACAAATAAATTCAATATATCAGATAACAAAGTGAGATACTGTAACAATATGAGATACCCAAGGGACAGCGAAAGAAACTTTTTTAAAAAAATAAAGCATATTTGTTTGCTATGTTTGAGATAGAATGTAAATACAGGGCTTAGAATTGCTCAAGTCTTACAAAAGTGACCAGAGGTGGTTGCAGGAGGATGAACAGAAAGCTAAAGGGTGAGCCAGGACAGGTGGTCTTTGACCCACTCCACATACCCAGCCAGAATGTCTAGATGGCATCCCTTCTATGGCCTTGGACTCTATATATACTTCAGTTAAAAATGTGTTTCCGATGTTGGTAAAGAATTTTTAATGAAGAATAAATGAATACTTAAATAAATTTTCAGCCCAACTTACAGTAGCCTTAGTCAATACCAGTGATTGCATTTCAACTTGAAAGTAATCTGAGTGAAAAAGAAATCAATCTAGGTAGCAATATATAAATGTTCTATAGATAATGTATAAATAATAATTTTAGAACCATGTAACACATCCATAAATTAAAAATGATTTATAAATTCAATCACCAAACTAAGAGAAATAATTCACAAGATTATCACTAAAAAAATTACCTAATATAAGTAAAAAGGCTTTGAAAATCACAAAGAGCTTTATAAGTACAAAGCATTACCAAAATAGTAGGAAGTAAGAAAAGATCTGTACTTTAAGAAAGCACTAATTCACCTTAATATGCTATTCAGTTCATCTTTTTTTATCCATCTATTCAGCCATATCTCTTAGTAGATTCAAGCCTTTTACAAAAATCATCATCTTAATATATCTTCTTTTTTCCTATTTTTCCCTTTTACTTCTCACAGAGTCCAAGACTGTGGCCATGAGGGCCAGAGAAGAAGACATCGTGCAGAGGTGAGAGAGCTGGGGACACAGAATAGTCTAAGAAAACATGACTTGGATTCCAAGACCCATCTCCCAGGCAAGGCAGGCAGAAGAAGTCCCAGAATCCAATCTTGAAATCATCTTGAGATTGGTAAGTCCTTTTCAAGTAAGTTATTAGATCTCTTTTGCCCAAAACCAAGAGTCAAGTCAGGCTTCTGAGAGCTCCCAGCCATTCACCAGCAACGCTGGCCCTCTGGGTGACCAGGAGCCAAGTTTTTGGTAAAATATTATTTCAGACCAGAGATTTTTCTGATGCCTTTGTTATTTTGATATTATGTTTTTGTCATTTATTGCTATATGACAAATCACTCCAGTACCTTGTAATCTGAAACTAACAGGAAATAGAGGTTCCCTCCGAGAGACTGGTGGATGGTAAAGTCACCCCTGTGCCTTTCCTGCGACCCCTGGAGCTGAAGCCATCTGGCCACTCAACTGACAAATGATCAAGAACTCACTGAACCTCCCCCTGTCCTGTCAGCGCCAAGACCTACGCGATTTCTCCAACAAGGTAAGTTGTCTGACTCACAGTCCTACTCAGTGGCTCATGGGTCCCCAAATGTGACTATATGCAAAGGGAAGAAAGTTCCCGAGGCTCACCAGGTTACTCTGACTTATGTTCCTGGTCAATATGACCTACAGACCAGTTCTGATGTAGACTTCAGAAGTATGTGAATACTCCAAAGGCAGAGTGTACTGGAAGGGGCCAGCTTTGGAAACCCAGTGCTGCACAGAGTTACTTCTATTGACAAAAAAAAAATAGTACTATGAATAGTATTAACCTTAATCCATATCCTAACAAAGAAAAGAAAGAAAACATACATGAATAACTGTAGTCAGAGACTCAGAGCTAACACCTCGAATCCAAGCCATCCACAGAAGGCTAGACGATTACAGTTCAAAGCGAACCAGAAAGAAAAGAAAAAGTTTGTTTCTTCTTCAGAGAAGACTCTCTTTAAGTCTTTGGCCCATCTTTTAATGGGATGGTTGTTACTTTGGAGATTAGTTTTGGATTGATTCAATTTTTTGAGCTGTTGGTATATTTTAAATATGAGGCCTTTGTCTGTTGTATGGTTGGTGAAGATCTTCTCCCATTCTGTAGGCTTCTTAGTTTACTAGCTATGTCCTTTGCCATACAAAAGCTCTGCAGTTTAATGCAGTCCTACTTATCCAGACTTTCTCTGATTTGTTGTGATTCTTGGTCCTTATTAAGAAAGTTTCGACCTGTGCCATGGAGGTCTAGTGTATCTCCTATTCCTTCTTGTAAAGTTTTCAGAGTGTCGGCTTTTACCTCCAGGTCTTTGATCCATTTGGAGTTCATTCTAGTACAGGGTGACAAGAAATGCAAATCCAAACAACTCTAAGATTCCACCTCACTCCAGTTAGAATGGCCAGGATCAAGAAAACTAATAACAACAGATGCTGGAGGGGATGTGGCCAGGAAGGATCACTACTACACTGTTGGTGGGAGTGCAAACTCATTCAACCACTATGGAAAGCAGTATGGCAGTTCCTCAAAAGACTAAACATAGAGCTCCCCTGTGACCCAGCAATTCCACTACTTGGCATTTACCCAATTGTCCAGAAACAAAGACATACTAAATCCACCAGCACAACAATGTTCATTGCAGCACGATTTACCATAGCAAAGATATGGAACCAACCTAGATGTCCCTCAGTTGATGAGTGGATCAACAAGATGTGGTATTTGTACACAATGGAATTCTATGCTGCTGTCAGAAAGAATGACATTGCCCCATTTGTTAGGAAATGGAAAGACTTAGAAAAGATCATATTAAGTGAAGTAAGCCAGATTCAAAGGAACTTAAGCCCAATGATTTCCCTCATTTGTCATAATCAGTAGAAACCTTGGGCTCTCCTAGCAGAGATTTGTAATAGAGCAAAACCTTGATACAAAAGGCCATAATAGTAGGATGCTAAATGAAAGGACCTCTAGGATATAGAAACATAAGCCATATAATGAATGATTGTTGTTCTTAAGGTACTATGTTATCTCTCATCTCTTTTGTTGTCCTTGGTTATCTCATATTGTTACAGTATCTCACTTTGTTACCTGATATATTGGCTATATTTGTATTTGGTTATTTGAAATTGGATAGGGAACAGGGGAAAACAAGATGAGGGGTGGGGATGGGGGGAGGGAAATGGGGACCAAGACATATGAAAGGGTATCAATGTATGGGAATTAATGCACCATCTATCTGGCAAATATCATGTAACCCTTCTATTAATTACAATAAAAACATATGGAAAAAAATTTAAAAAATTAAAAAAAAAGAAAAGAAAAAGTTTAAGAGACTCCATCTCCAGTCAGCCAGCAAAATGCTGGACTAGAAGTGTGGCTAATATGGCAGAGTATTTATGAGGGAAATAACCCATAATGTTTATATGGCACAATATTTGATATTAATCTATCTCCTTCTCTCTCTTAGCCTTAAAATCCTATTTTTGCTTTTCACTGGTGACTCACACCTACAATCCTAGCTACTCAGGAGGCTGAAATCTGAGGATCATGATTTGAAGCCAGCCAGGGCAGAAAAGTCCCTGTGAGGCTCCTGTCTCCAAAAACCTATGTAAAGAAAAGAAGTCAGGAGTGACACTGTCAGTCAAGTGGTAGGCCACTAGCCTTACGCACAAAGAGGCCCAGAAACAGTACCCAGGCCCTGAGTTCAAGCCCCAGGACCAACAGAAAAAAAAACTATTATTAATAAAGCCACTGGATTGCTGAGAAAACCTACTATGCTATGACTTTGTGTGTCGTAAGACCATTCATCATCATCATCTCTGATGACATTTCACCAAAACAGTTCTCCCATAAAGTATTATGTACAGGATTGTAACTTTCGAAGCTAGAATCTTTTTTATCCTAAGGAGAAGAAAGAAAAAGAAAAGAGATGTTTCCTTCCTTAACTGCTACTTTGGGATACCATCTCAAGGATCCACTTTAAAAAGATTTCTACCGAGAATCTCCTGGCCCTTCACAGGTGTCTTCTACAGCCATTTGAGCATCTTGTTCCAGGCACAATGACACATGGGCCCTGCTTTCAAACATTTTATAACCTACTGAGGAAACAGAGAAGCAATAAAAGTATGATGATTGGTGCTATGAAGAGATGGATGGGTTCAGAAAGGCCATAGATGAAGAATGCTCTCATCTGATTCAGGGGACCAGAGAATGATTAATAGAACGAAGTAATGCTAGAAAGATGGGGTGTGTATTGCCCATTCTCTTCAGCAGAGCAGAAGTGTGCTTGAGGGTGCCGTGGGTGAAACCAATATAGGAGCAGGGATGAGATGAATTTGTGGTGTTTGCAGACAGCAGAACTGAAGTGCGGGAAGAGAGAAGGCCAGCGGCCCCAGATGAACAGAGATGTGTGGGGTAGGATGAGGGGACTTTTTACTCATTACAGAGGCCCTTGGACTTGGTTCTGTAGCCTAAAGGACTGTAAGCTTATGAGACGCTGGGGGGTCTCGCTCTAAACCGTCAGAGGCAGCTGAAGTATGCTTCATCTCCGCGGAGATACCGGCAGCCACACCTCACTAGTCGTACCAGCTTAACTGGTAAAGACACAAATACCTAAGAAAAAACATATTAGCTCCAGACACTTGAAAAATATAAAAAAGGAAATTACTTTTCATTGGAATACTTACGTTGTGTTAAAAAAAAATCTGATTAGAAAATACGGTCAGCTGTCAATATGGCATGTCTTTCATGCTGGTACTGAGGTTTGAACTCAGGGCTTCACACTGGCTAGGCAGGTGCTTTTACCACTTGACCCTACTTCTAGCCCTTTTTGCTCTGGTTATTTTGGAAATAAGGTCTTGCTTTTGACACAGACCAACCTGGATCATAATTCTCCTCTTTATGTATCCAGCCATAGCAGGAATAATAGACATATGCTGCCCTGTCCAGATTCTTCGGCTGATCTGAAACCTTAAGAACTTTTTAGCATAGGCTGGCTTGGAACCCAAGATCCTCTCAGCACCAGCCTTCTGTCGAGCTTGTATGCTAGTCATACAGCACAAGGCATGCTCAGCTCTTGATTGAGACAGGGTCTCACAACATTTTTGGCCTGGGCTGGCCTTAAACTATGAACCCCTCAGCCTCTGCCTTCCAAGTAGCTAGGGTTACAGGCATGAGCCACTAGCACCTGGCTAGTATACCAATTTTTCCCAAAATGGTGTGGTCAATGCAAAAGCAGGTATTTTTCAAAGTTGGTTCTATATTTTAAGACTTAAGGACAGAATTTCTAAGCATTGTGTTCTAATATAAAATTCAAACTCTATTCCCAAATATCCATATTCCCACCCCCACCCCCCCACGAGGCGAGCTCCATCTTCTCGTCATCTACTATGATGAGCTCCCAGTGGAAAAGCCAAAGGCTGTGAAGCCCCATCACCAGGCATGGAGAAGGAGGCTCTCTTTAGGAAGAACATATTCTAGGGACACAGACATGTTTTATGTGTTACTATAATTCCATGATAGCCCACGTATTAGTAAACACCAAACATTAAAGGCAAGAATAATAGCACATTGGATTTTCTCCTCTACTGTTTATCCTCTTTCAACAGTCCTGCCTATTTTACAAGGTTATTTTAAGGATTAAATAAGGAAATGAAAACACTTTGTAAAAAAGTGCTACCCTGATGTAATGCTTCATTAACAAATTAATTTCTGAATGGCTAGGGCAAGGTGACTTTTGAACAACGGTGTTTGTTGTTCTACACCCTAGCAACATGATGGTCTAGTGTGGTCTACTGAGCCCTACTGAGGGCTTGGCAGAGCTCCCCAATGGTGTGGCACAGATGTGCGGGGCTCTGATTGTCTACATCAGATAGTAGCGATCAAACACTGTACAAGCCCATCTGGTTCTCATATTATCAGAACGAAGTGCTCGATGGAGGGGTTTTACCCAACTGCTTTCACAAATGATTAAAGACAGTGCAAACTGTTCTCCACCCAGGCTGCTTGCTTTGAGGTACTCTGTCAGCAGAAGACAAAGTTACCATGGTGGTACCATAATCTCAGAGTTCTGGAGTGAGTGGACTGAATTGTCACTGGTCCACTCCACTTTGAAGTCGCATGTGAGACTTCCAGAGGTGAGCCAAACATAAACCAGGCCTTCCTAATTCTGAGTGTTTGCAGCAGCCTCTTATTTGGGGAAAAAATATCTCTCTTGGAGACTTGCCACTCTTTTGTTGAGTGCCATGGCTGAGATTTCTACTTAAAAGTCGCCATAGAATGCTAATTCCAGAAATACAAGGACTAAAAACAAGACTGGCCACCACAAAACAAGCAAACAACCAATTAGATCCATCTCGTAGAACGGAGGCGTGGTGTGTCAAATGCAAAATATTTGATCTGCGCTCCTTTTCACCATCAGGTTAAGCACTTACTAATGGATTGTTCTGTGAGAGTAGAAAAGAGAAGAAAGTGCTGGTAAGTGACAGGAATCACAGGCTCACTGGCAGTTTTAAAGGCTGGCTCTTAGCTCTTTGGCACCTAGTGATTTTACAGCAGAATCATTTAAACCAAATCCAGCAATGAAGATGAAATTAAGTTGCACTGATTCTGGAATGTATCCAATCATTTTAATATATATGCCCGGACTTGGCATATATGAAAAAGAAGGGGATTCCTCTACTTATCTTATGTTAATATAATTTCCGCTAAGATGTGGATCACAGCCAGTCCATAAGGAGGCCAATGGGGGCCTTATAACTATGAAATATGGTTATGGACATCTGATGACATCTGAAGTGTTTCTTGTATTGAAGCAAGGAATGCTGAATAAAGATTGCAGTTATGAAATCCAATTTGGGAAAACTGCATACACTTCAACCTACCAAGACTTTAGACTAGTGCCAGATAGTGGAGGAATTACCCAAACCAGACCGAGATCCTTTCATCTTGAAATTACAGACTTCTAAGAGCAGTTGTTGGGTTTGGTTTCACCAAGTGGCTGCTTGGCAATATTTTGGATGTATCAGCTCCTCCATCACACATCTTTCCCTGTGTGTCTTCTTGGCCCTGATTTTCATATACACCCTTCTCAGGAAGTAAGTATTGGTGCTTGCTCCTCATCTAAACAAAATACGAGCTTTCTGAAACCCACCCTTCAATAGCTCATAACTACTCTAGGGCATGTTTTGTCCTTATTATAATGTTGAAAATAAGAATATCTAAGATATTTTAGGACATTGTATTACACAAAGCATACCAAATATATTTAGTGTTTTCAAAGTCCTGAGAGGCATTGATTATTTAGTATGTGTGTGCTGGTTCTGTGGCTTGAACTTAGGACCTGGGCACTGTTCTTGAGCTTTTGTGCTCAAAGCTAGTACTCTACCACTTTGAGTCACAGGGCTATTTCCAGCCTTTTAATAGTTATTTAGAGATAAGAATCTCAGGAACTTTCCTTCCTGGGCTGGCTTTGAACCTTGGATCTTCCAGTTTCAGTCTCCTAAGTAAGTAGGATTACAAACATGAGCTATACTGATTGATGCCTGGCTTGTTGTTGTTGTTGTTGTTGTTGTTGTTGTCATTATAACAACAGGGATATCAGCAAGGGGAAAACAGAGGTTCATTGAGATAAGTTGATAAGGTGACTTGCCTAGGAATGCCCGTTCAGTAAATGACAGAAATGGGAATAAAACTCATAGTTTCGGGTTCGTAATCTTAGATTTTTCACCACTGTCATGTTCTCTTTCATTAGAACCATGTGTTATCTTTCTTTTTAGTTTGTTTTGTTTTTAGCAGATGTATTTTTGTATTTTATTTTTTTATTGTCAGGGTATTGTGTAGAGGGATTTCAGTTACATTCGTCAGGTAGTAGGGGCTTTCCTTCTCATACATTGATAGCCCTTCTCTTGGTTTTGTCCCCATTTCCCCCGCTAGAACCATGTGTTATCTGACTTTAGGTTACAAAATTGATAGACTGCAGGACTGGACTTGGGGAACTCTGGGATTTCAGTGAAGACCTCGAATGCATATTTCCCTGCCATACAGCAATTTCTGACCATGGGCTTCCTCATTAGTGGGTGAATCTTCTACATTGGCTACTCATCACATACCAGGCCTCCTACCCATTTTCTGACCACAGAGAAGAAGTGCTTTGAAGCTGCAAGTGCTGTGCCTTTCAGTCTATCTCTGAAGATGCTCCACACACATTTCATTCCGTAGGCACTTCCTCTCCTTCATTCCTTCTGTGAAATAAATCTGGTTGACTCCATTTGACCACAGGGTCACAAATATGAAACTGGGATGTACAAATGGAATGATGAATTGCCTGCTTATCAAGCCATCATCTTATTGACTAAAGATCACTGAACAACATGACACATGTAGCAAAAATCTCTTCAGCCCATCTTTGCATAAGGGAACTTGAAGAAACAAGGAGCTTCTTGCCATCCTCCTCCCCACCTCCACTCTTGGTTATCAGGCAGCACAGAGATAAGGGAGTTGAGAGAGAATCTACTTCCAAACCATTCACTGGGCTTTGCTCCTCCAGGGTTCAGTTACCATGATTCTTCAGTTAGAACCCACAAAGGATTAAGCAAGGCCCTCTACAGACTGGAGGCTGCAATCCCAGGATCTCCAGAGACCAAACTACAATAGTCAGCAAACAGTTAAATATATGTTTGAGGTGGCAGAAACTCTGCCAGCAATCTCATCCTCTTCATAATCAGGATCTCTGACTCCCCCTCCTTTGTATGAGAATTTCAGACAAGAATATATGAATAAGCATCCATGTTTAGAATTAATCTTGACATCTGCTTATGTATTGTCCCTAGGAGGTCACCCACAAATTCTATGCCCATCCTGCACTTAGTAGGCTACTGCTCATACCACCACTGACCCCTCCCCCAAAATTGTCCATTATCCATGGAGAACTGATTCCTCTGGAAAACACTGGGCCCATTATTTTACAGCCAAGAGCTATATCTCTATACTGTTTCTTCCATGTGTTTTAGCACTTGATTCTCTTCATAAACTTCCACCAAGAATTCTGGCAGGCTGTGGGAAAAAGCATCCATTTGCTACTTAACAATCCTCTCATCTCAGTTTCAGCAACTCCGTTTTAAATATATATACTATTGCAACATCCACTTCACCTATCTTCCCGTAAGCAATAGGATAAGAATGCTTTGCCTTAGAAACTTCACCCGAATGTCCTAAGCCACAACATAGTAGTTGCTTCATAAATAATTGTTCAGGAAAAATGAAACAGACTTGTCAGGCAGAATATAGATTCTAGAAATAATTAAAGAGAAGCACAGAGAATCCCAGGAAGGACATAGAGATGGTATTTACATGCGTCCATCCCACAAAGCAGAGGGGAGCTACCAGATCCAGCCTGAATCCATACAGATGTTCCTTCAGAACTCTGCAGACAAGAAACGCTTACCTACACCTCTGATTTCTTGTTCTCCTACTCCACTAAGCCAGCCCTTTCTGGGAAGTATTTACAAAAATCTTTTCATGAGTCAGAGGCCTCCTACAATTATTTGCTTTCCTAGCAGAAAGCCTTCCCAATGAGACACCTATATATTATTTTTTCCTGTTGAAAGACTGGGAAAGTACATATCCTTTATTAAAAAAGAAAAAAACCTCATTCCAGTGAAGGTTAGGAAGCTGGCTGGGTGTTCTTGTCACCTTCCCAGAAGTATCTGTTATTCTTTGCTTTTTTCTTCTTGGGTTTAAGGTTCTATGATATTATGAGAAACAACAAAGGGCTTTTACATAAATCATCCATGTGCTAAGGTGACAGAATGCTGAGAGCAGAATTCATGCTTCGAGTTCTCAAGTTTCCATAAAAAGGAGCCTTTGTGAACTTTTCAACAAGGATCCTTCTGGAAGCCACTGTCCTCTCCGAACTATTCTTATCCGAAGAATAAATTAAGTTGCACTGTTTCAAACTTAGAATCATTCCAAAACCAAAGCGAGAGGTGTGCCTTACAAATTCCCCCAAGCCCCATTTATTGGTGTGTGTACCAAGGTCTCCAGAACTAATTCTAAAGTCATGATGGGGTCTCAGGAGCCAATCCTGTCCTCACAGAAAGAAGGAAGCAGTAAATGCAGACCTGAGCTAGAGAAGTAAGAAATGGTGGCATTCCTAACAGAGACTAAGATTTACTTTTTCTTTATTGCTATTTTTTTCATTATTTAGAAAAGCTCCTAGTACACTCTTGGGAAATATTTAACAAATGGCTGAATCCATCAGATCTAAAATGTAGCTCAGATCTATGGCCCATCTTCAATGGAGATAGGAGAAAATGCTGTTACGAGGCATTGGCTCAAACGCCACTACCACGGGCCAATGCCAGGACTCGACTGTAGAGTAAAACACCGCCTGGCTTCTGCACAGCACTGAGGGCAAAGGACAGAGTGGCTAGCCCTCTCGGGGAGGCATGCTTTGTGTGGACAGCCCACCACACCACTGCAAGTCCAGGAGTGCTTTCTTCCAGCCAATCGCAAGTGAAGGTTCAAGGAACAAGATGGCATGGTAGTGAGTACACCTGAGATCTGATCTCCCTGGCCACCGAATCCTCCCTCACTCTCCAGGAAACCAGACAGCTTCTAGGTGGAATTGATACTCAAGAGATTCACTGATGAACCTTGGGCCCTTTAAGAACTAGGTATCAAGGAAATTGAGCTCTCATAGCAGGTTATCTTCCTTGTCCTTGAACTTTGTGTAACCAGCCGTTCTCTGAGAGAACGGAGCTGCTCTCTCCTGCCACTGTGAATGTTGACACTCACACCACAAGTGAGTTTTGAATGAGAAGTTGGCAGTGGGTCTCTGAGACCACAGTGAAAACCCAAAGGCCAATCACAGTAAGGATGATCCTGAAAAACAGAATGCCATGTCAACGCAGGGCGAATGGGAGAATCCAATTCCTGTGGAGACACCTTGGGGCATTAGAACCTCTGGGGTGAGCAGCTTGGGCCTGAGTGCACTGCAGGAGTGCCTCCAGTGCAGGGGAGGGCAGCTGGTAGGATTCCAAGATCACATTTGGGGAGAAGCCAAGGGCAAAGAGGTCTCAATTTTATAACAGAGTAGCTACTCAGATATAGAGCATTGTATTATGACTGAGTAATCTGGGCTAGAGGAAGTAACGTATTGATTTGGCTGTAGGCTATTTTTTATGAATGCCAGTTTACCATCCCTATGTCCTTCATTAAGTGTAAACTTCAAGAAGTGTAAACCTAACTTCTATAAGGTTCCATTCCTCTGCAGTTAATCAGGATACTTAAGTGAGGAAAAAGAACAATGCTGTGGTTTTCATTGCAAAATATACTTTCCCTTCTCTCCTGTTAGGATCTTAGCCTTCAGTGATGGTGAATTACAATTTGTTAAAAGGAGAGTTTTTGTCTAACTTTCAGACTTCTCTCCAGTAGTTAATCCTCAGGGACCCCAAATGTCATACTAAGTGTTACAAGAATGTCGGAGTCATGCACAAAACTGGACACAAATATAGACACTAGATGTAAAATCATGCTGCAATTTAGTCCTTCCTTATTTCCCTTGCAGCATGTGGCAAAGCTGGAGACTTGACTGAAGATGTGATTTCTGGTAAACCAGGCAGGCTGAAAAATAGGATAAAGAGTCCTTCCTTAAAATCATGAATACTGATAAGGAGGCTGCTTTTCACTAACACTGTCCCAAAGCATGACTTTCTGTAATTTCAGAAGGAAATGCTGATGTTAAATGTGTATCGTGTTTCTATAAACTCTGTAGTACAGTGATGAGAGAAATGTAAACTTTGTAAATGAATCAAGTAAAATTTATCAATATATCAACAGATGTTTTACTGTGCATATTTGTGCCCAGAGCACTGTATTTATGCTTGTTTTCATGGAATTGGCTTTTGAGAATAAAAATCATTTCCACCATATCCAAAAACCCTGAACAAGTAATTTTTTTTAATTGCATGAAAAAAATAACTGGCACAAAAGCAATGGAAGCAATACAAAGGAAAAAGATAGACTACATAATATGTAAACCTATTTCTCAAAATATAAGCTGATCAGAAGATAAGCAACAAGGTGATGTGTATATGTGTCTGTTTGTCTGTCTGTCTGTCTGTCTACAAATATTAGTTCATACTAAGGAAAGTATCTTGATGTATTATCATGAGGTTATATATAGTAGGAAAAAAGCATTATGGTCCACATATGAATAATGAGGACATATGCATATAATTTCAGCTACTTGGGAGGTAGACATTGGAAGGATCAAAGTTCAAAGCTAGATTAGAGGGTGAAAAATGGAAAGCCTTCATCTCAATAACCGAACTGGACATGGTGGTTCACAACTGTGATTCCAACTATGTAGGCCATAAATAGGAGGATTTACATTTGACATCATCCCCAGACAAAAGTTCAATACCTTGTCCGATAAATCAAACAAAGGGCTTGGAATTTGACTCTAGTATAAATGTAAGGCCCTGAGTTTAAACCCATAGTACCACAAAAGAAGAAAAGAAAATCCCAATGGAAAAGCGGTTCATAGATGTGAAATCCGTAAATAAGAACTTAAGGTCACTTGCTCACATACTTTTAAAACACATCCCAGTAAGATTTTTTTTAAATATTTGACTAAAGTGAACCTCAACAATAATTAATCCAAGAAATGAAAATTTAACTAGCAATGAAAGAAAGGCAATGTTAAACGGGGCATGTTTCATGATAACTAAGAAACAAGCAGCATGTTTCTTCATATGTCTTCAAAGGAAGAAGAAACAGGCTTCTGTATCCTTCAAGCGCCGTAACAAAGAGGGGAAATACTCACGAATAAAGAACTGACAGTAGTTT
Source organism: Megascapheus bottae (assembly GCF_031878675.1). NCBI lineage: Eukaryota > Metazoa > Chordata > Mammalia > Rodentia > Geomyidae > Megascapheus > Megascapheus bottae. The sequence goes on from NC_143519.1 coordinate 6,805,313, forward strand.
TTAATTAATCAAATTGGAGAACTGCAAATGGTGATAGAGTAGATCAGAACCTAGTGATCTAGTGTGCCTCCTGAGAAATCAAGGTACAGTTTCACTCACAGGGGCATCCGAGAAGAATAGAAAGTTATAGAAATTTCTTGCATAAAACAAAACTATGTGACTTCATCCTTACAGCAAATGTAGTGGTTTTCTAATTTCTCACTCATGTCATAGCCACCAAATTGGACTAGGGTCATCTCCAGCAACCAACCCAATAAAGTAATTTATCAGAGACCCAGGACTGGAAGTCTGGGCTCCCAGGACTTACCCTGGTGGGTTTTAGAATGTTAAAAGAACAGATGGATCACAAATTTCTCCAATCTGATTCCCTCTTGGAAAATTAACCAGGGAGACCCTGAAGATAAGTAAGCAGTTCTGATCAGAAACACAGGGACACCCACACACGCAGAGATCTTCTGGTCAGGAGCTCCAGCCTTTTCAGCCGTCAATATGAGTGTCCCCACAGCAGACTATAGCTAGAAAATATGTCAACAACGCATCCGGACAGCATCTTCTTCACAAGCAACCCCCTAAGTCAATTAGAAGGTAAACATTTCCGCAGATGAAAGGCTTGTTATGTTAGTTTTTTTGTGGGCCTATCAACTATTGGGGAACCCAATAGAGAACCCAAAAGAGACACTGGCTTTAGAATATTGATCTTCTGGGATCAAGACAACAAATGCTCAGCCCCATACAAAGGTTCTTGTCCTCTGAGGAAGAAGGAGAGAGGAAGCTATCAACTCACTCAAAAGCAGTATATGCTCTTTATGGAACTGACGTAAGGGGCTGGGTTTACTGAGGCATAGCCTGTAACCCAAATCATCGAAGACCCAGAAGTACAAGGATAAAGGCTCTAGACTAGCCCCAGGTCAAAGTTCAAGACTCAAAAACAGCCGAGGGTGTGGCTTCAAACCCAAGTACTTAACAAAAAACTAGAAACCAGCCAGAAAGCCTTCCTTGGAACACTCATAAATAACATTTGTGTATTTCTACCAGGCAAGATTCCTTCATATATTTAAATATGACATGGGTTTATATGTTCATGCAGTTCATGTAATTTGGTTCCAAACCAAAACTTACAAATCAAAGCACCAGGAAAAGTTAATTTTAAAACGAGTCAATAAACAAAGGAGTCAGTGATTTGAGAGGGAAAAAAAACCAGTATAAATGTATACTAACTTTTCAAGTAGGATAATTACATTTGGGGGTTTATCCAGAATAAACAATTTGAGACTGGAATCCTATCATTGAGTAATTAAGACAAAATGAATCAGAGACCTACATATAAGACTTAAAATGACAAAACTTCTAAGAGAAAAATCTTCATGGTCTTGAATGGGTTGTATAATTTTCATATATGGCACCAACCACATAGTAAGTAGACTTCATCAAAATGATAAAAAAAAAGTGCTCTTCAAAACAATTATTAAGAACAATGAAATGATAAGGCACAGACTAGAAAAATATTTTCCAGATCATATCATATAAAAGAACTTATGTTCATCAAAACCCACACACTTCAAATAAAAAAAGGCAAGTGTGTGTGTGTGTGTGTGTGTGTGTGTGTGTGTGTGTGTGTGTGTGTGTGTGTGTGTGTGAAAGAGAGCGAAAGAAAGGGAGAGACAGAGAGAGAAAGAAATACAACTTGCATTTCTCTGGAAAGTAATTTTTCAAAGGTGAGATACTGAGGTTTTAAATCCAAAGATTTGTGCGTACTAGACAAATGTCTGTCACCTGAGTAGTGTCCTGAGCCCTTTCAGCTTTTATTATTTTTTCAAATGAAGTCTTGTCTGACCTGGCCTGGACTTCTGTCTTCCCAGTGACACTTCTCCATGATCAGGATGACAGGCACCTCTTACACACTCAGCTTGTCACTGGTTGAAATGGAGTCGCTTGAACTGTTCTGCCTCTGCTAGACTCAAATCGTGATTCTGCCTCTTTTGCCTTTCCACATCACTGGCATAGCGGGTGTGAGCCCCGACACCCACCTCTAGAAACGAATTTATTTCTGCCCGATGACCAGTTTTCCAAAAATTCACTTGCAACTCCACACAGTTTGTAAAAACACTAAGCCAAGATGATTGGGGGGGTGGGGAACTGGGAGAAATACATAGGAAGGGGTCTCAATGTTCAAGAAGTAATGTACCCACTACCCGATGAATGTAACTATAACCCCTCTATATATCACCCCAACAATAAAATAAAATTGAAAAAAAGGCACCAAGCCAAAAGCAAATCAGTCATAGATAAGTCAGGCAAGGTGGTGGTCAGATTGCAGATCAAGATGCCCAATAACTGTCAAAGTTTATAACCATGTTTTTATACAATCTTATAAGAGTTTTCATGAGCAAAAATTAGTGTAGAACAATCAAACAAAATGTACTGCTTGCTGAACTGTATTATGTGCATTTTCCCAACCTCTGGAAAATTATAGAATTCTAACTTTGCCCCAGAAATATATACAACCTTGCTAAAAGGGGGTTGACATGTTTTCCTGAAGGCACTTCTACATGCTGTGACTTTCAGCACCAGCATGACTTCTGAGGTTGTATGGGTTCGGGCTGCCAGGATCCAAGCCAGCCGCCATGTCACTGACCACTAAGCCAGGAAGAATGAAAACATCTAATCTCCATAGTCCAGCACTTACCCCTAGATTAAAGGAAGTCTACTTGAAGGGTGGGTAAGCCACCGCTCTTGAGGACTGCACCCTCTGGCATCACCTCCTACTGGATTGAAGAGCTAGGGACCAGATCCAGTGAAACTTCCACCAAGGGCTTCACCACATGGCTTTTTGCTGGAGAAACCAGTCAGTAGACCTAGTTCATACAAGCTTGGCCCTTAAGAACTAGAAGCAATGGCCTTCGTATAACAGGATGTACCAACTCCACTGTGCTGTGTGTAATGACAGCAAAACATACTAACTGCCATGACACCACTTAGTGTTTGCCATCCATCCTTCATGATTTCTTTACAAATAAAAACAGACTAACTGCCATGAAACCACTTAGTGTTTATCCTCCATCCTTCATGATTTATTTACAAATAAAAACTGATTCCTGAGGCCAGGAGTTTGGCCTAGTGATAGAGTGCTTGCCTAGCATGCACGAGGGCCCGGGTTTGATTCCTCAGTACTACATACATAGAAAAAAAAAGCCAGAAGTGGTGCTGTGGCTCAAGTGGTGGAGCTCTAGCCTTGAGAAAGTCCAAGGACAGTGCTCAGTCCCTGAGCTCAAGCCCAGGACTGGCCAAAAAAAAAAAAAAACTGATTCCAAACCATCAACCTCTCATCAATATCTTACAAGCACAGATGTGTCCCCACTACAGCCTCTCCATTCACATTTGTGGCAGTGATTCCCAGAGAAGCATTTCCAATCACAAGGCATGTCCTATAGTGCTGCTGTCAGCCATACTGTAGAGTCACTATTAAACAGAGTACAAACTGGAGGCAAGGTCAAAATTGTTCATATCCTTTGAAGATAAAAGGCTCTTTTCTAAACATTTCTACCAGGAAAGAAAGCAGAATAGATAATTTGATTCAAGCATTTCTGTATTTCTGTATTTACAAAGTGGCATAAAAACGGACAATGCAAAATGTTCCATGTACCTTTTTATGTTTACTCAATAATATAAATAGTGGAAGTTAAGCTCTGTGCCACACAGGATCTCGACTGCCACCTCAGAGGCTCCACTGAGTGATAGGCTAAAACTCAAGATAGAATGTGACGTCCATTTAATGCATTACTTAGAACATTTTTAAGGCACAGCAATACACGGATATTTTTAAGAAGGCTGGAAACGTCATATGTTATATAAATGACCAAAGAACACAACTCACCTCTGCTCTTATCAAAAGGTGAATCTTAGAGTTTCAAAAGCCATTTATTAACTTCCTTTCTGGGCAAGGGACAGGACATTTGAATATGTTTTTTAAAAAAATTCTGAGTCAGCACTGAAAACAGTATTATCTTCCCAGAGAGATGCTTTGTAATTGGATGAGACCACATCACCTGTTGTGTGCTAAAAATGCCTTATCTGATCAAACACAGGGTTCTGAGATTGAAAGGTGATTAAGGAAATGAGCAGCATACAGCATGTTAAACATTAAGCATTTCTTGGAACGTGAACATTGTGCTGGAGGTTACAGCATCTAAGAAATGACTGTTCCAACAAGCGCAAGGTCTTTGGCTCTAACATTCTGACACAGCACTAAAATGCCTGAGTATCTAGATGATCAGCTTCCAGGACACCCAATGAGACTAGGCTACTTTCTATCCAGGCTTCCTTGGAGAAGACTGTCAACACGATTCATTTCTGGAGGAATATGGCCAAACCTGTCGTCCTGACAACCTTCAAATTGGAACTCTTTAAACCATGATCTGGTTATTTGAAGTCTTCTCTTTCTTTTCTATGGCATTATCATGTGTCTCTGGCCTTCTCGATGTTGCCTCAAATTGCTAATCCATCCATATGTTCTTTACATAGTTACTAAAGATACACTGCATGCTGGGAACTCTTTTTTAATTGATTTTTTATTGTAAAGGTGGGATACCGAAGGGTTACAATTACATAAGTAAGGTAAGGAGTACATTTCTTTTTGAACAGTGTTACCCCTCCCTTGTTTTCTCCCTCTCCCCACCCTCCCTACCCCCCCCTACATACAAGTTATAAAGTTCATTTCCAACATAGTGTCTAGTGAGAATGCTGCTGCACTGGTTGATCTTGACCTTTGTCTCACCATTTCTGTGATTCCTCTTCCTTCCTCAAACCAGATACCCTTATGTTCAAGACAAAGGGTACTGAAATCAAAGACAATGGCCACAGTAAATAAACCAGAGGTGGGAGAGAAAGGAATCACTGAAAACAGTACACTAAAATAACAAAGAACTCGGGAGAGGGAAATGGGGACCATGTCATGAGAAAGGGAAGTAATGCACCTTCTATCTGGTGAATATAATGTAACCCTTTTTAAAAAAGAACTCTTGTTTCTATGTCTTGGAATTCTTTTCACTTAGAATCTTCTTATGTGATCATATGGATCCATTGAGCTAATGTGATCCTCTGCTAGGAGAATCCTAGATGTTATACTAATGATTATAAATGGGGAAAACCATACAGCCTGCTTCTGTGGATCTGGCTTACTTCACTTAATATGATTTTTCCCCAAGTCTTTCCATTTCTTTACAAATGGGGCGATGTCATTCTTTCTGATGGAAGCATAGAATTCCATGGTGTATCTGTACCACGTTTTCTCATTCCATTCATCTACTGGGAGGCATCTGAGTGGATTCCATATCTTAGCTGTGGTAAATGATGCTGCAATGAACACAGTTGTGTTAGTAACTTTAGTGTGCTCTTGTAGTCAGTTAAGGAAATATCTAGGCATTCTTTCAATACCCTTGAGGAAAGAATTAGTGACAAGTAGGCTTGGCATTTTCTATAAAACCACAGGAATCTTGAGTTTGTATAGATTCTGTTTTTCCCACTTCCAGTATATCAAAGTATTGAAAGTTTTGCCTGCCGCTGTAACTATGTAGTTTATATCCTTGTGGCTTTAAAGGATTTCTACCCATAACATCTAACTGCTGGTCTGCACATAATAATAATCAAACCTATTCATTGCCTTTCCAAATATTTCAACTGATTTCCATTTCAAAAATTTCTATCAGGCCAAGCACCAGTGGCTCATGCCTATAATCCTAGGTTTGTAGGAGTCTGAGATCTGAAGGTTGTGGTTCAAAGAAAGCCCAAGAGGAAAAGCCTGTGAGGCTCCTATTTCCAATTAACCACCAGAAAAGTGGAAGTGGTGCTGTGGCTCAAAGTGGTAGAGCACTAGCCTTGAGCAAAAGAGCTCAGGGACAGCACCCAGGTCCTTAGTTCAAGCTCCATGACCAACCAACAGAAGAAAAAAGTTTTTCCCAATCCACCAGTAGAACCATTTCCAATCTTCTGTGTACAATATCCAACTTGCTTCTTGGTATCTGCACTCCAATTTTACACTATTGTGATTTCTATATAACCTATAATTATATAAATATTGCATTACTGACAACTGATCTCAATACCATTCCATCACCTGCTTGTTTTATGGTTTGATACCTTTCCTGTATGATACCTTTCCTCCGTTCAAATTCCCTCCCCTACCTCTGGCCCCATCCAAATATCCTGACAGCCCAAGTTGTCCACAAAAGTATGTCAGATACCTCTAGAATTAATTGTTTTTAAACTCAATGGGATCAATGTACTACAAATGAGGGATTGGTGTAAATCTGCCTACTTTTGGCTTCCCCTCATAGCTGGGATGACAAACATGTGCCACTTAGTCCAGCTTCCTTCTGTTAGGATAGCATCTCACAGACTTAACTGCCCAGAGTGGCCAGGAACTACAATCCTCCCAATCTCAGCTCCCCACCTAGCTGGCATGACAGACACGTGCCATCACACACAGCTGTCTGCTCAGAAGAGACCTTGTGAACTTTCCTCCCTGGGCTGGCCTCAAACCATGATCCTCTGCATCTCCACCTAAACTTGTAGTTCAGGTTACAAGTATACGCGGCTGGTACTTAGTTTCATTTTAAGTATACATTTCCTGTGTTTGTACATGAAGGAAACGCTCATATTTCTGATCATGTGAGTATCTGCACTCATTACTTCATTCTTTGTCATCTAGGTAATTTTTATGAATAAGATTCTTTAGTATATAATTACTGATATTTGTTACTTGAAATAGGAATTGTAAGAAAGAAGACACAAAGGGTAGGTACCATTCTGCCTGTTTTCCACTTGCATGGAAAATAATGGCTTTGAAGATGAAGGAAGAAGAAAATAAATTCCCAAGGACAGATTTCTCACCATGGTTCCATCTGGTGAATAGTGCAGGACTTAGGGGAGATATAAATGGATTGAGGGGAAGGGATTTTTCTCCAGAAGTATAGGGCTCTTTTATGTGTTTTTATCAAATCAAGTCCTAGATCAAGAAAACTGAGTTTAAGGTAGGGATAACTTTCTGGAATGTGGGTATGCACCCTTGAGATTCCAACCTATAGCTCTGCAACACAATTCTTCTGACACATCAAGTAGAAGAGTTAGGCCCTAGTTCACTGATCTCTGCAGAGAGCCTTAAATCCAGCTCTAAGCATGGTTTTCTCAAAGCTATACAAGTTCCCTACAAAACATCTAAGCAAAAGTATTTCTGGGTCATAATTCCTCATCACAAATTCGTTCACAATCTGCTGGTATTCCAGGTGCTGGAAGATATGCTGAGGGCTTTGCAATATGTCACTAGTTGTGAACAGAAACAGAAATCCAGTGTAAAAATGATTCTACTCATTCCATGGACTCAGCATATAGGAAAGAGAATTAATAAAGGGGATCGGATGAAATAAAAAAAAACTTCTGCACAGTGAAATATATAGTAATTAGCCAGTCGTTTGCCTACAGAATGGGAGAAGATATTGGCTGGGAATATGTCTGGTGAAGATCAGACATAATCAGAATATCCAAAGAGCGCAGATAACCACCCCCAAATATCAATAACCTATTAATAAATGAGGAAGGTTACAAACAGACACTTCTCATATGGAGACATACAAATGGCCAATAATTATATTTTTAAAACATCTCTGGTGATAAATGAAATGTCAGTCAAAATAATATTGAGATTCCATCTCACTCCAGTAAGGATAGCTGTCATCAAGAAAACAAACAGCAAGAAATTCTGTTGAGGATGTGGGGAAAAGAGTCCTGAAACAAATGGGGATATGGCTCAAGTAGTGGAGTGCTAGCCTTGAGCTGAAGAGCTCAGGGACAGCACGCAGGCCCAGAGTTCAAGCCCCACAATCGAGAAAAAGAAAAGAGTTCTAAAATACTATTATTGGTCATTAGCCCAGCTACTACAGAAGTCAATACGGAGATTCCTCAAAAAAACTAAAAATGGGGGGGAGGGAAATGGGGACCAAGACAGGAGAAAGGGTATCAGTGTATGTGAAGTAATGCACCTTCTATCTGGTGAATATAATGTAATCCTTCTTTTAATTATGATAAAACATATATGAAAAAATAAAAATAGAACTATTTTATGTTCCAATAATATTATTTTTGTGTGCTCATCTAGAAAGATCACAAGATAAGGAAAAATAAAGGCACCTGCATATTCCTGCTTATTGCATTACTATTCACAGTATTCAAGTTATTAAAACAGCACTGAGACCTTTCAACTGACGAGTGAATCAAAAATATATATGTTTGTGCTTGTATAATATATACACATGTATATATAATCATATGTGTATGTATATGTAATCAAATTTTATTCTTTCATCAGGAAGAGTAATACAATGTTCATAGCAAACAAATGCATGGATTATAAAACATGATATTGAGTAAATCACAGGCTCAGAGTGATAAAGGACATATGTTTTTTGCTCTTATCTGGAAGTTAGCCATAAAATGTAAATATACATGGAACAGACACAGGGCCATATGCATATATAATTGAACATATGCCTAAAGTGTGGTATACACAGAGTGTAATGCCTTTTCACAGCAGACAATTTAACAAAATTAACACTTGGAAGCTGCAACAGGTCTTGTCTGAGAGGACAGACTAAGGGGAATGGGGTGGATGAATGGAAAGAGAGGAGTGGAAGAGGAGTCGTAAGACTTGGTGCACCTGGTAAACACAGAACGAGGACACTCAAGACAGAAGGATGAGGAAGAAGACAGATGGAGGAGGATACAGATCAGTGTGCCTTATTGCTGGGTGCTGGTGGCTCATGCCATAATCCTAGCTACTCAGGAGGCTGAGATATAGAATGGTGGTTTGAAGCCAGTCCAGGCAGGACAGGGAAGTCTGTGAACTTCCCCTATTAGTCACTTAAAACCCAGAAGTGGAGCTGTAGCTCAAGTAAAAGAGCTCTGACCCTGAGGAAAAAAAATCTCAGGGACAGGGCCAGGTCCTCAGTTCAAGCCCAAAGACCATCAATAACACAAAAAGATCATTGTACACAAAAGCAGACACAGTAATTGAAATCCCTTTATAAAATACAAAACTACAATGTATGTGAATTAATGCACCTTCTATCTGGCAAATATCATGTAACCCTTTTACTAATTACAATAAAAAAAAGAGCAGTGAGACAAAAAGGGAAAAAAATACAAAACTACAAAAGACTTAAACATAGAGCTCCCCTATGACCCAGCACTTCCATTACTTGGCATTTACCCAACCATCCAGAAACAAGGACATACTAAATCCACTAGCACAATGATGTTCATTGCAGCACTATTTACCATAGCAAAGATATGCAACCAACCCAGATGTCCCTCAGTTGATGAGTGGATCAACAAGGTGTGGTATTTATACACAATGGAATTCTATGCTGAAGTCAGAAAGAACAACATCACCCCATTTGTAAGGAAATGGAAAGACTTAAAAAAAAAGTCATATTAAGTGAAGTAAGCCAGACTCAAAGGAACATAGGCTCAATGGTTTCCCTCATTTGTCATAATCAGTAGAAACCTTGGGCTCTCCTAGCAGAGATTTACAATAGAACAAAACCTAGATACATAAGGCCATATAGGATGACGCTAAATGAAAGGACCTCCAGGATATAGAAACAAAAGCCATATAATAATGAGTGATTTTTGTCCTTAATGTACTATGTCATCTCTCATCTCTTTTGCTGTCCCTTGGTTATCTCATATTGTTACAGTATTTCACATTGTTATCTGATATATTGTATATATGCTTATTTGGTTATTTGAAATAGGATAGAGAAGGGGGAAAACAAGATGAGGGGCAGGGGTGGGGGAGGGAAATGGGGACCAAGACATGAGAAAGGGTATCAATGTTTGTGAAGTAATGCACCTTTTATCTGGTGAATATAATGTATCCCTTCTATTAATTATGATAAAAAATATATGAAAAAAACTAATTTAAAACAAAACAAAAAATACAAAACTATAACCCCTTTATATAATACAAAACTAATAAAAAAGAAACAAAAAATATAAAACTATAAACAAAACTATAAACCTCCATTTGAAACTTCCAGATGTACTATCATAAATACATATGTCCTTTATATCTCTGAAGAACTAAAAATGAGGATGACTGAAAAAGAAATATAGACTACAACTGTATGCATTATGGAAATGCCATAATGAAATCCCTTATTATGTAAAATGTAACATATACCAATAAAATATAGGAAAGGAAAAGAAGTAATGAGTACAAGAAAGGATTCTGCTCCACTATTTAACCTTCCTCCTCCCCCTAAGAGCCATTTCACACATTAATGAAAGTCTGACCAACTAGGAGATGATTAATTAATCACACTTTCTCCTAAGCAACATTAACAATGTAGAGTAGCAACCAAATGTCCTCCAAACCAGATATATTTCTTTTATTAAGAATAATGATTAGGGGCCAGGAGTCTGGCCCAGTGGTAGAGTGCTTGCCTAGCATGCACTAAGACCGGGTTCGATTCCTCGGTACCACATACATAGAAAAAAAAAAGCCAGAAGTGGTACTGAGGCTCAAGTGGTAGAGCTCTAGCCTTGAGAAAAAGAACCAAGCACAGTGTTCAGACCCTGAGACCATGCTCAGGACTGGCAAAAAAAAAAAAGGAAGAAGGATTAAACAGCAATATTTAATAGACTCCCTCAGACACGGATGATAAAAACAACATGGATGGTACAATATGTTTTTGTTTCCAAATTGGTTTCACTTTGAATTTCATATCAAAGGTCAAATCTCTCTACATTGAATTCATATGTAAATATTTGCACACAGGCAAGTTACAAGACTGGAAATTTGTCACATTGCCTTCTTTACCCCATGTTGTATACGGTTCTCCCATGGGTAAGAGCAAGTTCTAAGAGCTACAAAGTGTGGCCCTCAGACATATGGTCTAAGCATCACATTATTCTCATTTATTCAAGAAGATGGGAGAAATTAAAGCTCACTTTTACCTAGTAAAAGGTCCATTTTCCTCTACATCTGTTTACTTTGAGGGTCAAGCATGTGATCAAGGAAGCAGGCATATAGTGCATGCAGGCAGTCCCCACACTTAGAAGCAAGGGCAGGATTGTGAGCTCAAAGCTAGCTTGGGTTCAAAAGACACAAACACACATACTCGCACAAAAACAACAAAAATAAAACGCAACAAAAAAGTCAAGGAAAAGGTGGGAAGCAAGTGCTTAAACTGTATTTGGGACACAGAGGTACCATAAGATGCATGCTTTGAGAAAACAACATGAAGACCAGTCTCATGCACATAATTTTCACTGGGAATTTAGTAGGCTCCTTCAGTTGGTAAGAGCACACAATGCACTGGGCTGCACCTCTCAACCTCCAAGCGAAGGCATGCTCAAAGTAGGGTCTGCATATATCATGTGATTTTACTACTAAGTTCACCAGCAAATAAACTAACACTCAACCCATAATTAAGAAAATGATTAAATATTAAACTTATGAGGGCCATGAATTCAAGTAAATCCAGAAGGGAATCTGTACTTGAGTGTTTTCAGATTACCTATGGTAAATCGAGTCAATCAAGAAATCTGTACTAGCCAGGCGCATGTGACTCATGCCTGTAATCCTAGCTACTCAGGAGGCTGAGATCTGAGGATTGAGGTTCAAAGCCAGCCCGGGCACTAAAAGTCTGTGAAAATCTTGTCTCCAATTAACCACCAGAAAACTGGAAAAGGCACTGTGGCTCAAGGGGTAGAGCAGTAGCCTTGAGCAGAAACGCTCAGGGTCAGCGCCCAGGCCCAGAGTTCAAGCCACACGACCAAAAGAAAAACTGGGAAACCAAAAAAGGAAGAAAAATATTTTAAACTATTTTTTAGCACTCTCATATACTTTTTACAAAGAAGAAAACTCTCAGATAACAATGAATATACCCAAATTAGCCAGGGAAATTAGGCCAAATGAATTTAAATATCAGTTTGTTGTCATTAGTTCTTGTCTAAATTTGATGCAGAACTGAAATCAGGGCCCTTGAAATTAAGGTTATGAAATGAAAAGTCCTGGCTACTGTTTCTTGCAGTGGCAGACAGAAACTTTTCTCTTCTGCGTCATTTGAAGATTGGCTTTACCCTGCTTCTTGCCCACTCTCTCACTGTGGCATCCCCCAGTTTGTACAATATTAACCGGGCCTCAACCAAAACACTGGAAAAGTGAATAACCATTTTTGATTATTTGTATCTAAACTCCCATCTTCCCATTTCCTCTGAGCAATGGGAAAAAATATGCAAGGTGATTATGAATTGAGCATGCACAGTGTACAGCCTTTGCTCTTGAAAAATGAAAGCACAAAAATCATTATGTTTTTGCCGCAGTTCCCCAGACATAATCACGTAAAGGGACAGATTCTTCCTGCCAGCCCTTGTCTTTGGCACTGGTGGGAGAACACGCTGTGGATGCCCTTCTCTCTGCTGCTGCTTTTGTAAAATAGCTATTAACAACCAGTGCTCAGGAGCCCGCACTGTTCAGATTTGGACAGCCTTAGCCTGGGAGGATGAAACCATACCTCCCTCCTACACAACCACGTTTGATCCTTGATCTGAAGCCACCACCTTAATAAAGCTCTTGAGCCAGTTTGTCCGGGGGTAATTGTTTTTGTTGTAAATGAGTGTCCATTTATGGATTATTGCACGCTATAAAAGTTTTATTTACGTGCAGACGATTATGCATTCTTGACATGTAAGAAGGCAAATTAGCCAGCTCTCCTTTCCTCTGCTGTAGTGACAACAAAAAACAGTGGATTGCTGATTTCCAGTCCTTCCGAGCTTGCCCTCCCATGTAAAGACGATGCAAATTTTAGTGCAAAATTTTAATTAGGTTTTAAAAAAAAAGTCCTATTCTTAGCTTCCAAAGGACATCATTGGATTTTTGATGACCACTGTTCTCTTGGCTCTGAAAGAGGGGGCTGAGGCTGCGAGCGGATGGAAACACTTTGGGGATTGTTGTTCATACCGCCACACACCAGATTGTAGAGCCTCTCTGCATTATTTTGTACACCAGATAGATGAAATAAAGATTTAGGTAATAATTTAGGGAGTTTAATCAATGTTAGCCATTTATATAGGTGATTCCAGACAGCATAATTTTAATCTTTGCTAGTAAAAATGCTCAGCCCGAATTTTCCAGATAGGTAACTCTACATTTCTCTTTGTCAATGTGGATGAAGCTTTTGGGGAAATAGGAAGAAACCTTACTCTCTTTTCTTTCCTTTTAATTAGACCTAGCTGCCATTCAAATTGCTATTCTATACAGCAGCATATTCTATCCAAATTGAACCCAGGGACTCTACTGCACTGTTGTTATTAATTTTTCTTATGAAGAGTGAAATTGTGCTCTCCTGCACCTGGCATCTTGGTTAATTTAATCGCCATCACCACAAACCCTACTGAATGGTGCATGGCAGAAGGTTGACTACAGCCAAACCCTCAGGTAGAGTAGTGCTTGCCATGAAGCAATCTCGTACAATAGAAATGGGGGAAACTAAGAAAACAGAACTACAGGCACACAACAACTGTCACAGGGAAGTCAAGGAAGAGGATGGAATCACAGAGGTAACACAACATCCCTGCAGGTGGCGACATGCAAAGCACTACAGGAAAGTAATTCTGTGCACCTACAATAGAAAGCCACCAGCACTGACCAGTGACAGCTCTGACCGAGTCTCATAAACCAGAATGGCAGATTTGTCTACACTGGGGAAGAAAAAGATCAGAAAGCAACTCAATATGAGCCCAAAATATTTTCAGGAGAGAGTAGACATTCAACTATCATGTTAGCCTTTCGACAATGTCCACAGAGATGAAACTCACTATGATCCTAGCTACTCAGGAGGCTGAGATCTGAGGATCATGGTTCAAAGCCAGCCTGGGCAAGATAGTCTATGAGATTCTTATCTCTTACTGACCACCAAAAAGCCAGAAATAGAGCTGTGGCTTAAGTGACAGAGTGTTAATCTTCAACAAATAGGTTCAAAAAAGCAAAAGGCCCTGAGTTCAAGCCCCAGGACTTGATCAAAAAAAATCCAGTTTGGACACAAAATATAGATTTTTAATGGACTACTATTTACAGAAAAATGGCAATAGTATAATTACATTTAATCTTAAATAAAATCATTTCATCCACTTCCTGTATTCAAATAGTCCTTAGTCTTGTAGAGAGGTATCAGCAAATGATCAAGGTTACAGCAGTAGTCAACTTGATCCTCATAATCCTACTGTGTCTCTCTGTCACTTACACACACACACACACACAAAACCATACATACTTAATGTATATGCACACCTGCACACACCTACCACACTTGTCTGGTTCTGCCTTGAGACATTTTCCTAACCCACCTTCCAAATAAGTTCTGGCTCCTGTGCATGAAATTCCTTTATCAGGGCTAAAGTCAGGGCTCATTTAGTGTCTTCACCACTATTTCATTCGACCTCCGGTGGTATTACACTTTTAGTCAAGAGAATTATAAACATTATTTATGTAAGCTTGCTCAGAAAATACTGTAAGGTGAACTGAGTACACATCAAGAGTGCTCGAGTATATTGCCAAACCCCTGTCGTGCTTGAGAAATTTCTGGCTGCTGCCAGTGGCCTCCTTAACCTTTGACTCCAGACTCACCACCAGCATCTGGAAGCTTCTCAGCACCCCAGCCTTCTGCTTGAAGGACACAGTTCTCAACCTTTTCCTTTGTCTTTCCTTTCCTGATCCATTTCCAATTTATTTTATTTGCTGTAAAGTTGCACAATCCTTATTAAATCTTCTGCCATGAGCTGGGAAACTTATGTGATCAAACACAGACCTTGCGTGCATGAATCTTTGAATATAGCCTAATGTCCATAATACAAAATGAGAGGTCAGTACCCTAAAGTAGTTGCAAATGCCTACTGAGGTTGAAAAAGAGGAAGAAATCACTTCCATGGGTACAGGACAGATGAAGGATTGACAGCGGAGACTGCAAATGCTCCTGGAGATTATATAATAAGGTAGCACAATTGCCTAGCATGCACTAAGACCTCAGTACCACATACATAGGAAAAAAGCTGGAAGGGGTGCTGAAGCTCTAGTGGTAGGGCACTAACCTTGAGAAAGGCCAAGGACAGTGTTCAGGCCCTGATTTCAAGCCCCAAGACTGGCAAAAATATAATAATAATAACAATAATAATAATAATAACAATAATAATAATGTAGCACAAGGTGGAGATGTGGAGGGAGTAGAAACTGCAGGCCTGATGGGAAGCATTAAACAGAGAGGCATGGAGCAAGAAAGAGAAGAAGCATGGTTGGAGTAAATCAGCCATTCAAATCTGCAGAATGCCATTTAGAAGTAAGACGGAGCCTACTTTTTTTGCCAGGCCTGGGCCTTGAACTCAGGGCCTGAGCACTGTCCTTGGGCTTTCTCAATGCTAGAGCTCTACCACTTGAGCCACAGTATCACTTCCAACTTTGATCTATATATGTGATACCAAGGAATCAAACCTGGGTCTTCATGCATGCTAAGCTAGCACTCTTACCACAAGGCCAAACTCTCGGTCCGGAACCTACTTTTTAAAGTGTAGATCTCTTACATGTCTATTTTATCTGGGAAGACCAGATTGAGACAGGAACACGTTTATGTTTATATATTCATGTGAGCGTGTGTACACCTTCACTGAAAATGTACAGAATAACAAAACGCTCACTTACTGAGAGCCCCGGTGCCATGCACATTCACCAGAGAGCTGCTTTCAGCTCCAAGTGAGAGGAAAATAGCTCAGAACTCCAAGGAGACCTACTTGATATCAAAGATTCAAATTGCATATGTGAGAATAATAAACCCGAATCACATTTTTTGGAAATTTTCACTTCAGGTTCATGTTTGGCTGCTCAGTCGTGAGGATCCTGAGACACTGATGAGCACGTACTGGAGGGAAAGGAGGTAGGGGAGATGTGATTTCTTTGTTGCCAGTGTCTTCCGCATTTGGTGTCACTGCCTCACTTTTCCCCACTTTAAGCCTCAATCAGTTTGATTGATGCACAGAACTCCCCAGGGAGGAGGGAACAGAGGATGAAGTGCCATATTTCAAATCAAAAGTGGTTTTACACGCATCATCTTAATTTTCAGCCGTGGAAAAAGACCAAGAATTCTAAGTAGCAGAGAAAGGTTCAAGGTTAATTTGATTGGCAATATATGAAATGCCACTTACCTCAGGCCATTTCAAATTGCCCCTCATTCTCTCCACGATGAATGAAATGATTCTTTCCAAAGACAGAGGGATCAACTGATAATGGCTGCTATTACATATTCATACACCACTTTACATTCTGTAGCTGGCTCGGCTGGAAATCTTGCCAGTCTGTCTTCACAGATTCCCTGTCAGAGGCCAAGATGGACTTATCATGGACATTTCTATAGCAGGCAGAGGAACAGAGAGAGGATAGCATGTCTGAGTTGCCTGGGAGAGAACACACCTTTGGCTCATGGGTGGTTGAAGGTTCCTCTTGCCCAGACTGTCCAGCTTAATTCCACTGGGGATGTACAGTGTACCCAGGAATCACAATGTCAACATTGCGGAGAACTTCATGGCACTAGCATGAGGCTACAGAAATCACTTTGTCCCTTAACTAACTATAACAATTCTCTGTTAAAGCTAATTTCCTCATTCTAGAGAAAATAAGAAAGGAGGGGTTTTTTTTAATTCCAAAAGAATTTAAAAATCATATTAAGAATTTTTATATGCAGTTGAGTTTCTAAGCTGAGACGCAATGAACACACTTCTTAGAACATGATCTCAGAGACATCCATTCTACCAACATTGACTTGCTATCCACTAGGTGCCAGGCTCATGTTGGCCAACTTCAGCCGGGTGGCATCCACCTTAGGTCACACATCAAAGACTGAGCCAAGGTCAGACTTCCCAGGAAACTCAGCAAAAAAAACCCTGAAGCCTGAGGCTCACACCAGTACAACCAGCTGCTGCACATTTTTTATTATATTTTGATTATTGTTAAGTAGTTGCACAAAGGAATTATAATCCAACACATCCGTTTATGAATACAAAGCATCTTGGTCGGTATCACCCCTTATCATCCTCCCACATCCCTTCTAACCCCATCATTCCCAGTTTCATGGTTGAAGCTATATCTCTGTGTGCCTTTCTCCCTCTCTTTCCTCCTCTCCTCCTTCTTCCCACTCCTTTTGTCCCCAGTCATTTAGTGATATGGCCAACTGCAGGATTGCCATATATGAGTCACTCTCTTCCTTCAAGGTCAGGGACAGTCCTTGCATGATGACAGTGTTTCAGGGAATGCACTGTTCAGATAAACCTTGCGAGGTTGATCTACCCTCAGTTTCATGTAATTAATAGCTGAGCCTGTGCCAGAACCTCCTGTCTCTGAGATAACCCAGAGATGTAAAGAGACTTTTTCCTCAGACCCAGAGTAGGGTGGTGAACCAAATACATCCTGTTATTATTTGTCCGTGTTCTCATGCTTTTGCACCTTAGAAGTTATCCAGGAGTTGATTTCATTAGTAAAGATGCATCTTTTTAACAACAATCCTTTTCTTCCATGCAGTCATGAGGTGTGCAATCCTCTTTTTGGGTTCTAGGAACTATACTGAGCTGAGAGACTGAAACCCCTGGTGACGGGGTCAAGCAGGTGCGATGAGAGCCATTTCAACAGAAGTGTGGATGCTGTGTGACTCTACATCCATGAAGCATCTGAAAGGGGCAAACCTGCTGCTTCCCCAGGAAAATGCCACATGGTAGATGAGCTTAGCCCATCTCACAGAGCCGGAGACTCAGCAGGGGAAAGGCCCGGATGGTTTCTTCTGACTTTAGCTGCAACCGCTTTAGCCAAAACAAGGCCACCAGATTCCTGGAGGCAACACATATGATAAGGAGAGGATCTCCATCCCAGAATGGGGCCACCTGCTATCGCTTTCTCCTGCTGATCAAGAAGTCTGAGAGGTAGGCTCTCTCCTCCACCTCAGGGTGAGGAAGGATGAAGGTTGAGGGTGGTGCATGTTCACATTCAGTTCGAGGCATTTGTCACCATCGCCTTTACAGTGGCCACATCAGGACGGATGGGTGTTCAGTGCTGTGAGAAGGAAGCCATTACCATCATCTGGCCAAGGTCACATTGTCCCCACGTGGGACTCCTGAGGAGATCCGCAACAGGCTGCACGACCCCTTGCAAGGTGACAGGTACGGGTGTACATCCTCTCACCCCTGCAAGCACTGAGGTGGCCTCAGCTCCTATGCCCGTGGTTGTACTTCCATCAAGAGCTGAGCTGCCACCTGGGTCATGTCCACTGCACCAAGGCCATCTTTGATGCTATCTCCAAGACCTACAGCTACCTGACCTGTGGTCTCTGGGATGAGACGATGTTCGTCGAGTGTCTCTAGTCAGGAACTCACTCAAACATCTGAAGGGAAAAAAATAAAACCATATGAGCATTCATGCAGAGAATTTGGGCTCTAGCCATAGCTACAACATAGGGTTTTTATAGAAGAAGAATAAAATGAAGTCATTCTCATCCTAGAAACTATCCTTTTTCCATCTATCAAAAGTATATTCCTTTCTTTAAAAAAAATAGTTTTCTGTTATTTTCACTTGAAAATAATGTGAAGCCACATGCTGATGGCTCACATCTGTGATTCTAACTACTCAAGAGACTGAGATCTGAGGGTGGCAGTTCAAAGACAGCCCAGGCAGGAGAGTCCATGAGACTCCTATCTCCAATTAACCACCAGAAAACTTGAAGTGGTGCTGTGTCTCTTAGTGGTAGAGCACTAGCCTTGAGTAATAAAGAGACGTAGGCCATGAATTTAAGCCCAAGAACTGGCAAAAAATAAATAAAAATATTATTGTTGTTAAAAAAATAAAAGATAGGGGCTGGGAGTTTGGCCTAGTGGTAGAGTGCTTGCCTAGAATACATGAAGACCTGGGTTCAATTGCTCAGTACCACATACATAAGAAAAAGCCAGAAGTGGTGCTGAGGCTCAAGTGGTAGAGCTCTAGCCTTGAGAAAATCCGAGGACAGTGCTCAGGCCCTGAACTCAAGCCCAAGACTGGCAAAAAAAAAAAAACTAAGCACTGTACATATATTATGTGAGTTAAGACAACCACTTTATGAAAAACTGAAGCCAAAGACATGGAGCAACTTGACCAAAGTCACATAACTGAGAAAAGATAAAACTCAGTATCCCCTCTGTGCAGTTCTAAAACTAGGCCTCTTAATCATTTTTTCCATGTGCAGAAAGTGTTTATATGATCTTTTGTGCATGTGCTTTTGTTCAAAATACCTTTCAGTGTCAAGTAGCCAAATGAGAGCCCACATAATGGAACAAGGACTTTGGCACTCATTTCAGCTTTTGCTCCTTTTCTCCTAATGCACCCCTTGCTATTATCCAGTTTCTATTCAGTCTCTGTTAGAACACCATAAAAGGGGGAACAACACAAATGATACCAAAATAACAAGTATAGCCATAGCAGAAACCAGAAAGAACGCGGACCAACAACAACTCGAGAGTGATGTCTTTCCTCTGCAGAGGCTCCGCCTGCCAGGAACCCTGGCTTCAGCCACACATCGCAGAACCTTGTGTGTCTGCCCACAGTGAAATTTCCATCTCTAAGATGTGATTATGGGCTTCATAGAACAATCTGGGTAAGGTCATATTTGCATAAGTCAAGTGTTCCACCGTGTGTACGGCATCTTTACCTAATACAAGATTAAATCACAGTGTGGACTATGATTAACCCTCCAGATTGCCCTAAATGCCAGCCAGCCTTCACTTAAAGGGGAGTGGCTGGAAAACCCAGGCTGGAAAAGTGCAGTCAGACTCTTCAACACTCAAAAGGCCCAATGGTGAGAAGCCATTCGGGAGAGAAATGGAACTCGCAGTGGCCGTGAGTTGGCAAGGTCCTACAGAAAGGAGGTGTGTGGGTATGGGTGCTGGTGGCCAGAAGACTTCAAAGGACTGTGGGCAGCACTGTCTCCAGTGGTGATATCTCCAATCTCCAATCCCATGGTTTCCCAAAAGTACTAGTTCCTGCTCCGCAGCTGCATCAGGACCTGGAGGCCCAGTTAGTGGAGCTCCAGGTGTCTAACCTGTCCTTCCACCTGGAGGAAGTGATTCAGGATGATGGGTATCTTTTTCTTACAAGAGGAGGTTAGGGAAGTGAGGTGCAATATTGTGCCCAGCAGTTCCAGGCTGGAAAGTGGAGAAATCCAAGCTGGAACTCGAGATCTGGTTTTTTGGCTTTCTGATCTTTATCTCCAGTCTTCATCCCTTGGGAAATACACTGCCATCTGTTCTAACGTTGGTAAATCTGCAAGTGTAATGTTCTCATCAAGAATTATAATCGGTATAATTTGCATGGTCTTTGAAGCACTGGCTCCTCTGGTGAGCTGTGCATGTTCTAAACCCTCCACAGAGAAGTTCTGAGCATGCACATGGCAATCCACCCAGGCTAACTCCTCCAGCCTCGTGTTATGTCACACTTGGCCTGCCAAGAAGGCACCCATCTTTTGTCTCCATGTAGCCCTTTCTCAATGAGGCAGACATCGCTTCTGCTGGGAACACAGATGCTAGCAGTTTGGTAGACATGTAAGAGCCCCCAGTATATCAGGACTCCAGTGCAGAAACGTTATGTGATGTCACCACATCGATCACATGTAATCTAATGACGAAAACTGGCCTCACCCATTTCTGGAGAGCTCTTTACTCATCATACAGCCCAATCATGGGCAGCCAAATCAAGGGTTTTGAGAGTCTGAATGTTTCCTTACACCATGTTCCCCAACCCCCACAGCAGCACACCTTACCTACTACTCGTAAAAACTCACACTTGATGCCTCAAAACACACTTCCTTGCTTAACTGATTACTTTCAAGTGCTCCCAGGAGCCTTTGCTCTATGAATCATTTTGTGGTATTTATTTATTTGTATAGATCTATTCATTTTAGTTAATGCATTTTTTCATCTGTTTAATGCTTTTGCTCTCCATAAAAATGTAAGTTCCAGAAGGACAGTGAGAAATCTGTCTTCTTTAACATAATTATTCCTGAACTTGAGCACAATATCTAGAACAGAAGCAAAAATCAAGTGAATAAGCTGCCTATCCCACTATAAAGTATTTCTCATAGCAAGCTCAACACATCATGTTGATGTTGCCAATATCTACCACTGTTTCTCCTTAAATACCTCGAGCCTTCAAGACAGTAGTATTTGTAATTCATAGCACTGGCAATAGCTCAATTATGCCTTTAATAATGCAAAGAGGGCTGTTAAATAACTGTTGGTCAGATAAATAAATTCATTAATCATTTGTAAACATGGTGGAGGCTAGAGCTATCTCTCAGTGGTAGAGTGCTTGTCTGTTATGAATGATGCTCTGAGTTGGATTTTTACCATTAATTAATTAGTTAATTTTAGTGATCTTGAACAGACAGGTATGGTAAATGATATATATATATACATATTTATTATTACACTGAATAATTCATTCAATGATCAAACTCGATAAGAATTAAACATTTTCAGGATATCTGCAGAAAGCCACTCACCATCTCACATGCCTAATGATTACAGATTCCTGTTTGTGGTCTACACTCCTCTGGGGCTACCATTTCTCATCTTTAAGTCATTTTGTTTTCTCATTGTACATAGGCCCATTGCTTCTTTCAGATACTACTGCAACTGTAGAGGATAAAAGAATAAAACAAGCAATCACAGTTAAAAGAAAAACTTGTGTTTCCATAAGAAGCGGGAAAGATGTGCTTGTCATGATTCTTCTCTTTTCCCCTTATTTGAGGTGCCCAGGATTGAGCCCAGACCTCACATCCAGGAGCACTCAAGTACTCCCCCAGCTGAATGGCTCTTAGTTCTATTCTTCTCTTCTTTTATGCTTTACCTTCAGTTACGTCAGAAATGCATGCACTTCGGGGACTAAGTTCTTATTTTGCTCAGGACACCGTACAAAGAGAAGCCACCCAGATAAAAGCAGACTTCTAGATGCATCCCTTCAAGTTCATTGATTCCTTACTTCAAAAATAAAAAGGGCCAAAGTTCAGAGCAACCACTTAGGAGCGAGCATCGCAACATGTAATAAAACAGTCAGAAAGCTGCTGGTGATTGGAGCTGAGCAGGTTATTCCGAGTCAGCTCAAGGCTAAGTGCCTAAGCGTATCCTGAGCAATGCCTTGCGCTTATCTGTGCCCTTTCAGAGCATCTTTGCAAAGAAGATGGCAACTGTGGAAAACAATCATTCTTTCTCTCTCTTTTTCTCTCTCATCTTTTCCACTAACATTTTGTCTCCCTTTTTGAAATACTACAAGGCCAACTCTACAGAATGGAAACCATACAGGGACGTTTTCATAAATGGCTATTGAAAATGACAAAGCAACCCCAGTTAGCCTTTGATCTTTCAACCACATTCTAGGAAAAATGAAAAGAACACTCTATCCATCCACGGGTGTGTGCGCCTGTGTGCACACAGTAGTACACAAATACCCCGCTGTGAACCTTGTACTCAGAGGAAAGGAGGAGATAGTTTCCAACTGGAATCTATGGCTCCTTCCAGATATTTCAAGTATATTTATTCTTCTTTTACCAAATAGCTTTTGCTATAATGACATTTAAACTACTTTCTTTCTCAATCTCTGCCATCTGCTGATGAATATTAGAAAGCTATAAATGCACCACGAGGCAGAACCTGAGTGACTGGTGTCACCCTGACCAGACAAAGGCTGACCGTCTTGATCTGCAGGTATCACCCCCTGGATGAGCACCTATGTAAAGTCCAAATACATACAGAAGTATACAGCGTATACTAGAGGCTACCCTTGCAGCCATACATGACTTTGGCATGTCCAGAGAACTGAGAGAGGAAGCATTCAAGGACCTCTTTGGAGCCAATGCAAAGGGCCTGCCTCTTAGACATCACATTAAAGGGAAGAGCACACAAGTAGCATGTGCCTGAAGCAGAAGGCAAATCTTAGCACCAGAGTGACCTGAGAACCATGGGCTCTGTGCTAGCCACCTTCCTATTACCCTCACCAGACATCAGAGATGTCAGCCCCAATGTGGGAGGAGCTCAGTATTTGGGCTTAGAGTTTCAAAGCTTCCCATTCACGATTGATGGGCTCCATTACTTTAGAAGTATGGCCAGGCAGCACATCAGGATAGAAACACAGCGAGAATGAGAGGACAAACAGGAAGAGCCTGGAATCGCACTTCCCCTCTGTGGTCACTCCCCCATGACCTGAAGACCTCCCGGTAAGGCCCCACCTCGTAAGGCTTCCACTACCTCCCAATAACTCCAGGTTGGGAACTGAGCCTTTTTCAAATGGGAGGTCCCAGATCCAAACCTTGCAGGCACTGCTAGTTAGGGATGCCTCCAAACTTAGAACTTAGCTCATGGTAAGCACTGGACTGAAGCCTGGAGCAGATAGCTACTGTACTTCAAACCATTCAGCTTAAGAAAATGATCCTTTTACCCTAACAACAACAACAACCGTCAACTAAAGAAGGGAGCAAGACAAACCGAAATGGACAGCAGTCCAGTCTGCTTCGCAGTAAAATGAAATATGGATTCAGCCATCTCAGTCCCTGCACATCCCATGATGACCTACAAACACAGCATGACCTTGAAGACACCATGGGCCATGATTCTTTATGGCAGCAAAAGTGTGCTTACATCTGGGGAAATGTCTGAATCATTTGAAGGTTTGCTACGTTAGTAGCTTGGGACAAGCAAACATTTGGACTGGTGTTACGGAACCCACAACCCAGAGAGGGCTCAGAACACTCATGAGAAAGAGATATGTGAGCTCTGTCAACCACACCTTTATGATACATATGATACATTAAGAAATCCGAATTCCCATCAAGTACATTTACTACATTGGGAGCTATAAGCAAACTATGTTCCTACTGTAGTTTAATAAAATGCATTAATTATCTACTATATGCAGTATTCTGTGCCTGGTGCTTTGAGATTACAAGATAAAAACATGGTTTTGCTATATACTCACCACAGTCTATATTTTGAATATATATTTGTATCGATTCCTATTAAGTATGCCCTCATTAGCATCTCAGATTAGATGAATTTGATTTTTGGCACCAGTGTGCCATTCAAGTCACTCTTATCGGCCAAATAAGTCAGTTTAATGGACTATAAGCTGCAAAGAAAATTGTTGTCAAGAGTTCATGTACTTTGTTCTGAAGTAAAATACATGGAGTTACCCTCCAGTCAGAGGCCACCCGCTTAGTATGACATATAACTTCAAGGTTATTGATTTGAAGTTTAGTTACCTGTATCCCCACATCACCAACAAGCATGAAAAGTGACAACTGACAGCAAGGGACAAAACCAAAGAAATGAAACAGTAGAACAATCGTGTGTCCTTGATTGGGGTGAATGGTCTAAGGTAGCCCTGGCCTCCAGGGCCCCCCCATACATCACAGCAGGTCAGCTCAATGCCTAACCCTGAATGAATGCCTCTGAGCCATCAAAAAGCAGTAAGCCAGATTTCCTCTCCCCTAGTAATCTGCACAACACACCACATTCAGGATTCCCATCATTTTATTCAATGTGAAAGTGTGCATTTTAAGGCTAGAATACTGAAATATTCTTTACAAACTATAGTTTGGAGACAGGAAGTATCTGGTCAGGGTTAAACAGCAAGTTAGATGTAACACCAAAATAATTCTCCATCTCCTGACACCTGACTGCTCTATAAAAAGGAACAACAGTTTCAGAACTCAACAGAATCTGAGTAATATTTTCATCTCCAATTTCATACTTTGTCAGGAAAAGCATTGAGATCTGGAGAGTTAAGTGACACACTCAAGGTCACAATTCAGGGACAGGTAGAACTGAGACAAGAATATAAGTCTGAAAGATTATCGCATTCTATTCTTGCCATCAAAACAGGTTCTGTTTCCTAAGACACTTGAATGGACTCACTGCTCTCACACTAAAACCTGTCATTCAATCTCTGTCTCACAATGGGTATGCCATGTGGAGTCCTGGATGCTTTTATCTAAGGAAAAGTACACTGGGGAAACTGGCTAGATTCACTCACCATAGCAAATAGATAGCTTTCACTGCCTCAAGTAGATATTTTAAGCAATTGTGGCCACATTTTTTTTTCAGTTTGAAAGATTTAATGAATTCTATCCTACTCTTCATCTGTGGGTGCAAGAAAATTAAAGGAAAAGCAAGACAAGCTATTCACATCCACCTTTTGAGCCTTTCAACAATTTTATTAAAAACCTACTGTGTGAGAGAACTCTTCCTATGCTTGAAGTATATGTGGTCCTGCCATTTACACGGCTCAATATCAAAAGAGTGACGCGCGTCTTCTAAAGGTGCCTGTGAAATTTAATAATTGCAAGGCTAACACCAAATCTCATTTATTGCTACTTTAAATGAAATAGATCACAGTTAATAAAAAGCCTGCAAATTAAAGTAACCCAGAAGTCTTAGCTAGCAATTAAAAATGACTCTTTTTTTTCTGTAAGAGGTGAAGCCATATGCTGGAGCAGATTTTTTGTCACGTACAAGATAAATGAGCGGTCTGGCTCCATGGGGAATAATTCCAGTTCATATTGAAGGACCGGTTTCAGTATCAAAATCTCATTCTCTCAATGTCAGGATCCTTGATACCAATTAACAGAAGACACCTGGGCTCAAGAGCCTTCCTGCAAAACACACAAGCACTCAGCATGTGCTCTCTCCCTTTCTCCCACATACCTGAGGCAGGGAAGACAGAGCTATGACTCTAATATTGGAAGGTTATGTCCAGAATCTGGAGTTCAACAAAAAGCTAATGGGCATGGCAAGCAACACAGCAGTGACACTCACTAGACACTACATTGAAAATGAGCTTTAAAGTTTGTGGGGTGTGGGGAGGGCAGGAAAAACTAGGAGGAAGTAAGGGAAGGGATGACACTGCTCAAAAAGAAATGTCTCTATCCATCACCTTTCCTACAACTGCTCTTTTTACAAAGAAGTGCCTAGGACCAGGGGGGAGAGGGGTAGAGAACAGAAGTGCATGGTTTTGTCTAATCTAAAGCAATGCATGCTTACTTGGCCAGAGGGTTTCTAGAGGCTCTGAAAGTGCCTGTCACTGATGTTAGGGAAGAAAAGAAAGGCTAATGAAGCGAGATGTCACTTACATATAAGACTAATAAAATAGTAATACTAGTAAAATAATCCAATACCTGTTGCACTGTTTAGAATACATGTGCTGTGTGGGCAGGAAAGATGGAGGTTACAGAGAGACATGCCTGAAAGTAGAAAATTACAGAAGACCAAAGATAGAAGGAAAAGGAGAAAGACACATTGACTAAGTAGACAGAAAATGGATATATAGAGGAGACAGGTATTGGGGGTGTAAGTCAGGCAATAGAACACCAAGTAATGAGCAAAATGCTCAGTTACTAAGGTTAGTCCTGGCATCAGACAAGAAAATAGATGAGACAGCTGAATGAGAGACAAAGAGAGAGGGAGGAAGAGAGAGGGAGCCGTTTCTGTACCCATAGACAGTGGAGGCCGGGGGGATGAATGGATGCTTCTAACAGTGAGTGATTGGAAGGAAAGAAGCAGGCGCACTTTTTACAACCTACTTTGCTAAGCTTTCCACGTACTGACTCACATAACCCATCTGTGGTAGCACTGCTATGTTACCTATTTGACACTAGAAAAAAGACAAAAATAACAACCATATCAGAGTTGTAGTTAAAATCTGTACGGTCCTCAAATCCTCTCCATTCTCACCCTGCTTCTTGTTCAAAGTCATGATAAAAACTGAAGCCAGATTAGATAGGATGCAAGCTACCTTGTGCTAGTACGTGATTGTGAGATGTACCCTCAAGTCAACTTAACACGTGTGTCCCATGAAACACTACGCATGCTTCAAAAAAATCAAAAGAAAGACCAATAACCTCCAACCCTTCTCCATCTTAGGGTGGATCCCCATCAAATATCATCACCTACACCATTCCCCAAAGTGTAGCCCCACCACATTTAATGCGCCATTTTCACACTCGTGTTTCTGGAACGTTGATATTCACACAGAGTGCCTGTTTGTCAACCTGCAGATTCTGGTGCGATCATCTAGACTGCGAGATTGAGTGTGTCTAACAAGCTCCCAGGGAATGCCAATATTTGGGGCGTGAAGACCACATATTAAGTAACAGAGGTCACACTCTGCTTCATTGTGTGAAAAAAATCACACCTTGATGGACACACGTGGGAGCCCAACACTATCCCCCGGGCACTGAGAAATTTAGTACAGATAATAAGACCTGCAACGTGAACACAGGGCTAGGCGGGCAATGGATGGATTCCTGCAAGAGTGCAGACTCTTCAAGCCCAGTGAAGTCACAAAAGTCTCTCATCCCTCTGCAGAATCCCCGGCTGCACTTCCAATGTTTCGAAAGCAAGAGCTTCCCAGCAAAGCACAGATGTCTTTTCCATGTGATTTTACATATTACCTCCTTCTCGTGATCTTTCACCCATTCAGTTCTCTCTGAGATATTAGACAGGTCACTTATTAAATGGATTTTAATGTCTCTGGGCTTGCAGCTCATTACAGAAATGTTGACAGCGGAGGGAAGCTTGCT
This sequence comes from Megascapheus bottae, assembly GCF_031878675.1. NCBI lineage: Eukaryota > Metazoa > Chordata > Mammalia > Rodentia > Geomyidae > Megascapheus > Megascapheus bottae. The sequence goes on from NC_143519.1 coordinate 6,832,996, forward strand.
CCAACACAGAATTATTTTGAGCTGCCAGACACTGAAATCGGTAAGTAGATATATGTACCATAAACATTAATTTAGTATTATGTGGAAGGTTGATTGATTAATAAATACCCAAGGCAGGAAGCAGAACTTAAGTCTTAATTCACTTTTTTAAAAAGTTCACAGAGAGGAGAAAAGTAATCTAGAAGTGTTGATTGATTGAGAGTTTGGGTCCATCTAGACAGCAATGGAAAATAACTATGAACCTGGGACTTCACAGAATGCATCACTTGCAAAATAAACCTGATCAACAAATTTCTTCTCACAATGACTGATGGTCAGAACTGAGTGGCTGGGGACAAGGGAGTTGGAAGAAAAATATATAATCCTCAGAGGAAGTAGCTTTCCATGGAGGATGGAGAAGAAAGAATCAGTAAATATTGTCAATTCAGAGATGGTCACAAATTAAAGAAAACCTATTTACAGATCTAAAAATTAATGAGCAGGAGCGCACTCCAGTAGACTAGCAAATTAGAATCAGTACACTGCATTCTTAAGACGCATTGAATATAAACATAACTTCGCTGTTGTGAGACCACACAAAAACTCTGAGGTAAAGAATAGGGATTGGCCTCTTCTATGATTAAAAGGTTACATTTAGAACCAAATGTTCTATTTCCAGATTTGGATAGTGTTGCAATTTTTCTAAAAACAAGGGATACATGATCATTGTTGCTTCTTTGAAGAGTTAGCAATTAAGCTGCACAAGGCAATTACTTACAAATCGGACCTGCCTCTCCTTCCTGAGACTTTGGCTTTTGATTTTCCAACTCATATTTACACAAGGACGATCAAGTTCAGATTCCAAACCCCAAACCAGAGAATGCTGGCACCTGAATCATCAATAGCTTCAGTAATTGATATATTTATGGAAGGTAAGTGAGGAAGGAGAAGAGGAGGGCTGTCATGCCAAGAGCTATTCAGTACGGGATTCCATTTTATTCATCTGGGTTTATCTATGAGAAAACTAAAGACCTGGGTTGTTAAGAAGATTCACCATTGTTCTAGCTGCTCTCTGGTGCAGAATTCCATTAATGCAGAACTCATCCCAAGGCCTGGCTTTTCTGCAGCACGCACCAGCAATGACCTCCACAGACCTTCCAAACTGATTGCTGGGCTCAGTGCTCAGAGTGTCTGATTGAGTCAGAAGCTCTGCATTACTTTTCCATGGCTGCTGGAAAGTAATCACGGCCAGCTAGCAGAATAGCTTCAGAAAACACATATTTGTTTTCCAGGTTCTGTAGGCCAGAACTCCCCTGTGGAACGAGTCACAGAGTCTCCCAGGGTTGAGACGAGGCCTCTGGGAGGAAGGCCTCATTGAGTGGCCATTCTGCCTATGACCAGTTTCCCTGGTCCACGGCATCGGGCCCTGGGATATGTGGGTTGTTGCAAGTCTGAAGGTGATGCTGACGCTGCTGTAAGGACGCACACGTGGAAGATGCCTGTTCTCACTTCCTGCCACGGGGGCGACAAGTCAGCTTGTTGCATGCAGAAACTCAAATGTCATCCCAGACTGGCTGGAGTGTAGGAAGACATCGCAGGCGTGTGTGGGCACGTGGAAGTGGAAGCATCATTTCCCTACAGTGAAAGCCAGACAGAAGGAAAGGAGTGGATCGTTGCCTTTGGGGATGATACAGCTCCTCCTTTGTTTGGGCATTGGTCTTCTTTTCCTTGGCTGGAGTGGAGGGAAATATCTTCCAGCCCAAGCTGAATTGGTGAAGACATCTCACTTTGTCTAAGTAGCTTTAATTTGCCCACATTCACTTCTTCATTTTTTGTGAGCCTCAAAGTTGCTCAGCAGGTACTGGACCACTTTAACCTCTTCTGCAGCCTCCATTTACTTCTGTTATTGTTGAGGTAAGGTCTCGTTTTATTCCCCATGTCAGCCTGGAGTGTGATCCTGCTGTTTGTGCTTCCCTGCATTGCCAGGCACGACAGGTGAGTAGACCATGCCCAGACATTAGGAGAGATGGCATGTTGCAGACACTGTTGCTGGTTCCTGCACTGGTTCTGCACTATGGTCTCCCCCATCTCTGACTTCCAATTATCTACGATTACAGACTTGAGCTATTGCTTCCAGCTCCAAGCCCAAACTTAATACAAAAAATGAGGAACCCTCCCTGCGACTCAGCCATGAAATGTTTAGCACTAAGCAACTGCAAGGTGGACTTTACTATTCTCTGTATTCCCTTGAGGGAGACATCACTCTTCTGGTAATGCTCAGGTTTGATGGGAATAAATGACACTCAGAAGGTTCTGGAAATGGCTGCAGTGCTGGCCGGCATTCATACCCAGATGCCAGCAGGCGCAGAATGCTCTGCCTGCACTTCTCCATTAACAGGATTTTGCAGTTCTGGAAAGAGATTCGACAGCATCCGAGGCACCCAGAGGAGGATAAAATGACATTAACTGTTTTATTACAGATGTTATTGGTTTTCTGTGTGTTGCCATTACAGGAAATTGACCGCAGGTAGAACAGATTGCAGGAGACTGCAGAATGATTCAGGTTCCTATCACTAAATACACAGCTGACTTCTAGTCCTACATCCCAAATTCCTAGATATAATTATTGAAGCATTAACCATTCAGAGTAAAATCAGATGTCATTCAAGAGGTACACAGCAAACCTGAAAAATTATCTCAAATTCTTAACTTAATGTAAGATACAGAGTGAAAATAAAAGAAAGCTTCCGAATAATAATGCCAGCATAAAAGTTAGCATTTTAGTAAGTAAAACATAGTGAGAAAAGAAAAACCAACAAATCCCCTTTCTTGCTTTTTACACACACACACACACACACACACACACGCATGCACACACTCATTCTCTGCTGTTTGTTATTTTTCAGAGTTCCTTCAGAAGATGAAGATCATTGCTGTCAGTTGATTATTCCTCGCAAATAATCACAAATAATCAGAAAATAATCTCCTCTTCCCAGCTTCTCTCTGTCCTTGGTGCTGTGCTTTGACTGAATAAAAAGATCATTGGACCACTACCAATACTTTACCGGGTGTTCTCAGGCATATTGAAATACCCACAAATAAAAGTGGTCTGTATTGACAGAGGATGTCATCAGCCTAGAAAGTTTTGTGGCACAAGCAAATTATATCAGCAGAGTTGGTAACAACAGTCATTCAACCAAGAGGTGGAACAAAAGCCAAAGAGATGATAAACACCCAAGAAACCCTCAGAGAAAAAAATGAATCCCACTCCCTTGATCGGTATATCCCACACATTCACTTCTGGAATCGATGTGCTTCCTGAAGCCTTACAAGAAATAGACTGATTAATTAAGTCATTAATTAAATCAGTTTCCTGATGTCTGAAGAATGTTTATCTCCGAAATCCACCTGGCAAGACACCCTAGCTGTCATTGGTAATATAAGGTATAACTCCTCGTGCCAGTTTTCCTTCTGATCCATGTTTAAGAGGGGTAAGGAAAATAGTAAAGGCAGCCTGTCCCTGGTCATGAGATAAGAACGAAACAGCCTTTCTCTGAACAGTTAACCCAATGGAGAGGAGCCGGAACGTGTCAGACAGCCAGTAAACTCCAGATCACCATTTTCTTTGTAACTGAGCTCAGAAATATTCTAACTCATTTTAATAGTGTGTAGCCTAGAAAATGCTCTTTGCGTTTGAGATCTTAATTTGAAACACTGCTGCTAATTCCTACATTCCTTCTGGAATTCATATTGCACTGCAGGAATGAATGCAGTTTCTTTTATTTTTTTTTCCATGTATCATGGTTCAAGGCGCATTCTAGTCCCACCGTGGCTGTTTTTCCATCTGCTTGGCTTTCAACCTTTCTAGCTGGGGGGGGGGTGGGAGGGTGGGGAGGCCAGAATGACAGAAGTGGCTGCTAAAGCCTGAGCAAGGGCAGGCATGCTCACCCTGAGGAGGGGGAAAGGAGGATTTCCCTACGAGGAAGGAGCTGCCTTGCTGGGAAGTCGTCACTGCACACTGACAAATACATTCCATGCATTTATGCATCCAGGGCGAGGGGAGCAAAAACTGCACACAGGTGGAAAATGCAAGTGGGGAGGTGTTAACCTATTTTCCATATTGATGCAAATGGTTATACCTGTGAATGTCTTTCTATACAGATGTTGGTACGTGCATGTATGTATAGAGAGGCATGTCCCAGCCTTCCCGTCGAGAGGGCCTCCAAGACATGCAGCACGCAAGCATCACTGAGTACACTCGGCACTCCAATCTGATTCCTAAAAAATCTGCTCTAGGGTAGTGAGTTTGGCCTAGTGGTAGAGTGCTTGCCTAGCATGCGTGAAGATCCGGGTTTGATTCCTCAGTACCACATACATAGAAAAAGCTGGAAGTGGTGCTGTAGCTCAAGTGGTAGAGTGCTACCATTGAGAAAGGACAGCGCTAAAGCCCTGAGTTCAAGCCCCAGAATGGGCAAAAGAAAAAAAAATCTGCTCTAAAAGCAATCAGGCCTCCTGGAAGAAATAGCTACAGCAGGGACAGAGGCCATGAAATTTCAAAAGCAATCAAGTTCTCAGAGTACAAGCTTACTAACCAGAGACCATGTGAGCAATGAACACATACCCCAACACAGAAAAAAAGAAACTTCATAACTTGATTCAGATAAAAGGTATGAGTTGAAAACTAAAATATTTCCTAAGGAATGGGTTACAGTATTTTGAAGTTTCTCTCCAGAAAACACTTTCTATTCACAAAGGATAAAATAATTACTCAACAGATCAAATGTATATATATATATATATATTATCAATAAGAGAAAAATATTCATCATCTACCATCTGATAAGAGTCAATGTGAAGGAGACAGCATTATTCTCACAATCTAACTGGCTTACAGTCTTCAAAACAGTTAGTTATGAAAGTCAAAGAAAAGCTGAAAAATCTTTCCAGAATGGAGAGTAGAAGCAGAACAACTGACTCTAACCTGGATCCTTTTCCTCTAATAAACATTACTGGAGCCTGTAGCAAATTCAAAAATGGTCTAAAGATGAGATGGTCATACTACATCAGTGCTAATTTCCTGGTTTTAATAATTATATTTGAAAATGATGGGCGATGAAAGGTTCAGGAAGAAGGAAAGGGTGAAGAGTGAAGGAAAAGCTGTGGTTCTTTGTACTATACTTCACAATTCTGTGAATTTGAGGCCACCTCAATTTTTAATACAAAAATATTTATATCTATTGATGACAATAAAACATTTACTTGTGCCTCAACACTTGTCTCCTTTAATAATTTCATTAATTCTCAAGTCCACAATTATCCCATCCAGGTCCTAGCTTTCCACGTGAGTGACTTGAGACCATATGACAAATGACCCTAAAGCCTGGTGGTCTACAACAGCGAACCACTTCACTCAGCATGGGACTGGTCAGAAATTTTGGATGTGATTCATAGGGTAGTTTTTCTGGTAGACTAGGACACACTCACTAATGAGTTTATAGACTTGCAGTCCCACCAGGCAAATCTGCTTCTAAGGGTTAGCTGGCTGTCACCTGGGACTACAAAGGCCACCACACTCTGTGACTGTGAAACTGGACTTTCTCCCAAGGCTACTTAGGAATCCCAGAGCAAAACTATGTAAACCCCAGATACAAGTTCTGAATCTCCTTGTTTCTGCAAGATTCATGTTTATTGCTTTCTTCTTGGCAAAAGTAAGCCACGTATCCATACACAGAGTGTGAATCTCCTGGTGTCAAGAGTTATCACAAACATGCCAGCATACTCCCAACCCTTGTTTCTGCTCTAGTCTCTCTTCCTAGGTAAAACTATCTACTACAGAGCTCCTTGTGCAGATCATATTGTACATGTAAGAAACCCATCCTATTCAAGGACATGTGCCATCAAACTTACAGCTGACTAAATTTCTACCAAGTCCAATTCCACTTATTGTGAGATTTGCAATAAATACTTGATAGTTAAGAGGGATTAAGTAAAATAATGTATTATCAGCCCTGTGTAGTAGAGTAATAGGTATTTGATAATTTTTTATGTCCTCCTCCATTTTCTTGTAAACACATACTTTCATTTCTTCCCCTGGTCCTACAGGCTTACAGGAATGATCTGGTCATCCTCGAATTTCCCTTCTGCTTTTCCCATTCACTCTTCACTGTCTGCCTAATGCACTGTGGTTAACTGTCACATCGAAGCACTTGGCAAAACGCCTATCATGTCATGGTCCTCTGCATTTTTTAATTTTTAAAAGGCTTTTAAATAATCAAATTCCGTTAATCCCATGTCTGCAATTTTATCCAACAAGCCGTGAGTATGGAAGGGTGAGTTCATCCCCTAGTCAAGCCCCTTTTCGGCAGCCCCTCTGTTCTCACCCCTGTGTTAGAAACCATCTGCAGAAACCAAGTGAGTTAGGAGAAAGGCATATGAGTCTTTGATAACCCCAGCTTCATCCATTTTGCCTGCAGAATTCTTGATCATGTCTGACTGGTCCTTGGCTGGTAGAATAACAGGATGCTGTAAGAGCTGAACTACTTGGCTTCCAGTTTTACCTTTGCAACTTACCTCGCAGTGAGGCCATGGAAACGTTAAATTAATTTCTCCTATCAAGCAAGAGTGAAGAGGAAGCACTGTTGCAAGACTAAATGCAATGTGCTCAAAGCACTTGGCCTACACACGGTACCTGACAAGGACTTTAAAGGGCTAGCTCTTCACTCTGACCCATTTGAATCCTTCCTCTTCTCTCCATGTCTGCCAGCTCCCCATCCTGCTCACATACAAGGGCCAGCACCATCTAACCTGAACCCAGCCTGTTGTCACCCCTCCCATCCATCTTCTACCAGGCACCAAAGAAATTCCTGCAAAGGGAAAATCCCACTGCACTATTTACTTTCCACAGCCCTTCACCCATATTGGTTTTTTTTTTTTTTCAAATCCTCTCTCCTAAAAGCCAGTTCATTTCCTGATCAAGAACACAAGATATTTTGATGAAACACACACAAATGTTAATTGTTGACATTTCTACGTAGGGTGAAAATATGACATACTTCAAAGTCTTACTGGTTATGGACATGGTGTGTCATATTTCTGTCCAAGTTTCTCAACATATAATCCTACATCTATGCTCATCTCTTCCAGACCAACAGCTGTTCAACCCACGCCTGCCCTCTGAAAGCTCTGTGGAGGGAGCGTTGCTCTCTGTGGGCTGGCTGGTTTCAGGAAAATTGTGACTTTCCCATCTCCCAACAGTCCGCTGACAGCCTGATTCTTTCTTTGGAATCTATTCTTGGGGTTCCCCCCACAAGGTGCAATCCCTTCCCACATCCTGTTGCCTTTTCCTCTTTTCAGTTTGGGGTGAAATTCCTGTGCATCTTTTGACATCTATATAGGTGTTCATGGCCCCAGGTCCTCCTGTGTCCCTGAGCCCTGCAGTTCCTGCCAAGCTCTGTCCCTGGCACAGAAGCTGCCCACCACCCCTTTCCAACCCCTTTCCTGCTTGACTGCCAGCTCTGTTGTGCCTGGGCCCTCCTCCTCTGAAAAGATGTAGGGGGTTCAGTTCCATGGTCCCCGCAGGGCTGCTGCAGTGTGTATAGGCCATGAGACAATGTCCTTCCACAACTTTTTGGAAGCGTTAGTGAAGGCCCACTTATGCCAGTCTTCTGCCTGCCCGTCCACTGACTACTGAGTCAATAAACTTGAAGACTGATTGCAAAAACATTAAAGGACACAACCTTGTGTTTCAAAAACTTTGCCAAATGCCTCTCTGGGTAGTTCTAAGTCTAATGCAATAAATAGAAGGTAGCTTAGGCCCTGAAGAAAAGGAGTGTGGGCCCAGAGCAAGAAGGCATCTCAAGTGCACAGATGGCTGCAGTGACCCCAAGGCCAACACCCAAGAAAGTGACCCAAGAGCCTCACTTTAGGAAAATAATTTTCCATGGCTATTCCTCATTTTTGCACATCTTCTAAGCAGAGGTTGGGCAGCCTTTTCTCTCTTTTTTTCTTAGGATATTTGAACAGCTGGAAAATAGGCAATGACTTCTAGAGCCAATGGCAGAAACTGCTAAAACGATCTCTTGTTCAATAAAATAAACACAGGCAGGTTTGCTACTTGAACATTTACTACAGAGAATTGGGGTTTCTTGACATCAGGGCTTCTCACCTGCACACGTGGCCTCTGGCTGCACCGGGCACACAGGAGCCAGCATCAAGTGCCTGCTACCTGCTACATAGAAGAAAGGAAGTTCTATCTCTTACCAGCTGATGGCATACCTTCTGTGGGTATCTGTAAAATTGACAGGCTAACATGCCAGCTTAGATGTAGGACAAGATCTGAGAATCTTCAAAGTTCTTAGCATTCACCCAGGAGTAGTGAACTATGTCCTGACGTACTTTGATCCAACACATGCAAACTATGTGTCTTCTAACGGAAAGAGCTTAGAAAACAGACCAAAGAGCCCACAGAAGGATATGGAGTCATCACTATTCGATACACTCGTTTGTTTCAGTAATCAGATGCCGTTGGCTCACCCCAGTAATCCTAGCTACTCAGGAGGCTGAGATCTGAGGGTCGCTATTCAAAGCCAGCCTGGGCAGGAAAGTCCCTGTGGGAATCGTATCTCCAATTAACTACTAGAAAACCAAAGTGGTGCGATGGCTTAAGTGGTAGACTGCTAACCTTGAGCTGAAGAACTCAAGAACAGTGACCAGGCCCAGAGTTCAAGCCCACAACCTACCCCCCACACACACACCCAAATTAAAGTTCTAGTAGAAGAGAATGGTGAAATCATTGTTGTTTGGTTTTGCTTGGGTTTAGCTTGGTCTGATTTCCTTGCAGTCACGAAACTGAATTGTGCTCCATTTGGCTTTAGGTTCCATTTTGAGTAACAGTGATTTTCACAAGACAATATGTTGGAAATGAACTTTACAACTTGGATGGGGGGGAGAGGCTTAGAAGGGGGAAAATTGGGAGAAAAACATGGAGGGAGTAACAATATTCGATAAGAAATGTACTCACTACCTTACATATGCAACTGTGAACCCTCTGAACATCACCCTGACAAGAAAATGAAATTTTTTTAAAAGTCAACTACCTAATACAGTAGTTCTAAGATGTCTAAGAAATCTGTGTAGTTTTCTTTGTGGTCTGATGTTAACCAGAGTGCTAAGAAAAATCATTTCACTGAAGGATTTAGTCATTCACTGTAAGCCAGTCCTGATTGTTTTGGGGTTTTTTTTCCTTAACTGAAACCCTTCTGGATACTTTAATTCTTCAATAAATATTTTGAATCACCAAATTGGGGAAGTAAGCCTAGAGTCTAATCTGATCAGATCCTCTTTGTTTGGGGAACCCTGATGAACATTTCCCAGAATCATTATTCTGTTTCTCCTGATATGAGTAATGTTTGGCTAATCCATTTAAAAATCACTACAGCATTATGAACAACAAATACAATTATAATTGAATAAAATTAATCTTTAACTCAATTTACTTTGAAAATATGTCTGTGAGGTTAAAATTCTGTGGCCCTAGACCTTTGCAATCCACAGAAAATGAAATTCTACAGAGGCAAGTGGACATTGGTCTCAGCTCTAACAGCCTGAAAACTAAATAACCATTCCATGAACTTCACGGTAGCATTCAAGTTGTACCCTTAGTATTTATGAGGAAGCAATGGTAAAATCAATTTTATATAATATTATATATAAATCTACAGGCTTATACATAGTGTGATAAGGTCTTTTGAGGCTTATTCTATACATTTTAGATGTTATTTGCTTTTTCAAAGAACACACATTTTTATTATACCCTAGGCCACTGAAATTAAAATATAGTATGCATATTATTAAAATGTAGAACATATGTGATAGGTCATATGCCTGCATCTATCACATATACACATACATCATACACATACATGTGTACTTATAGAGACATCTAACAAGTTCTTTTAACTCTAAAACAAGAAGAAATGGGGAGCCCAATAAGACAAAGCTGAAAGCTCTTTGGCTACTGGCTATTTTATACATAAACTAACCTAATGATTACTGTAAGCAAACATTAACATAAAATACAATTAATTTCTTCAATAAATGTTACTGGGATGATTAGATGTCCATAAGTAGAAAAATTAAATCTGGCCTTTATTCCAAAATCTCTTTGAGATGGATAAAACATCTAAGTGTAAAACTATAAAACTACTAGAAGAAAACTCAGAAAGGAAGTTCCATAACATTGGCCTGGCCTGGGGGCTCTTGAATGGAGCCCCAAAAGTGTAGGTAACCAAGGCAGAAATATTTTAATGATATTGCATCAAACTGTAGAGCAGCTGCATGGATATATAACACACAGAAAACATTTACAAACCACATACCTGATTAACAGCTATGATACAAAATATATAAGGAACTCAAGCAATTCATATCAAGACAATAACCTGATGCAAAATGAGCAAAGAATCCAAACAAACATTCTTCAAGAGAAAATATGTCTATGGTCAATAGATGTACTAAAGCTGTTTGGTACCACTAACAGTGGAGAAAGGCAAATTATAATCACAACATAATATAGCTATCAAAACTCTAACATTAAAAACATCAAATATGGCAGGTGCACATAAGAATGTGTAGAAGGGCTGGGAGTTTCGCCTAGTGGTATAATGCTTGCCTAATGCGCAAGAAGACACAGGTTCAATTCCTTAGTACCACATACATAGAAAAGCCGGAACCAGTGCTGTGGCTCAAGTGGTAGAACTCTAGCCTTGAGAAAAGCCCAGGGACAGTGCTCAGGCCCTGAGCTCAAGCCAGGACAAGCCAAAAAAGAAAGAAAGAAAGAAAGAAAGAAAGAAAGAAAGAAAGAAAGAAAGAAAGAAAGAAAGAAAGAAAGAAAGAAAGAAAGAATAGAATAGAAAGGGAACCCAGAAGCACCTGCAGAAAGCTAAAGTTGAATCCTTCTATGTCACTCTGTACCAGGATTAATTCCAAATGGATCAAAGACCTTGAGGTAAAAGCAGACACTCTAAAAATTTTACAAGAAGGAATAGGAGATACACTAGGCCTCCTTGGCACAGGTAGAAACTTTCTTAATAAAGACCCAGAAACACAACAAATTAAAGAAAGCTTGGACAAATGGGACTGCATTAAATTACAGAGCTTCTGTTTGGCAAAGGACATAGCTAGCAAATTAAATAGAAAGCCCACCGAGTGGGAGAAGATCTTCACTAACCATATAACAGACAAAGGCCTCATATCTAAAATATATCAACAGCTAAAAAAAATTGAGTCTCTCCAAAACAAATCTTCAAAGAAACAACCATCCCAGTAAAAGATGAGCCAAAGACTTAAAGGGAGACTTCTCTGAAGAGGAAATCAGAATGGCCTATAGACACATGAAGAAATGCTCCACATCCCTAGCCATAAAAGAAATGCAAATCAAAAAAACTCACTCCAGTTAGAATGATCAAGAAATCCAATAGCAACAGATGCTGGCAGGGATGTAGCCAGGAGGGATCACTGCTACACTGTTGGTGGGAGTGCAAACTCATTCAACCACTCTGGAAAGCAGTATGGCAGTTCCTCAAAAGACTAAACATAGAGCTCCCCTATGACCCAGCAATTCCACTACTTGTCATTTACCCAATCATCCAGAAACAAGGACACACTAGCACAACAATGTTCATTGCAGCATTATTTACCATAGCAAAGAAATGGAACCAACCCAGATGCCCCTCAGTAGATGATTAGATCATGAAGATGCAGTACTTACACATAATGGAATTCTATGCTACCATCAGAAAGAAAGACATTGCCCCATTTGTAAGGAAATGGAAAGACTTGGGAAAAAACCATACTAAGTGAAATAAGTCAGACCCAAAGATACATAGGCTCAATGGTTTCCCTCATCTGTAATAATTAGTACACATCTAGGACTCTCCTAGCAGAGGATGACAGTAGCTCAAACCCTAGATACATAAGGCCATATAGGATGAGGCCAAATTAATGGACCTCCACGACATGGAAACAAGAGCTTAATTATAAGTGACTGTTGTTCTTAATGTATTATGTTTTTTTCCCTCTTCTCTTATGTTGTCCTTAATCTCACATTGTTACAGTATCTGACTTTGTTACCTGGTATATTATATGTATATGTACGTGTGTGTGTGTGTGTGTGTGTCTGTGTGTGTGTGTATGTGTGCGTGTGTGTGTGTGTATTTGTTTATTTGAAATAGGCGGGGGGAAAATGAGGGGAGGCGGTAGTGAGAGGGAAATGGGGACAAAAACATGAGAAGGAATATCAATGTGTGAGAAGTAATGCACATTCTATCTGGCAAATATAACTGTAACCCCTCCATACATTAAAATTAATAAAAGAAAAAAAAGGGGAACCCAGTAAACCATTGTTGGTGAGACTGTAAATATAACAGTATGGAGAAAACAGTATGGAAATTCTTCAGCACACGTAAAATGGAGCTACTGCCTAACTCTGCAGTTTTATCTACAGGGTGACCATTCAAAGGAAATGAAATCAGGATGTCAGAAAGACACTGATACTCATAGATTCATTGCAGCATTAGTTTCAATACCCCAAAAAGATAAGTAACGGAAGTAGGCATTGATAATGATAGATAAAGAAACATGATAAGGGGCTGGGAGTTTGGCCTAGTGGTAGAGTGCTTGCCTAGCATGCACGAAGACCCGGGTTCGATTCCTCAGTACCACATACATAGAAAAAAGCCAGAAATGGTGCTGATGCTCAAGTGGTAGAGCTCTAGCCTTGAGAAAGTCCAAGGACAGTGCTCAGGCCCTGAGCTCAAGCCCAGGACTGGCAAAAAAGAAAAAAGAAAAAGAAAAAAAAAAGAAACATGGTAGACACATGCTATAGAGTATTAATTGCCATACTATCCATATTTACACCGAAGAAAGAACTAGACATAAAGAGTGAAATAAGCCAGGAACCAAAAGACAAATAAATGCCTCAGCTTTGTGGAGAATCTGAAAATGTTGATGTCCTCAAGGCTGAGAAGAGGATTCGGGCTGAGTGCTTAGGGGCAGGTTGGCTAACGGCAGCTAAGCTACAGTGCAGGGGAGAAGCTCTTCTGTGCTATTGAGTACTTGGGTGATTGTAGAAAATGAAATATTAAAAAGATATAAGAAAGGACTTTCAAAGTGTTAGCATGTGGGGGCAGGCAAGGAGGTTAAACTGGGATTTAAATTTAAACTTGGGGCCTCTCATTTGCTAGCTAAATGGTCTGCCACTTGAACCATGCCACCAGCCCTTTATGCTTTGGTTATTTTTTTCAGACAGAATCTTGCTTTTGCCCCCACTGGCCTGATAGGCATGTTCCCAGTTACACTCCCCACTGTAGCAGGAATGACAGGAGCATGCAAAGCACTCAGCTTATTCTGTGGAGATGCTTTCTGGTAGATGTTTTACACGATCCTCTGAATCTCATCCTCACAGAAGCTAGGCTAGCTCTTATGTTTTTATGTATTGGTGGAAAAGAAAAAAAATACCCAGCAATTAATTAGCTAAAAACCTGGAGTTGTGGCTCCCGTGGTAGTGTACCAGCCTTGAGTGAGAAGCCTTAAGTTCAAGCGCCAGTACATTACAAGAAAGAAGAGAGAAAGAGGGGAGAGAGAAGGAGAGAGGGAGAGAAGGAGAAAAGGAAAGAGGAAAGAAGGGAAGAAAGTGGAGGAGAACGAGGAAAGGAAGAAAGGAAAAATTTTAAACACCAAAAAGATATAAATATCATTTCCTTAGAGCTTAAAAAAATGACATTTCCCACATCCTAAAGCTCTTATGGCCAAAACTATATGGAGGGTGTCATCCTTATCTGCTTCCATTTGTTGAATGGCAGAGTCACTATGCTGGCTCCTGACCTGAGGAAAAGGATTATAAACCACCACTAGACTGTAAACTCAACTTTAAATTTCATATTCCAGAAGTGTTATATAGAAGACCTTTGACCTATATTTACTGAATCTAGAAGTCATTTTTGATTTTGTAACTGATTTGAAAACTATCACATAATTTGAGCACATTTATTGATTTCTATGAAATTTTCTTCTACCAATCCAGTTAGTTCACTTGAATAAAAAAGTACATTAGGAAAAAAGGAGAAAATTCCAAGAAATGTTTCCGTTGTTTACCCTAAGCAATTACTGAATTAATAAAATTTCAGGAATCATACAGCTAAGTATGAAAAAGGACATTAAAGAAATCATGATGTTATTTGCATAAATTTTACATTGTTATCTGAAAAACAAATAACTTTATTGGGTCTTTTTCTTTAGTAAAATCATGGAAAGGGCTTTACAACATTTTTCATTTGTTTAACTTTGAGCTTCTTACATAAAGTGATGCCTATTTTATATAATCCTCTGGATTTTTTACAAAGTAATGTTTTGTTATTTGAAATGTCTTGCTACTACAAAATGTTTGCTCAGTGAAAAATTTTTAACACAGAGACAAATTTCCTTCTTCCACTCCAGAAAAAAAAAAACCTCACAGGCAAATTGAAGGAAAGAAAACTCTTCGCAATTTCTCTTTTCCTAAAAAAAAACTTTTTTATCTGATGTGAATTAAATTGGTAGGGGGAAAATTCACTTTAAATTGGTAAATGTACTTAAATTACATGACATAATTATCAAATTAGTCACAAAATCAAAAATGTGTTCTTTGCTTTTTTTTTTCTCTTTTGTCTTGGCATTGCCAGAGTAGTCATTCCCCACAAAGTTCCCTTCCTTCGTTTGCCTGTGTGAGCCTTTGTCCTGCTTTCTGCCCTGTGTTATTTATGCATCCTGGCTTTCAATGATGAAAATAAGAAGAAATCATTGACAGACTTTATTACTGATTTAGGGAGACCATCATAGACAAAACTGGCTGTTATACAAAGAGGAATTCGTTTACTCATATATGGACAGATTTAGCTCCCTCTCTCCATCCCTCCCTCTTTCACCTCTCCTTTCCTTCCTCTCTACCTTTTGTGGTGAACGTGGTCTCTTCAATAAATTGTATTGGGAGAAGCAGATACCCACAGATATAAGACTGACACTAGATCATGCTCTCTTACCCCATACAAAAATAGAGTAGATTCAAGGGGGGAACTCAAATAGTATAATTCTTTAGAAAGCCAAAGTCAAAATCCAACAAAATAAATATTGGGAAACATGCTTGAGAGGGGTTGTACGGGGTCAGGGGGAGAGAGGTTGACCAATGAAGAGAAGGAGGAGGGAGAGCGCAGTCAAGAATTCAATGTCTGTCCTACAAATTTAAGAAAAGTGAGGGAAGAGTAGGTTGGGATGGATGGGTGAGCAAGATGCACTGTATTTATGAACCACTTTGTTAAATGGCAATACCTATATGCAACACTTAAAGGTAATAAGTTTTTTTAAAGCAACTTAAAATGCATCAAAGAACAGAAATTTTGAAACCATTAGAGGAAAACAGAGAAAATATTTGAAGATATAGGCTAAACCTTATTAGTGGACTTCATTTGCCCAGGAAAAAACACAAATTGAAAATTGGAATTATAAGAAAATAACAAGCTTCTACACATCAAAAAAAGAAAGAAAACACCATTACTAAAATGAAGATACAATCCATAGAATGGATGCAAACCCTTACAAGCTATGAAACAGGTAAAGATTTAATATCCAGAACACAGGAAAATTCAAAAAAGGAAGCACCAAAAGAATAAGTGATCAACGTAATAAATGGGTGAAACAATTGAAAAGGCAGCTGTCAAAAGAAGCACCTAGGTAAATGCATGAAGAAATGATCCACAGCCTTAGCTACAAAACAAATGCAGATCAAACCAACAAGTGGCTTACCACTGTAATCCCAGCTACTTGGGAAGCTGAGTTCTGAGGCTCTCAGCCCAAAGCCAGCTCAGGCAGGAAAGTCTGTGAGATTCTTATCTCCAATTAGCCACCTAAAAATTGGAAGTGGAGTTGTGGCTCAAAGTAGTAGAGTAATGGCCTTAAGCAAAACTGCTCAGAAACAGCACCCAGGCCTGAGTTCAAGCTCCCCCATCAACCAGAAGAATAAGTCAGTAAGATTCTATTTTACTCAAGTCAGATAGGCACCCATCAAGCAAACAAATATTGACAGGAATTTGGAAGCACCGAATCTCATACTCTGTTGGTGGAAAAATAAATTAGTGTAGCCACTACCTAAATCAGTATAGAGGTTCCTCAAGAAACTTAAAATAGTGGCCAAGAGTGTGGCCTAGTGGTAGAGTGCTTGCCTAGCATGCGTAAAGCCCTGGGTTTGATTCCTTATTACCACATACATAGAAAAAGCCAGAAGTGGTGCTGTGGCTCAAAGTGGTAGAGTACTAGCCTTGAGCAAAGGTGCTCAAGAACAGTGCTCAGGCCCTGAGTTTAAGCCTGGGGACTGGCAGAAAAAAAAAAAGAAAAGAAAGAGAGACAGAGACAGAGAAACAAACAGACAGAGACAGAGAGAAAGAGAGAGAAAGAATGACAGAACTTAAAATAGAACTATCATATGATCCTGCCATATACCACATTTGGGCATATATCTAAAGTAAGATAAATCAACATGCATGTCTATAGCAATAATATCCACAGAAGCCAAGCTATAGATTCAGTCTGAGTGCCCAAGCAGGAATGAGAGAATAAGGCAAATGTGGCACACACACACACACACACACACACACACACACACACACAGTGTGGTCCATAGATACAGTGTAGTACACCCACAAAGTGGCACATACACACAATGTGGTATATGCACATGATGTGATATTTTCCAGAAATACCACAGAAAGATGAAGTAACGACATCTGTGAAAAGATGACTAGAAATAGAAATCAGCATGCTGAGCAAAACGAGTTAAACTCAGAGAGACAAATATTACAAACCATTACTGCTACAATAGTAATACTAACAACACATCATCACAAAAGGGAGATTCTTGGGAGGAACCAGTGTGAGAGAGATATGGGGAAAGGACAGAGGTGAATATGACCCGGGAATATATCACACGTGTGTGGAAATCACGTGACTAATCTGTTAGGTGGAGGAGGGTGGGAGGGGATGAAATAGTAATACAGATGAGGTTAGTAATTTAGATAGGCTGAATTTGGTCGGTGTAGATTATATACACATATATATCTAAATAAAATAGTTAATTTATGCTAATAAGGTTTTTCAAGAATTGTGTCAAGTAAATATACCTGGTACCACCGATTTATGTACGTACTTACCGCAAATGCCTATGAAAGTCATTTGTAATAACAGTGGCTCACTTTGATCCTCTTTTTTAAATACAGTATGTTAGTTCTGGTTCTCAAAGTGTACTTTGAGACCTTCTGATCTTTCTCTAATGAGCTACTTGATTATACAAGGTCTTGCCTTGTGCTTTAGAAACCAATCTGTGATGTCTATCTTAACCAGAGCAAGACTTGAATAGTGAGGCAGATTATTAACCAGCATTTATTCTTATTTTTTTTACTTTTGAAACCATGAACCAATTGACTTCAGCAATGTTTATGTACAAAAACTATACAAATTAGAGTATGTCTTTAAAATGAATTGCTCCTAAATAAACTTCAGACGCAATTAGAATTATGCTGCTTATTACAAAGGGCTGTACCTCCTTCCATTTGGCACTAGTGACAAAGGTTAAAAATGCCCTTCTATAAAATACCACATAATTAAACAAAGCAATTTTGTAATTACTCACTACACAACTGGATAAATTCCAAGTTCCATAATTATTTTAACCTGTATATGATCTACTTGTACAAAAAAAACAGTGAGTCCAAAGGACAAGAGAACAGATTTTTCTCTTCAGTATAATTTAGTTTTCATCTCATTTCTCACAATTTGTTCAACTGCTCTCTGCTTTTAAAGGATTAAAATAACAAGTAGCTTCCTGTTCTTTCCATCTCCCTCCTTGACAGCCACAGATAGATAGGGTGATAGAATTCTAGGCTTTCCATATAAAGCTTTGCTAAAACCCAAAAGATACTGCATTCTGAAAAGCAAAGTGAACCCCCATCAGCAAAAGGTTCAAGAATGATTTCTAAGGCCCCATTAAAGGAAGTTATTGTAATAATGAGACAAAATTCTGTCAAAGACAAAGCATTGTTCCCAGTAGGCATCAAACTTTATTGAGGCAAATGGCACCATTCATCTTGTGAACTCCACATCTCCATCCATGCTATGCTCAAATCTTTTCTCAGGACAGGCTTGCTTATCAATGTCCAGATAAAAGCCCAGCTGTGAAGGCCTAAACCACTGCTCAGAGGTGCTAAGATGAAGGACAATTTCCATGGAAGGAATTATTTCCATAAAATCCAACACACCCAGAGATTTTTTTTTTCAAAAAGGAAAGAAATGGACTTTTTAAACTATCTTTCAGAATTTTCCAGGTCACTGGCTAAACTTCAAAATCACAGTGATGACCAAGAGCTTCCATCAAATATGTATGATGCACCTGAGGCATTTTTCTGAGTACTAATGCTAATAACTCAGTCGAAAAACAATTCACCTTTGGGGAGAAACTTTGTTGATTATGTAATCGTTTGAATGTGATGTTACTGCGGCAAGCATAAGCCTCTTCTCCACAGTACAATGAGCAAATGTGCCCAGTTCCAGGGAGCAAGATTGAGAGTTTCATTTGTTTGTATTGCCAGCTTTGGAGTTTGAAATCAGGGCATGAACAAGTCCCTGAGCTTTTGTGACCAAGGCTAGCTCTTTACCACTTTAGCCACAGCTCCACTATTGGCTTTTTGGTGGTTAACTGGAGATAACAGTTTCACTAACTTTTCTGGCCAGTCTGGCTTTAATCACTATCCTCACATCTCAGCCTCCTGAATAGCTAGGATTACAGGCATGAGCCACCAGTGCTTAGATGGGTTGAGTTTTATAAGGAAAAATTTAAGAAGTGATTGAACTTGTATGCCAGTCTCACTCTGAGTACATGAGAATAACTTTTCCCCTTCTAGAAAATTGCAAACGAGATAAAATGCTGACCAATGAGTTAGAGGATCCAAGTTCAACGTCCTTGCGGACTCACCTCCCAGTCTGTACATTCAGACCAAGGAGAAGCAAAGGTCCTAACTACAGAGGTTCAGAAAATCAGCCTTGATCAGCCTCGCAGACTCCCCTCCTTCAGAGCTGGAGAATATAAACATAGGATTAAAGTATCTGAGCCCAGCCATGGCTGGTAGCTCACACTTGTAATGCTAACTACTCAGGATGCTGACGTCTGAAGGTCAGGATTTAAAGCCAGCCTGGCCAGGAAAGTCCATGAGACTCTAATAAACTATTCTCAGAAAAAGCCCTTAGTGGCACTGAAGCTCAAGAGGTAGAACACTAGCTTTGAACACAAAGAGGCTCAAGGACAACAGCCAGGCCCTGAGTTCAGCCCCAGGGATGGCACACACACACACACAAATCTGATTTCTACACATATTGTTATGAAAACAACTTGGAGTGATGTCTAAAGAAAAAGTATATTTGTTTGACATTTACTGTGCCCAATAGCTTGACAGGCCCTCTAATTTTAAACATGGAAAAACTAGGGTTCTAATCATCTGACTTCCTCAAGGTCATTCAATAAATTAGTGTCGTGAAGGCAACTGTGTCCACCACTTACAAATATTCCTGCGCTGGCATGCAGCTACCTCCATGGATTTTAAATCCAACACGTTGACTTGATGTTTCTTAAACTTGAGCTATTATTGTTTGTTTTCATAAAATTGTCAACATTCCAAGGTCACCAGTTGGTGAGTCTCCACTGATTTCTAGCCCTAACCAACTGGCCTTATTAAAAATGGACTACATGCTTAACCTTTCCCAGCAATGCTCTTCTTCCCCGAAAAATGTCTTTAAAGCCCTTTGCCTCTCCTTGACATACCTCCTATGTATTAAAGATGCATGAAAACTGTGCCTCCCCACCCTTTCTTCATCCATCACATCTCTCAGTTCAGCTTCCTATCCAGGACTGGTTGCTTTCATGTCCATCGGAAATCTTCCCCAATTCTTTCAACAGATTTAGGGGAACCTTCTAGTAACACAGGTTAGGCCCTCTTCTCTCCTCTGTGTATTGATTTATTTTGTCAGTCATGGGGCTTGAGCTCCAGGCCTGGGCACTGTCTGTCCCTGAGCTCTTTTACTCAAGGCCACAGCACCACTCACAGTTCCTGGTAGTTCATTGGAGATGAGAGTGTCAGCGACTTTCCTGTCCAGGCTGGCTTTGAAAGGAGATCCTCAGATCTCAGCCTTCTGAGGAGGAAGGCTGCAGTAGCAGCAGGTTACAGTCTGGGCCCTGCAATCACCAGCACCCAGCCTTTTATTGACTTTTTCTGACATTAGGGTTCTCATTTTTATTTCTCCTTCCTTTTCCTCACAGACACTAGTCTCTATTTCTGTTTCACTTCAGGGCATTCATCCAGGCTATCCCTTCTGCCTAGACCACTCTTCCTCCAAACAGCTCATCACTCAGCTTCTTCAGCATGAGCTCTCAGCCCCTCACTCTGTGTAAGCTGGGGTATCCCCTCTTGCCCAGGAATTGAATTGTGTCTCCCACCCCAAATTCATATGTTGAAGTATTTTTTTTTAATTTTTCATTAGCATAAATTCTCCTTTTCCCCTCCTCCTACCCACTGTCTCCCCCACACACAAAAATGCAGTCATGGTTACAATGATTATCAATGTAAATCTAAACTATAATCAATAGCAATAATCATGTTATATTAATTTTAGGTCTAAATTCCAGATATGAGGGAAAACATGAGATATGTGACTTTCTGAGCTTGACTGTAGGTTCCACACTCCATGGGATGGTGGTATTTGGGGATGATGCCTTAATGAGAAAAATCAAGGTTAAATGAAGTCATGAGAGAGAGCCCTCTTGACGATCTTAGTCCCCTTTTAAGGAAAAAGATGTTTCTCTCTCTCTCTCTCTCTCTCTCTCTCTCTCTCTCTCTCTCTCTCTCTCTCTCTCTCTCATACTTTCTCTGTCATGAGTACACAGACAAGAAAAAAAATCCTATACCAACAATATCTGAGGCCAACCACCTTTGTGCCATTGCTGCCGGCAGTGTTAGCATCGTGATCTGAAAATTGCAGCCTCCAGAATTGTGAGGGGGAACCTTGTGGTGTTTAAACCACTCGATGGGTAATACTTTCTTGTGACAACCTCGGCAAGCAAACACGCCTCCTTTCACAGTGCGCTACATTAGGTAAGACCTTGCTTATCAAGCAGTAACAAAGACAAACCCAGATACAACATATTAAACAAGATAGGCATGTGCTCCTCTGCCTCATTGTAAGTCATTAGTGTATGTCATTCTCTGTCATCTTCTACATGGCCTCCTTCTTGCCACAGGAGGCTTCTCATTTTTTACAACCTCTTCCAGACAACAAGATGGAAGAAAAGATCAACCAAGATATGACAAATAAGATCATACGATTAATATAATAGTAATATAATAAACCTAATAAATATATAATAACATAGTAAACATAACAATATCTTCAGATAGCATTTGCCAGAACTTAGCTGCTGGGATCACCTATGACAAATGATGGGAGTTCTGTTGTATTTCAAGCTGAAAGTGGAGTGGCCATCTTTAAGATGGACAGAATGGAGGCATGGAAAAGCAAGCGGCCCGACAGCTTTCTCTCCTTACAATGTGTTTCAAGTAACGAGTGATTCTACATTGGGCTTTGATAATTCGTCCCTCTTCTGTCTCCCCTTTCCATGTAAGTTTGATAAGAGAGAAGCACTGTTCTTTTCTAATCCATGAGAGTCCTCATTCCAACCATAGTTCCTGCATCGCACTGGAAGACTCATGAATACTTGATGGCTGAGTGAATTAAAATCTACTATGCCTGGCCTTCAAAATACATTACCTGAAGGACAGACCCAAAGCTGTAGTGTGACAGGCTCTGTGTCTGTATCCCCCCTGCCAATCGATGCTAACCCCACACTTCAGCTCCAGGGATGCCTTAAAAACAAGATCTGAAATTTATTAACATTCGACTGAGTTTTCTTTCTTGGCCAGATTTCTTTCTCAACACCTTGCATTTATCACTTCCTATTGTCCTTGTGATTCTTCTGTCTTTATTTCTCTACCTTTAAATAATGTTATGTTAGCCCCCTCTAACCAAACAGTATACTTGGCTTTTTTTTTCTGTGTTGGTCATGGGGCTTGAACTCTGGGCCTGGATGTTGTCCCTGAGCTCTTCAGATCAAGGCTAGCACTCTACCACTCGATCCACAGCACCACTTCCAGTTTTCTGGTGGTTAATTGGAGATAAGAGTCTCAGGGATTTCCATGCCCATGCTGGCTTTGAACCACGATCCTCAGATCTCAGCCTCCTGAGTATCTAGGATTACAGGTATGAGCCGCCGGCTCTTGGCACATGCCAGTTACTTTTTTTTTATTACTTTTTATTGTCGGGGTAATGTGTAGAGAAGTTACAGTCACATTCACCAGATAGTAGATGCATTACTTCTCAAACATTGATACTCCTTCTCATCTTGTGACCCCCATATCCCTTCCCTCACCCCCTCCCAATCATCTCATTCCCCCCTTCCCTCTCCTATTTCAAATAAACAAATAAACATATATACAATATACCAGGTAACAAAATCAGCTACAATAACAATATGAAATTAACCAAAGGGAAAAAAGAAGAGAAGTAACATAGCATGTTAAAAACAAAAATCACACAAGATAAAGCTCTGGATTCCATATCTTAGAGTTACTTTCATTTAGTCTCATCCTATATGACCTTATGTACTTGGGTTTTGCATTCTTGTAATCCTCTGCTAGGAGTCCTAGATGTATACTGATTATTACAAATGCAAGAAACCATTGAGCCTATGTTCCTTTGGGTCTGGTTTATTTCATTTAATATGATTTTTTTCCAAGTCCTCCCATTTCCTTACAAATGGGGTGATGGCAGCATAGAATTCCATTGTGTATAAGTACCACATTTTCATGATCCAATCATCTACTGAGGGACATCTGGGTTGATCCCATATCTTTGCTATGGTAAATAGTGCTGCAATGAACATCGTTGTGCTTGTGGCTTTAGCATGTCCTTGTTTCTGGATGATTGGGTAAATGCCAAGTAGTGGAATTGCTAGGTCATAGGGGAGCTCTATGTTTAGTCTTTTGAGGAACTGCCATACTGCTTTCCACAGTGGTTGAATGCGTTTACACTCCCACCAACAGTGTAGAAGTGATCCCCCCTAGGCCAGTTACTTTTGAGTTTAATCTACTCTTCATTCACTCTTCCATCCCGATTAAACTTTCATTGTTGTTGCATCACATCCTTCTTTTAGCCACTTGATTAGCTAGATAAACACTGTGCTAATCAGTAAGAATACAAAAATATCATATATATACATATATGTTTTCTGAGATATACTTGTAGCAAATAATTCAAAAGCAATGCAATAAGATGTCCTAACTGAGGCATGTATACAAAGTAAGGAAACACATTTCTGGAGTAACTATTGTTATCTCATTGCCTTTGTGATTAATATCCGATCACTTCAATGTTAAAGATAAGGAAGGTGGAAGTCACCCTTAAAGAATTTGTTCAAGATTAGACAAGCAGGAAGTGAAGAAGCAATTACCAATACTATCTAATCACAAACTCAGCGCATTTCTCCACTGCATGTGAGTGAAAAATTCCTTTCCATTCTTAAGATGACAAGTTCTGACCACCCTTAGCTCAAACCAGGCCATTTCAGCCACAGCCACATTGCTGATCAATGGAAGGACTTCTTGTGCTTTCTTTCTGTGCCCATCTGTGCCCCTCATCAACACAATAAACATGACTGGAGGGATGAAATGCCGAAAAATAATACTTTTGTTTCCCGATGTTCCAGTTCTATGTGGCTGAAAATTCCCTCCATACTTCCTGGGTGGAAACAATAATTTATTATCTCTTGTGGATCTGAGCGTTGACTAAGACAAGCTGAGGAGAGCTTGTGTTTCAGGCAGTAGCACTCAGATGCTGGCAGGGACTAGAATAAGGACAGGGCTTCTTTTCCTTGTCACATCTGCTCCTGGGCTAAGTGGCTAAAACAACCTAGCACTGCTCGGCTGTCTCCCCGTGGTTAGCCTGGACTGCAGCAGAACACTGCAGTCTCTGCATAGCTGGACTTACTACTTGGAAAATGGCTGCTTCCAGAACAAACAAACTCTGCATTACTGCCTGTAAAATCCAAACAGTATCTTTCTTATTAAGTGAAGCCAACTGCGAAATGTGTCATGTGCCAGACAGGTGCTCTATAAATGTTGGTTTTCTTTTTCCCTTGTGTTCGATCATCACTCCCAATCAGGAGAGAAAATAGGACAGAAAAGTTTGCCGAATCAATGAAGGAATGAAACTCCGTGATTCATAGTAATCCGCCAACACACTCCACCACCCTTCTCTCGTACTCAGCAATGCAGAGGCTTGTGCAAGTGGAGGCCTTCCAGCCCCCCACATCCTGCTCCCCCCGCGTGTTCTAGATGAACCACTGGGCCAATCTCCCCACGCTCATCTAGCACAGAGCCTGAAATAAAACTGCCACCGCCTGCAAGAACGGGATCAACTGAAATAGTCCCCCGAGAGTACAGTTAAGGATAAAACAGCATTTCATCACAACACAATGATAATAAAAATAAATATATCAGTTTCAATACTGACAAATAAAAGATTGGATTAATATGGGAACGAGAAAGAGCAATCTCTTTCACAGAAGTCCCAGTAACATCTGTGTGTATTTCGCCATCTGGAGCAGGAGCCCCCACTCTTTTTTTTTTTTTTCAACAGGTGAGGGCTCTTTATTGAGGAATGGCGAGGGGCACAGACCTTCCCGTGGGGTTGGAGGTTGTGCTGAGGACTGGATTTGGGAGTAAGCTTATATAGGGCTTAGCAAGGGAGCAGGATTAAAAGATAAGTCATGGTCTGAGAGGCCCAGGGCGATGTCCTTGGCCAGGCTCATAATGGAAGGCTCCACCTGGGGTGTGGGGGTCCTGATCCTCTGGGAGCAGGGTCAGAATGACCTGCCTGCAGACAAGCCCGGGAGCATGCGCCTGGTGATTCGCTGGACCTTGGGGAGTAAGACAGGACTCAATCCTTCATCTTTGGCTTAGAGAGAAGAAGCAGATCCTTCGTATAGTGCCTTTGGGGGGAGCCCCCCCCCCCCTCTTTAAATGTAGGATACCAGTGGTGACTTCTCTCCAAAGAGCACCAAGTGGAAAGGGATCTTACTTTAAACAAGAGAGTAGAACTTTGTAGCTGAGACATTGACAAAGATGACTTTAGATGGTAATCAAGGTAAACATTTCAATAGCTCAAAGTCAAGTCCAAGCCTGGCACCAGTGACTCATGCCTGTAATCTGATCTACTCAGGAATCTGAGGATTGCAGTTTGAAACCAGCCTGGAGGAGGGGGTGGAGAATCTCTGAGACCCATTCCAATTAACCACCAAAAAGCCAAAGTAGAGCTGCGACTCAAGTGGGAAAGAGCTAGCCTTGAGCAAAAAAACTCAGGGACAGAAGCATTCAGGCCCTGAGTTTAAGTCCCAGGATTTGAGTACACACACACACACACACACACACACACACACACACACACACCAAACAAAAGTATATAAAATGTCCATTGATTTACATATATGTGTGTTTGATTCTCACCATATGTATGTATATAAATATATACATATACAGACATAGAGAGAGAGAGGAAGTAAATCAAATTTCACCTCTATGCTCTTCCTCCAAAACATGTATAAGAATCCCAGTCAGAATGTGAAAGGGTGTCAATGTATGTGAATTAATGCACTTTCTATCTGGCAAATATCGTGTAACCCTTTTATTAATTACAATAAAAATATATAAAAAAATAAAATAAAATAAAAAACAGAAAAAAAAAGAATCCCAGTCAGATACTGAGAGGTAACTTTATGATCATCCCTCAAAGCCATAAAAATCATCTAGAACCGCATGGAAGCTGAGGATGTGCCACCTCCAGGTGAAGCAGAGGAGCCATGGCTGCAAAATGTCACCTGGGTCCTAGATGAGATGCTGGTGTAAGAAAAAGATAGGTGGTAAACAATGGAATTCTATGCTGCTATCAGAAAGAACGACATCACCCCATTTGTAAGGAAATGGAAAGACTTGGAAAAAATCATATTAAGTGAAGTAAACCAGACTCAAAGGAACTTAGGCTCAATGGTTTCCTTCATTTGTCATAATCAGTAGAAACCTTGGGCTCTCAGAGCAGAGATTTACAACAGAACAAAAATCTAGATACATAAAGCCATATAGTAGGATGCTAAATGAAAGGACCTCCAGGATATAGAAACAAAAGCCATATAATGAGTGATTGTTGTCCTTAATGTACTATGTTATCTCTCATCTCTTTTGCTGTCCCTTGGTTATCTCATATTGTTATCTGATATATTGGATATATGCATATTTGGTTATTTGAAATAAGATAGAGAAGGGGGGAAAACAAGATGAGTGGCGAGGGTGGGGGAGGGAAATGGGGACCAAGATATGAGAAAGGATATCAATGTATGTGAAGTAATGCACCTTCTCTCTGGTGAATATAATGCAACCCTTCCATTAATTTCAATAAAAAAAATATATGAAAAAAGGATAGGTGGTGAAAAATAAAGGAATATGAATATACTCTGGACTGTAGTGGAAATAATACATCAAGGAAAAACCTGGGAGACAGTGAGGGAAGGAGTGACATTGTCTGAAAAGATATAAACTCCTTACCTCACTTCAGAAACTGTAACCCCTCTGTACATCACCTTTATAAAAACAATAAAAAATGCTTCAATACATAAAGTAATAATGTGCCAATATTGATTCCATTTATTTTTTGTTAGCAGATATACTAATATAAGGTATACATAACAGGAGAAACGTGGAAAATTTCCAAACTATCTTCACAAGTTTTCCTCACACTAAAACATACCATTCTGATGGGAGAAAATATTAAACCTTGCAGCTTTGTCCACTGCAAAGAAACGACAGTTGCTGAACACAGTGGCTTACGCCTGTAATCCCAGCTACTCAGGAGGCTGAGATCTGAGGATCAAAGTTCAAAGCCAGCCTGGGCACAAAAAGGATCTGAGATTCTTATCTCCATTTAACCCCTAGAAAACTGGAAGTGGGGCTTGGCTCAAGGGTAGAACGGTAGCCTTGAGCTGAAGAGCTCAGCGCCCAGACTCAGTTCAAGCCCCATGATCTGCCCCCCCCCCAAAAAAAAGAAAGGACAGTTGTTCTCTGGGGAGGTGGCTAGGGCTCCGCGGGCCAGGCCACACTCTGGGGACAGAAGCATTTCTGCCCTGTGTAGAGCTGCAGACCACAGTCCTGCAGCCCTGGAGCCTCCTCTGACCACCTGTGAGGAAACAACAGAATTGGGAAGGAGCTGGTACCCTGCCCATTAGCCATAGACAGCCACCCCCAAGGCAATCCAAGCCATGGCTTCTTCCCTCCTTTCACCTAAAACACAATTCCTTGGAGCAGATCCTGGGAAGTCAGGATACCAAGCTGTAGCTCTCCAGAAGCCTGGGGCCCAGGGAATCCCTGAGGGTGGATCAGATGGCTTCCAGGCTCCCTGGAGAACCCTGAATGTCACATGTCATGGTCTGTCCTCAGCAGAGCTACCTGTCCAAGGACCCAGCACACCAGCTCGTCTCCACAAAACTCCCAACAGCAGGCCCTTGATAGCCCAGAATGGGGAAAAGGCTTTGCAAAATGGATCAGGCACAATGAGAAGAATAGATCACATACGTAGGAAACAAATTTTAATAACAGGTGAACTTACAAACTTTTTACAAATAATTTGCATCTGTAAATTAAATCTGTGGTCACATAAATTAGTGTGTTGAAGCACATTTAAAATTGAACTCCTGTCCAGTGAATTCCAAAGAGGACTGCAGTTGCATCGGCAGATTCTCTTCCCCAAGTTCGTTTTAAAGAACAGTATTTCCCAGTAGTCCTTTCTTTGTTTTGAGGACAAGTTCTGTGAAGACATGCATTATAAAAGGAGTGAGTGTTTCCTCTAGTAGTTTTGTTCATTTGGGGTTTTTTTTTGTAATATTTCTAATCTCTTCTTTTTTAAAAGAAAACCCATAAGGCCTATGATTAGGATGGAGATAGGGGAAAGATTAGCACAAGTTTTCATACAAAGAAATTGCACTCTATTTGAAGAGAATGAAATTTTCCTGTGTGGACAAAACTTGTTTTCCATGATACTAAAAAGAACCTGCTGAAGTTTGCATGAGGGCTATTGTATTGTCTGCAGTGTAATTAATAAAATCTTAATAACTTTTGTAGACCAAAGTGCTGATGTCAGGATAATGAAAATATTATTAGGGATCAAAAATCAGAAAGACCATATTTTTATTTCAGTGAGTTCTCTATATGATTCTTAGAACAGTGATGAAAAAAAGTCTCTTTGCATCACTTTCTCTCCCCCTCCCTCTCTCGCTCTCTCTCATCTCCAAATTGATCATTTGCATCAGAGTTAGCAGCTGATAGATAACAGAGATTATAATTCTGGCTAAAATTAAAATGCCAAACCTGGATCTTAAAGGTAATGAGAAACTGATTGGTGCTGTTACAGAAGAGAAAATAGCAATAGAAAATTTGCAAGCAGCAAGCCGCCTGCGGGGTAGAATGCTGGCTGGATGAGGATAGCGCTTCTGAGGTTGCAGCAGACAATCTGCTGTGTGGACGACCTGCGAGGACCACCCGCTCCCAGTACCGATGGGAGCCCCAGTGCAGAGGCCTCCTTTCTTGGAATCAGCCAAAAGCACCAACATCGGTCCTGTTTGCTTAATTAATTTCACAAAGGGATAAAAAGGCCTTCCAGGCAGTAAATGGATAGAATTAATTCAGGTAGAGATTGGTGGTGGTTTCTTGCATGGCTGCCCTTGCAAATACATGCAATACATGCAAAATGTCTAATCTAAATGTGCCAGAAAATAGATCTAAACTTCCCTTCTATAGCAATTTATGAATTTGTACAGAAAACCTTTATCATGTAGAAGATTATTTACAAAGGCTCTTAAATAAATTTCATTTTTAAGAACTTTAATAAATGAAATACAAGGCATGAAACCCTTTGAGATTAAAGCAGTTGCCAGTGGAGTACTTCTTTCTTCCCAGAAAAAAAAAAGTGGTATGCAGATGCTTTTTCTACTTCATTTTGTCTATTGACAAAAGAACTTTATGTTCAATTCAATAGTGTAGCGATTCAGGATAAACGTTATAAAGCCAGACAGTGGCTGCCAGTGCCTGCCAGCATAGACAATGTTTCCCAAGCACCCATGCGGCCCTGTGCTCTGTGCTTAGGATGGGAAAAAATAATAGTAATGATAATAATAACAATAATAACAAAATTTAAAGCCAACCATCCTTGCAAACTTCATTTTACATTATGTTGGGGGATTTTTGGCCAGTCTTGGGGCTTGAACTCAGGGCGTCAGCACTGTCCTTGGACTTTTCTCAAGGCTAGAGCTCTATCAATTGGGCCACAGAACCTCTTCCAGCTTTTTTCTATATATTTGGTATGAAGGAATTGAACCCTGGTCTTCCTGCATGCTAGGCAAGCAAACTCCCGGCCCCTACATTATGTTTTTATCCTACTTTTCAAATTACTTTTAAGATATTGCCTCATCCATTCCTGAAAAGACTAAACATAGAGCTCCCCTATGACCCAGCAATTCCACTACTAGGCATTTACCCAATTGTCCAGAAACAAGGACATACTAAATCCACTAACACAACGATGTTCACTGCAGCACTATTTACCATAGCAAAGCTATGGAACCAACCCAGATGTCCCTCAGTTGATGAATGGATCAACAAGATGTGGTATTTGTACACAGTGGAATTCTATGCTGCTGTCAGAAAGAATGACATCACCCCATTTGTTAGGAAATGGAAAGACTTAGAAAAGATCATATTAAGTGAAGTAAGCCAGACCCAAAGGAACTTAGGCTCAATGGTTTCCCTCATTTGTCATAATCAGTAGAAACCTTGGGCTCTCCTAGCAGAGATTTGCAATAGAGCAAAACCTAGCTACATAAGGCCATATAGTATGACATTAAATGAAAGGACCTCTAGGATATAGAAACAAAAGCCATATAATGAGTGATTGTTGTCCTTAATGTACTATGTTATCTCTCATCTCTTTTGCTGTCCCTTGGTTATCTCATATTGTATCTCACTTTGTTATCTGATATATTGGATATATGCATAGTTGGTTATTTGAAATTGGATAGGGAAGGGGGAAAACAAGATAAGGGGTGGGGGTGGGGGGAGGGAAATGGTGACCAAGACATGAGAAAGGGTATCAATGTATGTGAATTAATGCACCTTCTATCTGGCGAATATAATGTAACCCTTCTATTAATTACAATAAAAAAATATATGAAAAAAAAATTTCCAGAGCAGGTTGGCTTCACACATCAACTTTGTGATAATTAAATGCTTGATCTTATTTAATAAACATGAATGATTTCAACTCTTAAAAAAAAGATACTGCCAGAAACCTTGGGCTCTCCTAGCAGAGATTTGCAATAGAGAAAAATCTTGATACAAAAGGCCATATAGTAGGACGCTAAAATGAAAGGATCTCTAGGATATAGAAACATAAGCCATATAATGAATGATTGTTGTTCTTAAGGTACTATGTTATCTCTCATCTCTTTTGCTGTCCCTTGGTTATCTCATATTGTTACAGTATCTCAGTTTGCTACCTGATATATTGGATATATTTGTATTTGGTTATTTGAAATTGAATAGGGAAGGGGGGAAAACAAGGTGAGGGGTGGGGGTGGGGGGGAGGGAAATGGGGACCAAGACATGTGCAAGGGTATCAATGTATGGGAATTAATGCACCATCTATCTGGCAAATATCATGTAACCCTTCTATTAATTACAATAAAAATATATGAAAAAATAAATAAATAAATAAATAAATAAAATACCCACTTAAAAAAAAAAAGATATTGCCTCATCAAAACTCACTAAAGTCAGGCACTGGTGACTCAGGCCTGTAATCCTAACTACCCAGGAGGCTGAGAACTGAGGATCACAATTTAAAGCTAGCTAAAGCAGCCAAGTCTGTAAAACTCTTTTCTTCAGTTGACCACCCAAAAGGCAGAAGTAGAGCTATGGCCCAATTGGTAGATCACTATCCTTGAACACAAAACTCAGAGACAGCCCCCAGGCCCTGAGTTCAAGCCCCCGATCCAGCACCAAAATGGAAAAAAAAGGAAAGATAGCATAAAGAAAAAAAGAAAATCACTAGAATCCATAAGCAAACACTTAAAATAACCAAGAAAAACAAATATATGTATATATATATATATATATAATGCTGTTCAAATAGCACTTAGCAAGTGGAAAAGAATAAATTTCAAATTCAAATCCTTTCAGCCAAGAAACTTTTTTGACAGACCAGATCCAAACATTCTTCCAAAAAAAAAAAACTTTTCAGTTGATCATTTATTTATTCTCTTCATTTTTCTTCTACAGCCTTATTTGCCATTGCAAATCAGAAAGGACAAATTCACTTTATTTCAATCGCCTCTAAAACCATCCTAAGAGACAGCACAAATGCACATCACACACTCACAACACAGTCTGGAGTCTTTTTATATGTCAACACCCAACTCTCTGCCCATTTCTGAGCACCATTTGTTGCTGTTTGACCTAAAAAAATCTTGGATATAAGTGTACAGTTCTAAGTTCTGGTTCGATTTAAGGCAATATTTTCCAGAGCAGTAGTTTATTGGACCCAGAGTATTTATTGCTTTTCCTTCCCTCACAACTATTAAGAAATTTCACTTCCCAATGTAGGAAACACACACACACACACACACACACACACACACACACACACACACACACAATTGCAACATATTAATTGTGCATGAATTAGTCACTTCAAATGTACTTAAGTGTACTGACTGAAAGAATTCTTTAAAAATCTAAGAACCGGGGGCCGGGAGTTTAGCCTAATGGTAGAGTGCTTGCCTAGCATGCACAAAGACCCGGGTTCAATTCCTCGGAAGTGGTGAAATGGCTCAGTGGCAGAGTGCTAACCTTGAGAAAAGTCCAAGGACAGTTCTCAGGCCCTGAGTTCAAGCCCAGCTACTAGCAATAAAAAAAAAAATCTAAGAACTGGGTTATAGTTTCCACTTGGTAATAAACTTATTTTGTGACATTTTCTTATCCTCAGTTTGCATGTGAAATTAATATATCTATTTTGTCCAATATCAAAACCAGGCAGACTAAAAACTATTGTATAATTTTTATGATTATAGGAATGCACTATTATTCTACTTTGCCAAAACTATTACAAATTATTGCAGAAGTCATAACAAGAAACAAATTGTTACAGAAACTTTTAACTCTTCATATGTCCAGCCCATCTGGAAATACTAACACTGCATGTCCTTCAGGATATGGCAAGTGTAGTCAGCCTAATATTTATTAATATTCTCTTACTGTAATGTTCTGGATTTGTATTTTGATTTTGATGTTGGCATTTTTGTCTGATGTCCATAATAGCAATATCTTTTTTAAAAATCAAGAATAGTTTTATGTCTCTCTAGTGGTCCATCTGCATTTTGAAACTTGTAGGACAGAACAGTTTATTGTAGTTGCAAGAGCTTTTTTAACAGACTTTCTCACCCCTTAAAGAAAGATGATGTTGGGTCAGGAGTTTGGCCTAGTGGTAGAGTGCTTGTCTAGCATGCACGAAGACCCAGGTTCAATTCCTTAGTACCACATACAGAGAAAAAGCCAGAAGTGGTGCTGTGGCTCAAGTGGTAGGGTTCTAGTCTTGAGTGGAAAAAAATCCAAGGACAGTGCTCAGTTCTTGAGCTCAAGCCCAGGACTGGCAGAAAGAAAAAGAAAGAAAGAGAGAGAGAGAGAGAGAGAGAGAGAGAGAGAGAGAGAGAGAGAGAGAGAGAGAGAGAGAGAGAGAGAGAGAGAGAGAGACGGAGGGAGGGAGGGAGGGAGGGAGGGAGGAAGGAAGGAAGGAAGATGTTAAGAACGATGCAGGGATCCATAGCTTGAAGGACTGTCAACTTCTGTTACCTTCTCTAGGGTTCAATGGGGGAAACAGAGGGACCTGACTACACAATAGCCACCCAGAATTATCAGGAACCAAGTGCCTCGTGAGCTGAACTTCAAATACTAGATTGAGTCCTGGAAACAGAAATCAGTCTGAAAGCTGCCCCAGGAGAACCGTGGTCAAGTGAGAGGTGGCTACAGGGGGGCTAGAGGTAAGGCTTCATTGGCAGCCAATGAGCAAAAAGCATGAAGTACCAAGTTCAAGTCCTAGTCTCAGAGGGGGGGGGGCGGGGAGAGATGGAGGGGGGAGAGAGAGAGAGAGCTGCTCTACTTGAGAAGTGACAAGGTCAGTGGTTTGTGACTATGGAGGCCTGGAGAGTAAGCTGAACTCTCCAAGCTCAGAGAAATGAGACAGTACTCCAAAACTCCCTGCAGCCAGCCGTCAAGGGCGAGGGGGGCTAGGCTGGAAGAACCTGCCATTGGTTTTTGCTTTGTCTCCTTAATGAGCTGAACTCTTCCGATGTGATCCTGCAGGCCTGGCTCAGGTGCACAGCCAGGCACTCGGAGAGCGTGGCAAGAAAGGGAGTCTTGCTGTTTGGTTAGTGGTGGGGCTGGGCTGTGGCCCTTGGACTCCGGGGTGACTGCCTGTGTTCACGTTCTGCTGTGCCTTTCTCAGTTTGTGACCTTAGGCATGTTCACACTCATCTGTGAGACAGGAAGAGTCCCCAGGTCTACCTAGACCCATCCCATCATGAAGAGTTAATTATTGATAAGGTGTTTTGCAGACATCTGGCAGAATAAGCATTTTCTTAAGCCTCTGGTAAAGGAAGTCATTGTGGGGACTTTACAGGAACACCTGCTCTGGATTCCCGCCTTGAAGGAGTGATGTGTTTAACAAAAAGACACACAAAGGATCCTGAGAGCTCTTGCTATAGATCTTAATCCAATCACTGGCTCCAAGAAAGAAAACTAGCCTTAATTCCAGACGCATGGTCGTACCCACAGGGTTCGCCTTGAAGGCGGTGAGTGTCAGACTCCCAAACAGAAATGAGCCTGCTTGGTTACTTACACTAGAAGTTAAGAACAAAACCAGCAATTGAATGAGTCCAGCACAACGCCAAGAGAAGAGATTTCTTCCCCGTGGGGCTCCCTGATCATCCCTTTTCTCTCCGGAAAACAATCTTTCCTCTTTATCTATTCTTCACAAAGAAATACAAGGTTATTAAGAATATTTTTATTCACATGGCCTAGATATCTTTGGGGAACTGTAGCAGAATTACTATGTTATGCAGCCAGACTATATAAAATAAACTGATGTGTATACATAAATACATATGAATAAATTAAAAAGTAAACTACACTATGCTTACAATTCCAGTAACAATCACCTAAACAGATCATTAAAATGTTTACAGTGATACACTAGATTATACTAGTCTCCAGTTTAAACAATAGTGACACCAGAATCCTCTAAACTCATTTATACAACGAGATACACAAAATCATGTAAGGCAACTTACTAAATTTGTGGGCATTTTTACTGCAAACTACTGACATCCACCTCACAGTGAAATAAATTCTATCCATTATAGTGGAATAAACATGTGGACATATGTGTGCAATACAAAATGCTGGCATTTAAATTCAGCAATCAGGATTAAAGTTAATTAAAAATTAATTACTGCAGTTAATAATTTTAGGGGAAAATTTTCTTTTGAATATTTTCAATCTACATATACAATCTACATTTCTCTAAAACACAAATAAGTTTCAGTATCTCCATAGCACCTACAAGTTGAAAACAACTATGTACATTGTAATTTGTGCTTGATGGAAACTGTGAGTTTATTACCTTTCTATGGGATCTCTGAAAAAAAAAATAAATGCATCCTAAACATGTTTTACTTAATGAAATAATAAATTTCCTTATGAACAAAAAGAAGCAAATGAAGTCAGGAAAAGGAAGGGGGGAATTTGTTTTAAAGAGACTAACAAAAGGTTTCTGATGTCACAAATTATATTACCTTTCAACACAACTCCACTCCCTCATGGGAAGTTCTAAAAGGTTTGGTTTAAATTTTTTAGAAGTTCGTTTCATGTAAGCATCACTACATATGCCAAATGATCCATTAAGGGCATTCCATTCTACTTTAAAGAGTTCTAAGTTAAACACACACCGTACCATGGCCTGAGACGCTGAGAAAATAGGCGGCTCAGTTTCCGTGTGATGTCACTCTGCGAGACGCGATCACTCACAGAACATTTGCCGGGTTAAAACAAGCAGTGATACGATGCCCTGGAACTTTCCAGGGTATTTGCACACTCCTCCCTCCCTCCACCAATGTCCATTTGCCCTCGTGTTGGAGAAAGCTGATCCGTGTCCATCGTTCACACGAGGCTCACACAGGAGGGTGCTCACGGGCTCGTGGGAGTCATGCTGCAGCTTTGTATGTCCTCCCGGACATGTCACACACACTAACCCATGTTCCCTCCAGACGATTCCCCAGTAACTGCCTTTGAGCAGTAGCAGTTGTAGTATTAGCACACACGGCAGCACAACAGTCATTCTAGTTGTCATCATCATCATCATCATCATCATCATCATCATCATCATCATCACAGGGTCTTTCAGTCGTTGTGCAAAGGGACTTCAGCTCCCTGTCAGTTTGAGGGTGCAAGGCAGCGTCATTCTCCCTATCTCTCCCAGGCCTCCTGCCCCCCTCGGTTTTCCCAGATCCATGTCCACATGTAAACATCAAATACTGTGACTTTACTCAGCCCTCACCCCTCCTTCTACTCATCTGCCACATGACAAGCACTGACGGCAGCCTTGTGTTAGCCCCTTGGTTCCATGATGAGTTAGTCTATTGAAGAAGTCGCTCACCACCGGAATCCTCACCTTCATAGACCATGCTTTTGTAAGACGCTTGTGTCCACACGCTTGGGCCCCTGTATGTGTGTGCATATACAGTTATAATCCAAGTCTAACTTCCACAGGAAAGAAAACAGAGAACATAGGCATCCTTTGTCTCTCTCAAACTGACTTACTTCACTGAGCATGGATCTACGGTTGGGAGTTTGGCCTAGTCGTAGAGTGCTTGCCTAGCATGCACAAAGCCCTACAATCGATTCCTTGGTTCCTCATACACAGGAAAAATAAATAAATAAAAGCACCTATTTTTCCAGATCATCTGTTTCCCAGCAAATGACATAATATTCTTCCTGATAGATAAGTAAATTCCATTTTACACACCCATATACCTGCATATATGTATATATATATATGTTTATATGTGTATATGCTTATACTTAACACTTGAATAACCACTACTTTTAGTCTTTCTCGACCTAGCAGTTTTGGAATTCAAACTATGGACCATGCCCGTGTTTATCTTAACTCTCCTGATCTTGTATGCATCAGTGAACTAGCCAACTTTTGTCTGCAGCCAAGTGT
The DNA here is from genome assembly GCF_031878675.1 of Megascapheus bottae. Classification (NCBI taxonomy): domain Eukaryota; kingdom Metazoa; phylum Chordata; class Mammalia; order Rodentia; family Geomyidae; genus Megascapheus; species Megascapheus bottae. Next base: position 6,869,530 of record NC_143519.1, read on the forward strand.
CCTAGAGACACCTCCATGTCCAGGATTACATAAGTTGTATCTGCATATTTACAAAGAAAACTGATAACTGCCAGTCCCGGAAAATGTCTGAATCAACACATAGGTGAGCCTGGGCAGTTCTGCCACATAAGCCCCAAAGTCTGTGAAGAATCAGGGACTCAGAGCCCCTGCGGGTCACAAACAGGTGCCATGTTGGCAAAGAGGGGAGACACTCCATCCTTCAGAGGGCAAAGGAAATGATCATGTCCTACAGGGCTTTATTTCCTAGAGGACATTTAGCTGGCTTACTTCTGCAAAGCATGATTCATCCACATCTTCTATTTCACTTTCTTTCAGACACCCTCACTGGAAATCACCAACCTCGGGAGTTATGAAAAAAATGACCAGAGTCCAACTGGCTTCAGAGAGGTCAAGAGTGGAAGAAGGAATCCAGGGCCATTTGTGTTTGACAGGCGCACAGTGGACAGAAGAGTAGGCACTTCTGTGTGGGCAGAGGCAGGACGGGCAGACCCATAAAGCAGGGATTGCCGCCGTGTGCTGAGGAGCAGAGTCCACCCACTGTAAGGAAATATTACGTGGCTGGCCAGTGGAGAAGCAAGTGGCCCTCTGATAGAAAGGTCCTATACGTTGGCCTAAGGTGTTTGGAATTTATCAGACAATGGGAAGTCATTAAAGACACTTGGCATAATGAAAAACAGACTTCAGATAAGTCCCACAAGCCTTATCAGAAAGTGCAGAAGAGTCTCCCTCGCACCTCCACCTGAGAAGTGGGCAGAATCAAAATCCCCCCCTCCCAAAATGACCTCTCCCCTGCCCTGGTCCCAGAGGAGGAAATCCAAGCAAGTTTAAAATAGAAAATGTTCCTCAACCATTAGAACCCTCTCCCCACCACCAGGCGCCCTCAAAGAACCCAAGACCAGCTGAAGTCTACCAGGGCTTCGATACCCTCCCAGCCCTTCTCTCACTGAGGAAGCAGAGCTAGTAAGAAACCCCCTTTCCCTTTAATGAATCTGGATTTTCCTTAGCTGATAAGAGCTCTGGAAGACCAATAAACCTTTATCTAGTACTGCTCCAACTCCTACACCTGTATTAACCTTCAATAAGCAGCTTCAAACTCCTTATGAAAGCAACTATTCAGGTATGGTGTGCTCTCCAGACTCTCCCTGGCCTTACAGAATTTCTTTCTCACATGCCTGCCAAGGTTTAGGTCCAGAGCTGTGCCATAGCCAGACCCCAGCCTTATTCCACATCACAGCTCACCTGTGCCCACCTCAGCTCTTGCCTGCTTCCATTGTCAAGTCTGACCCATTTTTCTAGCAGAGAGAACTGTCCTCTAAGAAGGTGGGTAAGCTGGAGTCAAAGCCATCTGGGATCTGAAACACATCACAAGCCGAGGGAGAAATGAGTCACCAAATCAAAGCAGATCCCAGTTTCTGTGACCGTGTCACAGGAAAAGACCATTCTGCCACTCTGTTGCAGGGGCAAAGCAATCTACTGACCGTGCCTTTGGCACCTTGTAGTAGTCAGGCATAAATCGGTAGAATTACCTTAAAATGGTTTGGTTTTAGGTGCTGAGGCCTAAATTCATAGTGATTATTTACCAGGCAAACAGAGGCAGAATGCCAAAGAGACTTCTCCTTCACTCTCTTCCTCAAAGTAATTGAAACTGGGTCACAGGAGAGAAACTCAGAATGCTGGCTCTTAAAGACTAATGGCCAAATTTAGATCATTTGCTTACTTCCTATAATACAAATGTGAAATGCTTGTAGCACCAACTGATTTATGAAATATTTGCATTTGAAATGAAAATGAGACAGGGCAGGGACTAGAACATAAGTTCTAATGTATTGTAATTGAGAATGATCTGGGTTCAAAGGATCAGCATTCTATTTGGCCACTTCCAGGAAATACTGCCACACAGGACATCAGGGTTCTTCACTAGACCATATGTTGGAAATGAACTCTACAACTTGGGAGGGGGTGGGAGGAGGGGAGATGGGAGAAAAACATGGGAAGGGGTAAGAATGTTCAAGAAGTAATGTACTCTCTACCTTACAAATGTAACTGTAACTCCTCTATACATCACTCTGATCATAAATTAAATTTTTTTCAAAAAGAAAATACCGCCACATAAAAATAAAATTTTCACAAGCTTACCCAACCTAAAGTTGTATTAATATCAGTGTTGTTGACAGTTATATACAAGCATGCATTGCAAAATATTGCATCTTCCAGTATGATACACTAGGCATATTTTTTTATATCGAAGACACACTAGAGTTTGAAAGGATTGAGTCTTTTTTCTTTTCAAGCAGAGAAACAATTCAATTTGGGGAGTTGGGTGTCAAAATCACAAAAAAAGGCTCTAGAAACACACGAGGATGGTACTTCATTAAATGAAGTCAGGGGTCCAGGAAAGGAAAACTTCCAAAAGGCAGTGTGTGGATGCTGAAGCAGGATAGTAACTGACTGGCTCAGGTATGCAGAAGGGTATCTGCTGCAGGCAAAGCTACAATGACCCACCACAGGACACACAAGAGATCACAGCTCACTTCATGAAGGAATAAGACTCGAGGAAACAAGTGCTATCAGAGAAACAGACAAGGTGGCAAGGCCCACATCCCAAAGGGACAGGTGCCATCTGAGCACTTGGCTTTTACCTGGAAGGTCAGAGGAAGCCATAAAGGGACTTTAAGAGAATTCATTACAATTTGTAGCTGAGACATTTCTCTTTCACACACACACACACACACACACACACACACACACACACACACACACACACATGCACACCATCCTGGTGTCAAAGCTAAGGAAAGCTGGAAAGTTCTTCTGACTATCTTTCCTCTCCATGCATTATCACCATCTCAAAGCCATCTCTCCCTCGAGAGACTTATATCTGAGCCCCACTGCTCTTGTCCAATGCCCCCCACAACCCACAAAGCTCGCAACCTTTCCCACAGAACACTTTGGAAATGCTCTGATGACTGTTGCTCTTCTAACACTTGCATGTGGAGTGAGAAGAGAGCACGTTCTGCTGTTCTTCCTTTGCTCCAGTATGGGGGAGCATGGCTGACCCATCACAGGCATTCAAGAAATGCTCAGTGAGTTCATATGAGTGACTAGAGAAGGACTCCAGTGGCAAAGTTTCCTTGGCAAGAATGTTCAGGTCTTACACAGAAGCAAGTGTAAAGCTACTGAGCGAGGCATCGGGAAGCCAGAGGGACATCACAGTGGGATTCGCACTCACTCACGGTCAACACACGTACCCACAGTTGAACAAATCCTCACTTCCTCATTAGCTGGTTTTCCTCATATTCCCAAATGGGATAATGCAAATCCAAGCCTGTTCTTCCTGCTGGGATTGCTGTGAAAATTACAACAGCAACTTGCGAGCTCTCGAGGGCTTACAAAAGACAGCTCTTATTATTAGCTGATTTGTGGTTAGAGATGACCTTTAAGAACCATGCATCTTCTTCTAGGACCCACTGGAAAGACAAAGCTTTTCCCACACCACAGACCTAGTCAATTCATAGTCCACGACACATAATAAACATGGCTGCATCAGAACAGTCCCCAAAGTAGCATTTCCACTCCCAGCTCTCCATTCAACAGAGCGCTGGCATCATGGCTACAGAAGGCCAGCCATGCTGGAAGATAACTAACTCCCCTGGAACAAGCCCAGGGAGCACAAGTGCAGCTTTCTCCTCGAATGAACTTGGAACTCAGCACTTCCCCTGTGCAAGCTCACCTGGCCTCCTCTAGTGCTCGGCGTTGCTATCCCTTGGAATGGCTGGCTTTCACCATTCTTCCCTCTCTCCTGTGTGTACATGGTTAGTACACAGCAAATCTCTATTCTTCTCTGTCCACCCATTGGCACTGTTTTTGGTGCAGGCTCTGTTCATCTCTTGCAGACACAATGGCAGAATCCTAAATGTGTTTCCTTTATATTGGATGCAGTTTTTCTAGAAGTAAATTAAATCAAGATTTTATTGTTATTGTTAAATCCACTATAGTCTTATCCCCAAACTTTATTCTGTCTACTAATTGCTAACAAACAGGTGCTAAAAGTAGTACTACAGTGCCACTGAATCTGTCAGTTTTACTTATAACTAAGTAGCTTTCACCATTTAAGGATAAGCTGTATTATTATGTGATTACAAAATTAGGATTATTATATTGCTACATTTTCTCCAGAATTATTTTTTATGATAATATAGTAATCATTTTGATATTTATATATGTAGTTAGATAGTTATAGTAGCCTGATATATAGATACATAAATAGATAGATAGCTATTTCAACATAGTTACATATACAGTTATATAGTTAGACAGATAGATAGATAGCTAAATAGAGCAGTTTTTCTTTGGTTTGTTTCTAACTGGTATATCTTTCAATCACTTTGTAGATGTGTCGTTGTAAATTATGTGTCACTAGCTTGTTATTTATTTTACCCTTTTGACTATTATTTTTAATCTATTCTGAGAATTTCTGTATAACAAGTGACAAATTCAATGAAACCACATTTATTGCACATACTTCTTCTATCTTACTTTATCTACTCCTTTCCTCTCCTCTATCTTTTTGGAAGCTATAAGTACTATTTCAATTTTTATCTGCAAAACTACATGGTAAGATATAATGGAATAATATTTTACTATGTTTCACAAAAGTTCTATACTCAGTGAATTCATTTTACTAGGTAAGATAATAGAAAGGCATTTAGAGACAAATAAAGATTGAATTTAGTTACCAACAACAAAACTCTTGATTAAAAACATCAGTGACCAAGATACTTCAGAAATTTCTATTCATATTTTGACAAGGTGATCCCATTTGGGGTCACACAAAAGTTGGACAATAGCTGAGGATGAAATTCAATGAAATAGTAGTAGGTTAGCATGAGCAAGTTCCTGCAAAGAGAGAGGGGGGGGGGAGATAGGGAGAGGATAGATAGATAGATAGATAGATAGATAGATAGATAGATAGATAGAGATAGACAGACAGACAAGAGGGATTAAGACAGAAAGGGAAAGGAGAGAAGAAAGGGCATAACTGGAGTAAAATAGGTGAAATTGGCTAGAGATCTGGATGCCACGGCAGGGTAAAAAGCTGACGGTTGCTTCACCTGTGCTCAGAAGCCATTACAGAGGTGAGCAAAAACAGTCATCATTTAAGGTCTATTTTTAAAATACCATGCTTGCCAGAGAACACTTGCACCCTTACGGCAGAGTATTAAAATGAACACGGCCATAAAAATAAAATAAAAGAGAATCCAGGATCACAGGCTTAGTAGATACAAACAGAACTGGAATTGGTCTGTCTAAGAGATGTCTACTCTCCTGTGTTCGCTGCAGAACTAGATACCATAGCCAAGCAATGAAGGGGCCACAACCAGAAAATGAAAGAGAGAGACAAAGACAGAGACAGAGACAGAGAGAGACAGAGACAGACAAAGACAGAGACAGAGAGACAGAGACAGAGAGACAGAGAAAACTATTTAAAACCAAGAGTAACATCCTAGCATTTGAGATATAATGACGTAACTGGAGATTCATCCATGAAGTGATATAGATTATTCACAGAAAGACACAAAAATATACTTCATGGGGCCGGGAGTTTGGCCTAGTGGTAGAGTGCTTGCCTAGCATGCACGAAGACCCGGGTTCGATTCCTCGGTATCACATACATAGAAAAAAAGCCAGAAATGGTGCTGAGGCTCAAGTGGTAGAGCTCTAGCCTTGAGAAAGTCCAAGGACAGTGCTCAGGCCCTGAGCTCAAGCCCATGACTGGCAAAACAAAAATATACTTCATAATCTCATCTACATGTGAAATGTACGAGTCAGTCTCACAGACACTGAAAATCAAACTAAATTGAATCAAGTCAAATTGAGTAGAGTATGGGGAGAAGGCAAGGTGGAGCAGTTCGCCAACAAGCCCTAAGTAACGTTTCATTGCATAATAGGGTGGCTATGGATAGCAATAATTACTGTATTACTTTTCAAAACTGGAAGAAAGGACTTTGACTATTTTACTATTAAGCAATGATGGATGTTGACTCTGTTTAACCTGATCCACACATTATACAGTAATTCCATGTATCAAACCTCACATAGAACCTCCATTCATTTTGGTGCTAGTTTAAAATAAATTGGAACTTAATAATCCATCAGATGATGAGAAACATGTCTTGTCTGAGGGGAGGAAGATTTAAGGGGCAGGAGGACATAGAGAGCAGAATCATAATACTTAATTCATGTCTGTGAAAATGGAACTAAGAAACATGAGGGGATGGGGTTATAGACAGGGGAAAATGATGGGGGGTGATGATCATGATCATTATATCCATCATTGGCATGTCAAACTGAAATCCCTTTTCTACAGTTACTTAAAGGAAAAAATAAATTAAAAATATGTCAGATAGGCTGATGAATGCTCGGTAACTCTTTGGGAAAGAAATCTTCGAGGACATGTGATTTTTAAGAAGAAAAAAGAAAAGAAAAGAGAAGAAAAAGAAAGCTGCATTCTGCCTGATTCACCATCCACCCTGAAACTGCTATCCTGCTGCACCTCCTCCCCGGGTATGGCGACTGTCTGTGAAGTTCTGGTCTTATAGCGCCATCTGGTGATTATTAGAGAAACTGGCTGATTCTTCTACTTAGGAAACTAGCTGTATTTTTCCAGAATCTTCTCCCAAATGTCATTCCCTAATCCACTTACTTCAAACTCTACCTTGAAGCATATCTGTTATTGATTTGCTTATTTTCTCTTTGTTTGCATAAACATGAAAGGAATGGTTGTTATAAGTCTAGCTAATTCTAATGGACTGGGTTATTCCTTGTGAGTACAGTTTATTATTGGTCACAACAGGTTTCATGGGAAAAGGTAGTATCAAGTTATCCTTCCCTTAGAAACTACTTTAAAAACACTTCTAGAATATAACAAGAGTACGAAAAGATAATTTATGATGTTACTTTCCCAGAAGTCTTGGAGTTCCAGCACCTATGTATGTTTGTATAGCTTTTTATTATGTATTTTTATTAAAGAATTTATTAACATTGATTTTTACATTATATTTCAAAGGTCACATTTAACAAACAAGTATTCAAGAAGGGAATATCTATATTTATATTGCCTATGTATATTTTTAGCTCATTCTGTGGTCCTAAATATGTGACCATAACACCTGGAACAGCTGGTGAATGCTGGAAGAGGTTCAGGAAATGTTTTTCCTTAAGAAAATCATCATTTAAAAGATGAGACTTTTGTTTTAAGTGGAAAGCTATTTATAACTTGCAATTGACAATTTTTAGAACTCACTCTGCATACTTTAGATATGTGGACAGACAATAAACTGCCTTTTCCAAGATAATTCTCAAGGAAGATGACTTTCAGCCTTTGCTTCGCTAATGCAAAGCAAATATCCATTGCCAATGCCCCGAAACCTTCTTGAGTGGAGTCTCTACTTGCAATAAGGAGACTCATGGATTCGCAGGGGATGTGCTCTCTGCTGGTCTTTTCCTGTCCCACCAATTGAAAGATCCAAAGTTCAGTGCTCACCCACCCAAGTTTATTCAGGGAACATTGACATGTTAGAGCAAACCTGGCAAAAATTTATTTCTGGGGCCAGGAGTTTGGCCTAGTGGTAGAGTGCTTGCCTAGCATGCGCAAAGACCAGGGTTCGATTCCTTGGTACCATATACATAGAAAAGGCTGGAAGTGGTGCAGTGGCTCAAGTGGTAGAGCTCCAGCCTTGAGAAAAGCCCAAGGACAGTGTCCAGGCCCTGAGTTCAAGCCCCAGGACTGGTATAAAGGTTTCCCGCTGCTCTGCTATACCAGGTGGCAACGGTGATTTTTTACAATTTGGGTGCCTCTTACTTGGGGTACACTTTTGAACATGTCCACTTCAAAGTAAGATCTAGAGACACCCTGGCAAAATTCTTCTTACTAGAAAATTAAAATGTGATTTTTCTTCCAGTAGCTTCCGTGGAGTCTAATGAGACAGGCCTGTGCTCTTAGTAACGGTGAACTATCTTCCAACCCTGCTGTGTGGCTCTTGTCTCCCAATGTTCCTCCTCCCCCAGGAAAGCGCAGTGAGTTAGGGGTCTCGGCCCTCTTCCTAGCAGAGTCTTGTCATGGAATCTCTCCCTTCCATTGGTACCAATTAGCAGTAATTGGGAGCCTGGGCACCGGTAGAAGTGTGAGGTCAATGTCAGGAGGAACAGGCAGAATGAATTACCCTTTTGCCTCTGGAAGTGAACTTATTGGTTTGTGTGAGACTGCTCTGTTCATGCTATTCCAAGTGGGATGCCGACGTAGATTAAGGAGGAATTTATTCTCTGAGGCTGTCAAACCAGACAACTGAGGAAGGTCAGTTCACTGAGTGGGCAAAACAAAGTAGCTGAGTTATGAGCACAGAACAGCCGTAAATAGGCCTCACGTTTCACCCCCACATTGCCTCACCCTTCCTCTCTCCGTCTCCCACTTTCAGTGTCTCCCTGTAATATTATAAATCCAATCAAAGCCAGTGCACTGTCAGCATTTTTATCTCCTTTGCCTTGGAGGACACACCATTCATACTCATCTGCCCTGCAGCTCAGTCACCCGTGGCTTCAAAGAGAAGTGTCATTTGTCTTCGGTTTCTCTATCAGTTCACCCTCCTTGCATCACACAAAACTAGGGAGTATCAGGAAAATCCATGAAATAAGAGGTGGGCAAAGTCAGCCTTTGCAGAATGATTCGTTCAGCAGAGTGTCCTTGCGTTTGTTGTTCTAACATCTTCGCCGTAGCTACCTTAAGTCAAGGGATGGAAAAACTCCTGAGAGAATTATCAGGGAACAATTAATAATCCTTTTTCTGCTACAAGTAGCCACCCGGTGTCTTGGCATCACTTGCAGACAGCAGAAGGCGAAGGAATGCTGGCATCCAGCCACCTCTAAGACTCACTTCATTCACATGCCAGCACTTTCCTGAAGGCTGAACAGAGAGGAATTAGAAAGGAGTGGGCATTTGATTAGCAAACTCTCAAGAAATACTAGATCACTTCAGGAATATCAATTAGGGCCCTTCTGTCTTCCTGTGAAGAGCAGGAAGTTTCCAACTGAACAAAAGCCATTCACTTTGCACCTTGTATCACTTAGGAAATAGCTTTTATCTGGGTTTTTAAGCATCCCTCTGGGAGAAGAGAACCTAGAAATGGTTGATCTAGAAATAATTCAGCTCGGCAAGGCTGCCTTAGCCTTCACGTGAGCCACGAGGGACCTATTGGGACCATTTATAGCTAGATCAAGATGCCAGCTAGCCTGCCCTTACCTCATCCAAGTTTTTGTTGGCATTGAAAGATTCACCCCAACACAAGACTGCACAGAGAAGCACAGTGATACAGTTAATGGAAGGAGACAAATGAAGACTCAAGCTGGGGCATCCTGTGATTCTCAACTGCTAGTCACACATCTAAAGCAAAATAAATAAATAAAAGGACTGACTGAACCACTGCCTGCTACATAAAAGACTAGATAAGCACTGGATCGATACGCAAAAGCCAGGAAACTGTAGACCTTAGAGAACTGATTGAATCTGCGCCATTCAGCCAGAGGGTTGCTCTGTGCTAAGCCCAAATTGAAGGGTCTGGAGCAAAATGGAAAATGCATATGATTAGCAAGAGAAGTGACACTCTCATTTATTCAACTGACAGGCATTTGTTGACATGCTTGGCATACAGACCCTGTGCTAAGGCTTGCGCACGAAGACAAGAAGCATCAACTCTGCCTCAATAAGAGTTTGGGCTAGCCAGACACCAGTGCCTCCTGCCTGCAATACTAGCCATTCAGAAAGCCGAAGTCATGAAGATTATGGTTCAAAACCAGTCCAGGCAGAAAAGCTCATGAAACCCTATCTCAAAAATAACCAGCAAAGAAAGGGCTGGAGAGAGGACTTGCATGATTTATCACTCAAGTATGAGATCACGCGTTCAAACCTCAGTACTGTCCAAAACAACAGTTTGGGTTCATTCAAAGTGTGGTGATCAGAACAATAAAGCCAGCACTGAGACATGGCAGCTCCAGATTACATGAGGAAGAGGTTACACCTGAGCTGGGTCTTTGCAGGGTGATCAGGGAACCAGGTCTTGAGACCAAACAGAAGAACCAAGAATCGGCTGCATAAAGGCATGGAGTGAGAGGCAGAAAAACAGGTGAGCATCAGTACACGAGAGAAACATGACACAATGGAGAAAAAGAAGTCAAAGTGAGCGCAGGGAGAGAAAGAGAAAAACAAGGGGGCTAAGAAAGCCTGGGTTTCTTAGTAACATGGCCTGCATTCCACCTAGAGCAGGAAACAGCCTGCCGTGGAAAGGTGGGGAGTATGGAGTGACTGGGGCCCAAGTTATTGCTCTGGTCAGCCATGTCGTGCTCCTGGTACTCTCCTGTCATTCCAGGTGTCCTGCCCATCCCCAGTGTTTACCGGCACAGACTAGGAAATGTGTGTTTTAGATGACAACGTATATGGAAAGATGTTAGCAGTAGGACAGCAAATTTCAGTTAGCCCAGAGCAGTAAGTTCAGAAGATCTACTATACACATGACCACAGTCCATAACAATGGATTCCACTTCTGAATACAGCTGAGAGGACGGCATGCACCTGTTCTTACACACTCAGACACAGTCATGTGAAAGTAGCCATGCCAATTAGCTCCATGCAGGCATTCAGTGACTATATACTTCAAATATAGACTTCAAGGTAACCTAGGTTGCCAGGCACTGGTGGCTCATGCCTGTTATCCTAACAACCTGGGAGGCAGAGATCTGAAGATTGCAGTTCGAAGCCAGCCTGGGCAGGGAGTTTGTGAGACTCTTATCTCCAATTAATCACCCCAAATCACAAGTGGAGCTGTGGCTCAAAGTGGTAGTATGCTAGGCTTGTGCAGAAAAAGAAAAGGCTCAGGACAGCCCCCAGAACTTGAGTTCAAGCCTCATGACCGACAAAACAGAAAAGAAAGTGATCTATACACCTATGTATACAATAAATATGCATTACATCTATTTGTCAATTCAAAGGAAAATTTAGACTGAATATTGTACATCCACCTCTAATCCTAGCTACTTAGAAGGCAGGAATCGGAGGGTTAAGGTTTCAGGATATTTCAAGCAATAATTAGCACAACCTTGTCTTGAAAACAACTAAAACCAAAAGACTGGGGCATGATTTGGGTGGTAGAATGCTTGTCTAGCAAAGATGAGGCCCTGAGTTCTATCTTGAGCATTGCAACATACACAGATACACACACACATACATAGACAAGACAGACAGGCAGATGGCTATTCAAACATAGCATCGTGTGTAAATGGAAAAGAAGACAGTAGCAGAGACTTCGATGACTATTTTCAGGTCAGTATTTAGAAGGTAGACTTGAGAAAGCTGGATGATAAAATGATCCAAAAATTAAAAGGGAAGTATGTGGCTTGAAAACAGCACAATTAAGTCATTCCAAAAATACTTTGCAAACAAAGCCTATTATCCATGCATGCCAAAGGCATGGCTGTGAGACCTGAGTCCTGTGTCAGAAAACAGCAAGACTGGAATCCAGAGAGCCTCTCACCAATCAAGGCTTTGCTAGCTCACAAAAAGCCTAATTTCATGAAGGTATGGGGTGTCTTATCGGACAGTAAATGCTACATTGAAAATGCCTTCAATGGTAAAGCCTCATTCATTGGCTCCTAGCTTCCTGGCATATAATTCAATCTGAATTTCTCTAGCCTTAAAAGAGTATGCATTGGCTTTCCTGTGGAAACTTGGGTCAGGAAGACGACCGCACTTTCTGTGAATGTGGAACCACAGGTCTGGGCCAGCCACCTGCTCTTCCCTCAGCCTTGGCCTTGCAGACATTTGTGTCCTCAGCCTCTGGCCTGGAGGAACCAGACCCATGAATTATTCATTTTTGCCTCCAGCATCCAGAGCGTTCACTTTCAAACACGTGGATGGATGGATGGACATAGCTACACAAAATCTACCTGAAAATGACATTTTCCCAAGCCTTCCCTCAGGCATTTTAAACACTCACCAACCACCAGGTAGATTTTTCCATTTCAGCAAATGCTCTACTGCACAGGAGTTTTCTTCATACCAAAAACTAAAAAGAGGGGGGGAAAAAACAGTATTTTTAAAAGTGACATGCAACTTAAATAGGGGCATGCACAATAAACTCTTTTATTAATATATTTAAGTAGTTGCACAAAGGAGTTTCCATTTAACAAAGCAGTTTATGAATACAGTGCATCTTCATCCATGTCACCCTTTTAGTATTCTCACCCATCGCTCCTCTCTCCACCCCGTCCCTCCTCTTCATTTCACAGGATATACAACTAAGTCTTCACTGTGTCCTTCCCCTCTTCTCTTCATTTGTCTATTTCTTCCCCCTGAACCCCACTCCACCCCCTTTCAACTACCCATTTTATGTTGTTGAACTTTGGCTTTGCCTTTCTAGGGATTACACTATTTGAGTTCTCCCTTGGATCTACCATATTTCTGTATTTGTATACATGGGCATATCGTCCAACATATTCACTCATAAGTTTATAATATAGCTTTCACATATAAGAGAAACACACATCTTTGGCTCTTTGGGCCTCAATTACTTCAAATGACATAAATTTTTTCAAGCCTTCCCATTTCCTTAAAAATGGCATAATATTCTTTCTAATGGATGTGCAGAATTCCATTATGTATATATACCATATTTTTTTCATTCATTTGTCCACTGAGGGGCATCTGGACTGATTCCATAACTTGGCTATGGTAAGCAATGCTGCAATGAACATGGTTGTGCTGGAGGCTTTAGTGTGGTCTTGTTTGTGGTCAGTTGGATAAATGCCCAGGAGTTGAATTGTTGGGTCATAGGCTTTTGAGGAAACGCCACACTGCTTCCCAGAGTGGTTGAATCACCATTCTCTTTTAGATGCATCCTAGCCAACTTCTATCATCTACCATCATTCATTTTCTTGATAATGGCCTTGCAACTAGGGTGAGGGGCAATCTCAGTGCTGTTTTGATTTGCATTTCTTTTATGACCAGACGAACTGAGTCCTTTTTCATGTGTATATTGGCCATTTTCATTTCTTCTAAGAAGACTTTTTTCAGCACATTAGCCCCATTTATTAATCAGGTTGTTGGTCTTTTGAGGGTTTAATTTTTAAAGCTCTCTGTATACTCTGGACATTTGGCCAGTGCCTGATGTGCATCTGACCAAAATCATCTTCCATTCTGTTGGCAGTCTGTTTAGCTTATTGGCTGTTCCATCTGTTATGCAGAAAATTTTTAGTTTAAGACAATCCCATTTATCAACTCTTTCTTTGATTTTTCTATGATTCTGGATCTTTACTCAGAAAGTTCTTTCCTACATGCAAAATAAAGTCTTTCATTTGAGTTTTAATCTCTACCAAAATGAGATAGTAAAATTTTTACTACCACTTAACTGATTCTAACAAAGGTTTTATTCTGTTCCTCTACTTCATCTTTTTTCTCACAAATCCAGGAAATGAAGGATTTGAATTATATTAACAATGTTTTGTTAATATAACAAATTTCTAGCACAGCATAGCCCGGAAACATTTTAATAAGGTGTTTGTGTGTACTTTAATGCATTCATGACACTCTCATTCAAACACCATATAATATTGTGCTGTTTTATGCATGTGTAGTTTATTGAAGAATAGCTACATCTCAGCAAATTCTCCTGTACAAAATATTATCAATTTAGCTTTTGTTGATTTGAATTTGCTAAACTGAATTGGATTATTATATTTACACTCACATGCATACACATACACAGACACACATGTAACAGACACACAGGAAAGAGATTAATTTTTCTTCTTGTATTTCTTGGTACCATTTCTCAGAAAAGCCATCAAAATAGACTTCATATCCTATTCTGCCTACACAAACTTACTTTCTTTGAGTGGGGGACATGAGTGCCCATATGAATGTGAGCTGGTTCTGAGATTTAAACTCAGGGCCTGGGCACTCTCCCTAATGGATGGATCACAAAGCTGAGCTCTCAGTATGTGATGGGTCAGTGCAAACGCTTCCTCTTCATGCCCCTCCTCAAGAAAACTCCTGAAGTAGCTAAGTTCCAGTGCGTCATCAGATTCCATCTATTCACAGTTACTCAGCTCTATTGCTGAGAACCTTTTAAAATTCTGAATCACCCAAATCCTTGTTCCTGTGCTCAGGTGCTTGGCTCTGTGGACCATGTCAGGGCTCTGACCCCCAAGTCCCTCCTGGCTCCCCACATTCCTTCTGGGAGCCCCAAGTTTCAGGACTGGCCTTGATGAGAGCTGACACTCCCTCTCCCTGCGTGCAGGAAGTGCAGGAAGAGGAGCTAAGGAATGTCACCAACCAAGGACTCCATATATAAAATATACTGAGAGCTCAAAAATTAAGTCCCCCTAAACAATTCCTCAAAGAAATGATCCCATTAACAAGTGGGCCAAAGACTTAAAGAGAGACTTCTCTAATAAGGAAATAAGAATGGCCAAGAGATACATGAAGAATTCAGCATCTGACAATAAAAAAAAAATAAAGCAAAAAAAAAAAAAAGAAAGGAAAAAAAAAAGAATTCAGCATCTGTGGCTATAAAAGAAATGCAAATCAAAACAACTTTGAGATTCCACCTCACCCAAGTTAGAACAGCCATTACCAAGAAATATTATAACAACAAATGCTAGTGCAGGAATGTGGCCAGAAGAAGAATGCTATTACATTGTTGCTGGAAGTGTAAACTTGTTCAACAAGTATGCATTATGGCGTTTCCTCAAAAGACTAAACATAGAGCTTCTCTATGACCCAGCAATCCCACTCCTGGACATTTACCCAAAGGTCCAGAAACAAGGCCATCCTAAAGCTACCAGCACAACCATGTTTATTGAAGCATTATTTACCACAGCTAAGCTATGTAATTAACCCAGATGCCCCTCAGTAGATGAACAGATCAAAGAATGTGCTATACAATTGAGTTTTATGACTCCATCAGAAACAATGACATAGCACCATACATAAGGAAATGGAAAGACCTGGACAAAACTATAGTTTGGGGCCAGGCCCAAAAAAATATAGGTTACATGGTTTTCCTCAATTCTAATAACTGAAATATGTTTATGACATTCTTAGCAGGGGATCACAATAGCCCAATTGCTAAGTGCATAGAACCAGATATAATAAATTTTAATAAATAATAAATAAAATAAAATAAGATTCCTAATCCACTTAGAGCATTCACATGTGTCTCCAGTGGATAAACAGAACTCGCTTCCAACCCAGTAACAAATAAGGAAACCCTCAAAGGGAGAATGCCCCCGAAGTGTGGGAGAATTCATTTTTTAGTTGCTGGCAAAGGAAAGGAAAACAAAAAAGGGAGGTCACCCAGAACAGCATCAACCTTTCTTTAACAAAGAACAAAATTCCATGTGTGTGCAGCAGACCTTAGCCAGCACGGAGAAATAACTTCTATGGAGGATTTTTTTCATGCTATTGGCCATTATCATTTGATAATATTTAGAATTGTGAAAAAAACAAATAAATGTAAGGTTTACTATGTGTCTAATCCTATTTCAACAGAGGAGACAGTTTAGAGCAAGATGCCATGGTAAAACAAAATAATCCAGCAAGTAGTTACCTATCATTTCCTCTCTGAAAAGTTAAAAGTTAAAAAATAAGTCTCTTTTTATATTTCAAGGATAAAAGGCTTTCCCTAGTTGCATTTTGGGGTGCATCGGGCTTGCAGCTGTGCAATCAGCTGACAGTCACCTGCAGACAACACTAGGTACTGGCATGAAGAGTACAGGCCTGGGACCCTGGGAGCTCTCAGTCTCCCCAGCCCCAAATCCATAAAGAGAGTCAGCCCCACACACCATGAAGGATACCTTCTACCCATCAGAAACACTCCTTTGCCATTTTCTGAACATCTAACAAGTCTCTGGGGCTCTTGAAAGAATCAGAGAATAGAGGCCTAATAATCTAATCTAATATTATTCTGCTAGCCAGGAAAAGTGAAGCATAGCAATTTGCTTTTTAGTTTTTACAAAAGAAAAAAAGTGAGAAGTACAGTATTTTTACATCAGCATTTGAGTTCATTCATGCTTCAATAGTGAAATATAAACAAAGCTAGGAAGTTCAACTCCAATAGAAAGTGGACATAAATAAGCCAGCACTCAAGGTCAGGATGGCTAACATTGGTGTGCCGGTTTGAAATGATCAGTCTGTGTTAAATGTAAAATGTCCTTTAGAAAGAAAACTCCGTGGGCTAGGGATTGGATTAAGTCACAGAGTACCTGAATAGCAAACACAAAACCCTGAGTGCAAACTCCAGTGCGAGAGTAAGAGAGAAAGGGTGGCAGGGGGGGGGGGCGGGGAGAAGGAAAAGGAGGAGGAAGAAGGAGGAGGAGGAGGAGAAGGAGGAGGAGGAGGAAGTAACCGAAAGAGCAGCACTCAACTCTGAACCTGCAAAGCACAGAGGACAGGGAGTTCCACAGGAAATCACACACACTCTATTTTCCCCAGGAGATCTGGACAGGTGTGCCATTGTGGCCTAACATTACCTTTCCAGTTGACAAACTAACATGAGAGTCCTGGGGGCTGGAAAATCACTTCTGGGTTTCTATGATATCTATGAAGGATCTGCATCCCATTCCATGCTTGGATACTAAGCATTTCCAAAGAAGGTTTCCTGCCTCCATCAGACCACCTCCAGAGTGTGAATACCATGGATTAAGAGGGGCTAAAAAAATAATTGGAATATGTCCAAAGTGGGTGATTAAGATTCTAAAAGAAATGCTAAATGACAAGCCACTGAAAAAGAATTGGAGGTGTTTCACCCCTAAGAAAGAAGAGCAGACTGTATTAATACTCCGCAGCTTCCCAGAAAATTTGTTTCATACAGGAGAGCTTCCTATGTTATAGCAGGAAGTGTGTCCCCATGCACTGTGTTAAAGTCCATGTACTAAATAAGGATTGAACTGCTAGTCTCCAGGACAGCTTTAAATAATGTTCTCCTAATAGTAAATATATTTAAGTAACTCAAGAATACTTTACATGGTGGATATTTGTGTAGAGCTTCCTTTGCGGTGATCCTTTCCTATTATAGCCACCCACCCCCCACCTTCCTGGTATGAAATGCCTTTATGCTTTTGACTGTGTAGTGTTCTTTTTGAGCATCATAACAGAACTGGATTTTTCCCCCTCCTTTTTTTCCCCCATTGGTAAATGGGAAATATTCCTACTGGTGAGTGTGGCTGTACAATCTTATCTGACCTATTCCATCAGAAGAAAATTGCTATAAAAATGGAACCCTCCTTCCCACCCTGAAAATGGAACATTTGCAAAATGTTCACTACAACATCAGTGATTTAAAAAAAAAAAAAAAAACAAGCTTCATGGGTAAAGGTTCTGATACTTCAGCTGTTTGCTGAAGAGAAAAAAATGTTTAAGGCAGGAAGGATCCATAGGGATTTCTAATGTCAACATCCTCCTTCCCTGTGCTCAGTTCTCCTTTCTCCTCCCACCCCACCCCCCAAAAAGGAAAGAAATGGCGCTCTGGAGCAGTTAAATGACTTGCTAAAACAAGTGCTAATTAAAATTTAAAAAGCTGGTGTCCATTTCCTTGCAACTTCAGTAAGAGATGAAGTTCTTCATTATTCTCTGTATACAATTTCCCTTAATAACCTCTTAAAGGATTGTGAAACATGAAATGGAATGTTACATGTTTGATTCTAGTACACTGTGTCTACTGTGTGTCAGAGGGGAAAAAAGAATACAAACTATGCAGGCAGGAGGATACTGAATCATTTCTAGAGTCAAGAGTTTCTCCAAAAGCTGTGTAATAAACCCAAAATCCCATTCTGAATGCCAAGAGATTGGGTCACAATTAAAACCACAAGAGCATGAACTTCAATGTTAAACTTAAGGTTCAAGTTCATCTTCTACTCACTTCTGTGACCTAAGCAAGTCTCTTAAGCTCACTCAGCTCTAATTTCCTCATCAGTAAAATTGGGAAATTTTGCTCCTATGTATGTGTCTCACAATATTGATGGGTGGGTTAATTGCTCAATTGCTCATGGGAAGAAATGCCTCGACACATAAAAAGTCTTAGACAACTTATTGTGCACTGGGATACCGGCACCTCAGTGTGGAGAGTGTCTTTTCCTGGGCAACTGAAACATTTTCCTTATGTAGCCAGCACACACACACACACACACACACACACACACACACACACACAAACATACACACTTGTCTTACACATTTTATCTAGAAATGATTGTAGATTGTAGTTGTAAGAAAAAATATAAACTGAGTCAAGCAATGGTGGCTCACACCTAGAATCATAGCTACTCAGGAGACTGAACTCTGAGGATGGAAGTTCACAAATAAGCAGGCAGGAAAGTCCATGAGATATTTTTTTATATTTTTATTGTGATTAATAGAAGGGTTACATTATATTCACCAGATAGAAGGTGCATAACTTCACAAACATTGATACCCTTTCTCATGACAGTCCATGAGATTTTTATCTTCAATGAACCACCAGAAAAAAATGGAAGTGTCACTGTGGCTCAAAGTGGTGGAGTGCTCTCAGCTTCTCCCTTAAGCTTGACACACGTTTAAGTCTCCCTTTCTAGCTAGCACCTCACCGGTGCATTGTACACAGAACATATCCAGCCCTGTGAGACTACATGTTGAGTCCTCCGAAACTGATAGCTGTGCAGTACCTAGGGTGAAAAGATAGCTTGTGTCTAACACAGTAATATTCCAATTTCTATTGATTACATCAGTTAATATCCCAGTGATAGGGTGAGGCAAATATTTTCTTTCCTCCAAAAAACAATTACTCTGAATCAACTAAGCTCCAGGAAAATTGTACCTTAAGAAGGAGCTGAGTTTCGTTTCAATACAGTCAGAGTCTCTCATGTGGAAAATTCTCTCTTTAGCAATTACATGCAAAGAGAACACTTGGAATTATAAGTGGTTCCAAAAGTCACCAGCCATACAAAATGAAGTTAGAGCTAAAGAAGGAAAGTCTGGGTGTGATTTATTCCTACACTAAACCAGTATTTCCCTGAAAATGATCACCCAAGAGAATCATGTGGAAACATATATATATATATATATATATGTATATGCATACATATTTTTTTCACCAAACTCCTCCTGATTCTTGTCTAACAGGTTAATATGGGGTCAAGGAAACAGCATTTCTAGAAAGCTGTGAGAAGTTTCTGGTTGATAACGCACAGCTCTGGCCCGCATTTTTCAATGGGATGGCGGCAGGATCACGGTTAGGAAAGTGATTATAAGCACCCCTCTGTCACCCATCTCCAGAACTTCCTCGCTTCCTTACATTCAAGTTCTATTCTACTAACCAGGCACCAATGGCGGACACCAGCAGACACTTAGAGGATCACTGTTGGAGGCCAGCCCACACAGAAAAGTTCATGAGACCCCTGCCTTTTCTGAACACAGAGATGGATGCAGACAAGCTACCTGGATGTTCACCAAGCCAACTTTGATGAACTCATTAAGCGAACTTGATGACCTCAAGTTTCCTAATCACTTCATGGAAATTATCTATTGGAATTTTTATGAAGACTGTGAGTGAAACTCATCACAGATTTGGACAGAATAAACCACAGTAGCCTGCTGAAACACTGCACGTGTGGTCCAAAGGGAGGAAGACGAACATGTCTTAGCGTCAACCATCTTCTAGCTAATCCAGCAGGTTGTGAAGGTCAGTAGAAATAGGACGCTTGCTCAGCACCCATCTGCAGTGATAAATCAAGAACAGCTCTGGGTGAGCCTCTCCCTATCCCACTCTACCCCTGACCAATGACTTTCTGCACCATAGATCCTGCCCCCTCACTGCCCCCACCATGCCTAACAATGCCTATTAGACTTTCCCCTGTGCAGATAATATATAGTCGGGAATCAAGCTCCTGCCACTCAGAGCAATGACACATCTTTCTCATTTAAAACCTAACTATGGAGCTATTGTACACTGTAACAATCAAGTTAAACATCCTCACTCTCTGTTCTTTAGGCGCTTACAAGCATTACATAGAGTCCTCAAGCTAGAATTTCAAGAAATAGCCCACCCCCCACAGTCTCCGCTGTAAAATAATTTCTACAAGATTTGTCTCTTCACTTCAAAGACTGTGTGCAGTGCCGGACACTAATGGTGCATGCATGTGAAAGAATAGTCAATGAAAGGAAAATATTGATCTGTATCACGGAATTTGAGATAATGTGATCTTCAATGATTCTGAGAAGCGAGAACCTAGAGGAATTACTTCTGGGGTTCATGGAAAGATTGTTCATTCCTAGAACAAGATAGACTGCATTAGCATGCAGGCTGAAATCTCCCCAGATGTGTCCTAAAGTCATGGTATATTTTCAAACTGTGGCTCATTCAAAAGCTGTGGTTCCTCAGAGACAGAGACAGAGACAGAGAGAGGACTAGATGGGAGCAAACAGAATTCAGGACTCACTGTCTCCATTTAGTAGGAAAATCCCCCCTTCTCCTGCTGAAGTTCTTTGCACTGAAGGTTGCCTTGCCATGTCACAATGAGAACGGAAGAGCTCAGAGGGTGGCCTCAGTCTGCAGCCCCAATGTCACCATAGGCCCAGCCCACACACTACAAAACAGAAATTCTGAACTCGGGTTTTTGTTTTGTGCTTGATTTTTTAAACGTTTATTAGCATAAATTAATTTCACAAAGGTGTTCCTCTGTGATATTTGCAACTTGCACATAATATACTTTTGATTAAATCTGTGTAACTGTTTGTTTTATTTTTCCACCTTCCCTTCTTCAAGAGTTCCAGATGATTCTGAGGTTTAATGCTGTCAAGGTTGGGGATCGCTAGATCCTAAGAAATTTAAATATAAGAAACAAAAGCCATATAAGGTGTGATTGTTGTCCTTAATGTACTATGTTATCTCTCATCTCTTTTGCTGTCCCTTGGTTATCTCATATTGTAACAGTATTTCACCTTGTTATCTGATATATTGGCTATAGATGTATTTGATTATTTGAAATCAGATAGGGAAAGGGAGAAAATAAGATAAGGAGTGAGGGTGGGGGGAGGGAAATGGGGACCAAGACATGAGAAAGGGTATCAATGTATGTGAAGTAATGCATCCTCTGTCTGGTGAATATAATGTAAGCCTTCTATTAATTACAATAAAAATATGGAAAAAAAGAAATTTAAATATAACCAGATATTCTCTCAGGGTATAAGGATGAGGATCTTCTCTCTACCTCAGCAGAGTCTCTAGTTAATTTGCTACCTCAGTCCATTTTATCCTCCCCCCCCCTCTCCCTCCTTTGCTTTATCTCCCTTACTTTCTCTTCCCACTTTCTTTCTTTCTCTTTTGCTAACACACACACACACACACACACACACACACACACACACACACACACACAGTTAAACACCTGTACAATGTGCAACACACTGAGAACCAGCCTTTGTTTTTCCTTTTCTTGAAGTATTTGTTTCTCATAGCACGAAGGTGAGTACCAAATATTTACCACATTCTGCTGTGGTGTATTTATCCCTTCCTGACTTCGATGCATGTGCATGTAATCATTCACCATTCACTTCGCTTGTTTCAGTCACTTTCTCCACTTTCTCTTGCTGGTTCAGCGGGGAAAGGTTCATTAGGCAGCTGACTGGGGCCTCCCCGTGGCAAAGGTCTGTCATTTCCACCTTCGGTTTTTGAGGGAGAATGGTATCCAAATCCTTATATTTTCACCTAATGGGTAACATAACATGAAATCAAAGCAAGGATTGTATCAAGATAGACTGCATTAGCATGCAGGCTGAAATCTCCCCAGATGTTGGCTTCCACCTCTTTATTCATCAAAGTCCATATGGTGTGCCTGCTCCACTTGCTCCACCGAGACTGGAATGGAGACTGGAATCGGGGCAGCAGGCCAGCTTGGAACTCAACCAAGATCTCACACAACAAGAGGACGATTAGACATCGTCCTTCCTGCCTGCCCTGGAGACGGTGACAGCCCAGGAAGGCCACTTCCTATCAGATGTCTAAACAGATCTTCTCTTCCCAACTCTAGAACTTTCTGGGGCTTTCCAGCCAGAAGTAATTGGCACAGTCCTACCCTGGACCTCACGGCAACCAGCCCCTCTGACATCATGGGAGCCTTTCCTGCATCAGCATAGCCCTGTCACCTGTCAGAGGGCTCCCGCCAGCCTGAGAGGCCTACTCAGCAAATCCTTCTCCCAGAAGCATGAAGCCTGTCCCTGGATCAATCTGAGGCTCGTGGACACCAGGGCCCAGTTCTATTTAGGTAAGTACTTGTCTACCAAAGGCTCCTGTCCCCTGCAGAGACTCTCTGCCCTCCTCTTAAATGCCTGAGCCAATGTCTGCCCTAGCCCAGCCCTGAGAACCTGCTGGAAGGTGTTTTCCAGAAACCGGTGACCTCATCTTACCCCAGGATTTGACTCTGCTGAGGCTGTTCGAATCACTGCCTAGTAACCAACCCACAAACAGCAGCGCGTTCACAGGCCTGGTCACAAGCATATCAGATGATGTGCTAAAGGGCAGCCCCACCCTTTTGGCTTTCTCCCCTGAAAAGTTACCTGAGGACACCTCCTTTATGGCCTTCCTTGCCAGCTGTCTTTCTCAAGGACCGGCTTTGGCTACCTTTCCATTACACACAGGGCCTCTTGAAGTTCCCTCACTGGCTTCTTTAAAACCATCCTAAATCTTTAAAGTAATGAGTTCCACTATGTGTCCAATATCCCATGCTAATAAGAAATGTATTTGAGCTGAGCACGAGGGACTCACACCTGTAATCCTAGTCACTTAGAAAGCTGAGACCTGCAGATCCCAATCAGAAGCTGTGAAGTGCTTCAAAGTAATCACCAAAAAGCTGGAAGTAGAACCATGGTTCAAGTGGTAGGGCTGGGAGTTTGGCCTAGTGGTCAGAGTGCTTGCCTAGAATGCATGAAGATCTGGGTTCGATTCCTCGATATCATATACATAGAAAAAAGTCAGAAGTGGTGCTGTGGCTCAAAGGATAGAGCAGTAGTCTTGAGAAAAATTAAAAAGCCCAAGGACAGTGCTCAGGCCCTGAGTTCAAGTCCCCAAGACCAGTCCCCCCCCCAAAAAAAAAGTATTTGCTGAGTTTTCACACATGTAAGAAGTCATACCCTAGTATTTATACACAATGGAATTCTATGCTGCCATCAGAATGAATAACATCACCCCATTTGTAAGGAAATGGAAAGACTTAGGAAAAAATCATATTAAGTGAAGTAAGGCAGACTCAAAGGCACATAGGCTCAATGGTTTCCCTCATTTGTCATAATCAGTAGAAACCTTGGGCTCTCCTAGCAGAGATTTACAATAGAACAAAACCTAGATACATAAGGCCACATAGAATGATGCTAAATGAAAGGACCTCTAGGATATAGAAACAAAAGCCATATAATGAGTGATTGTTGTCCTTAATGTACTCTGTCATCTCTCATCTCTTTTGCTGTCCCTTGGCTATCTCATATTGTTACAGTATTTCACCTTGTTATCTGATATATTGTGTATATGTGTATTTGGTTATTTGAAATAGGATAGTGCAGGGGTGGGGAGAGGGAAATAGTGACCAAGACATGAGAAAGGGTATCAATGTTTGTGAAGTAATGTACCTTCTATCTGGTGAATATAATGTAATCCTTCTATCAATTACAATAAAAAATATATGGAAAAACATTTTTTAAAGAAAAAAATCATACCCTGGGTGGGGAGCATGGCCTAGTGGTGCCTAGTGTGCCTAGAATGCACAAACAATGCACAGAGGTTAAAAAAAAAAACAGAAGTGGCACTGTGGCTCAAGTGACAGAGTGCTAGCCTTGAGCAAAAAGTACCTAGGCCCTGAGTTCAAGCCCCAGGACTAGCAAAAAAAGAAAGAAAGAAAGAAAGAAAGAAAGAAAGAAAGAAAGAAAGAAAGAAAGAAAGAAAAAGTCATTCCTTCAAGAGAGGCACTGTGAAAGGGCGAGAGGGGTCTGTTTTTCCAGGTATGTCTACTTAGGCTAACTTGAGCTCTGAAAGCAAACAAATTCATTAATTTGCAGTTCCCAATTAAGAGGAGGAAAATTCAAGTTTAGGATTTTCCCCAGAGCTTGAGGGCAATGTCATAAGAACTGCAGATGCTTCCAATTGCAGACTCAGAGCCTCCAGCACAGTGGCCACAAATGAGTGACCTTGGAGTGATCTCAACCCCCTCCCAGGCCTCAGTATCTTCACTCTGGCTGGCGGATGCCCACGGGAGCCCATGAGGACATCGAGTAAGGGGCCACACCGAAATCCCTAGTGCAGACACAGAGCAGCATGGATCCCATTAGAGGCAGTTATTATTCAGCAAGAGGTAGCAGAAGCTACAATTTTCCCAGCAAGCATCTCAAATAGGTCACACTCCACCGCCTGCCTCTAAAGCAGTCCCATGTGCCATTCCTTCTGCTTCTGATCTGTCTCTCCTCTGTTGTCAGCCCAGACCTCCTTTGCATCACTACAGGCTGCTCCTCCACAGCCCTTGCTCTCTGCTTCCACTGCCCAACTCCATCCCTGCCCTTCTGCACTGGAGTCATGGCCTCAGGAGGAAGGGCTTTGGCTACCTTGTTCCCAGCTGGATCTGCAGCCACTGCTCATTACAGTGTGGGGGGCAAGATGCCATGGTCTTCTAAAGAAGAAAACACAAAACCTAAGGAAAGGGAAAAGCGGCTGCATTCATTATTTTTGCATTCTTGAAGCAATCACCTTTAAGTGTCCTTGAGCTTTTTCTTAAAAATAAATATATAAACCAAGACATGTGAAAGGGTATCAATGTATGTGAATTAATGCACCTTCTATCTGGCAAATATCATGTAACCCTTTTACTAATTACAATAAAAATAAATAAATAAATAAATAAAAGAAAAAATATATATATAAATCAATCTGTTCCCATCGGGATTCAAGTGCTTTGTCCTCATCCCTAAAATGCTCTGCAGATATTCTTCAATACCTCTTTACAATACATGGTCCTAAGGTGCGTTTATCACTTTTAGTATCCTTCTAATTCTTCAGCTGTCTGGCTATTAGTCACAGAGATCCTAAGGAAAGAGAACATGTTTGATACGAGATCGTTAATAATTTACTAGTTGCAAACTGTACTTTTACCCTGAGAACCTGGTGGGTAAAAACATTGTTCATGTTTTTTAATCTAAAATTTTCTTACATTTTTATGGCCTGTCCTTTGGGCTTATTTATGATGCTTTATGACAAAGAGACAACCTTTGCCATTATGATTTACCCTCTACCAACAAAGGCACAGAAAGAGATAAGAAACCCAAACTAAATCATAGCACTAGATAAGAGAACCCAAATTAAATCATCGCACGCGCACGCGCGCACACACACACACACACACACACACACACATACTGAAGGTAAAGGGCTTGTTCATAATTTAAATTCAAGCAAAGAAGAGCATACATATTAATAGGCTGTCGATTTTTTAAATAAAGGAAATTTCAAAACTTAATCTACAAAGTCTAACACTTAGCAATTATCTGATTTTCAAATACTTGTGTCATACATTTGTGACACCGTGAAATAATAGCTGGCTAGCATTCGTGATGCCATGAAATAATAGCTATTAAGTTATTCCCAGACTTTTCTGCTTGTGCATTTGTTTGGAAAACCAAACAATACCTTTTTGACAGGTAAAATAGTATTGGTTAGCAGTAGATATCCTATGTGCTTCTTTGGTTTTCCATTCGTGTTGTTCACTACAAAGGTGCTCCAGACATCCATCGTCACGTTCCATAAAAATTTCTTGATGCTGTTGATTCCAAACCTTGCCTAACTCAAAGAAAGCCAATTGGGGCCGGGAGTTTGGCCTGGTGGTTAAAGTGCTTGCCTAGCATGCACGAAGGCCCGGGTTCGATTCCTTGGTACCATATACATAGAAAAAAGCCGGAAGTGGTGCTTGAGGCTCAAGTGGCAGAGCTCTAACCTTGAGAAAGCCCAAGGACAGTGCTCAGACCCTGAGCTCAAGGCCAGGACTGGCACAAAAAAAAAAAAAAAAGAAAGAAAGCCAATTGCCTTAACACAAAGAGGCTGAGAGAAATAAGCAAAAACCCTGCCTCTGAACTGAAAAAATAAAAGCATTATTTATTTTTTTAATTTTATTGTAATGTATAGAGGGATTACAGTTACATTCGCCAGATAGGTGTATTACTTCTCATACATTGATACCCCTTCTCATGTTTTTCCCCATCATCTTGTTATCCCCCTTCCCTTTCCTATTTCAAAAAACAAATAAACTATCTATACAACATACCGGGTAACATAGTCAGATATAGTAACAATATGAGATTAACTAAGGCCAAGGGTTATTCCAAAAGGATAGGCAGTCAAATTTATGTGCTCTGTAATGTACATACACCACAGTTAGACACCATTTCAGTAAATGCCAAGGCACAGCCCTCCTTAATAATGAAGGTAACATAGATTTAGAACTAATGCCATTCTAAGACACCCCATTCCACTAATACCACCATGTAAGTATACAGAACGCTGGATTTGAGTTTGTGTGGAACAGAGCAAATATTGACATTGGACTTTCAGGTATTATGCTAGACTTGATTTTACGCACAAACTCAAATAACAAAACCTGGGTGTGGATGTCACTTTGAAGTCACCTCCAGGCTCCCTATAGAAGACATAAAGAATTGGATCCACATGCACACACCAAGAAATTTTTGTCATTTTTAAATTCGCTATGTCTTGAGCCCTCCACACTTTTTGGCAAATGGATTTTTGCAAACTACCATTTTTATTTCCTATTAGTGCCTTATGATTTTATCTAAAAATTTACATATCTGACCATTTTTATTTCTTCCATATATTATATATATATACATTTTTCTCATAGAAGCCAAATTATAATGAGGAAATACTATCCAATAATTTTTGCTCCATCTTACCAATAAGATTACTTGATTGGTTTATTGATGTTAATCCTTTTATATAGAGAATGGCTTATTTTCTTTTTTTATTGTTGGGATAATATATACAGGGATTACAGTTACATTTGTCAGATAGTAGATGCATTACTTCTTGCATATTGATACCCTTCTCATGTTTTTGTCTCCATTTCCCTTCCCCCACCCCCTCCAAATCATCTTGTTTTCCCCCTTCCGTTTCCTACTTCAAATAAACAAATAAGCGTATATAGAATATATGAGGTAACAAAGTCAGATACAGTAACAATACAAGATTAATCATAATGGCACAAAAAGAGAAGAGAAATAATATAGTATATTAAGAGCAACAATCTCACAAGATAAAGCTCTTATTTCCATATCCTGGAGGTCCTTTCATTTAGTCTCATCCTAATGGCCTTATGTACCTAGGTTTTGAGCTATTGTAATCCTCTGCTAGGAGAGTCCTAGATGTGTACTAATTATTACAAATGAAGGAAACCATTGAACCTATGTTCCTATGGGTCTGGCTTAATTCACTTAATATGATTTTTTCCAAGTCTTTCCATTTCCTTACAAATGGGGTGATGTTGTTCTTTCTGATGGCAGCATAGAATTCCATTGTGTATAAATACCACATCTTCTTGATCCAATCATCTCTTGAGGGGCATCTGGGCTGGTTCCATATCTTTGCTATGGTAAATAGTGTTGTAATAAACATTGTTGTGCTAGTGGATTTACTATGTCCTTGTTTCTGGACATTTGGATAAATGCCAAGGAGTGGAATTGCTGGGTCATAGGGAAGCTCTATGTTTAGTCTTTTGAGAAATCACCATACTGCTTTACAGAGTGGTTGAATAAATTTACACTCCTGCCAACCATACAGTAGTGATCCCTCCTGGCCACATCCCTGCCAGCATCTGTTGCTCTTGGATTTCTTGATAGTGGCCATTCTAACTGGAGTGAGGTGGAATCTCAAAATTGTTTTAATTTGCATTTCTTTCATGGCCAGAGATGTCGAGTATTTTTCTTCATGTGTCTATAGTCTATTCTTATTTCCTCATTACAGAAGTCTCTCTTTAAATCTTTAGCCCACCTTTTAATAGGAGGTTGTTTCTTTGGAGATTTGTTTTAGATAGAGTCAACTTTTTAACTATAGATATATTTGAGAGATGAGGCCTTTGTCTGTTGTATGGTTACTGAAGATCTTCTCCCACTTTGTGGGCTTTCTATTTAACTTGCTAGCTATGTCCTTTGCCACACAGAAGCTCTGCAGTTTAATGCAGTCCTATTTCCAAGCTTTCTTTAATTTGTTGTGTTTCTGGGTATTTATTAAGAAAGTTTCTACCTGTGCCAAGGAGACCTAGTGTATCTCCTATTCCTTCTTGTAAAGTTCTCAGGGTATGTGTTTTTACCTCACGGTCTTTGATCCATTTGGAATTAAATCGGGTGTAGGGTGACATGGGAGGATCCAACTTTAGTTTTTAGCAGGTGCTTAACCAATTCTGCCAGGACCACTTGTTGAAGAGGCTGTCTTTCTTCTAGAATGGCTTATTTTCAAGGTAGTACATGCAAATATTATACCAAAATCTTCTACAGATAGACAGGCTTCATTTCCAAAGAATATTGACAAGTTATCTACTTACATTCAAACAGTACTGCTTAAAATCATGTAGACATGGTTTGTAAAGTTGAGACATTCTCAGACAAGACCAACTTTCTGCAATTTGAGTTCCTACAGAAAAATGGAATGTCCCATTTTATTGTTTTCCTGGTGGTTTTCTTTCTACAATAATGATTTTACCTTATTGGTTCTACTGTGGTTGTTAGGAGGCTAACCAATAACCCCTAGTCTTCATTCCAAAAAAAGAGAAAATAGAATATGGATACAAAATGAGAAAACATGTTTTTTTTATTTCTAATAAAGTTGGTATAAAGATATATTGTCAAATTCTAAAACAGAGATTTTAGTGCAGTACTTAATTTCCTCAAGTCAATTGACAGAGTCCTGAGACCTAAATTTCCTGATTACCTGAATGCCATTTTAAGCTACGAAGCATCAGTTACTGGCTGGTTTGTTTTCTAAGGAGCAATAAAATAACTATTCTGTGCTAAGCTCTGTTAAAATCTTCACACTTATTCTCTCCATTCTATGCAAAGCCCAGACAGTTACTGCAGGAATTGGACCAACGTTCCTAATAACATAGTCTAACTTGTCAAAACCAGATACACAGGGGCAGAAGTTCACTGTATGATTCCTTGGGACTGAAATTAGCAAATCAATTCCTATCCATAAAAAGAAGAAGTTGTAAGATAGAAAAGGCCTACTCAAACTACGTGCTTTTTTTAAATTGAAGTACTGTAAAATTAAACCTACGAAAGTATGGAGACGCTTCAGTGAAAAGATGAAAGGGTAGACAAGCACACAGAATGAAGTGAGACCACAGAGGCCTGGTGCTCGGGGTGGGTGTAAAAATTCACAAGTGGATGCTATAAACAGAATTAAACAATGGATGTGGGGCTTCACGGTTGACAATGTGACAGAAGAGAAAGAGAAACATTAAAGAACCATATGGTCTATTTGATTCTAACGCTGTCTTTGAAAGGACATATTATCTAGTCCATCTAAAAATAACTTCAGGATGGTGCTCAAACACTCTTTTAGCAAGGGATCCACAATCTGCAGCCCCTGCCACCCCGATGCCTCCAAGGAAACTTCTCAAACTCAGCTGACTGATTCCAAAACTACTGTGGGATTAAATGCATAGTTTCCAAAGTCAATAGATTCTAACAGAAGTAGAGAAGGGAAGAATCTCAAAAAGCCAGCACCAATATGTGTCTCAGATCCTATGAATGTCAAAGTGAACTCTTGGCCTCCAGCTGCTGTCCTCTACCTGGATGGCACACACACACACACATGCACCCCAACCCCATCATGCCAGTCTCAGAACATCATCCCTAGTATCTAATCAGAACCACTGAGGATTGTTCTCCACCAGAGGAAAAGCCAAGGTGGTCATGGCTGTCATGGCATTACAGTGTGCTGCCCAAGCCTCCCCTCAGAAGGACAGATCTCCGAGCTGGCTGTCACCCAGCCCATAGCTGTCAGGGTCAGCAGGGATGGCCACAGCTGAGCAGTCCCCTCAGCCAAGGCCACAGGTCTTCCCAGGATAGCATATCCCAAGTCTGGACCACAGGCCATCACTAAGGTCCAGATGCTTCCCCCAGCCAGGATCACCATCAAAGGCCACTCGAGGTCAGCAAGGACAGGGGTCTGAGGCTGGGCCAGTGTTGCAGGCTCATTTGCATGCGTCTCCATCCCCATGACACTGCCTCATGAATGAGCACGTCCTATCTCATCCCAGAGCTGGTTTCTAGGGAAGCCACCTCACCACACAGGCCTAATTGAGCTGCTTTCCTCCCAGCTTTCTGACCTCAGATCTGACCCACCTCCCTGCTCAGCCATCAAGCACATAGCCCGTGGGCTGTCTTCTCATGCATCTTCAGCCATGCCTCTGCCTGCAGGCCCCAGCAGGACCCTTCTGCTTTCCTGGAGCACCCTTCTCTCAGCCCTTCCCTCCCCCCTCCCCCGCCTCCTTCCTCACCTCCTTCCCTCTGCTCAGATGTCCCCTTTGGTGTGAGCCTTCCCTGACACACCAGGTAGGAAGTAAGAGGGTAGTTTTCAGAAGGAACAATTCTGGTTTTTTCAAACCTGCTTTATTTATCTCTCTCAGTGTAGATTTTGTGTACCAGTGGGGCAGTGTGCAGGTGGGCAGCTCAGGGGCTCTCAACCTCGTTCCTGATTGTGAGGTAGGGATAATGGCATTACTGTCCTTCTTAGAAGAGTTGCAGGGATTAAATAACTGTGAAAGTAACTGACTGTGGAAATTACAAAGCTCCTGGGAAGTCTAAGGAATTACTGTGAGGTGGCCCTAACACATCACTCACCTGAAAACTTGCACTGCAGGATATTTGTATCCTGGCTGATAAGTCAGGGTCCCAGGACAGAATGTTTGCTTGTGCTCGGTGCTGAGTGACATCAGCAAAGGGGGAATCCCCAAGGGGAGAGTAACAACCCAGCTGGGGACGCCACTTGGGAAATGTCACCCAAACCAGTCCTAATTCTTTCTCCGTTTGCACTGTTTTCCATTACTTCAGACTTTATTCTAATCTCTAAGGTCTATGTGCTCATCAGATGAGCTTTAATGAGCTTTAAACTTTCAAAACAGCCATATGTCTGCTTATTTGAGATTAAAAGCCTAAGTTGCTCAATACATCTTCAACCCAAAGTTTTATGTTTATTATTTCTTACTCTGTGAAACAAATGTATTTTACTTGCCTTACAACTAAAACAAGTGCCAGGTCAGGTGGCTCATGCCTGTAATCCTAGCTACTCAGGAGGCGGAGATCTGAGGATCAAGGTTCAAAGCCATGAGACTCATCTCCAATAAATCACTAGAAAACCAGAAGTGATGCTGTGGCCCAAGGGATATAGCTGAAGAGCTCAGGGACAACACCCATGCTGAGTCCAAACCCCACAACCAACCAAAAAATAAATAAAATAAAATAAAACAAGAATGAGACAAAACAAAATGAACTCTAGGATATGGAAACAAGAGGTGATTGTTGTTCTTAATATACGATGTGCTATTATTTCTTTTCTCTTTTTTTCCACTTACGATTAATCTCATGTGGTTACTGTATCTGACTTTGTTACCTGGCATATTCTATATAATTTTATTTGTTTATTTGAAATAGGGAAGGGAAGGGGGAAAACAAGATGATTGGGTGGAGGGAGGGAAAGGGGCACAAAAACATGAGAAAGGGTATCAAGGTTCGAGAAGTAATGTACCCATTACCTTACGAATGTAACTATGACTCCTTTATACATTATCCCAACAATAAAATACAAATGAAAAAATTAAACAAGAAGGGCTGGGATGTAACTCAGTGGCAAAGTGTTTGCCTAGCAAGTGCAATGTCCTGGGTTCAATCTCCAGTACCAGAAAAGAAAGGGAAAGAAAAGAAAAGAAATGGGGCCAGGAGTGTGGCCTAGTGGTAGAGTGCTTGCCTAGCATAAACGAAGACCTGGGTTCAATTCCTCTGTACCACATGCATAGAAAAGCCAGAAGTGGTGCTGTGGTTCAAGTAGCAGAGCACTAGCCTTGAGCAAAAAATGTCGAATGACAGTGCCCAGGCCCTGAGTTCAAGCTCCAAGAATGGAAACAAAGGAAGGAAGGAAGGAAGGAAGGAAGGAAGGAAGGAAGGAAGGAAGGAAGGAAGGAAGGAAGGGAGGGAGGGAGGGAGGGAGGGAGGGAGGAAGGAAGGAAATCTTTCAGAATCTCCAATACACTCATGTTGTCTCCATATTTTATTTGGTAGAATGAAATGCCATGCCCGCAACCTCATATTCCACCCTTAGCTGATTTGCAAATCAACCAAGGTTATGCCAGAGGCCTCCCCAACCCAGCAGAGGTGTCACTATCTCTCAACAGGTAACAATAGAAGCCACAAAGGTCTAATAACATTATATATCTGCCTTTTCAGATTTACTTGTGGATCCCCCTATAGCCATTTCTAAAGAGAATGACATAAGCTAAGGTATAAAAGAATTAACAATAATATTCATTTAAGAGATAGCATTCTCAAATTATAATTTTGCAATTATTCATTTTAAAAAATAAGTGAAACCATTTATTAATTTCTTATTGTTGTTGTTTATGTGGTACTGAGGAATTAAAGCCAAGGCCTTATGCATGCTAGGCAAGCATTCTACCACTAAAACACATTCCCAGCCCCACAACCTTTATTTAAACTAATAATAAATAAGAGAATGAGGAGAACAATGATCATGTCATTTGACTTACAGCCCTGAGTGCTGAATGGGGGAGATAAGGAGCATATTACCAAAACCCTACAGCCACACCCATGCTATAAGGGGAAATCTTTGTCTGGGTAAGTCAAATCTAGGAAACAATATTTCATTGGCATAGTGGGGAGATAGAAAGTATTTGCATATGTAGTTATCTACATAAGTCAAGGCCCATCAGGTTATTCAGGGTTTTTTGTTTGTTTTTATTACCAATCTACTAGAAACTGCCGTCATGTCTCCATCTCTTTGTTGGAGGACATTAAGCACTTCTTCGATTTTTCTTCATAGCTTTGTACAATTTAATATTTAGACTAGGGAAACTGGAAATCTCCTCCAAGTCAAACAGCTCCTTAAATCTATCAACAAATTTGTTTTCTTTCTCCAACCTGAATTTCATGGCCCAGAGAATGATGGTAGTTTCTCTGCACAGATGGTCAAAGGTAACCAGGAGTTCTTCCAGGAAAGGATGAGCATAGACAACGTCTGCAGCCAGAATGTAGTCAAAGTTATGAGAAGACCTAGGGAAGTGTTCATGTAACGCTACACCCCAGGAGAGTTCTTTCACCTGTGGTCGGTGCTTGCATTTCATTTGGGTGTTTCGAGAAATATTATATTGCAGGTTGCCAAGTAATTCAGGCAAGTCGGTGGCGGTCACACGAGCACCTGAAAAGCAAAGGTCAGGAGAAAAAATAACCCTCTTGGAATGAGGTTAAACAATTATGTTTCAGATGCACTCTGTACTTCACACAAAAGAAATGACAGTCAGTACCTGCAGTATCGTTCATAATGGATGCTAAGGCAGAAGGAGAGAGAGAAAAATCAAGGAGAGAGGGAGAGAGGGAGGGAGGGAGGGAAGAAGGACCACTCTCCGTGGTACTTTTATACACCACCATACTTTCTGTTCTCCTGGGATTTTTGTCTTGTTCTTGTTGTTAGTGGTGGTATTTTTTATTTATCTACTATAAGGAGAAAAATAACTGAGAGAGAACTTCTAAATATCTGGTTACCTCCCTAGGATAATCCAGTCAGTGATAAAAGGTAAACTGTTACTTTCCTATAAAATTTTGAGCTTAGGTCCCAAGGGAACAAATGGGCTCATGGAACACTGGGCATGCTCTAGTTGAAAAGGAAGTGTGCATATGAGCATATGCATATGAACATGAAAGGAAGTGTGCATATGGTGGTGGGGGGGGAGAATACTTTTCAATGAGTTACATGGTGATGTCATGGCATCCATGTTTTCCCCAAGGTGCCTGCTATAACTCCATCATGAGTGTTCATTTTCCCATCCAGATATATTTAAATTTTAGCTGCACATGTATAGTGGTCATAGGGCCAAAGGTCAGAGCTACAAGACGGAAAGCTTAGATAGGAGGATAGAAACAACTTCTGGGCTATTAGTAAATAGGAATGGTCATTTTCATGGAAGAAATTTGGCAGCAACCAATTTGTAGAAATTTGGTCCTTAAAGTGAACTTCAGGCAGTAGCAAAGCCTGTAAATAAAGAAATGCAGCCAACTCTGCAAAATCAGACAAGCTGGGAAAAAAGAAGATGAAGCCAGAACTGGAAGAGAAGTCTAAATTAATCAAGACAAATTAGAGCCTATTCTTCAGCTACATGTCAAATTTCTCTTAATATTGCTTGCCATTATATTAAAGTAGAAAGTAAAGAGCATATCATTGTTAGAAGCCTATAAATGTGAACCATTAAATTCTAAGGTAAAAGGATCTATCATTTTCAACCAATCTTTTCAAAATCCCATGATAAGGAACACACCAAGTCATACTAAGTATAAATCATCCAACTATTAAATTTAAGATCATTGCATCTAGAGAGGTAAACATGAACACTTTTAGAATACTTGCTAAGCAAATTATTTGCTGTTTGTTTCCATTTAGACAAATACGCCAAAGGAATCAATTCTTCCTAATGAAATAAATAACTTCTCTAAACATAAATTCTGGATCAAAAGGCATATATATATATGCATACATATATGGACTTCAAGGGTCTTATTATTTTCCCAGTGTTTAGAAAGTTGTAAATTGCTAAATCTTGAATTCCTCTCAAGATTTCAGGGTGGCAGGTAAGTCCTTCTGAAGATTAAAGAAATCAAGACAGACTTGGTTAGCACATATCAGAGAAGGCATCTAAACTAAGGCAATGGAATAGATAATCACAACAAAGAAAGACAACTGAAATAGGCTCCCACATTCACAGAGACTATCACACATTTAGTGGAAAAAGAGGGATGGCAAAGATATTAGGGATCATAGAAGAAAATGGAAATGAACTGAGAAAATAAATCCAAAGATAAGGACACAAGATTAGGAGCAGATGTGTGATTTCTGTGTGCTTTCTTTCCTATTCTAAAAGAGGATTTTTAATTCAAAATATAGAACTAAAGAGCTAGGAGCAGATGACTCACCCTAAGTACTCAGAAGCTAAGACCTGAGGATCACAGTTCAAAGTCAGCCTAGGTAGGAAAGTCCATTCGACTCTTATTGCCAATTAACTACAAAAATCCAAAACCAAAACAAAACAATAATAACAACAAAAACAGAAGGGTAGCTTTGGCTCAAGTGGTACAGTACTAGCCTTGAGCACAAAAGCTCAGGGACAGCACCCAGACCCTGAGTTCAAGCCCTAGGACCTGTACCAAAAAAAAAAAAAAAATAGATAAATAAAAGAGGAGTCCAAAATCCAAAAGCAATCTACAGAACACTGAAATAATTCTAAAAGCTAGCGTACATCTGAAATGGCTATTATTGATTGTCTAAATCCAATATTGCTCAGGTCTTCTGTAGCATTCCAGATGCTTAAATTCATCCCCCAGTCAGTATACTTCAGATAGGATTTGTGACTTCTTACTCCATGGGAAAAAAAAATACTATTTACATAGAAAATCCTGGAAAGAAATCAAGGAAGAAATAGTTAACATTGGTTAACTGCTTCTTGATAAGCCCATTTATGTAACTAAGAAGTGGCAAATAAGCCCAGATCACTAAAGTGACTAATGATATTGGATCATTAAATTTTCTGATCTTTCTCCACCCATCAAAAATACATACTTACCAAGTAAACTTGCCACAATGGACACTAATCCTGTTCCAGCTCCAATTTCAATCACATTCTTGTCAACCATATTATACTGCTTTATATTTTTTTCCAGGAAATAGCATAAAACAAGAGCCTATGAAATGTCAAAGAGAAGGGCTGTTTAGTAGTAAGAAATAACAGAAAATTAAACCCTAATAGATAACTCAATAGGCCACAATTATGATGCACATGTATGTCCATGTTGAATATGGGTGTATTTGTGGTTCTTACACATCATCCAGAAATCACTATCAGAAACACATGTTCCTATAATTTCAGCACTTTTTTGCTAGAAAATTTCCTTGGGGTTTGAAAGGCACAGTCCAGTGGCTTAGATTTAGTTACCATTAACAAGAGTAACCTCTATATTACTAGTTATTTCCAAGTCTAGTCTGAGTTTTGGAGGCCAGGGCATAGTACCCAGTTTGATGCCCTTTGTGGTATTATTGGATTAAAATAGTAGAGGCTTAATTCATTTTTTTAAAAAGCATTTTTATTTATCCTACAAAGCTGATGAAATAGACTAATTGGTGAAAGCCATTTTGAATTGTGAGTGTCATTTGACCTCACAAGGTGACTTTGCCTGTACACTACAACAATGATCTTTAAAACAGACTGGAGAACAATTGGAAAGAAAATCTGGAAGGAATTATACCGATGGCCAAACAACAGCACCGTAACAATCCGTGGCTTCTGTAATTCGAATCTCATGCCCCACAAAATGAAAGCCTTCCCAGGAAATGGAGGTCACCACTGCAGGAATAAAACACCTGGCCATGATCTCGTCGACCACTGGCTTGTCATCATGCTCTTCCCCTGCCTCTGAGGAGAGACAGTGGTTGTGTTTGTTAAGTCCTTAACACATGAGAAGAAACTGAAGGAAACACAGAACGTCTTAGTCTAAGTTACTTACGAATATTCATTGAGGGCAGATGAAATAACTCTTCAGGATATCTCACAAATAAGCCTACTGGGGTGTCAACATTGGATTTTTATGGAAGTTGGTATTATTACTAGCTATCTCAACCATCTTAAATAAGGGTTAGGAGATAGAAGAAGTGGGGTGTTGTCTAGACATTTAGGGTCCAATCAGAACCAAGTGTGTCCCAAATGGTTTCCAGCTGACCTACGTTTCAAAAGAAAAGGACTTGTCTACCACGCCACACTCCTGATGCCACAAGCACTGACCCTCTACGAACAGAAAGGTGAAATCTGGAGATTTTTCATCCAGATCTGTCTCTTCTAATAAATGCGACTACATTCCTTGAAGAGCTCCAGAAGCCAGACAAAATTGGAAATTTGTTTTTGTGAACTTTAACTTTCATTTCACTGTATGCACATTGCTTGCTGAGACTGCAGGAATGGAGAGGCACAGTTTGCGGTGGACATTCTGCAGGGAAAGGCAGAGAACATTAATTGCTTCCTTGACCTTTAACTGAGTGTGTCCTCTCAGGTCTCCTTGCCTACTCCTTGTAAATGTAGCACTGCTTTGACAAGTCACCTAACTTACCAGGGATTAATAGATGTTAAAGTACACCAGATCCCAAGAGCATCTCCTAAAGTTCCAGTCTGATATAAAAAAATATTTGCCAGTGAATATTTACTGGACCAACCTGACATCTCTGACTTGGCACAGTCCTTTAAAGGACAGTTGGCTAGAGTGTTTCTGCTGCTACTGACAAGTGGGTGATAACAATCACCCACTGAATAAAGCTAGTCATTTCTTTCTGCTAATGGCTACATCTTTGTCTTCATAAAGAAAGGGAAATATAATTGCATACTTTTTATAAACAAAATAAAATTTTAGCTGGGTGCTGGTGGCTCATACCTATAATTCTAGCTAGTCAGAAGGCTGAGATCTGAGGACCATGATTCAAAGCTAGCCAAGAACATCTGTCAAGATTCTTACCTCCAATTAACCACAAAAAAGTAGGAAGTGGAGCTATGTCTCAAGTAGCAGAGTACTTGAGCACAAAAATTTCAGGGACAGCACCTAGGCCAAAAGTTCAAGCCCCAGGACTGGCAAATAATAATAGTAATAATAATAATAGAATTTTTAAATATACAAAGAGTTGTTATAAACAAAAATTATATATACTTCCAAGATAAAGAATTTGCAAGGTGACTTTACAAAACAACCATAACCATTATTAATTACCATATACTTTATCTATACTCCATATGCACACTATAGAAGAACACAACTCTATCCATTGAATTTGCTAAGTCAAATCTAATACACCTAGAATGATCTTGCATTTCACAGAAAACATTATTTAGTTGGATAAAGTAAATTGATGTTTTATAATAGTACTCTGTATTTAAATACTATATGTATGCTACAGGAATTTCATAAGAGAGTTGCCATAATTTAAAGTATGAAATCAAAATCTATTGAATGTAGTTGCTTAAAACAGCTTGGCTCAGCTGGCAAGCTGGCACAGTGGCTCACACCTATAATCCTGAGATCTGAGGATCACGGTTCAAAGCCAGCCCAGACACAAAAGGACCTGAGACTCTTATCTCCAATTAACTTCTAGAAAAAGGAAGTGGCACTATGGGTCAAGGGTAGGGCGGTATAGCCTTGAGCTGAAGAGCTCAGAGACAACACCCAGGCTGAATTCAAGCCCCAGGACCCACAAAACAACAACAACAACAACAACAACAACTTGGCTCACCTACGACGCTATAGACATGTTTTATTTCATAAATTAATATGTTTCTATGACATACAATTTTAAGTTCTAAAAACTCCCAGTGATTGTATATAGAGATTCCCTTCTTGAACACTTGTTTGTTAAACTTGTCATTTGAAATATGATGTAAAAATCAATGTTAATAAATTCTTTAATTAAAAAAAAAACTTGGCTCACAAGGAGGCAATAGAGTAGAGTAGTTATGCCCTCTCTGACACCATTAATAACGAGAGTCAAGGTAATGGTGGAAAGATTACATCCTGAAGAGAAAGAGGAAGGGCACTGGACACCATGAAGGAAGTGTTAGCACATCTGCACAGCGTGGAGGAATACAAAGACAAGAAGTAGAACACTCAGCTCATGGAGGGGAAGGATTGCAAAACACAACCACAGATGGCCCTGGCAACAGATTGGCAATTTTAACAGAAGGGCTAAGTCCACACTTTCCCTAGAGTAGGGACTGATATGAGAGTGTCTGTTCCTGTATGGTGGGTAGGATGAGAAAAGGCAGACATTTTGTTATTCCCCTTGTCTCAGTAAGCATTAGTGAGGAGCCATCCTGAGAGAGGAAGCCTATTGTTTGCTCTCAAGCTACTCTGGGTAACTGCTGGTCCTCGTGAATTTCATATGACTCTGTATTGCTCATGTTACACTCCATCCTCTCTCTAGTTTGCTGGGTAATAGTGAAGGGGGTACAATAAATAGCAAATTCTGACAAAAACTGGGAAGGCCTTTTCTGTTGCAGTAAAATGGAATTGGTGTAATTGGGAATGAAGGTGAAAATTGGAACCAAGGTGAAGATGGAGTGTATGTAGAAGGGCTGTTAAACAATGTAAAACATGGTTGCATTATTTGTGCAGGCTCAAACTTATGAAGGTTAAATACCATAATTTTTCCATTTGTTCTGCATTTTGATTCTGAAAGAAAGCTGGCTTTGCCCATTTCTTATTAAAAAAAAAAAAAACTTGTTGTAAATCCAAAAAAAAAAAAAAAAAAAAAACAACCAAGCATCATGAGTTCAGTGCCTTGGGATGTGATTTCCCTTTGGAACATGTTCATGCACGATAGTTGTGGATGTGGATAAGGTCTGGGGTAGATCTGTGAGCCATTAAAACAGTGGGGGCCTGGACAGTGAAGGATATTCTGGTTGGTGGTACCACGTCCCGTGGTGAGAAGCAAGTCTCAAGAACCTCGGGAGACTGAAGAAACATCACTGAGCCCATGACTGGCAGAGAGCTCGGCATCTGGGAGCTGCCTCCCAGTTATTTGCTTTTGCTGGTAAGGC
The DNA here is from genome assembly GCF_031878675.1 of Megascapheus bottae. NCBI lineage: Eukaryota > Metazoa > Chordata > Mammalia > Rodentia > Geomyidae > Megascapheus > Megascapheus bottae. Next base: position 6,909,520 of record NC_143519.1, read on the forward strand.
ACAACTGGGAGCAGCGTGTTTGCCCAGTAGAGCTCTGCAGATCACATGACTTCTTCCCAAACTTCTAGAGTAGGGAAATGTAGTCATTGTTTAATTAAGTCAAAAGACATGTTTAAGAGTACAGGCTAGCTATATAATACCATCCATTTCAAAGCTGATGACAAAAATCTCTTATTTGAGGGACTAGGAGTTTAGCCTAGTGGTAGACTGCTTGCCTAGCATGCACGAAGACCCAGGTTCGATTCCTCGGTACCACCTACACAGAAAAAGCCAAAAGCGGTGTTGTAGCTCAAGTGATAGCCTTGAGGAAAGCCCAAGGACAGTTCTCAGGCCTTGAGTTCAAGCCCAAGACTGACAAAAAAGAAAAATCACTTTAACTGAAATATAACAAAAAAAGTGGCAATGTCACATGGTATCGTTGTGGTAGAGTGGAGGGATCTATGTTCTAAACATAATTTATAAGGAATGTTCCCCAAAGTGCATGACTACTGTTATTGATTTGGGATTGAATGTTGAAATGATTAATGCACTAACAGATAATACTTAGCTTTTAGTTAAGATCTGAAGAGGAGGAATTGCTTCCAAAAGAGAACAGCATTAACATACATATCATCTAATATATATATGTATTTATATTTCTGAAGAATTTTTCCGCCTATAGGCTTTCCTTGTCTAGCATTCAGACCACAAGACAAATATATAAAACTGGATAATGTCAAACAATGTCAGGCTCCCTAAGTGAAAAACAGGAAACTCCTGATGTCTATATGTTTAAACAGAAGCTGCCTACTTTGATCTTAGAGTACTATTTTATTCATTTAATACTGAAAGATAAATACTGAAAGATCCTAACAAAACCATCATTGAGATATAGAATTACTATCTTGGGCTTATGTATGTTTTTTAATGCATTTTCGTATAAGAAAATGTCTTAAGACAATCTTCGCTATTAATCTTTGCTAATACTGACTTAAAATCTACCCGGTACTCTGAAAAAAGAGAATGAAGTGAAAATTAGCAAGACTCCCTCACATTATGAGGGTGATTTTCTTGAGGAAAATTCAACAGTGAACTGACCACAGTGATGGATTGCAGCAAACCTTCACAAATAGGAGCTGTCTAGGTTTTTCTCTTTCATAACTTTAAGATCAGTAAGAACAATATTAAATGAAAGGGTCAAAGCGCAGAAATACACCCCCAAAATAAAAAAAGAAAACACTGATTCTTTAATAGCTATGACAGGTGAATTCAAGCTTCCATTTGAGCATGTCATGAAAACTTGTCAAAGTAAAAAAAACTCCACTAGGTGAAAGAGACTGCCACTCAACTGAATCTTCTCTTCAAAGTCAAATGTCATGTGCTTTTCAGAAATATGTACAGATTTTTAAAAAGACATTATCGAAGGTATTTTGGGATTAGTAACCGGTCACAGGCTAACATTTGTGAACAACTCAGCAATGGCAAGATCTTGGGCCTTGTGTTGAAATGAATTCCTGAGAAGATTCCACAAATATCTCCTGTCTGTTGGTCTGCTTAGTTTCAGAAATGAACAGTCTGTAACTAATCAAGTAGACCAAACAGTCTTATAGATTATGTTGTTGCAGACGAAAGAAAATTCATCCTTTTCTGGGACTGCTCAGGATGTACATAGAAAATAAAAAGGAGCCCAAATTAGTTGTACTCGGAGTTTAGTACTTGGATCTAACATTACAAATGTCAATGAAGTTTGGTAAGTGCTCTGGAAGCAGCGTGGGTTCTCTGACTCCTGAGAAGCATCCTAAAGGAGACACTTGCACTGGAGGGCTGCTAGAAACCAAGGTGTATCTGGTTACCCTGGAGAACATCACCCACCCTGAGGAAGCTGGCAGAATCGGACACACATTGAACAATGATCTTTCTTCTGTAAGGTGAAGAAGAACTGATAGAGGGTGTTGGGACAAGGACACTCATGATTAGAGCTGATATTTAAGAAGTACATCTGGCATCAGGAGCCAAAGGAGTGAGGTATTAGAAGCTAATTCAAAAGGTGCTGTGAAGATTCAGAGAAAGGACAGCCAAGGAGGCAGTAGCCAAGAGTGGAGGAGCCAAGAATGCAACCGTGAGCTTTGGGAGCAGTGGCAGGCCTGCCCTTGAGGATAATAACTGGCATTCAAATTCCAGCTTGAGTTCTGAAGACAAGTGCAGCAGACTGGTGGTTATTTTATATATATATATATATATATATAGCATGTGAACACTCAGTTCTTAAATTTTTTTATATGTTGATGAATGATGCTTACATTATGTGCTACTAACATACCACTTTGGATATCATCTGATAGGTTGCTTAACCAGTGATAGAATTAAACATCCGTATTATATGGTTAAGGCAACATTATTCGTAAAAGCCATAGTACCTATTTACCCAACTCTGTGAAGATTGATAGGAAACCTTCTGAGAAACAGCCATGAGAACATCACATTAGGTCCTACAGGGAGCCAACAGAGCAGTGACCAGAAATATCACAGCATCACTAATGAGCAGCCAATAGACACACATTAATTATATCTAAGGCATTCGTTCTCTCATTTATTGAGCACCTGGGCACGGTGGCTATGAGGACAGACCAATGTGGAAAGGCTATAACAGAGGCTTAATTGGATCATTTGAAGCTAGAAAGACCTACATCTCAGAGAGTTCAGCAAAGAATTACCTGAGCCTTTTTTATTATGAGCTTGCTAGCCAACTAAGGCAAGAAAGACATGTCAAATAGAGGAAAGATATGCACAAGAACCTGCTGGGAAACTCCTGAGAACTAGAACAGAGGATAAATGGGATAGCTGCACTACATAAAATACTTCAAGCCATACTAAGAAGTCTTGATGACACAGTGAGGCACTGAAGAATTCAAACAAAAGGCAAGTGTGATAAGATATGACTTTGAAAAAACAAAAACCACACAAGCTGTAGTGTGGGAAAAGATCTAGAGTGCATAAAGAATGTTAGTTTGGAGACACAATCAAAGGCAGGAGAAGAAATAAGGAAGTCCAAGGGCCAAAGAAACTGGTGCTGAGAATGAGAAATATGGAAATTTGTTAGGGAAGTAAGACAGGAAGTAATGTGTAAGGGTGCAGAGGAAAAAAGAGGAGATGGAAAGGAGTCTAGGGCTCTGAATGGCCAGGGATATGCTGGATGGAGGGGCAGATTTGGAAGGAAAGGCGTTCTTGATTGATGCTCATTCTGTGGCATGGCATGCAGGCCATGGAGCTGTCCTGCTGACTGCAACCTTTCTGCAGGAAGAGCTGCACAACAGTGCCAGCTGTGGCACCGCCAGCTCCGGGACTTCCCCTGAAAGCCCCCACACCACCCATACCACCCACTCCTCTGTGATCAGCTTGTGCTCTGGCTCTGCCAATTAGCCTGAGACTTGATTAGACTCATTGCGGGTGGAGGTCCTTCCTGTCCCATCACCCCATCTCCCTTATGTGGAAGACCTAAGTTGTAATCCCAACATCCCCACAAACGTTTACACCAAGACATTCTTTCCATGTCTGATGCCATTCTGGCATTATTTCTAGAAGGTCCTAAACTGACACAAGCACAATGTCAACTAGGCAGCTGGAGCAACAGGCTTGGAGCTGTTGTGCACAGGAGTAGTGAACAGGGGAGGGGGGTGCGGGAACTGCTCCTTGGAGTTATGGTTTTATCGCACTCTGCTACTTGTGCTAATAGCTAGAGAGGAGCTCTTGGCAATGGGCAAGAAACAGCTTATCTGGAATAATGTGGGTGAGGTTTTAGACCATTTCGATTATCATGTAGAAATATAGAGGAATCATTAGCTCTCACTGAATCTGTATCTATAATTCTCAGAACTTTGTCACAGTGTTGAAATACGAGAACTGAGCTCTGAGTTCACTCCATCCTTTCCAAGCACAAGATACTAAGTATAAAAGAGTGAAGACAGATCAAGTCAACACCCTTCAGGACTGGAGAGAACCAAATGTTCCTCCACTTGCTGGAACCCTTGCCAGGAAGCCACCTCCAAGGACACACAATCCCCTTCTTACCACGGTTTATTTGGCTTATGGATGGTGATGGGCTAGGTTCATTCATGTTACAGAATTTTTTAATCCTAGTTCCGTCTCAATCTTACCTTGAACTTTGTGCCATTTGTCAAATTGTCCACCACAGTTGAAATCAAGAGTTGCTACTAATGGTCACGAGGATAATGACATAATTTTATTCAAAGTCCACCTGGAATTTGTGTCTTCACTCAAATTATCTAAATGAGTGGATTCTCTACATGATTACAACTTAAATGTTTAGGTTTGCAAGAGTCACTACAGTAGAACTGCTGGTGTTGAAGCCAACTCCGGGCATGTACCCAACTGTTGTCTGCCAGAAGCAATGGTTAGCTAGGCAGAAGCCACCTGGTAATGCTAAAACAGAATAAAATGGGACTGTAATTCTTAGAAAACATCTACAGTGTGCACAGTATGCAGATCAGAAGGAAGAGAAAGAAAAACCATGGCAATTTTAATCTTGTGAAAAATGTTGTACTATTGCATGGCAATTCTCCTAAAATATCTCAGGAACCTGGACACTTGTACCTCAGCTAAGAAATGTCCTATATTATTTCACAATCAGACAAAGTCATACTTCATGTATAAAATGGATTGATCAAAAATACTCTAATTTTTATTGTCAGTGTGATATATAGAGGGATTACAGTTAACAGTCGTGAGGTAGTGAGTACATGACTTCTTGAACATTGTTACCCCTTCCCATGTTTTTCTCCCACTGCCCCTTCCCTACTCCCTCCCAAGTTGTAAAGTTCATTTCCAACATATAAATTCTGCTTATATCTAGAAGTCTAATTGCATTATATATTTCCCTCTAATTACAGTCAGAGAGAAAGAATATAAGAATGCTAGCGGTGGTCTTTATAGACTAAATTTATCATTCATTCAAAAATTAGTAAAATTGTTTAGCTTTTATATATAACTGATTTTGTCTCTTATAAGTTTCTTATCTGAAATAACTTAAAAATCACAATAATAGTGTAGAACATTTTTAAAATGTTATTCCATTTTGAGAAATCAAAGAAAAACTCTCCTTAGTACATCTACATATTTAATTTATTGTCTGTCAAGTTTTTCTCTAACAGAAGTGTGCAGTAGAATATCTTAGTAGACTGGGGATATTTTCTGGTGTGGAAACACTAGACATAATATGCAACTCATATAAGTCCTGCCTCCTTTTAAAGACTTCAAAGAACACTGCAAAAGTAAGATTTAATAGCCCATTGTTTGCCTTCCTAGAGTTAGTCACATGACAAAGTTATTTACCTCCTTGAACTTCTGGATCCATCGAGTGGTGACTTCACAGATGACTCAAGGTAGCTGACTTCTTTGTTATTTATCAAATGCTAGACAACTAATTTATTAAAATGCCAAATGGTAATGATTATTCAGTAATGTGTATGATATATATTTACAACTGTACAAGAGACTAACTCCAAATATAATTGAGAAAAATATACTAAAAGCATTACACATTAACAAAGTATGATTTTTAAAAGACCATACAAACACAATCTAGTGCAAGTCAAAATTAGAGCAAGGACTTCAGTCAGAAACCCTAAAAGCTACTGGAGCAAGAGAAATCTTCACCAGCCATAACCTCAGCTGTCATGAAGACAGGCATCATCAAAATCATCATCGGACTAGCAAGCCAGCAACTGCATAGTTAAACATCAAGAAGGAAGAAGCTTTGTCCTGGGTAGTAAAAACACCAGTATTAATGTAAAATAAAGCAGCCCAGCATTGGATCCAAAGTTCTCATCAGTGCATCATTAACACATCTACAACCTCAAACAGCCCAACCCAATGTGTTTTTGAGTAGCTTCTACCTTGAGTCTACACCACTCTAGCAAACACTTGAACCTGAAGAAATTAAAATGCTTTGACTCTATACAGCAGGTAATAAAATTAAGTTAAACGAGCTCTAGCTCAACCTTTCAAAACAATTCGATGTGTTTACATCTCAATTTGGTGGCATACTACAAATAATTACTGCACTAATTAAATCTAACTCTTCTTGCTTCCACAGGTCCAGAAACACTTTCCACAGCCACTGCATTGTTCTTTACAGCATGCCTTGGTAAGGTCGAAGCCAAATTATTTCCCCAACAGTTTACAGACAAGGCACCAAAGGTTAAATTAACTAGCCAAGGTCACACAGCTGAAGCAACAGCAAGACACACACACATGTCATTAGCAATTTAATATCTGTTCCACTACAGAAGGCAGTCTTCATACCTGTTTCTCTGAAGATTGGTGTTTACTCCACAGTAAGCTTGGTTGTCCCTAAACAAGTCAGCTGAGGTTTTATAGAAGGCTAAACAATAGCACCCACAACTCAGGTTTTGTTGCGAAGACTGGTGGTAGTGCCTGAGAGTGCCAGAGAGCGCTTTATTACTGTACGGGCTGGCAGCGAGCAGGGCACGGGGATTAGGATTCTGACAGCTGCAGATTCTGTGCCACAGCAGTGGGGCTGGACTACAGGGATGGGCTGCTCCGAGCCTTGTCTCAAAACGGAGAGCAGAGAGGCAGAGGGAAGTGACCCACTGCCTCCAGGCAGTAAAGCCTGTTGCGAGGAAGCAACCTTCTTGCCAAGTTATCCTGAGACTCTGTGGCTACCATGTCATAGGAAATGGAGACCACACACTTTTTATGTCCCCTATCTGGGTGTGAATCCTGTGAGGAATCTGACAACTGCACAGCATGTGTATAGCATTGCTCTGCACCAAGGAATCAAACAACTATGAATCCTTGCTATCTTGATGGACTGTGCAGATGTGTGTCTCATATACCAGCAATCCCCCTTAACGCCCCCACCAGCCAATGGAAGCATCCTCCTCCATGTAAAGTCACCAGAGGCAACAAAAATCCCACAATGTGCACACGTCCTTAAGAGAGAGCATGGCCACTAAGAAGCTTCTGTGGCTGGGTGCCTGTGGCTTACTCAGGAGTGCTGAGATCTGAAGATTGCGTTAAGAAAGTCTGTGGAACTCTTACCTCCACTGACCTTCCTTGAGCAAATAAAAAAGGGGGAGGGGAGAGGGAGAGAAAGTGGGAGTAAAAGAGGGAGGGGGTAGCAAGAAATGTACTCACTACCTTACTTCTGTGACTCACCCTTTGTAGATCACCCTTGCAATAATTTTTATTTTTAATCTTAGGAACATCACCCAGGCCGTGAGTTTAAGCATTAGGACCTACACCAAAACCAAACACCTATTTATACCATGATGCTCACAGCACTGAAGTTACTAATGCACTGGACAGGACTAGAGGTCAAGAAATCTAGTGTTGGTTGATCTTGTCAATCATCATTTAGACTTGGGGCCATTGACTAGTCAGTCAAGGCCTTAACTTCCTCGTCTACACAACAGGAATAATAGAAAAGATACATGATGGGGGAGGAGCAGGTAGAAACACTTTGGGAAGGCCAAATTATAAATAATGTGGACTACGATGCATGGACATTAATCTGGGGCCAAAGCAAAAGTAATTACTTGGTGAATAAAACCACGAATCTTTTGCAAGGCGTTATTTATCTCACAGACCCCAATGTTGTCGTGAACATGAGGGCAATTTCCGTTACTCTGAACTGTGTGTGGGGAGATGGACGTTTGGGGACAGGTGAGGCAGAGCCGGGGAGCGCACACGGGGGCCATGCCCAGCGGGGATCCACCTGGCCGGTCTCCCCAGCTCCTGTGCCCACACGCGCGGCGCTGGCACAGGAGGTCACCCTGGCCACACGGGCTCGTGGCTCGGGGGTCCGCGCGGCTCTCCGGGTGGTGGGTGGAGGCCACGGCCAGGCTCTTCCGAGGGGAGGCGGAGGCGGGGAGGCCAGGGCCGGCCGGGCAGGGCAGCTCCTCCTGGGCGGGCAGGAAGCGCCCTGGCTGGGCTGTGCGCCCCGGCTGGGCTGTGCGCCCAGGGAAGGCGGGCGCGCGCTCCGTCCACAACGCTTCCCGTCCTGGCTCCTGGCCTAGGCCTTCCTTTTCCTCCGCCTCCTGCCTCGCAGCTTCCCTCTCTTCCTCCCGAACACCGGGGCGGCCGTCACCAGGGCGGCCCGGGGCCGGGGGCCCTCGTCCTCGGAGGAGGAGCTGCCGGAGGAGCTGCCGGGGGAGCCACCTGAGCCCAGGCCTGCCCTCACCCCGGGGCCGGTCCCTCCCGAAGCCTCGCCGCCCAGGAACCCGCCGCCCCCGGCCCCCGGTGCGCCAGCGCCAGCCGGGCGCCGGTCTCTCTTGGGGCGCGCGGGCTCCTCGGCCGCCCCGGCCGGGGCTCTCTTCCGCGGCCCCCCGGTCCCCCCGGTCCCCCCGCGGGCGGCCTCGTCCAGCGCCAGGGCCTCGGCCGCGGCCTCCACCTCGCCGGCCTCCTCTTCCCGCTCTTTCCTCAGCATGCAGGTCACGGCTCGGTGCAGTCTCTGGCTTTTGATGTGTCTGGCGTCCTGCTTCTCCTGCTGAGCTAATCGAAAGAAGGAGTCGACGCGGAGCTGGGTCTAGAACAACGCAGAGACGACCGGTAAGCGAACCCAAGTGTTCTGAGAACACGACCTCCTCCACGCCTCCCACCCCCGGGGGACCCCGCCACTCACCTAGCCCACTACCTACCCCCTCCCCGTGCAGTCTACCTCCCTAAAGAAACTCCCTCCTGCCAGTCTTGGCGGCTCCCCCACCCCCAGCTCTGGGAGAGGTAGGTATTGAGAGGAGCGCAGTTTAAGGCCGGCATGGGTGAAAAGTTGGGGAGACTCTCAACTCTGCATGTCAAAGTGTGCACGGTGGTGCAGAGCTGACATCCCAGCGAGGGGGACTGTACAACAGGAGGTCCGCAGTGTGACCTTATCCACCACAGAACCGAAGCGAAAGGTTTGAGTGGTAAGTAAAGCATGTGCCTAGCAGGGAGAGGCCGCGAGTTCAAGACTCACAACCACCCAAAATAATAAAGACATTACCATCACCTAATACCTTCAAGAGGCAAGTTCGTTCTACTCTTGGACACATTCAAGTTTTTGTTTTGTTTTTTTCATCAAATTCACTTTTGGGAAGATACTCTTTTGTGTGTGTATGTGTGTGTGTCTGTCTGTCTGTTGCAAGACTTGAACTTTGGGCATGGGTAACTGTCCCTGAGCTCTACCCCTTGAGCCACAGCACCACTTCCAGTTTTCTAGTGGTTAGATAGAAGAGTCTCACAGACTTCAGTGTCTGAGCTAGCTTTGAACGGCAGTCCTCAGGCTCAGCCTCCTGAGTAGCTAGGATGCAAGTGTAAAACCCCATACCAGCTAGGAGGCTACTCTTGAATACATATGGGGAAATGTGAACCTAATGTGGACTGCAACATCATAAATACCTGAATGCTGAGGGTGAACTGAGCTTCTCGGTCAGAACTTAGCCTCAGGATTATAGGACTACAGCCACCAGCGCCCAGCTCACTTTCTCTTACTCTGCTTCTCCAGGTTCCTAATCAAGGCATGCACTCACCTCTGAGCCCACACTGCCATTTGTTCTTTACCTAAAATCTCACTTCAAAATATATGCTAGATGTCCTAACATGGAAGTGTTGACTGGTCTTAGCAGCTACCAATCCTAGCTTTACTAACTACATTCTTCACCTAGTCTTGGAAAAGAGCCACCATCATCACCTGCTGTGCATTCAGCTGCTTTAATACAGGAAACAGGGATTCATCTGTTTTTGTCCTGTTCCAGCCAAAATACCGCTGGCAAAACATGCAGGCAGTTAAGACATAAATAAATGATAAATAAAAAGGCCCAAGGAATCACTTCTGATTACATTCCCTTTATCCCCAAGGATTTTTATATCTGTAAGGACTAAAGTAATAGAATAAAAGATAACACAAATTACTCAAACATGGTCATATGTTCTCATCAGCCTCATAAGACAGAAGGTTCTATTCAAGAATACCAAGGACTCCTGACGATGGTGAAAGGTCATTCCTGAATAAAGGCATATTTCCGATATCCTATGTATTAAAGAACTTGGGGCCAGGAGTTTGGCCTAATGGTAGTGTTTTCCTAGCATGCACAAAGACCCAAGCTCGATTCCCTGGTACCACATACAGAGAAAAAGCCAGAAGTGGTGCTGTAGCTCAAGTGGTAGTGCTCTAGCCTTGAGAAAGCCCAAGGACAGTGCTCATGCCCTGAGTTCAAGCCCCAGGACTGGAAAAAAAAAAAAAAAAGAAAAAAAAAAAAAAACCAATCGATTCTTTCTAGTGTAACGTTTTAAATGTCTACTCAAATGAGAAGTTAAAGGCAAAGAATGAAAAGCCGGTAAGTCACAAAAAGGACAAAGCTAACCATCTCTTCTGTTCTTTCACAATAAGTAACACTGAAGTAGATGGGCCTACGAATGCAATCACTACTTATTTCAAATGAAGATCCTCTTTAACACCAAGAAGGATGGAAAAGGAGCTACAAAGAGATCTGAAATAACAGGACACTAGTGGAAAATTATCTGAGTTCTACTCCATGAGTTTGAAGCCAAATATGGATGTGGCTCAAGAGGAAAGGATATTCCCGGATTCTGTCAAGATCAGGTTTCCCCCACAGAAACGCTGCTTTGGAGTCGTCCACCACAGGCCTCAGGTAGGCATCGGCCACTGCTGGGTTTGGAAAGCCAGGTGCCAACTGCAAATTTCGTAACTTCTTTTTCACTTTGGTGTCATGAGGATTGGGTCTTATCTTCTTATTGTTTTGAGCCTCATGCCACCACTCTCTAGAAGGTACAGGAAACAATTATTTGGAAAACATTACATGTACCAGAGATGAAGAGGTGTAAACAAAATGTTGTGAAATGTACATTGAAGCCCTGCTCCGACCCACATTCTGGGATGGATAGACACTGATGGCCAGAGGAGACTATGGAAAGCTTCCACTGGCGCCAGCTCTGCTCTGGGCCCCAGGATGAACACTTTATGTGTTCATGTAGGACTCAATACAGCAGAGCCCTGGGCCCAGCTGAACCTCTGACAGGGAACACAGGAACATATGCCCCAAGTCCCAAACGAATTACAGACTCATGAGCAAAACCAATGACTGTGGCTGCTTGAAACCACTGAGTTTAGTGTAATTTATAAGGAACATACCAACAAAAAGCAAAAAGTCACACTGTTAGGAAAATGAAGCAGCATGGACGTTAAACGTCCATCCGCAGTGCAGCCTAAGCAGCCCGGCACCTCAGCACAGTGGCTGTCTCAGCCTGGACACGACCTCACTAGTGAGGAGTGCCATCTAGTGTTGAAAAGACTCACTGCAGTCTGCCACAGCATCAAAATACAAACAAGAAGAGAATCACCTTTTCTTGTTGCTTTTACAGTTGCCAAGAGAGTGAACTGGGGTTATACCTTTCATTCCCTCCCACTTTGTTTTTTTTTTTGTCAGTGGTGGAACTTGAACTCTGGGCCTGGGTGCTGTCTCTGAGCTCTTCGGCTCAAGGGTACTGCCCTTCCCATTCAGCCACAGCCCCTTCCAGTTTTCTGGTAGCTAATTGGAGATAAGAGTCACATGGACTCTTATCTCAGCCTGGGCTGGCTTTGAACCTCGATCCTCAGATCTCAGCCTCTTGAGTAACTAGGATTACAGGCGTGAGCCACCAGCACCCAGCTCCCTCCCACTTTACTTGTGAATTTTCACCTTGAAATGGTAATCATGACTGCCAGCCAAGGGAACGGATCTAAAAGACTATTCCTGCTCAAAGCAAGAGGCCAGGAGCTCAACATGCAGTGAAACACAGGTGGCAGCTGGGGCTTAGTGAAGCTGAGGGGAGATATGGGGGAGGGGGGTGAGTGTGGGGAGGGTGAAGGCTTCACTCCCACCCAGCCACTTTCAGACCTTTTCCCTGCAAGATAATCTAAACATTTTTGTGAGATTTCACCAAAGTTAAATCTTGATCACCCACTCAAAATTAAAGCTCTAGGGGGAACAGAAATGGAGGAATGCAGGGTGAACAAATCTGCAGTGGTACTTGCTAGACACTATGTTGAAAATGAACTATACAGCTTGTGGGCAGGGATTGCAGGGAATAACTGGGAGAAAGAAGGAAAGGGGTGACCTTTTCCAAAAAGAAAAACTCATTGCCTGACTTATTTATGTCACTGTGACACCATCTTTATAATACCCCCCAAAAAAGGCGTTCTTTTTAATTAAAGCTCTATAAAGAACAAGGAGATAGAAAACCAAAGGCAAAAGCCACTATAGGTGACTCTGAAAACTATGCATCACATTTCTGTTCTTGTGAAGAATGCAGTCTATACTTTTCTACTTGTCCATAGGTACATTTTCTGTGTAATATGCATGGGAAAGTTTACAATGACATAAACCAAAGTGTAACCAAAGGTACTCCATATCCGACAATGTTCCTATGATGTAGTTATTTCATTTGTTGAATAGTTTCATAGTTTGAGCTTTAAGCCACCTAACAACTGAATGTCTCACAAATTGCCTTAACATTATAGAAAGTGTGAGCCTCTAATCCTAGCTGAGAAGTTGAGATCTGAGGATCACACGCTTCAAAGCCAGTCCAGACACAAAAGTCGTGAGACTCCTTATCTCCAATTAACCACTAGAAAACCAGAAGTGGGGCTGTGGCTCAAGTAGTAGAGAACTAGCCTTGAGCTGGAGAGTTCAGGCCCAGAGTTCAAGTCCCACAACCAACAAAAAGAAAACAATGAAAGAAAGAAAAATGAAGAGAAGGCAGTAAATAAAATGTATCCGTATGTGTTCTAAGATTTGACGGAAAACAGCAGTCATTACAATTATAACTTCAGCGTCTGACTCTTCACACCAGAACATCTCTGCATTTTTCGAACACTGGGGAGAACACTAAATTCAGTTAAACCAATGGCCACCAGATACCATCTTGTGGCAAGTTCATGGTTAAAAGATGCCCTCACAACCATGTGTGCACCTCACTGAAAGGGATGAATTTTATGGATCTGAATTCTATTTTAATTTTCAAACGATGCCATCAACTACCTTCTCAGACTTAACCCTTACCATGCCAGTCTCCAACACTGAAAAGCCCAGTTCTGAGTTCTGGGCGGAATGAGTGAGCACAGGAAAGCTTGTGGCCTCACTGTCTTGGCCGACATCTGTCAGAACACTGATATGGAATTGATACTACCCTGACTACCGTAACACCCCATGATCACCCACTTTCACATCCCCAACGCCTGTGCTTTGTCTGACACGTAACAGCTACTAAGTAAAGACTGGGATGAATACACATAAACTCCTATGAAAGTCCCAGGACTGGCTCCAGGGACCAAGAGCTCCTACTGTTTTCTCCATGATATGGGACAGTTTATAATCCAAGAACGAATTTTATTGGTTAACTGAGGTATTCATAAAGGCATGCATAAAGAAATGAAGGAAGCACTCACGAGAACTTTAGGAGTGGGTCCAGGCCATGCCCTGGGAATTCATTGAGAATCTCCATGGCTGTCACACAGCCCACAGTGGGAATTCCTTCAGTGTAATCACTGCCAAGCAAATAGGCCAAATTTATTAGCTTGTTCCGGTCCAATCCTACAAGAAGGACAATTATTATCTCTCCATTTAATTTTAGAAAGATGCACTATTTAATATTTAGTAACAATCCATCATATAAACTGTAGGTAGTAGACATGCACACATACATAAACACATACACATGCCAAAATATCATCATTTTAGTATTTAAAGGAGGTTCTTTTTAATATCATTGACAAGTTTTCAAGTTACATCCATTCACCCAGCTTTAAATTCACACTCTACACTGACCTCCAAACTCTCCTTCCTGGCCCACCTCTCTCTGATCCACAGTCACAACTATCAACTGACCAAGTCCACATCCAGAACACAAACTCTGACTTCTCCTCAGGATCCCCAACTTACTCATAGCAAGTCCGCTTGGGTGCCCAGGATGTGACAGAGGCCTGGTCTCCTCTCCTCACATCCCATACCCACTGTCCACACTCCTGTCTGTGAAACACCAGACTTCTCTCTACTCTGGTCTTTCCCAACTGTACAGTGTCTTGTCTGCTGTCTGTCCTCCTCTGCTCCGTTCATTGGCTCCTTGCTTCCCTAGGACTACATGAACATGCTTCTGCCTCAGAAAATGCACTTGTTAGTTCCTCTGACATGGTCCTTGCTACAATATCAACTGACAACAACTGCTTCCTATTTCCATAAGGCTTCCCCGCCCCCAGAACTGCCTGTAAACAAAATCTTTTCCAACTACTCTCAAAGGCAACGCCATGCACTGATGTTACAGCTCACTTCTTTCCTGTTCTGTTTTCAAATCATGGTACTCACCACTAACTGTCAAAGTACTGTGCACACACGCACACACACCATATGTGTGTGTGTGTGTGTGTATATATATATATATATATATATACACACATCTGTTTCATTATCTGCTGCCTTCCTGCTATCAAAAACAAGTCTTGTTAGGAGTCTCCCACTGTGTATTGGGCGCTTTATTGGAGAACTCAGGAGCAGGTCTCGCCCCAGAGCACTCCTCGCTCCCATTTCTGGTTCACTCTAGAAATCTTAGGGAAATAGTCAACTAACCCGTCAGAAGGGTAAACTGCAAGAAAGAACTAAAATACATACTAAGATACTAAGATACATACCAAGATAGTAACCCCTTTACTCTAACATTACAAGTTCTATTCCGCTACACAAGCAAGAGATAATGTTCGTGAAAATTCATATGTATCTAGTTAGTTCTTTGGAAAGACAAACATTCACAGAACAAATTTTAGAGCTGTAACCACACCCGGAAGTCTTACCTAATTGGTTGTGGAAGTCCACATACTGGTAGTATTCTACAAACTTGTTTTTATTGAAGAAGTTCCTATAGACATGCCGGGCTCCGAACAGCCAGATGTCACTGTCATCAGTGATGGTCCCCGCGGTCTGATCAGTGAGGTCCAGGATTGCACACTGGGCCTCTGCCTCCATGGGGGCCTGGATGTAGGGGACACCAAACAGGCGCAGAAGTTCCTGCAGGAAAGATGGCAGCAAGACACAATTCAGGCGTAGGCCACGTGGGGAGCAGGCTAACAGGCCAGTCAGCTATCCCCATGGGCGGTTTGGGGACAGGTCTGTGGAGGCCACACCCACCTGGCTTTCCAGAAACATCTGCCCTGTTACACTGGCAGCAATCCGCTCTTGCTGCTGCTTTTGAGCTTTCAGTGAATTCTGTTCTACTAAAAGGTTGCTCTCCAGGGTTTCCAGTTCGTCCTATAAAATAGTTTTCATTTTTAGATAATTATATTAAAAAATTCAACTAAAGTTCATTTATTACACCAAGTTTACAATTACTTCAGCTGAAAATAAAAATAAGCTTTTTCCCTTTGGGAATCATTCCATTCAGATTTCTAAGGAATTATTTATAAAGGAGTCATCAGCCTTAAGAAGATGCACTACAAACAGCTAGTGAATATTCTAAAAGCTTCCTTGCCAATAAGTTAAAAAACATAATGGTACATTATTACCAAATTAATATCTTGCCATTCATTGGACCAGTCATCTGCATTGTTGTCAGCTTCATTGTGAGCCTGGATGTCCTGGTTCTCACTTTCAGAATCGTCCTGTAGGAGGCGCTCGCTGTCACTGGTGACTTCTTCCTCCTCAGTCCCTCCCACTTCTTCTGCCTGTTCAGAAAGAGGGCTAGAATCTTCAGGCAATTCCTCTGGAAGTTCACCATCACTATGGGTACTCTGCACTTCAATGAAACTTCCTGTACCAAAATAATGAGGTCACTTTATTTACAACAGACATCACAATCATCTCAGGATCACCAAGAGCTTTCTGAAGAGTCTTGGGAAATGTACCCAATGAGATTTGTCTATAATAGAAAACATACAATATATATAAATATTAAGCACATTTATTCACAACTCCTATCACTTCAAAACAAGCCTTTTCTAGTGGATAAACTGCCTTTGAAAGTTAAGAACCAAGTGCTCAAACTTGCATAGATTTCTTTGTACAACAGTTTCTAAGTTAACTTTAATATCCATTTTAAAATCCCAAGAGGGCCAGGTACCAATGGCTCATACCTGGAATCCTAGCTACTCAGAAGCCTGAGATATGAAGATTGTGGTTTGAAGCCAGCCCAGGAAGGAAAGCCTGTAGGATTCTTATCTCTAATAAACTGCTCAGAAAAAGCCAGAGATGGTGCTGTGGCTCAAGTGGTAGAGTGCTAGCCTTGAGCAAAACGAAGCTCAGGGACAGTTCCCATGCTGAGTTCAAGCCTCTGGACTGGTCATAAAAAAATAAACAAATAAATAAAATGGGTTATTAAAGTATATAAACAATCATGAAGGCTGTGAAAACACATTCTGTAGGCTAGCTCACTATGAATACAGTAAAAAATTAAGTTGAGAGACTCCTGGGAATTACTCAGGAGAAATAGGTCTTCCTCTCCCAGTTCCCTTCCTTAAAATAAAAAACACCTTGGTTCCCGTCATTTCTTTCCAAGGCGGTGACCGCCAAGGACTGTGCAGCTAGAGCTAAGGGGACAGTGGGGACAGAAGAGGTGCTGCTACAGAGGACAGCCAGTGCAGCGACAGCTAGACAAAGATACGGTAGAGGGGCCAGAAGCATAGCCTAGTGGCAGAGTGCTTGCCTAGCATACATGAAGCCCTAGGTTCAATTCCTCAGAACCACAGACGTAGAAAAAGCCAGAAGTGGGGCTGTAGCTCAAGGTCCAGGGACAGTTCAAGCCCCATGACTAACAACAACGAAAATGGCTCGTGCTTATTTAAAAAGTAAAAAAAAATTTTGCTTTACTCAGAGGTATTTAAAATTCAGTTAATAATGTTGTTGGAATTAAGTGATATGGGCAATAATGCTTATCTCTCGACTGGTTCTTTTAAAATATGACAGGAATTTTAATGTTCTCAGAAGAAAAAAAATATTTCAAATCCACAAGCATTTCTACATTAATAAAAATAAACTAGACACTTGAGGGCCGGGAGGATGGCCTAAAGGTAGATTGTTTACCTAGCATGCATGAAGTCCTAGGTTCAATTCCTCAGAACCATATGCACTGAAAAAGCCGGAAGTGGTGCTGTGGTGCAAGTGGTAGAGTGCTAGCCTTGAGAAAGCTCAGGGGTAATGCCCAGGCCCTGAGTTCAAGCCCCAGACTGGCAAAAGAAAAAAAAAAAGAGCTAGGGATCGTCCATGAAAGGATGGTTCTGGCCTAGCACAACTGGCACAAGATATCCCTGAAACATGCTTCCAGAGGTAGGAAAGACTCAAAAGACATTGTCAACAGCCACAGGGGCCTGCTTAGAGGAGAGGCCACTGGCTAATCCTGGGAAGACCTAAGTGACAAAGTAAACTATGACCGTGTTTTGGAACTGGCTATGGGGTCTCCCAGTTCCCCCAGGCTGAGTTTCTTCCATTCCATCTCTGCAAAGGGGCCCAGCACCTACCGTCAGACTCGCTGTCCTCAGAGTCCACGCCCACTGCTTCTGAGGACTGTGGAACTGAAGTGACCTCCTGGCCGCTGGGCTCCTCCATGGTGGTCAGGGACGCTCCTTGTTCTTCAGCACTGGGTGGTCTGGCATTTTCTAAGGCACCTCTTGCCTCTGGAGGGGCAATGACCGTGTCCCTCGCTTCCTGCAATGTGACAGTACCAGCAACTTTAGAAGCAGGAGTTTTTCCACCTTGTGCTTCATCATCACTTGAGAGAAGAGAAGAAGGACATTTACTCTCGGGTGGGCCAACGTCTCCCTGAGGCTCAAGCTCTTCGGTGCCTGGATCTCCCCTTGGCTCAGAACTTGTGTTTGTTAGAGGTGGTGGCAGGAGGCCAAGGACATCGCCCTGTGGAACCTCTGTGCCCTCCACACCATGTGGACCTTTCGAGTCCTCGACCACCGACTTATCACCTGCTGTCTGCGTGGCCTCAGTTGCTGCACGAGGAGGTGATGTTGTTGGAATATCAGAATCGTGACCTGGATAAAAACCAGTAGTAGACACAGGGGCTGAGTCCCTCGGCTCTTGTTCATTGTTGGTGCTGGGCATCCGCTCCTCCGTGGCATTCACACTGGCTGCGGGGCAGACTGGACTAAGTGAAACTCCTTCTCCATCCCTTGCTCCAAGTCCAGCCCCACGTCCCTCACTGGACATATTTTTAAGCTGTGTCTCCTCCCCTGGTCCTCCTGCTGGCACATCTTCCCCAGCACCCACCAGCAGCTGCTCGTCTTCATCAAGAGCTCTCCGAATAACAGAGAGGGTCCGAGGCGATATGGAGCCTGGCTCTGCAGCAGGCCATGTGGCCCTCTCGCTGCGTGGCCCTCCACGTCCACCTCCACTCTCCGGTTCCTCCTCTGAGCTGCTTCCCAGCATGGCAGCCTGAAGAGCAAGCAAAGTTCCTGGAGAAGGAGGGGCACCATCAGGTATTTTCTCTGGCTTTGGTGTTTCACAGGGAGAGGATTTCTTCTCAAAAGATGTGCTGTGCATTTTGCTGGAAGATGGAAGACACTCTGAATCCACGTCAACATCTTTCTTAGCTTGAATACCTTAAGAAAAATTAAAGCATTACTACCCACTACTTAGCTTTACAGTGTGATACTGTGCTTCTAGTAAGATGAACAAGAGAATTCTGGTTCCTATAAACAAAGATACAAATGTTAACTAGCAATTTTAAGATATAAAGTTTAACTAGTTAACTCATTGGTTCATTTTAAAGGGGGTTGGCATTCTACCAATTAATTCATTCATGGTTATCTACAATGTTATTACTTAAGCTAGACTTCACTGAAATCATTCATGGATGGCAGGATATCAAGTTCAGAACTGCAACATATCTTGTCAATTTTAGCCATCA
Organism: Megascapheus bottae; assembly: GCF_031878675.1. Taxonomy (NCBI): domain Eukaryota; kingdom Metazoa; phylum Chordata; class Mammalia; order Rodentia; family Geomyidae; genus Megascapheus; species Megascapheus bottae. The sequence goes on from NC_143519.1 coordinate 6,928,408, forward strand.
AATAAATGGCAATGCCTGATACCTTTTATCAGGATGTAGTGTGAAGTGTCTTCTGAGACTACTCTCCTCGATTCGACTTCCTTAAAGAAGCCCCCTTCCTCTTCATATTGTCTCTGGATTTGTCCTGAGTGTTGCTGATTCATTTCCCTCTGGACATTTTCTATGTGTTTGTTTAGGTAATTTTTTTTGAGCAAGCCTTTGAGTTGATACTGTGAAAAGTCATCCGACTCCTAAAGGCAAAATAAACAAATTATTTTATATTTGCTGCAGATAATATCATTACTTTTATCTCTTCTGCCAGAAAAGAACAAAGAGTAGTTGTCTTTTTTCACTAGTGGAATTTCATAGGCCTGGCGCAGTGGCTCACACCTGCAATCCTAGCTACTCAGGAGACTATCTGAGGACTGCAGTTCAAAGCCAGCACAGGCAGAAAAAGCCACGAAACTCTAATTAACCACCAGAAAATGGAAGTGAAAAAGTGGCAGTGAGCTAGCCTAAAGCAAAAGAGCTGATAGACAGTGCCCAGGTCAACCAAAGGGGGAAAAAAGTATTCTTTAGAGCAAAAATAGAATAAGCAAAAGAAAATAGAAATCTTATTAATTAATCCTATAATCAAAAAAGAAATTCTGAGCATGTAATAAACGGTAGTGCTATGACACCTGAATTATGGCCTAATGCAAGGTTCTTCTAGAATGCAAGCAAGTATAATAATAGCCTATAGAAGACACAGCCAAACCATGGCTGTCACCATCATTAATTATTATCCCTAAAGTATTTCCCATAGTGGGTATTCTCCTAGGTACTTTTATCGACTACTTCAATTATTCTTGCAACCATCCTATGAGACATATTATCTCTATTTTACACTGAAGAAATTGAGATATCAATTGCTTAAGTAATCTCGAGAGTCACATGGCTGATAAATGGCAAATCTGGGATCAAGAGCATTCTGGCTGATGCTTGAATCTGTTACTACTATGATGATTAGTATTCCTGCTCATCACTGACTGTTGTCTGTGTCACACCTGCGCAGTGCACAGGTGATGCAAAGGCCCTCTGGATGACTCAGAACCACTACTCTCTCAGTGGTTTACGGAGGAAGCCCCACTTCCACACTACCCACCCTAACGACACCGTGGTGGCAGCAGGGGCTTCCTGTGGACCTGGGGAGCCCCAGAGAATAGAACTCCTCCCCACCACCTGCACAACTCCCAGCCCTCTCAGGATAGCATATAGCCCAGGCAAGCCAAACTGGGGGTATCAGAAAAAGGGACAGGGACAGATAGAACCTTGAGAATCTCAACCCTGATCAAGAAAACCTATGTCAGAATCAGTGCTAGCCTTATAACAATGCCTAAAATGCATAAGGTCTAGGTCACCCGCCCCTGGAAGGCCACTCTTGAGAATCAGGGACGCCCGGAGGTGTGTGGGAATTTTTCCTTATATTCACATTCTACATGGGAAAATGGGAGGGAATTATGGAAAAAGAAACACACCCTATTTCTTTTCCTCTGTTCATCTCAATGCTTCACATCCGTTTAAGAAGTATTTAAAAGTCTATTGGACTTTTATTATATATTATATATGAAAGCACTAATGTAATTCGTTAGGAATAAAATAGACTTAGAAATATAGGTGGCAACAGTAGAGATGAAAGGAGAAATGCTTCAGAGAATAATTACCAGTAGCATGAACTAGGTCATCATTGGTAACAAGACCAGGAGACACACCTAGCAACCCCACCACACACCACCCCTGCTTCAACCAACTTCCTCGGCCATAGATCCACCATTGCAGCTCTACATCAAAGCAACCCTGTTCCCTTGTCCAGAAAGGAGAAGAAACAGAGAGAGCCAACATCTCCCTGGCCAGGGCAGAAGAAAATATACCTGGAATTTCAAGCCAAGACACATATTTGCATTAAATATTTGTATTAAATTTGTATTAAATTCTACATGATCACTAGATTAGTATTCTACAGATTTATCACTATTTGTTATTTATCCTTTATCATTATTTTAAATATGTGCCCTAGGGTTTAAAATAGAAACGAACCAAAGAACTGAATTACTAAGCTCTTAGTATAGGAAAGTGGCTAAGCTGAGAAGTTGGGCATATTTTCAGTGTTGAGAACTCTGAAGTGAGCTGGATGTGAGTGGCTCATGCCTGGAACCCTAGCTACTCAGGAAGCTGAGATCTGAGGATCACAGCTCAAAGCCAGCCTGCACATGGAAAGTCCATGAGACATTCATCTCCAATTTATCACCAAAAAACAAGAAGAGATGTGGCTCAAGTGGTACAGTGCTAGTTAACGTTCAGAGACAGCATCCAGAAACTGAGTTTAAGCTCCAAGACTAAAAAAAAAAAAAAAAAAAAAAAGGACATTACGGCGTCACAGAGAACAAAAGGGCTACTTACTCTGCACTCTCCAGGGAAATGTCAAGAAGAGTTATGAGTTAAAATTCACAATTAAATGCCAGGTGTGGCAGCTCACACCTGTAATCCTAGCTACTCAGGAGGCTGAGATCTGAGGATCAAGATTCAAAGCCAGCCCGGACACAAAAGGATCTAAGACTCTTATCTCCTATTAACTTCTAGAAAACAGAAAGTGAAGCCTGGCTCAAGGGTAGGGTGGTAGCCTTGACCTGAAGAGCTCAGGGACAGAGCCCAGGCCCAGTTCAAGCCCCATGACCCACAAAAAAAAAAAAAGAAAAGAAAAAAGAAGGAAAGAAAGAAAGAAAATTCACAATTAAATGATGCTTTTGACCTGAGATATACCTATATTGTTTACTGAATTGACACAGTATATAAGTATTGCTTTTTAATTTTTCTTCTAAATTTGCTGAAGTAATTATTTCCAAGCATTCACGTACAATTGTATACTATTGATATTTTACCTCTGGCATTGCTTCAAATAATGTTCTTCTCCGCTTGGTAAATTCTTTCATATCAGTCAAGATTTCATGCTTTACTTCCAGGGGAAGGCTGCTGAAGTCCTCAGATTCAATGTCTATTGCCTGGGGATTATGGAAGAACTCCTCCTGCAGAGGGTAAAAGCATGTAAGATGGCCTTTGAATGCACAGTTTTCACTACTAGACACTATGTTTATGTCACAAACAGCTGCATGTATACAGAGGCTAAGCATAGCAGCACAGAACCTGAGTTAAGGGTTGGCGAGAATGAACAAATCTACTTACAGAGGCATCTAGTCACACAGTCATTATCTCAAAATGCATTAGGCCCCTTCAAAGGCTCTACAATGCTGATGCTCATGTTAAAGCTGACACACTAAAAACTTTACAGGAAGGAAAAGGAGATACACTAGGCCTCCTTGGCACAGGTCGAAACTTTCTTAATAAGGACCAAGAATCACAACGAATCAGAGAAAGGCTGGATAAGTGGGACTGCATTAAACTGCAGAGCTTTTATATGGCAAAGGATATAGCTAGTAAATTAATTAGGAAGCCTACAGAGTGGGAGAAGATCTGCACCAACCAATCAACGGACAAAGGCCTCATATCTAAAATATATCAACAACTCAAAAAATCGAATCACTCCAAAAGTAATCTCCTAAGTAACAACCATCCCATTAAAAGATGGGCAAAAGACTTAAAGAGAGTCTTCTCTGAAGAAGAAACAAAAATGGCCTATAGACACATGAAGAAATGCTCAACATCTCTGGTCATAAAAGAAATGCAAATCAAAACAACTCTAAGATTCCACCTCACTCCAGTTAGAATGGCCAGGATCAGGAAAACGAATAACAGATGCTGGAGGGGATGTGGCCAGGAGGGATTACTACTACACTGTTGATGGGAGTGCAAACTCGTTCAACCACTATGGAAAGCCGTATGGCAGTGCCTCAAAAAGCTAAACATAGAGCTCCCCTATGACCCAGCAATTCCACTACCTGGCATTTACCCAACCATCCAGAAACAAGGACATACTAAATCCACTAGCACAACAATGTTCATTGCAGCACTATTCACCATAGCAAAGATATGGTACCAACCTAGATGTCCCTCAGTTGATGAGTGGATCAACAAGATGTGGTATTTGTACACAATGGAATTCTATGCTGCTGTCAGAAAAAATGACATTGCCCCATTTGTTAGGAAATGGAAAGACTTAGAAAAAATCGTATCAAGTGAAGTAAGCCAGACTCAAAGGAACTTAGGCTCAGTGGTTTCCCTCATTTGTCATAATCAGTAGAAACCTTGGGCTCTACTAGCAGAGATCTGCAATAGAGCAAAATCTTGATACATAAGGCCATATAATGTGAAGCTAATTGAAAGGACCTCCAGGATATTGAAACAAAAGCCATATAATGAATGATTGTTGTCCTTAATGTACTATGTTATCTCTCATCTCCTTTGCTGTCCCTTGGGTATCTCATATTGTTACAGTATCTCACTTTGTTATCGATATATTGAATTTATTTGTATTTGGTTATTTGAAATTTGATAGGGAAGGGGGGAAAACCAAGATGGGTGGGGGGGTGGGGGAGGGTAATGGGTACCAAGACATGTGAAAGGGTATCAATGTATGTGAATTAATGCACCTTCTATCTGGCAAATATCTTGTAACCCTTTTATTAATTACAATAAAACACACACACACACACACACACACACACACACAAAATATTGTCCCTACACTTAGGACTCTTAAGGAACATACATGGTAAAGAATATATATATATATATATATATATATATATATACATATGCAAACAAGGCAACAATCAGAAAATCAAGCAAGTTAATCTGTTAAGAAAGTGAGTAGGAAAATAGGAAGAAAAAAAAGAAAAGCAATGAATTGTCTGATAAATAGAAATATCCCTGCTAGAAAGAGGACCCGTGTCAGGGACCTGAGAGACATCAAATAGCCTGACTAGAGACGGAGCATCCTGGCCTGAGGGACAGCAAGTGCAAAGGCCATGGGATATGAATGAACCTCATACAGTTAAATGACATTCATAATTCCCCTGATAGTGTGGGCTTAAACTCAGGACCTGGGCACTGTCCCTGAGCTTTTCTGCTCAAGGCTGGCACTCTACCACTTGAGCCACAGCTCCACCTCCACTTTTCTGGTGGTTAACTGGTGATGAGTCTCACAGACCTTCCTTCCTGGCTGGCTTTGAGTTGTGATCCTCAGATCTCAGCCTCCTGAGTAGCTAGGATTACAGGCAGAAGTCACTGGTACTCAAAGTTCAACGCCAGCCTGGACACAAAAGGATCTGAGACTCTTACCTCCAAGTAACGTCTAAAAAATGGCAAGTGGGGCTGGGCTCAAGGGTAGGGTGGTAGCCTTGAGCTGAAGAGCTCAGGGACAGTGCCCAGGCCAAGATCTTCTCTACCCATTTTTGGGGGTTTTTGTTGTTGTTGTTGTTTTGCCAATCCTGGGGCTTGAACTCAAGGCCTGAGCACTGTCCTTGGGCTTTCTCAAGGTTAGAGCTCTACCACTTGAGCCACGGCACCACTTCCAGCTTTTTCTATGTATGTGGTACCAAGGAATCGAACCTGGGTCTTCGTGATTGCTAGGCAAGCACTCTACCACTAGGCCAAACTCCTGGACCCTTCTCTACCTTTTATAATGAACTTTCCTAAGTTCCTACTGCCTCTTAATAACACTCAATTTCATATCATTCATTTCGAATGATAGAATTCCAAAATCATCCACATACCTGCAGTGCTTGTTTCTGATCCATTCTTTCCTGCCACTGCTTTTCGTCTTCCTCTTCTGAACTGAAAGTCAAGCACATATTACAACACCTGCCACAGATCTCGGTGACTACTTAAGGAGGGATTTCTTAGGCTCAAGCTGCTACAAACTCTAGAGACCACCAGAGTGAGTAAGGCAGGAACACTTCTGTCTTCCAGAGTATAGCGTTCAGTGGGGAATAAGCAATGACAGTATGACGCCAAGACAGGGAGGAACTGGTACCTAATGGTTGAGTAAGAAGAGACTGGTGAAGACCTTCTGTCATCCTCCTCCAATAACACTGGTGGAAGTTATCCGTAAGTACTGGGTGTAACTCTAGGAGCTACAGGAGTTTCCTGGAGGACAAGCTCCAGGCAGAGGAACTAGGCTCTGAAAGCATGTGGAAACCTATCTGGGAGTGGTGGGAAGAGACAAGAATGAGGTTGGAGAAATGTGATGAAGGATTGCAAAGTTCTAAAGAAGTGGTAAGGAAAGCAGGCTTGGTGCTGCACTGGTATGATCTCTGCTGTCTGAGACTGGAGGCAAGGCTAGAATAATGGAAAGTATGGCCTCTATAATCAAAGCAGAGATTTGGCTTAGAGGAGACAGAGATGTCACTGCCTAGGAGTAAGATTGAGGGCTAGAAAGAACGTTGAGTGCTAACCCAGTACCATAGATGCCAATGGTAACAACAGGGAGAAGAGAGCTGGCTAATACAAAACTTACTCTCCAAGGTGCCCCTAAAACAAAATGGAGGACCTGGAACAAAGACAAACTATTGAGACTTGGTCTTCCACATGTACTTTGTTACCAAGTACCAGAGGACCTGGAAGACAGGTCACAAGAGCGCTGTAGACAGGACAAGGCGCTGTACTGTGGGAAGCACAGGGAGCCCATGGCAGGTAAGGAGGAGGCAAAGAGGTGGCTGGAGGTGAAGGAGGCCCTCTACCAACTACAGACTGCATGTGTGAGCACGGGGGAGGCGAACCACAATGTGTCTTTACAACTTTTAAAACCCCAAGGCCAACAGAAGCCTTACAGTATGAAAGGGAAGAGTCGGGCACCGGTGACTCATACCTGACATCCTAGCTACGCACAAGTCTGAGATCTGAGGTTCCAGATTGGAAGCCAGCCCAGGCAGAAAAGTCCCCATGAGACTCTTTCTTATCTCCAATCAACCATGCAAAAACTGGAAGTGGAGATATGACTCAAAGTAGTAGTGTACTAGCCTTGAGCAAAAAGAACTCAGGGTAGCACCTAGGCCCTGAGTTCAAGCCCCACAACAGACCAAGAAAGAAAGAGAAAGGGGGGAGAGGGGGATGGGGAAAGGATGGAAGGAAAAAAGAAAAACACCAAAATTGCAAATCATCACTAAACAAGGGATAAGTTACAAAGTAAAGTGTCATCTGTGAAAATTACTCTGAAGGTACAGAGAATGGGGATTGTAATGTGCTAACAAATTCCCATATGCTTCAACATGCAGACAAGACATAATGTCTGAATATATCCGTAATTCAAGTAAGAGCATTATCAAGCAGTTAAATATTTACCTGTGTTTATCTTCCTCTTGTAAAGGTGGCAAAACATAGATGTCATTTTCTCTTTTCACTTGTGTTAGACTGGGGAGTACTTCGTTTCTAAAAAGCACACATGACTTTAAACAAAGATGATGCGAAAAAGCATTTGAGTCAAGCAGCCTTTCCCACTGACTGCAGTTACAGCTCGAGGGCAGGGTAGGGGGCCCTGGTTGGGGAGCCCACCTCCAATCCAGAGGAAAGGGAACCACGCTTGGCTCCTCAGAGCCTTTGCTACAACATTAAGCACAGTCAATAGCTTTGGAGGCCAGGGGCTGCAAGGCATTCCTGTAATCCAACTACATGGGTGGCACAGGTAGGAGGGCCGTGGTTCCAGGGCAGCCTGGGTAAAAAGGGCAAGACACTATCTGAAAAAATAACCATAGTAAAACTGAAATGCTTTAAGATCAACCTCTCGAATCACTGTAACCTTCCTCTTGCCTTTTGCTTTTGAAAGCCGTTTTGATAGCCTGTCTCTTCAAAAACGTCCTCAGGAGCTTCTCCGTGGTTCTTCGGGAGTCACCAGATGCCAAGTCCTTCCTCTGCCGTCTCTTCGCCTGTGGAAAGCAAGGGTGTGGCACCACTCAGAGCCGGTTACCAGCGCCCCATCCGTGTGTGCCTGAGCCCCGCTGAACTGTGCACCTGAGTGCTCTGCTGTCAGTGCCCCCTCGGTGCTGCAGAGTGCACACACGGCCAAGTCTCCAGCTACAGCCGCGTACACGGCAGGTGCAGGAGAGGACTCACTCATTTCCTTTCTTTTAAATGTCTTTGTGACTCTCCCTCCAAGAATCCTAAAACTTAGTGATAACAAAGCAAATGTGCCCCCAAAGAATCACTCTTTAAAGAAAACTTTATCCCAAAAGCAACTTCTGATAGTAACATAAATAAAAATGTCTTACTTGTGTGTAACTCTCTACACTCGCCACAGTCAAGATTACAATCAGAAGAAATTCTACAATGTATACATTATCTTGTAAGAAAGGCCAGGTGTTGGCAGCCCCTGCCTGCAATCCTTGCTATTCTGGAGGCTGAGATCTGAGGGTCGAAGCTGAAGCTAACCCAAGTAGGGGTGCATATAGATAGATGATAGATGGATATAGATAGATATTATATGTGTGTGTGTGTGTGTGTGTGTGTGTGTGTGTGTGTATCTTGTAAGGAATATCCAACTAGATACAAGCACCTCTCTATCAAGTATGAGGTCCTGAGTTTAAACCTCAGGATTTCCAACAAGAGAAAAAAATTAAAAAGAAAAACTGTCTACCTAGGAATAAATGGAATACTCTCTGCATGAAATGCAGAAAGACATTTTTTTCTTTCCTAACCCATCTAAAAAGTACTTGAGATCTAAGGACAGTAAAACATTCAAGCACAGATACTTTTACAGAGGCAACTATGTCTCTGAACATCATCAACCCTAACCTTCACCCTACACCTCACTTCCCTAGAGTTATACAGTGCAGATCTGCCTTTTAATAGATAAACGTCATGGTCTATGTTTCTTCAACACAGTGCACCCTTCAGATCAAAAACAGGATAAATTTCTAAATGAGTGTTACCACTGGGCCTGCTTGAGCATTTAAAAAAATAAATAAATAGGCCAGAGTTTAGCCTAGTGGTAGAGTGCTTGCCTAGCATGCACGAAGACCTGGGTTCGATTCCTCAGTACCACATACATAGAAAAAAGCTGGAAATGATGCTATGGCTCAAGTGGTAGAGCTCTAGCCTTGAGAAAGCCCAAGGACAGTGCTCAGGCCCTGAGTTCAAGCCCCAGGACTGGCAAAAGAAAAATAAATAAATAACCTCCTTTCAGAACAAAGAGGAAACTTATCTCATGATTTTAGCTTATGTGGTTTCCTTCTTGCTAACCAACCTGGTCACCACTAGGTACCAAACAGCATCGCTTATTCCTAAAACCCAAGTGGCATTTGAAAGACAGCTTGCCATGACTGAGAACACCATCCCACACTGTTCTAAAGAGACTTTCCTATAACCATGAGAGCTTGCCCAGAATGATCTAAGCAGCAGTAGCTTAGCTGGAATACATGTGAATGCTTACACCAGGGGCAGGGAATGTCTGGCCTGTGGTTATATAAGGCCTGGAACTCACTTAGTATATGACCAGACAGACACAAGGCCCATCGGCTGCCTTGTATGTGCCAACAATGACGTATCCAAAATTGTCACCACCCTTAAACAGATACTTCTAAAATTCGATTGTAAGAGTTCTGGTAGTTTCACTTAAAAGCTATTTCTACCACAACAGTGACACACTCCCATAAATAAGACAAAAAAATACAAAATAAAAAGAAGAAAGAAACACTGTCTTATTTATTAAAGATGAGCTTCTAAATAACAGTTGAATTTAAACTGGCTATGTATCAAAACCAAGTCTTGGTTTCCACTTCCTAAACAGAAAGCACAATCAGGCATCACTTACCAAAGTCTGTTTTTTCAGTAGTGGTGCATCCCCATCAAATACAAAAATAGGACGAATTCGAAAAAACAAGAGTTTGCAGAGCCGATGAAACAAAGTGAGGAGATGAGCGTTTTCTACTGAGTTCCCGTGGCGGTCTCGGACTCCTTTGAGAGCTTGATTCAGCCAGATGCTAATATCTGAGAGAGCAGTTAAAGGAGAACACCTCCCAAGCTCACCTTCTCAGAGCCAGATCCCAGGCACTGGATGCTGAGCACACAACCCCAGAGACACAGGGAATGTCTCGCCCTGATGCAATCTACAGAACACCAGCTAACTCTGACAGCTCTTGTAATGCTTCTCATATCCCCAATCTTAAGATTATAGAGACACACCTTTTTAAAAGTCTAGTTGCACCCTTTTACTAATTACAATAAAAAAAATCTCAAAAAAAAAAAGTCTAGTTGCAAGGATTGCTTCTAAAAAAGCAAATGAATAAAAAAAAAACTATCCAATTTTCTGAAGAACAGTTTAGCAATTCATGGCAAATTTCCTAAAATTCGTGTTCTATTTGGCCTGAGACGCCAGTTTCCGGATAAATGTCAATAAATCATCATGGCCTTACAAAAACACTTGTAGATAGAGTGTTTTTAAAGTATTAGAACTTTGCAACAAGTTTTTTTGTTGTTGTTCCATTTTTGTTTTGGAGGGGTTTTGTTTTGTTTTTGTGAGTCCTGGGGTTTGAGCACAGGGCCTGAGCACTATCCTTGAGCTTTCTCAAGGCTAGCACTCTATCACTTGAGTCAAAGTACCACTTTCAGCTTTTTCTGTGTACATGGTACCAAGGAATTGAACCCAGGGCTCCACACATGCTGGGTAAGCACTCTACAACTAGGCAACACTCCCTGACCTGGGTTTCTTGGGGTTTATTTTTGTGGATTTGTTTGTTTGTTTCCTGGGGGGAGGTATTTATTTTGTTTTTTCATGTGTTTGTTTTCTAGCTTTAGGGCTTGAACTCAACTACATGATGAGACAGGCTTTGGTGTCTCATAAAGCTTGCAATTCAGGAGGCTGAGATCTGAAGACTGCAGCATGAAACCAGCCTGAGAAGGAAAGTTCATGAGACTCTTGTCTCCAATTAATCACCAAAAAGCCAGATGTTGAGCTGATTGCTAGCCTTGTACACAAAAGCTTAGACTAGGACAAATTCAAGCCCAGGACTGACACACACAAAAAAATACCTAAATTATGGTACCTTTGTTTCCTAAAATGTTATTAAAAGTATAAATCTGCAGGAATATGTCTAGTGATAAGATAGCCACAAAATATTGCTAAAGGAAAAATAACAGGTTCCAAAACCATGCAATAATACAAAAAAGGGAGTCAGACATCAAAATATTGACTAGTTTTCTTTGTTAAAACTAAAGTACATTTTTTCTGGGCCTTTTCTTTAGTTTTTAGACTTTTCATAAAAATACTTTTTTCCATTTTTTATTTTGCATTTGTCTACAGTAAACAGCAACTCAGCACTCTACTTGATCTCCTCTAGCTTTTCTTCTGTACCATCTGTCAAAGAAACCTCCCAGCCCCTACTACCCATGCACTGTGTGTATCTAGCCCAAAGCTCTTCCAGATGGGACAGCTGATGAAAATGTATCTGGAGACATGGCTTAAGTAGTAGAGCATGCTTGAGGTGGTATGCCCAGTGCTGGAAAGAGGGAAGAGAAGGTGGAGGCAGAGGAGGAGGTGGTGGTGGAGGAAGAAGAGGAGGAAAGAAAAGGACAGAAGGGAGGAAGAGGGGAGGGAGGGAGGGAGTAAAGGAGAGAGGGAAGGAATGAGTTAGACTAAAGGTCCAAGACTCTTAGGTGGAAAGGCCTATCTGAAAAAGTAACAGACATGGATGAACAAGAGAAGTCCAGATGATAGGGCAGCAGTTGCCAGTGCTCGTGTGGCAGAAGGAACTGGCAGAAGGAACGGCAGGGGTTGATGTACACAACGCAGCATCTAAAGCCAATGGACAGTTTCCAATGAACTGCAACCTAAGAATGACCTAAGGCAAACAGGAAGAAAAAACTCTGTAAGGAATGCAGCATGCTGGTGGCTAATGCCTGTAATCCCAGCAATTCAGGAAGCTGAGAACTGAGGATTGTCATACCAAACCAGCCTGAGCTGGAAAGTCCATGAGACTCATATCTTCAATAAATGAACCCAAAAGAGCTGGAAGTGGAGCTTTGGCCTAAGTGGTAGAGCACTAGTCTGGGCAAAAGATCAGGGACAGTGCCAAGGTCCTGAGTTCCAGGTAGTTGGAAATTAATCACAGCCGCCCCTATGAAAGCAGTGATCAGTGTAAGATCCATCCTACACATTTAGATCGGACAGATGCATTCAACAAATTGTTCTACTTGCTACATTACATGGAACTAAAGATGTTTCTATATCACCCTCCCTTGCAACCAAAAATGATTGCTGATCAGTGGTTCTCAACCCTGTTATCTACAGAAACAGGATATAAAGCTTTTTAAAATATCCAGACTTCTAAAACCTCATAAGGAAAGTGGAGGTATGATTCAAGTTGTAGAGCACCAGATTTGGGGGGAAAAAAAGCCACACAAGCATGAGGCCCTGAGTTCAAGTTCAAGACCTAGTGTGGTCTTGAACACACAATTAAAAGCTCCTAAGGTTAAAATACTAAACCATCCAGGCTAGGAGTGTAGCCTAGTAGTCGAATGCTTGCCTAACATGCACAGAGCCCTGGGATAGATTCCTCAGACAGCATACCCAGAAACAAACAAATAAACAAAAAAGTCAGAAATGGTTTTGACTCAAGTGGTAGAGTGCTAGCCTTGAAAGCCCAATGACAGTGCCCAGGCCCTGAGTTCAAGTCTCAAGACTGGCAAAAAAAATACTAAACCATGACTCATGCCTGTAAATCTTAGCTACTCAGGTGGCTGAGATATGAAGATCATGGTTTAAAGCTAGCCCTAACAGAAAAGTCTATGAAACTCCAGCTAACCACCAAAAAACAGCAAGTGGAGTTGTGGCTCAAGAAGTAGAGCACTAGCCTTGAGCAAAAAAGCTCAGGGACCCAGCCGAACCCTAAATTCAAACCCCAGGACTAGCACAAAATAATAAAAAAAAATAAAAATTCTCAACCACAAAACTGATATGACTCTTTTAGTTTTTATTTTTTTTATTTAATCACAGATAGTGACAGTTCACAGCTAAGGCTGGTTACAGCTTGAAATTCTCAAGAGAAGAAATACACTTAGCAGATATTTACATATTTGACTTGTCTAATTTAGAAAAATAATTTTTTCCAAAAGCTAGAAAAAAAATCTGCAGCAAAACCACAAATTACTTTAAAGCTAAGACTCAAAGAACCCATAACATTTTTATACAAAAAGTAAATTTCCTCAGTGTTTAATCAGGTGACTTAAAATGTAATCACAACATTAGTAGGCATATGGAGAGAAATCTTCCTACTACACGTAAGAGCATTGTACAAATGTTAAGATCCAAGAGAAAAATGGAAAGTGAAATCCTTCTTTACAGATTATTTGACATAGCCTTTTAAATTGCATAATAAACAAGAAGATCACTTGGCTACCGAGATTTATAGTTTATAGTTCCAGGACTAAATTGTGGATGCTTTGTTAACAGTAAAGCAAAATTTCAGATGGCTCAATTCCCATGAATATCAAGGAAAAAAAATCAAACAGACAAGCCATCAAATATTAACAAGAGATTACTCCATCCCAAATGGACCTCTTTGAGATGTTTACAAATACACATAAATTTCCTTTTTTAAAAAAAAGGATGTTAACCCTTGTGTCGTCAAGTGTTTCACAATTTCTTCATTTCTTATAAAGGCTTCAGCTTTGAAAAAAGTCTTTTCTGCCTTTTGTGTTCTTGCTGTTTTGAGACAGCCTGGTTACATAGCCAAAGATAACCCTGCTCCTACCTCAGCCTCAGCCCACAAATGGCGGGGTTTACAGGCATGCCACAGAAACACACCTGAAGAACCTTCTGCCGCTTGTTTTTACTTCAGTGCTGAAGAGGAGACCCAAGGCCTCAAGCTTGCTAACAGGTTGTCAGTTACTGGGCTGTATAGGCAGCTCCTGTGCTGAAGGTTCCTGTCACTCCCAACAGATAAGTCCTCAAGAAATCTGTATAATGAATGCAATGACACCAGAAAGCCTCTGGGGGGGGGGGGAGCAGGGGCAGCCACAGCCCCAGATGCTTTCCCCAACTCATGGGATCCTGCACAAAAACTTTTCAGCAAAACAGCCATTACAGATCAACTTGAAGGTGTATTTGTGGAATTCGTGATACAGCTTTCACTTTTTACAAGTTGGGTACCTAGTGAAGAACACTCGCTTCTTTGTGGAACTCTTACACCCTCCTGAGAGACCTTGCTCAGAGGGCTCACAGGGCTTTCAGTTCCCATTAGGCAACGGGTGCAAAGTACCACCAGCTCCAGAAACAGGACAGGAAGTGAAAAACAGGAAAAAACAAAAAAAGTTACCTCTTCACCGCCCCCCCAGGGATCAAATACCTTCACACAGCATTACTCTTTCCAAAGACAACAACAACAACAGAAAAACCACAGACGGAACCGTGAGGCACTGGGGACTGACATCTTGAGGACTAGGGACAAGCCAGCAGGAAGGAAAGCTCACGGGGTTCTCTCGTCCACACACACACCAGGTGACCCCTACACACTCCCTCTCTCCCCCTCCCCGCTGCCCGCCCCGCGCCCTCCCGTCCCGGGCCCCCTCCCTCCCTCCCTCCCTCCCCGCCCGCCCCGCGCCCCGCGAGCGGCAAGGATACCCACGGCCAGGACCTTGCCCTCCAGCGCCTCGGGGCTGACCGGCCGGCCCGCGCCCTCCAGCAGCCGCCACAGGCCCTGGACCCCCATGGCGCCGAGGGGAGGGGGGCGCTCCTCCGACTCCCACTCGGACGCCGCGGCTTTCCGGGAGGAAAAGGTTGAAGACGGGGGACCGGGGAGGCGAAAGGCAAACAGGAAGGCAGGAGGCGCACTTCCGGCTCGGCGGACTTCCGGGGAGACGCAAGAGCGGAAGGCCGGAGACGGGCGGGAGGGCGGGGCCTAGAGTCCCGGAAGTGGATGGAGTCCCGCCCAGTGCAGCCTTTCCTTTCCGGTGCTGGTCCCTTCCTGGCCCCGGATCCAGTTGGAGTCTGCAAGTGTGCAAGGAGGAAAGTAGTAAGGAGGTGTAGTTACATCTGAATGCACACTTATTTCTGCTGGATGGGAGGGTGGATGGATGGATGGATGGATGGATGGGTGGGTGAGTGGGTGGGTGGATCGATAGATGGGAGGATGGATGGGTGGGTGGGTGGATGGATGGGTGGATGGATGGATGGATGGATGGGTAGGTGGGTGGATGGGTGGATGGATGGGTAGGTGGGTGGATGGGTGGATCGATAGATGGGAGGATGGATGGGTGGGTGGATGGATGGGTGGATCGATAGGTCGGTGGATGGGTGGGTGGATGGATGGATGGATGGGTGGGTGGATGGGTGGATGCTGGATGCTGGATGGGTGGGTGGATGGGTGGATGGATGGATGGATGGATGGATGGGTGGGTGGGTGGGTGGATGGATGGGTGGATCGATAGGTGGGTGGATGGATGGGTGGATGGGTGGGTGTGTGGATGGATGGATGGGTGGGTGGGTGGATGGGTGAGTGGGTGGGTGGATGGGTGAGTGGGTGGGTGGATGGAGGGATGGATGGATGGGTGGGTGGATGGATGGATGGGTGGGTGGATGGAACGATAGGTGGGTGGATGGATGGGTGGGTGGATGGATGGATGGATGGATGGGTGGATGCTGGGTGGATGGGTGGATGGATGGATGGGTGGGTGGGTGGGTAGATGGATGGGTGGATGGGTGGATCGATAGGTGGGTGGATGGGTGGGTGGATGGGTGGATCGATAGGTGGGTGTGTGGATGGATGGGTGAGTGGGTGGGTGAATGGAGGGATGGATAGGTGGGTGGGTGGATGGATGGGTGGATGGGTGTGTGGATGGATGGATGAGTGGGTGGGTGGATGGGTGGATGCTGGATGGGTGGATGGATAGATGGGCGGATGGATACTTTCTTTTGCGTCCCCAGAATTGAACTTAGAACTTCACATCTGCTGTTACCACTTGAGTCATAACCCTAGCCTGTTTGCTTTCAGTTTGTTTTTGAGATAGGGTCCTAGGCTGCAGTCCTCATCTCTCCCAGGTGGTTGGGATTACAGGCATGCATCACCACATCTGTTCTGTTTTGCAAGTAGTGTCGCTCTCCTCCCCTCCACCCCAGCCCCACTTACCAACTGTGATCTTCCTGCCTCTGACTCCCAAAGAACTGTGACTATAAGCAAGAGCTCCCAAATCCAGACCAGTTTTTCCTCAAAAAGGACAGCAATTAGGGGATGTATATTTCATTTACAAGTAAATTATTTCTTTCAATGTTCTTTAAAAGATGCCATCAAGTATCTGAACCATAAACTACACATTTATTTTTTTATTGACATAATGGCATCCGGCTTGCTAGGCAGGTGCTTTACTACTTGAGTCATGTCCCCAGCCATTTTGCACCTTAGCTTTGGACCATGATCTTCCTACACTTCCATGACTCCTCCCTTGTACCTGAGTACAGGGGAATGCAACACCACAACTAGCTTATTTGTTGAAAATGGATTCTCACTAACTGTTAGCCAGCTGGACTCAAACCACAATCTTCTTAAACTCTGCTGCTAACGGTTCAGTGGTTATAGGTAGAAGCCATTATACACATCTTTTTAGACAGCATTTCTGTCTACAAATTATTGTTACTAAACACTATCATCTTTTATTATTCTTTTCCCCATTTTGCCATTGACAAAATAAGCACAGAAAAATGAATCTTAACTTGTCCTAGAATAATTTGCTGATAATGGTAAAGCTAGCATTTCAACCCTCGTTGTATTTTCACACACTCCTAAGAAGTGTCAAACAAGAAATGAAACAAGCCAGGTGCTGATGGCTCACACCTGTGATCCTAGCTACTCAGAAGCTGATGTGAGGATCACACTTTGAAGCCAACCTGGGCAGGAAGGTCTCTTACATTTAATTAACCATCAAAAGAGCCAGAAGTGGGGCTGTGGCTCAAGAGCACTATTCTTGAGCTCAAGAACAGTGCCTAATCCCTGAGTTCAGGCCCCAGGACTGGCTCAAATCAAAGAAAGGGAGGAGGTGGGGGAGAAGGAGAGAGAGAGAGAGGCATTACTCATTTTCAAAAAGAGGTCTGCAAAAATTCTTGCCTAGTCTAAGGAAACAATCCCCCAAACTGAAGCCTCACTGTATTCTGACTAGCTGCCATATTGTAAACCAGTTTTAAGTGGGCACATAGATCAGGGCTGTTATAATGAGAGACTCTGACTACATTCTCCCTTCCCCTCCTCTCTTCCCCTTGACCTCCCTCCACACAGCTTAAGTACCAGCTTCCTGGGATTCGTTTTGTTAGACTGTGAATTTGTTGTTCTAAGGATTTAGACCCAGGATAATGGAAGGAATGAGTGCAGTGGGGAGGGTTGGGTAGAATAATATTGATACGAATACTGCAAGTTGAATTGCATTCATAAACTATCACGTTCAATGGTAAACCCTATGAAACTAAAACATAATCAAATATTATTTTTAAAAGCAATAAAGATTTATTACTTAGAATACTGGAATGGAAAAGAACAGTGATTATAATCACTCCTGAACTCATTGTCTTTTCCCAGTCATCATATTATTCTTTATTTTATATTGTGTTTCTCCTTTCCTCTCTGCTCTTCCTACTTACCTACTCTCTAAAATACTCCCACTAATAATCATGTTTGACCTACAAAAATGGAAAAATTATTTGGCTCAAGCTAATAAAATAAATAGAATGGATGTTCCATTTCCTAACCATAAAGTATAAAGAAATCTATAATGATAGACTTTACAGTTTATAATTTCATTCATGATAAATGCAATATTCAAGCTGGTTTCTTACAACACTAGTTAAGCAGAACAGGCAATGTTTCACATACTTTAAACAAAATTATAAGGGCATTCCATAACTACAACAAAGGCTCAGTAACAACTACATAAGTAAAAGTAGAAAACAAAACTTTATTTGATGAAAACTTTAAAAGTTCCAGTATGAAGTAACAAAAATCAGCAACCTACAAATCTCTTTCAGTCCTGTGCATGTCAAGCAAAATATTCTCTTCAGAAAAATGACCATTTTAGAATATATATCCCTTTCTGTAGGCTAGACATGTATGAGTGGATAAATGGATATAAAATTCAGAGGAAAAAACAAAAATATTCTAAAAATAAAAATCTGAACCATCTTCTGAGGTGTATTGTAATATGGCAGCCAACATATTCAGCACCTTGTATTCCCCAAGTTACTGACTGGAGTCCCAGAACCATACCCAGAAATGAAAGATCCTACACGTTTGAGTCACAAGTTGGCAGCAGAAGAAAAGCCAACAACCACTAGAGAGGAGCACAAATGCATGGAACCCACACTTGTGAAAATGTCAACACTTCAAAGAGCTAACTATATGGTTCAATACCTGCAACAGCTCAGGGTTTGGAACACGGGAGAGTTGTCCTCTGAGTGGCCTGGGCATTCCTCATGCATTTTACTAGTGCCATTGTTAACATACGACTCCACATAAGGGACCAGTCAAATAGAAAATCTCACTGCACAGATTACTTTGTGGATAGAAACCTCCAATGCCACTTGTCCTTTGACTAGATCCCTAAAACAAGGTTTACTCTAAATGTATGGAAGAATGCTCCCAAAACCTAAGGTTCCTGTCAGTATTTCACAGTAACATACCATGTCAAGAATATCTGAATCCACACAGCAAGTCACCCACAAATCCCAACAGCAAAGATCCGTTTCTTCCATCTTTCTTTTGCCTTTGTACTGAAAATCATGAAACAGTTATTCAGGAAACAAATGATGAGTCTAGCAATGATACCACTGCACATGAAAGACTACTGGACTCAATGTGATTATAAATGAGCTTTAACCATGAGCAAATTTTAGAAATTTACAGCTGTCTTTTTTTTAAGGGCAGACAGATGGTTTTTTGATTTTAGGAATAAAACTATAATAGGCCTAAGAATCAAGTCATAAGAAATCACTTCATGCTTAAGTATTTCAAATCCTGATGCTGTGAAGTGAATGTGTTTGTATTTAAAAGCAATTGTGATTGTTACTGGCGCCTATGAAAAGTTCTGTCCAGATTGTTAATCTACTCTTAGTTTTAGAAGGGTAATAACCTGTGCTTATCTGCTTATGCATCTGGATTCTCCATCATGGTCCTATGAAAGCATATCAACTAGAGAACTACAAGGTTATGTTTTGTACCACAGGTCTGTCCGATCATCGACTTAATGGAATCTTCTACTGTCCTGACGCAATCCCGTGCAGGATGGCGAGGTGAGCGTCACAGCCGTCCAGCATCCAGCTGTCAGTCATTCCCATCGTAATCACCATAGCCCTGGTAGCCGCTGTTCCTCCTCTCGTGGATGCTAGACATTCTCTTCCAAGCCGAGTCCTGATGGAAGCTAGCACTGAAGGACCGGCCGAGACGCCCATGCTGCTTCCTGGAGATGTTGTCCTCACTCTCGGATTTGGCAATTCCCTGGGCATGTGATGCAGGCTGTGATTCTTGCCTAAGTGTGCCAAAGGGAAAGTTCCAAAGGCCAAATCTCTGCCAGCTCAGTCTCTGGAAAGCTAGGATGCAATGCAGATTTCCCCCAACCTGAGAAGGAAAAATAAAACAAGAGAGGTTGAAGAAAGCAAAGAAAAGCTGAGCTAGACTTTTGTGGGTATTAAGCATTCATGGCTTTTTCACTCTTTCTTGCCCCCAAAAAGTACTTTTCTGTTCACTGCTTATCAGAGCACACTGTGTGTGCTTGCGTCTTTCCTGACAGCTGCCTTTAAAAACCATATCAAAGCTCTTAGGAGCCAAAATACCTCTCTCTACCCTATAGTCTCCTCCTCCACCCCACACTGAACACACTGTTGAGTCCAGATCCACCTTTTTCCCTCTCTCTCCTGCTCTTGCCACAATTGTGTATCTACAGAACTGCCACCAGGGACCATCCACTCCGTCCACACAACCCACTTCCTTTCCTCTGAGAGATGGCCCTGCAGCCTAGTTGGTCCACACTGCTCCGGCCAATAACTAAAATTAATTTGGATTCAGTTGGGGTATGACCACAGAGAAAGGCAGGCCAGCACCAGTCCAGGCTGCTCATCTGAAAGGGAGAGAGAACAAGTGAGGGTAACCATCTTCAAGAGGTATAAAAGGAGAGGCAAGAGCAATACATAGCGCATGTGAAGAGACATGACTCGCTATGCGCTACTGCTACCATTTCAGTAGCAGGAGCCACTCTTGATGGCTCTGGGTTATTCTTGCCTTTGAATTTTAAAGGTAGTCCTGGACTGGAAAATTGAAATGAAATGCCTTTGTACAACTACATAAGGATTAAATAAAAAATAAGCCTCGTGCTCTTAAAGTAATTTTCAAATAGGCAAAGGAGTCAAGGAGAGACTTCTCAGAAGAACAGTTAAGAATGGCAAAGAAGGCCGGGAGTTTGGCCTAGTGGTTAAAGTGCTTGCCTAGCATGCATGAAGACCCAGGTTCGATTCCTCATACATAGAAAAAAGCCGGAAGTGGTGCTGAGGCTCAAGGGGTAGAGCTCTAGCCTTGAGAAAGTCCAAGGACAGTGCTCAGGCCCTGAGCTCAAGCCCAGGACTGGCAAAAAAAAAAGAAAGAATGGCAAAGAAATGCATGAGGAAATGCTCACGATCCCTGGCCCTACAGGAAATACAACTCAAAACAACTCGGATTCTATCTCATCCCACTTAGACTGGCCAACAGCGTGAATTCAAACAACAAATGTTGGCCGAGATGTGGGGAGAAGGAACCCTGCTGCTGGTGAGAATGTCAACTAATGCAACCACTCTGGAAAATGCTCAGGAGGTTCCTCAAGAAACTACCCATAGACCTTCCCTCCAACCCAGCCCCATCACGTGTGGACATCCAGCCTGCACATTGTGAGTCAGGATGTAGTAAAGACGCCTGCTAACCTGGCACCAGTGGCTCATGCCTGTAATCTTAGCTACTCAGCAGATCTGAGATG
Organism: Megascapheus bottae; assembly: GCF_031878675.1. Taxonomy (NCBI): domain Eukaryota; kingdom Metazoa; phylum Chordata; class Mammalia; order Rodentia; family Geomyidae; genus Megascapheus; species Megascapheus bottae. The sequence goes on from NC_143519.1 coordinate 6,949,291, forward strand.
CAGTTCAAAGCCAGACCAGTCAGAAAAATCCCCCTGAGACTCTTATCCCCAATTAATCATTCAAAAACCAGAAGTGGCACTGTGGCTCAAGTTAAAGTGCTAGCCTTGAGCACAAAGAACCTCAGAAACAGAGCCCAGGCCCTGAGTTCAAGCCCTACAACTAATTTAAAAAAAAAAAAAAGGACACCTGCATGTCCAGGTCCAATGTGGCACTACTTGCAATAGCCAACACATGGAAACAGCTGATCCCCACAGTAGATGAGCAGATCTGAAAAATGTGGTATCTCTAACACAATGGAATTTTACAGAGCCACGGGAAAGAACAAAATAAAGTCACTCACAGGAAAATGGATGAACTAAACAAGAAATTATGTTGAATGAGGTAAGCTCAGAAAAACATATGGCACAGGTTCTGTCTGATATATAGAAATTAAATCTAAAATGCATTGGGATATTGTAAGTTATACAGGATTCTAGATATTCCTATATAGTGAGAGGAAAAACAAAAGAACAATGCTTCAGTCCCTCTTCATTATTTATATAAAATACAATACAGACTGAAATGATACGGAAACAAGATTCCTCTTTTTACTTTCTTTAAAATGTGTTTAGTTTTGATGATTGTGTCTTCTTTTCCTTATATAATGTATTCAAGTGTGTATGTTTGGAAGGGTTGGGGGAGGGCTCAGAACTCAAAGAGAAAAGGATGCAGAAGTGCAACCCTGGAGCTCACAGGACACTGTGCTCATGGGTGGAGAGGGGAGGGAGGACTGGGAGAGAGTGAGGAAACAGATGTCACTGTACAAAAGAAAATGGACTCATTACCTGATTCCTGTAATTAATCCCTCTGTACCTCACCTCTATAATAACACTAAAATAAATTAATAACTTTTAAAAACTAAAAATGTTCACTTTTCCATCTAAAATGGATTTTCATGAAGGCAGAATTCTGTTATTTAGTCCCTCAAGAGTATGCAGTAAAATATAACACTCTGGTCACTTGGGAAATGCTTTCAAATGCAACAGTGTTTTTCTTTTCTTTTTTTTTTTTAATCTTCATCAGTCCTGGACTTGAACTCAGGGCCTGAACACTGCCCTTGGGCTTTCCTCAACGCTAGCACTGTACCACTTGAGTCACAGCACCACTTCTGGCTTTTTCTGTGTATGTGATACCAAGGAATTGAACCCAGGGCTTGTACAGAAGCACTCTACCAAGAGTGATATTCTTACCTTCTTGGTCTTTCGAAACTGAAGACCTCTCTCTAAGTGCCGGATATCTAGGTATTCTGGATTTTGAGTGTTCAGGTCTGTGACAATATCTGCCCATCTGTTCAGAAGAAAGGATGCAACACAACTTTCTTTAGGTCCAAAGTACCATTCTAATTAAACTTTTCCCCAAGATGGGCACTGGTAGTTCCTGCCTATAATCCTAAGTACTCAGGAGGCTGAGATACGAGGATCATGGTTCAAAGCTAGCCCAGGCAGGAAAGTCCTCGAGACTTTTATCTCCAATTAACCACCAGAAAACTGGAAGTGACATTGTGGTTCAAAGTCATACAGTGCTAGCCTTGAGCAAAATGCTCTGGGACAGTCCCCAAGCCCAGAGTTTAAACCCCACCACAAAGGACAGACAGATACAGATAAACACACACACACCTTGCCCAAGAACAAGTTGCTACATTATGATCATAGAATAATTGATGACCAACTTTATTATTTTGGTATTACTTCATCTACATAGCTCTAAATTGTTGAGGTTTTTTGTTTTGTTTTTTTGGTTTTGGGGTTGTTTTTTTTGCCACCTCCTGGCTAGCTCTAAGTTTTTTATGTGTCTAAGTCTTTAAGTGTTAAGCTGTGTCTATCCAAGTACTTAAGAGTCTCAGTTTACAATTGGTTATTTCCCATAAAATAACTATAAATATGCCAGGCATGGTGGCTCACACCTGTAATACTAGCTGCACAGTGGGCTGAGATCTGAGGATTGAAGTTCAAAGCCAGCCCAAGCACTAAAGAGACACTTATCTCCAAATAACCACCAGGAAACCAGAAGCGGTGCTGTGGTTCAAGGGATAAAGTGGGAGGTAGCCTTGAGCCAAACATCCCAGAGTTCAAGTCCTATGACTGACAAAAAATAAAATAAAATAAAATAAATAAAAATATATTAGAAGACAGACTGTCTGTCTGTCTGTCTTTCTTTCTCTCTTATTTCTTTTTCTCTTTTGGGATCAGTTATCACTCTGTTTCCATCCACTCTGAGTTCCACTAAGCTTCCCAAGTAGTTTCAAACTTTCAAGAACTGTTCTAGTCTCCTAAGTAACTTTGATTGAAGGCACAACTCGCAACATTTGACTAACATTGGAAGCCTTAAAAGGTAACATATTACCCTTAACATATAACATTATGGATAGAAAATCTAAGAGGAATACAAAACAATTGCTATAATTAACAAATGAATCTGATAAACATGCAAATTTTTACACAGATATATGAATATCATTGGGAGAGTATTGTATACAATGAATATTTAGAGGGCTGGGAGTTTGGCCTAGCGGTAGAGGTGCTTGCTTAGCATGCATGAAGACCCGGGTTCAATTCCTCAGTACCACATACATAGAAAAAAGCCAGAAGTGGTGCTGAGGCTCAAGTGGTAGAATGCTGGCCTTGAGGAAAAAGCCCAAGGACAGTGCTCAGGCCCTGAGTTCAAGGCCCAGGACTGGCAAATAATAATAATAATTAGAAATTGTGTTGAAAAACATAATATACTTAGGAAAAAATGTGACAAAACACACATATGACTCTATATTAAAAAACATAAGAGAAGCAAAGGTGGGAAGACTGGTATAAAGCCAATAGGTAAAAATGAGAGGTCCTATCTAAAAAAATAATAATAAAACTAAAACAAAAATTGGGACCTGGCTCAAGTGGTAAAGCACCTGCCTGGCAAGCAACTGTAGAAAAGAAAAAAGGAAAAAGAAAAAGAAGAGTGGAAGGGAAAGAGAAAGGAATGAAAATATAAGACTTCTGAAAGAATGTAAATTTGTAATTAAGCAGCCCATATCCACATACTAGAAGAACCCATACTGTTAGGATGTCACTTCCCCCACTAAAATATGGATCCTATAGATTTTATCCTACTCAAATTCTGTTTCAGATTCCACAGGGTTTTTTTTTTTTTTTTTTTTTTTTTAGCAGAAACTGGCACATTCCAAAGTTGTAATGGAAAAGCAAAGATTATCAATAGATTACTGAAATGAAGAGAGATACAAAGGAATTCTGTATACTTCTAGTTATATGGAATTCAAGAACTACCAAAGTAAATCCATGATGGTGAGAATCAGAATGCTGGTTGTCTGTGGTTGCACAGGAATGGCAAAAGAAGGCACGATGTGGTTAGAGTGACAATATATATTTATCGAAACTCATCTAAGTAAGATCTGTGAACCTCGATAACTGAAAGCTTATCTTGATTTTGTTTTTAAGGAAAGCTATTATAACATACTTTTTACAGTGAATTGCAGGATGTTTCCGACTGGACTCGCCAATCAGTATCCAATATTCCACTTCTTGTGGTGAGAGAGGACCCCTGCTAAATATAAAAATAAAAACTTAATAAAGGCCACATGCTTAACTGTAAGACTTCAACTATATATTAGTAAAATGTATATGAAAATTCACTCAATGACAGCATGAGTTAATGTAGAAAAGATACTGGATGAGATCAAAGAGAAGTTATTAATTTAAATCATAATTTCTCATTGAAAAGTGGGCTGAAAAATGTTTTCATACACTGACATCAGATCCTCTGGGAAAAGACAAAATCATTGGCATTCACCATACCTGACTTTTCACTGTGCATCCAAGATGTTTCAAAGGGGATTCTTTTTTTTTTTTTTCATTCAAAGGGGATTCTAAAAGTATATCTTAAAGCAAGGGTTGACCCTGGAGAAGGAACACACAGATCCCTGAAAATTCTCCTTCTAATAGGTTTGGAATGCAGACTAAGGTGTTTGCATGATTTAAAAAAAAATCTCAGGTGCTTCTTAGGTACAGGCATTGATGAGGAACTATTTTTAAGATCACAAAGTGTAAGTAACATAGTAGTCAAGCTGGGCTACCTTCCCTTTTAGGATTCTTGCTTTCAAAAAAAGAGCTATCAATTTATGGAGATATAAACTTCATAAAATACAAACTCTGGATTAAGGACAGTAAATATAGATAGATAGATAGATAGATAGATAGATAGATAGATAGATAGATAGTCATGGTTCTTGACATGGAAATAAAATTCAGTACAGAGTTATCTTGTAACCAGGATACAAAGGAACCCTGATACTCTCCATGTCTTTCATTGTTCGAAGGGAAGATGATTTTTAATTATCTCTGTTCTAACAATCTTTTTGGCACACTGTTCACATGGGACTCTAAATAAGGACAAAACGGACTTTGCAATTGTTTTACAGCAGGAAAAATAGTGTTTTTTTCAAATAGCTTTGTCTTATTTCTAAGACCCAGCATCTAAGACAGCGTTTGTTGAAGTGCAATTAATTAAATGCAGCTCTGCAAAGAATAAGCGCTAATGTTTAATGAATAGGCTAATTAGATACGAAGAAAGTAGACTGGCACGCTTCCCAATTCCTAAGAGACTCCAAATTCTTTTTTAACTCCTTAAAATGCTTTCTATAGTACATTTTCCTGGTGAGAATAAAATATGTACATTCTTACCTGAATGCTTTACTGGCTTTAACAGGCGTTGCTTCAAAGCCAATTGGACAAAAATAATGATTTTGGCAATGATAGATGTAAGCCAGTGATTCATCTTTCAGTCCACGAGTTAACTTTGACAAGGCTCCTGAAGCTACAGAAAAGAGAACCAAACACATTGAGGGCCCACAAGCAATGTCAGTACTGTATACCATGGATGAATGAAGGATCAAGAGACAGAGAAAAGGACATCACTTAGAACACACTGACACAGAGGGGGGAAGCAAGGCACTACTTATGGGTGCAAAAGAGTATTAATGAATTGACTTTTTAGTCTGAAATATGTATAAAGTCAGTACCCCCCCTCCAAAAAAAAAAGCTATCCTTATTTACCAAACCTTTCCAATACTACTCAGAGTTGTCTATGGAAGCTATTTACTAGGCTTGGAGCGTGGCCTAGTGGTAGAGTGCTTGCCTAGCATGCACGAAGACCTAGGTTTGATTCCTTAGTACCACATACATAAGAAAAAGTCAGTGGAGCTGTGGCTCAAATGGTAGAGCTCTAGCCTTGAGAAAGCTCACAGACAGTGTTCAGGCCCTGAGTTTAAGCCCCAGGACTGAAAAAAAAAAAAAAGCTATTTACTGGACGCGACCTTGTGATTTGCATGACAAGTAATAATCACAACTTTCCTGATTGTGTTTATTTAATGGTAAAAACTGCTGAATACACGTGCCAAATATAATGCATTTGTCCATAAAATGCACACATATACTAGTGTAAAATCTTTACAAGAGGTACAAAAATAAAAACCTTAAATCAGGTTAAGCTATAAACAAATATATGTATACATATATATGAGCATACATTAGTATAATATATATGTATACATATATTTAGTCTATAGTTTAACCTGATTTATGTGTGTGTGTGTGTGTGTGTGTGTGTGCGTGTGTGTGTGTACATCCCCATTTAAATACCACTAAACTACAGGACGTAAATTTTAACTCCAGATAAAAAAACAAACTCAAGAACTGCCAGTTTTCCCCACATTAACATACACTTTCATCCTTCTGAAAAAGTTACACAAGTAAGGTAATTCACTTTCACAGTCCAAGTGATGAAAACATCTCCATATCTCAGGATAGAGTAGCATACACTGTCCTAACTATCCTTCCTTGTCTGTTTCCCATCACTATCATCAAGGTCAGTTTCAAAGGTATTACCATAAAAATAAAACAAGGTTGTTGTTTTTTTTTTCCAGCACTCAGTATTGAAAGCCATTAACTGAGGTTTCATTAACGTGCATTCCTGGAAGAAATTAAATTATTCATTAAGAAACTGCCCATTAAAACTATAAACCCTAAAAATAGGAGGTAAAAGCTTGAAAGTGGCAATGACTGACTCTCTGGCCACCACAATACATGAAGAACAGCAGGTTACCTGCTACAGCAGAGCCAGGAGAGCAGCCCATCCCCCTCACACAATTTGCTATGCATCTAGGCCTTCCTATGTTTATTCATGGCCTACCACAAGAGCATCCTTTTCACAGCTAGGAGATCTTTCCTATTGAAATCTCAATTTCAAGGCTGGCACAGGGATCCAAGCCTACACTCCCACATTTGGGAAGATGAGGCAGGAACATTATAAGACTAGATTTGGCTACATAGTGAGTTTGAATCAAAGCTCTTCTGCAACAAACTCCATCATATCCTGCAAAACGAAAGACGAGCTCTCCGAAGGAAGAAGATGTAAGTGACTTTAATATAGTGCCACAAATGGGGATAGAGTTCAGAGAGGGCACTTTTGAAGGTTGGAGGAATGAGGAAGGGGTAGCATTCAAGATGGAACTGAACGAAGTGGGAAGATTTTAACAATCCAGACAGAGGAAAGAGGAGATGAGAGGAAAAACAAAATCACAGGAGGGAGGGCAATAACCCGGGACCAGCAAGTCACTGAGTTCAGAACACGGGGTACAACAGCAGAGAGAAGCCTACCGTAGGACACCCCCACAATTTCAGGACAAAGTCAGAAACAGATCAGATCATCCTCTGAAATAAAAGACAGTAAATAGAGCATTTAATATATTAGTCATCCAAGACAGTGATTAGAAGACAAATAAATGTGCTATCGATGGAAACTAAATTCAGACTAAAGTTCACTAACAGAATGTTACCTATAAACATGCAGAACTTGAAATGACAGAGCAACCCCTGCCAGATGCAGAGCCACGAGCTGTGAAGTGGAGAGAGGGGAGGGAAGCTTGGGGACTCAGCTCACCCTGCAGGAGACAGCAGTGCAGAGCTGCTGAGAACAGAGCCCTGGCCCCTCTGGCATGTGAGTCTTACGCATTTTTACAGCCTCGAAGTTAAAGGGTTCTGAAAATGGAATAGGCAGTGTGGTGACGTCTACTGTTCTTCATTCATACCTTGTGAAAACAGGAGATGTCCTACAGGAGAGCAGTGCAGTCTACTGGCTTTGAGTGCCCTACTAGGTATGCGTAGAAAGCAAGAAGTAGGCAGCTCCAGGGGTGGTAATATGAGCACATATTGAAGAAATCTACTTGGCATTGTATTTATATGAATTGGAGGCAAATGATGGATGAAAAAAATAGAATAACCAATACATTATCCACTTGAGATGCACTGAGGGACGGGGGAAGCTGACAGCCATGCTAGGGGAAGGGCATATATGAGTCATGTAGGGATAAGGCAGAGGCCAATTTTCTGTTGAACAAAAATGAACTTGATCCTCACTGAAAGAACAAAATTAAGTATGAATGTAATAATAATTTTCAAGTTATCTGATAAGAAGAAGAGGAGAAGGAGGAGGAGGAGGAGGTCATCAGTTACCAGTAGCTCATGATTATAATCCTAGCTACTCAGGAGGCTGAGATCTGAGGATCACAGTTTGAAGCCAGCCCAGGCAGAAAAGACCATGAGACTCTTTTCTCTACTAAGCTACCAAAAAAGCCAGAAGTGGAGCTTTGGCTCAAGTGATAGGCTACACACCAGGTCTTGAGCAGAAGAAGCTCAGGGATAACACCCAGGTACTGAATTCAAGCCAGAGGAATACACGAGAGAGAGAGAGAGAGAGAGAGAGAGAGAGAGAGAGAGAGAGAGAGAGAGAGAGAGAGAGAGAGAGAGAGAGAGAGAGAGAGAGAGAGGAAGAGAGAGAGAGAGAGAGAGAGAGAGAGAGAGAGAGAGAGAGAGAGAGAGAGAGAGAGAGAGAGAGAGAGAGAGAGAGAGAGGAAGAGAGAGAGAGAGGAGAGAGAGAGAGAGAGAGAGAGAGAGAGAGAGAGAGAGAGAGAGAGAGAGGAAGAAGAAGAAGGGGGAGGAGGAGCAGGAGGAGGAGGAGAAGAAGAGCAGGAGGAGGAGGAGAAGAAGAGGAGGAGGAGGAGGAAAGAGGAGGAGGAGGAAGGAGAAGAAGGAGGAGGAGGAGGAGGAGGAGGAGGAGGAGGAGGAGGAGGAGGAGGAGGAGGAGGAGGAGGAAGAAGATACTAAGATACTTAAGACTTCCTGGCACAAATGCAGGTGGCTAACTGATTCAATAAAATGAAATCATCTGCATATAAAGCAGGATGGTCAACTTTTAGCACAAAGTTTCACTGTGATTAATCAACATCTCTGAAAATAAATATTCTAACGTGCATTAAACATTATCCTACTAAGTTTTAATTCTATTTAAGAGGAAGCTTCATTTATCCTGGGGCCTGCTAGAAATGAGTATGTTGGCATGTTGGCAAGCACCAGGGAATCTGAAAAGAAGTGTGTGGTCCCCAAGAAAACAGAAATGCTAACAATCCTTAAAGAATAATTTACACTGAAAGAGAAGATACACTTCCGAGTATGTCTACATTAAGCAACACTGGTTTCCACCACAGAATATCTCAGAGACAAATTAAAAGAAACCATCTCTGCAACTCTCTTCCACAGTGAGAAAGAAGAGGAAGGGGAGTACAGTCCTGAACACAGGCCCAAGCTGGGCTCGATGGCTCACACCTGTCATCCTAGCTATTCAGGAGGCTGAGAGCTGAGGATCACAGTTCAAAGCCAGCCCGGGCTGGCTCCAATTAATCACTAGAAAACTGGAAGTGGGGCTGTGGCTCTAGGGGTAGGGTGGTAGCCTTGAGCTGAAGAGCTCAGGGAGAGCACCCAGGACCAGAGTCCAAGCCCCCCAACCAAATCATCATCATCATCATCATCATCATCATCATCATCATCATCTTCATCATCAAAGGCCTATTCAGAACAACCCCTATCAGCAAGGAGCGCACACACATGCACACACACACACACACACACACACACACACACACAGGATGGAACACACCAAATACCAATCGACATATGTAAATGTTTAGTACTGTGGGTGGCCAGCAAACACTGCTGTGGCTCAAGTGGGGCCACTAATAAAGAAGGGAAAGAAAAACAGGTCACTCAGCCTTGAAACATATACAGACAATAAAACGAGGAGATTCAAGCCCTCTTAACAGGAAAAGATGAAATAATACTAGGAAAATGTAGTATACAATTAATTTATACAGGTCTACAGAAACTATCACTGTTCCTTTGCTTAAAAAAAAAGTAGGCTATCTCATTCCTCAAATGGAAAGACTGGATTTATGTTGAAGATGTAAAATCATCAGTAAATTCTACTTTATCTGAAATTCATCTTCCCTTGATTTCATTTCACTAACGCATCATTTTATCCATTCTGCCACCCCAACTTAATTCTGCCAATATAAACACCACAAAAGCTGAGAGTACTATGATGACATCCTCTCCTGGACTCAGGCAGTAAGATAAGCAAGTAGAAGGAATGATGAGCCCAAGCTGGTACCTTCTGGGCTCATCTCACAGGGCAGACTTGAGACAGGCTAATAAATGCAGAGAGCAGCTTTTCTTCTATCTTACCAGAACGTGTAACATCCTGACCATTGAGTGTTTCTAGTTACTTAGACATCTATTTTGGCACACACTCTATGAAGAGATAGAACACAGCCCTGTAAGTAGTTAATAAATGATCCAGAGACATGCTAAACCTTTTCCTGAGCACTTACAATATAGAAGGCAACTTCTAGTCCTTAGGAACAGGTGACATCTAGAAATCTGAAAAGCAGAGAGACATCAAGTGTAAGGACAAGAGGGGACACAGCTGGTACCCATAGTACAGATGACATGAGCTAGGGGAGTGAAGGAGGAGAAGGAAGATGGGAGCCAGAAGAGAAGACGAGCTAAAGACGAAGGGAACAAAGAATGCTTCCAAAGGAAAAATGTCAAGTTTTCAGAGAGAGAAAAAGTGATCTCTACAACAGAATTTCTAATCTCCATTTACTGAATTCCTCCTGTTTCACTTCCTCTATATAGGATTCCTGAACTCATAATGAATACCTAAGTTAAAGATCTAGGCCATAGTTTCAAGAAAGATGGCTCAAGGTTTTCTGAAAGAAGCCTTCTAGTGTGCACTTCACAATGGACTAGAACAGCATGACAGGCACAACTTAACAATGGACGAGAACAGTATGTGAGGCACAACACATGTTGTGCTAACCAGGGGACTAGTGTTCAACTGGCCTGCCAAGCAGTAAGAAAGCCTTCCTTAGGGCCTAAGAACAGATAAATGAGTAGGGGACCCTACACGTGTGTGTGGTGCAGCAGGCTGCAAGGGCTAAAGGAAGAGATGACCTGTAGAACTTGTGGCAAAAAGCCTGAGTAACAGAGCCCAGCACAGCCCATCAGAGAAGAGTGGCTGGATGAGACACCACAGTCCCTCATGCACCAAAATGCTAATGCACCAAAATAAGGTTATTTGGGCTTTAGCCATTAGCACTAGGGTTGGCAGTGTCCAAACTATAAGTCAAATCAGACACAAGTCTGAAGCCTGTGTTTGAATAAATGAACTAGGTATTTCAGAATGAAAAATGTGACAGTTATTTTTCTTCAAATCTAAAACTCAATGGACAGTATAAATAAGCAAACTAGACAAAGAGAAAATTAGGGGCCCAGAATATGTAATCCTTTCTTAGTTTTTCATTACCTGATCAATTAATGAGCATGGAGTGTTGACAGTTTCCCTAGAAAAAGAAAAAGAAACTATATATATACCAACACACCACTTTCAGTTGTCTTTTCCAGAGAGAGACAGGCCTTGTGAAAGATAGAACTAACATCACTGAGTCCTTACTCTGGTAACACAAGGGACAATATTAACTTGTCCCTTTTAGTCATCGGAGTACCCAGCACAGTGGGTTCAAATATAGGACAAAAGGCATATACAGGGAATCAACAAGTAACTCAATCAAGACACAAAATCAGTGTGTGCAGAAACCCACTGTATACTCTCCCAAGTTTGCCTAACTCATAGCCAACTTACCACAGCCAGTATCAGTTAACAGAAGCATATCTTATAGCAGGTATAATCTTTGACTTTGCAAACCATCCACCTCTGTTAACAACGCTCTTCTTGACTAATCCTTCCATCCTCTTTTCAGTCAGGCTTCAACCTGTGCCCAGCTGTGGAAGGAATCCTGCCAGGTCAGTGTACATCTCTTACCCTGAGTGGCTGAATGAGTTTCTTTTCACCTTCAGCCCCCGAGACTGACTTAAACAAAAGCCTGTTATGCCATCTTGGCAAGAATCTTCCTCTGCTGAATCTCATTTCTCATTAATGTTATACCTACTGAATTCCCTGACTAAAAATAATCCAGCTGTGTTTGCTGTCAATGGACTGAGCCAGTCTCTTTCTCATCCCCATCACAGGACTCTATTGCCATAATCCTGGGTGAAGTTTTCCTTCCTTTTCAAGAAGAGCAGTCTTGGCTGGGAGTTTGGACTAGTGGTAGAGTGCTTGCCTAGCATGCACAAAGACCTGGGTTCGATTCCTTGGTACCATATACCTTGAAAAAGCCAGAAGTGGGTCTGTAGCTCAAGTGGTAGAACTCTAGCCTTGAGAAGCTCAAGGACAGTGCTCAGGCTCGGAGTTCAAGCCCCACGATTGGCAAAAAATAAAAGAAAGGTAGTCTTGCCAGACACCAGTGCCTCACTCCTATAACCTGGCTACTTAGGAGGCTGATATCTGGAGATCACTTTTCAAAGGCAGCTTGGGCAGGAAAGTCTGTGAGACTCTTATCTCTAATAAACTACTCAGAAAAAGCCAGAAGTGGCACTGTAGCTCATGGTAGAGCGCTAACCATGAGCACAGAGAGGCTCAGAGACAGAGCCCAGGCCCTGAGTTCTAGCCCCAGGACCAGTACACACACACACACAGACACACACACACACACACACACAAAGTCTTTTTCTGTAACATCTTAACAGTTCTCTCATTTGCAATGTTCAAAGACTAATGTAGCAACTGAAAATGGGAATTATTAACTGGGTTTCTGAAATCTTAGCTACTCAGGAAGCTGAGCTCTAAGGATCACAGTTTGAAGCCAACCTGGACAGTAAAATCATGAGCTCCTATCTCCAATTAACTACCAGAAAACTGGAAGTGGTGCTACAGCTAAAAGTGGTAGAATGATAGCCCTGAGTAAAAGAGCTCAGGGATAGTACCTAGGCCCAGAGTTCAAGTCCCATGACCAACTAAAGGAAAAGGAAATTATTAATAGAAATAATTTAATTAGCACATAACTGAAGTAATCCTCAAAACCTAGTTTATATTGGTGTTTCTGTTATAACCAAGATTGTTTTACATTAGTCTTGTCAATTTTACACTCCTTTGTCCTGTTGTTTTGGGTTATCACGGTGATCTAGCTTGAAATAATTCTGACATCATTCCTTTACCCTTTTAGGAAGAAGAACTGCAAATTCCATGCTGCCTCCTAAATGAGTTTTCCTAGCACAGACATACAGCACAGAACATGGACCCACACAATACAAGCCACATGGTAGTAGTGTTTATGACATGCCTGCAGGTTCTAAAAGTTCTACCTTAACTATATTAAGGTGTATCAAAAATAAACTACATATTGAAAAAAAATCCCTTCTGTCATGATTTTGTCCTTGAATAAGAGAATATGAAAGCAACAGCCAATCTATGAGATGAACCCTGAAGTGTGGGTGTGGGGGGTGGGGAGCGTGGAGGGAGTTGTGTCTGTATATATACATATAAATATAAAAATATTTTATATAGTCACCTACCGGTTTCTCCAGCTGTTTTGTTCTTCCCATGAGGCTTGTATAGAACATACGAGCATCCTTTCACGTGGAAGTGATCATTAATTTGTCTAAACCATCTGAAAATAACAAGAGGATTTGCTCACTGCAACTGTTCTGCAAAGAGGAAGGTTATTATTCTGTCTGAACAGCAACTTTGGGCAGCAGGAGCTGGGCACGCCTGTAAGGGGCCCAGCCTCAGACACACAGTTTACCATCCCCATCGCCAACCGCGTTATCACTTGGCAGGACTGGAAATATTGGATTGCAACTGCCCTGCCTGCTAGTGGCTCACATTGGTAATCCTGTTTATTCCTGAGACTGTGGTCTGAACATTGTGGTTGGAAGCCAACCCAAACAAAAAAGGGTATGAGACTTGTACCTTCAATTAACCAGCAAAACAGATATGGAGGTGTAGTTCCAGTGGTAGAATACCAGACTCATGCCATGTGAGGGCATGAGGCCATGAGTTCAAGCTCCAGTACTGGTACAGAAATAAAATAAGAAATACATGGAAAATTGCCTCTAAGGGGAAAGTTCATACCTCATGAGTGTTGTATTTCCAGTGAATGGGCCAAACCGGATATCTTCAAACGGCGGCTGAAAGCCCAGAATATGTAAAGCTTCTTCTTGGGTTATGGGTGGAAGACTGTGGAAGAAGCACGGTCTGTCATTTTACAGGACCAATTATTTGCAGGTACAATCCACACCACTATTAATAACCATCTGGCTTGCAAATAAATTTCAGTTAATCATTTTCACTTTTATTTTATTAAAAAAAAATACAGGCACCAGGTACCAGTGACTCATGCCTATCATCCTAGCTACCTAGAGGGCTGAGACCTGAGCTGAAAGCCAGCCAGGGCAGACATGTCCTCCTGAGACTCTCATCTCCAATTAACCATTCAAAAACTGGAAGTGGTCCTGTGCCTAAAGTGGTAGAGTGCTAGTCTTTCTTTCTTTTTTTTTTTTTTTGTGGGTCATGAGGCTTGAACTCGCCCTGGGAGCTGGCACAGAGCTCTTCAGCTTAAGGCTACAGCCCTACCCTTGAGCCAAGCCCCACTTCCTGTTTTCTAGAGGTTAATTAGAGATAAGAGTCTGGGTTCTTTTTTGTACCCAAGCTGGCTTTGAACCTTGATCCTCAGATCTCAGCTTCCTGAGCAGCCAGGATTACAGGCATGAGCCACCGTGCCCAGCCTAGAGTGCTAGTCTTGAGCACAGTAACTCAGGAACAACACACACGATATGAGTTCAAGCGCCACAACCAACAACAAAAATATAGGTACATATTTAAACGAAAAGGTCTGTAACAAAATGTAGCATTTTAGTCTCTTGATGTATGAAAAGATTAGTCTCAAAATTTTCCAGGATAGAAAAAGGAACAGTAATGAATTACTTTCAAATTTGGAGTCTGGGGCTAGCAATGAGCTGACATACTTACTTCCCAGCTCCCATTGTGCTGTATAAGAAATTCCAACACGAAATTAATGAGGAGATGCCACAAGAAGTCTTATACTGTGGTCTGCTTACACAGTACCTGAGAAAAGGGGTGAAATAAAAAAAATGACTAAGAGAAATACATGTCCCCTGGTGACTCAGACATAATGAAACTTTGATCACGTGAAACAAGGCAAAGAAACTAGAGATTAAGGGTATTGTGGGTTCCATGCCACCCTAAAAAAAAATTTAGCTGGACCCCCCTCTCAATCAACAAGTTGTGTGTGCCAGCGGATGCTCAGTTTTACAGGAAGTTACAGGTAGTAGGATCCATGGCTTGAGGCCTACCCAAGGCAAAAAGAAAAAGAAAAAGTAAGACTTATCTAAAAATTACAAAGTGAAAAAAGGTAGAATACAAGCCAAGCAACCAAATTGAGCAAGTGCAAAGCCCAGAGTTTTGGCACAATTCAAATATTTAGAAATCCTGGATGTAATCATAGAACTATAAGCATTTGTCATACTTATATTTGTTAACTCATGAGATGAAATGCCAGAATATATTTTAATTGAAAAATAAAAAGTGACATAACATCACCATCGTCGGAGGTCTAACACTTTCCGCTGTTTAACGTCTTCAAGAGTAGAATACTGAGGGCATTCTCTCTGGTGTCTTCCTTTTTTATCTGAAGTTTTTTTCTTGGAAACTTGTTTTTTTGCATTGCCTAGAATACAACACGTAAGTAAAGTCCAGTCATGATAAAATTACACAACAAAAGTAAAAAGTAACTACCATTAGTTCTAAAAATGGTATTTGCAAATATATTAGAGATATGTCAAGAATATTTCTCAGCTGGATTCTGGTGGCTCACACCTGTAATCCTAGCTATTCAGGAAGCTGAAATCTGAGGATCGTGGTTTGAAGCTAGTCTGGGCAGCAAAGTCCGTGAAACTCTTATCTCCAATAAACTATTCAGAAAAAGCTGGAAGTGGGGCTATGGCCCAAATGGTAGAGAACTAGACGAGCAAAAGATGCTCAGGGACAGCCCAGGACCAATTTTTAAAAATTACTTCTCTAACATAAGGCCAAATAGTACGACACGAAATGTAAGGACCTCCAGGATGAGGAAACAAAAGCCATTTGATGAGTGACTGTTGTCCTTACTGTATTGTGTTATCTCTCATCTCTTTTGCCATCCCTTGGTTATCTCATATTGTTACAATATTTCACCTTGTTATCTGATATATTTTATATGTACTCAATTGGTTATTTGAAATTGGATAGGGAAGGGGGAAATCAAGATGAGCGGGGGGAGGGTGGGAGGGAAATGGGGACCATGTCATAAGAAAGGGTATCAACATTTGTGAAGTTATGTGCCTTCTATCTGGTGAATATAATGTAACCCTTCTATTAATCACAATTTTTAAAAAGCTGAAAAAATTACTTCTCTACCTTAAAGAAAACTAAGAGAGAATAAAACCACTAAGCTACTGGGACTGGGAGTTTGGCCTAGTGATAGAATGCCTGCCTAGCATTCACAAAGACCTGGGTTCGATTCCTTGGGTACCACATATACATTGAAAAAGGCAGAAATGGTGCTGTGGCTCAAGTAGTAGAGCTCTAGCCTTGAGAAAAAGGATTAAGTGATAGTGAAGAGGATGAAAGTTCAAAGAATGAATTCAACAGAACAATGAAAAGAGAATCTAAGAAACCTAAGGGCAAGGCATAAACACCTGGACAAATTCAATAGATAATCTTCCAGCAAATGAACCCAAGAAGAAGGCAGGAGTAACCACACTTAGATTTGATAACATACACATCAAACTAATATCAATCCAAAAAGAAGAGGTGGGGAGTGGAGGAAGGAAAAGCAATAGAGATGATGATTCTGAGCAACTTATAGTATATGCACATGAAATGTCATAGTGAAACTGCTGGGTACAATTTGATGCACACACTTGAAAATAATGACACACAGGGAAGTAAAAGCACCTCTGTTGTGTTTGGGGGGTGGGGGTTGTTGTGTATGGGAGGAAGAAGGGCTAGCAAAGAGGATAGTGAGGGTGAAAATGGCCAAAGTAGTTTGTTCACATGTATGAAAACAGAAAAATGATGTTTAGAACGGTAGAGCGGGATTGAGAGAGAGGGGTGAGGCTATCTGGACAAACTGTATGCATGTGTGGGAATGTCACAATGCGGGGGGGGGGGGGCCTCTCCTACAACTATGTGTGCTAATAAAGAATAAATTAATGGCTGGGAGAATCACTTAGTGGTAGAGTTTTCGCCTAGGATTCATGAAGCCCTGGGTTCGATTCCTAGGACCACATACACAGAAAAAGCCAGAAAAGGTCCTGTGGCTCAAGTGGTAGAGTTCTAGCCTTGAGAAAGCCCAAGGACAGTGCTCAGGCCCTCAGTTCAAGCCCTAGGACTGGAAAAAAAAACATTAAAAAATTAATTAATTAATGCATGAAGTTATATACTTACATTTGAAATAAGGCTGGAATGTAGTATAAAAGGTGAGGATATATTGTATATATGTTTATTTATTTGAAATAGGAAAGGGCAGGGGTAAAAACAAGATAATTGGGAGGGGTAGGGAAGGGAAATGGGGACAAAAACATGAGAAAGGGTATAATGTATGAGAAGTAATGTACCTACTACCTGACAAATGTAACTGTTACCCTTTTAACATTATCCTGACAATTAAAATGAAAACAGTGAGGATAAAGTTGTAAAGGAACAAAATGTTCATGTTATTGAAGTTGAGATGATAAATGTCAAACTAGAATGTGACTAATATTAGGATGTAAATGTAATTCCATGGAAATCACAAATAGTTTAAGTGATAGTGCAAAGGATGACATATAAATATAAAACATATAAATATAAACAATGGGGGAAAAAACATCATTGCAAAAAGCAACTAAAGGAACCAAGAGTGTGGCCTAGTGGTAGAGTGCTCATCTAGCATGCACGAAGACCTGGATTCAATTCCGCAGTACCACATACACAGAAAAAGCTGGAAGTGATGCTGTGGCTCAAGTAGTAGAGCTCTAACCTTGAGAAAGCTCAAGGATAGTATCCAGGCCCTGTGTTCAAACCCCAGGACTGCCAAAAAAAAAGCAGCTAAACACAAAACAGTAATGCAGAAATGAGGGAGACATAAAAGCTGTAACACAATAGAAAGCACACAGGAAAATGAGAGAACTCCCTCCTTATGGCAGTTAGGGGCCAACTTTCAAATGCAAATGATCTGAATTCGCCAATAAAAAGACATAGGTCAGCAGAACCACTTTTAAAAACATGTTCCAACTATATGCTCTCAATAAGACCCACACTACAGATCTTGAAACAAACAGATCGCAAGGGAAGATTGAGGCAGATATTCTAAGCAAAAGAACCAGGAAAGAGCAGAGGTGGCTATAAATAAGTCAGTCAAAAAAAAAAGACAAAGATGAATAATTTCCTTAGGTATAAAAATACCTATGGAAGTCAGATTCACAGGGATGGAAAGCAGAATGGGGCAAGACAGAATGGAGCATTAGTATTTAATGTCACGATGTTTCCTCGTGAAAAGAGACCTGGAGGAGGAGATAGTAACAGCTGTAAAACAATAGATGCATACTTAAAGCCACTGGATAGTACACAGTAATAATGGTTAAGAGATGGCTAATTCTGTTATGTGTGTTTTGCTATAACTTAAATGTGTCATTTCTAAAGGGATTAATTAAATGAAAAGATGATTTTGAATCACAGTTGGAGATTAGCATCTACCTTTCAGTAAATGATAGCACAAGATGGAAATTAAATACACACACAGATGTGATTGACACTTCCAAACACTATGATCTGATTAATATTTATAAATACACCAATGGCTGCAGAATGCACAGTATTAGCAAATTCACACTGGACATTTACTAAGATAGACCATATGTTAGGTCATAAAACAGGGCTCAGTAAATTCTCAAAGACTGAGCTCATGTGTCTCTCTGTCATGGAGTTAAATCAATATTTAGGGGAAAAGAACTCTCAAATCTCTGAAAAATCAACATTAGATATTAGAGGGTTAATATAACTTCATGCCCCCAAGTTTGACAACTTAAAAATGAAATGGAAGGAATGACATTGACAAAGAAGCACTGTACTCATAATCTGACTTACAGAATTTAACCCCTTTGTAAAACTACATATTAATAATAATGATGATGATAATAATAATAAAAAGGAAAACAAAGAAAAATAGGAAGAATGATACTGTATCACTTGCAAAGAATGGACAAACCTGGAAAAAATGGTGGTAAGTGAAATGGGTCAGGCCCAGCAGAACACAGAATTCATGTTTTCCTTCATATGTGGAAGCTGGAAATAATTTATAACTATACAAGTAAGCCAGGTTCTGTTGGCTCACACCTATAATCCTAGCAACTTAGGAAGCTGAGATCTCAGGATCATGATTCAAAGTCAGTCTGGGCAGTAAAGTCCTGAAGATTCTTACCTCCAACTAACCACCAGGAAACCAGAAGCAGATCTGTGGCCCAAAGGGGCAGAGCACTAGCCTTGAATGCACAAGCTTAAAAGAATGTCCAGGCCCTAACTTCACGCCCCGCAACCAATACAACAACAACAAAAAATTATTTTTTTAAAAGAAATGGAAAAATTAAAACTTTGCATAATTAATGGCAATAATCCCACAATTACAAACAAAAATTTTAAACATTCCTGAAACTACCCAGAATATAGGAGAAAACACTGCAATAACCCTGACTCTAAAAACAAGTTCTTTTTTTTAAATATAACTACATGGACTAGGAGTGTGACCTAGTGGTAGAGTGCTTGCCTACCATTCATGAAGCCCCGGATTTGATTCCTTGGTACCACATACACAGAAAAAGCTGAAAGTGGTGCGGTGGCTCAAGGGGTAGAGCTCTCACCTTGAGAAAGTCCAAGGACAGTGCTCAGGCTCTGAGTTCAAGCCCCAGGACTGGCAAAAAAATTATATATATATATACATACATACACACATATATAAGTATAAGTATAGCATTTATTTCCTCTTTGTTTTCACATATGAACTTGATGGTTCCTTACTTACCTGATTTGTGTTTCAGATCTGTGGTGACCCCATCAAATTCCGATTTATCAATTTCCCATGCGAGAGGTAGCTTGCCTAGGCTGCTGGCTAATGTGTCCAAGTTGTTTTCCTCATTGTAGAGTATTTCAGATGTACTAGTTGGAATACCAATGTATTTTGATGCCTTATTCCCAGCAGATAACGACGTGCTGTCAGGCAGGCAAGAGGAGCGCGCTGGGTTTGGAGTTTTGTAGATTGAGGTTGCCTGGTTGAGGAAGGCATAGTCTGAGCAGATGGCGTAAATTTTTTCCCGTGTGTGCGTCACCGGACAACTCCACGGGTAATGGCCATCTCCTTTGGGACCCAAGGGTGCTCCAGGGGCACTTGTGCAGAAGGGTTTTATAGCGCCTTGCAGGTTCTCTTCCAGAGACTTCCGCTCGGGCTGGTGCTCACCATTTCCAGAATCAGTGGCCCTTTCGGGTTCTGCAACGTTAGGCATTGAATGCGACGGGAAAAGGGTCTGTTGCTAGGAGGAAGCTGCAACCCACTCTTCTTATTGAGAAACAACGTGGGCTGCTGCTTACCGCATTCTACAAAATCTTGAGAACTCATAAACCAGATCCTAAGGAAAGAGGGAAGACACGACACGGTCAACAACCCACCAGATACTACACCCAGCACCGAACATGACAGTGAGTGTTACTCCTAGGTTTTCATTCAATATGCATTGATTTCATGACTATATGCCTAGTGGTATGATTATAAACAATCTGTCTTACTTCAAGAATCTGTGAGTGCGATAATGTGTACCTGCTATCCCAGCTATGTAGGAATTGTAAAAGAAGAGGATCACGGTCCACAGATATACCCAGATAACAAGTGAGACCCTACCTCAAAATAACAAGTGCAACAAAAAGGCTGCCCCTACCCCTCCAAAAACAACTTAGAGTAACTGAATAACAATACAAATAGCACATGTAGAAAAAAAACAAACACGGGCAATGTATGAGAATAGGGTCGAGATATGAAATGGCCAACAAGCACATGAGAAGATGCTCCGTCTCATGAGCCATCACAAAAAATGAAGCACAAAACCACAGTGAAATAGTCACCAGTATGATTATACTAGAGAGGAAAGATAATAGTGTTAGCTAGGATACAGACAAGTCAGAACCCTAATAGAGGAAAAATATAAAATGGTCCAATAAGTTTCCAAAAAAAGTTTTTCAAAAATTTAAACCATTATCATGTGGTCTAGAAATTTTATTCCTAGGCACATACCCACAAAAAATAAAAATGTATGACCACATCAAGAAACATGCCTACATGTTAACAGCTACAATACTCATTATAGTAAGAAAAATGAGAACAACCCAAATGCCCATGGATTGATGAACAGAGAAACGTAGTATGTCCACAAGTAAACTATTATTTAGTAATTAAAAGTACTGATCCATGGGTGCACACGAATGAATTTTGAAAACATGATACTGATAGAAGCCAGTCACAAAATACCAGATGCTACAAGATCCCATTCAAATAAAATGGGCAGTAGAGGCAAAGCTATAAGAGAACAGACTTGTTGCCCAGGGCTCAGATCTGGGCATAATAAGCCTTCTTTTTGGAATAATGAAATTTGATGTAGTAGTTATAACTCATTAAAGTAAAATACTGCAGAAAAAATTACCAAGTGCCAAAAAATATTCTGCAGAAAATGAAAAGGACCCAAACCCCATGTCCCATGCACTGCAAATGTCTCTTTCTTTCCCAGTGACGTCTGGCTTATGTCTTTTCTCCCACAAAATTAACAAGTCAGGGCAGCATCCACTGGTGTCTGCAGCAGGTCTTGAACTAAGGGCCTGGACACTGTCCTTTACACTAATTCCTCAAGGCTAGAACTCTACCACTTCTGCCATAGCTCTACTTCAGGCTCTTTGGTGGTTAATTGGAGATTTAGAAAAACTTTCAGAGATTTTTCCCAATTTTCAAGCAAAATGAATTGCTAACAACTGAATCATAACAAGCATTTGTTATTCCATTAAGTTATAATTGGTAGGTAGGAAATAGTAAAGTATCCAATGACCACTGTCCTTCTTTTAGCCTGCAGCTAAGTTTTGTCACGTGTGGAATCTCCTTTTGTCTCAGTTTATAACCCAGTCCCTGCAAGCCATCCCTCAATTGTCACTTCTAATCTGATTTGCAGAGACAAATAAAATAAAGCTTGCTACTGACATATAGTCTTAGAACTTCTGTGCCTAAAGCCCTCAGCTCTCCTAACAAAAAGATCAATGCCAGAGGGGCCCCAGGCCCCAGGTCTCATCAGTGCCCTGCACATGCTTGCCCTGCTCTGCTCCTTCCACACTGCTTTCTTGGCTCTCTGAATGCTATCCCTTCCCATGGACCTCCTGCACTAACAGTTCTCTCATTTGCCAAATACATCTGTCCAATTGCTACCTCCTGTAGGTTCTTTCTTTACTCTTCAAACTCAGCTAGTTCACTCCATGTATACTTGGTGCCTGTCCTGCACCAGTCTTTATAGGGTGTGATTGTAACATCTACATTTATGTGTGTCTGTGTCTATATGATAAACCACAGCCTCATGCAAGTTGATTTTCTTCATGATTGTATCATGAGGGCCTACAAAATGCACAAGGTGATGAATCCTAATTCTCGGAAATACTACCATTATTTAAAAATACTGCCATCCTGCCAGGAGTTTAGCCCAGTGGTAGAGTGCTTGCCTAGCATGCACAAAGACCTGGGTTCGATTCCTTGGTGCCACATACCTAGAAAAAAGCCAGAAGTGGGGCTGTAGCTCAAGTGGTAGAGCTCTAGCCTTGAGAAAGCCCAAGGACAGTGCTCAGGCCCTGAGCTCAAGCCCAGGACTGGCAAAAAAAAAAAAAAAAAAATACTGCCATCAACTCACCGATCAACTACCATCTGACTACACCCAACTAGTCAGACAGTAGCCCAGCTCTCTTCTTCAACAAGGTTGAGGAACACAACACAAAGGTGGTGTGCACGTACAAGAATACAGATAAGCAAAAATTTGTGAGTTACCAATTTCAGACAGGTTACAGATGATAAATGTCAGTGCAATTACAGATAGTAAATTTAGAGAATACAGATAAACACATAATGAATGCTATCTAAACAAATAAGTCTAAGGAATACTAAACAAATAACGAATGCTTACTTGGGGGAACCATTAAGAGAAAGTTCACATTTTACATTACTTTTCCTTGGCGACACTTATCAAGGAAGTATAAAGTTTACATCCCAGAAAACTCTTTTTCCCTTCACAGGGATCTAACCGCTTTTTTGATCATGTTGCCTTTTTTTTTTTTTTTTCTTTCTACTCTCTTTTGGCCCATTGGCTTTTGTTATCTTGAGCTTCTATTTCTTTTTTGGCCCTTCTGCTTATGTCTTTAAAGGCTAACGGGCTGGCCTGTGCACTGTTGGGCCCTTGAATGAAAACAAAGATAGAGACCAGGCCACATTCAGGTGTTAGACATAATGCAAGGAGCAGGGTTTCGACACAACGCATCTTGGCTTTCCTCTTTTAGTCAGATATTTGTAATTTAAGGGATGGCTTGAGTCTCCTCTTAAGTCTGGGAACTGGGCAGAAGGTTTACCTTAAAATACTGCCCAATGGGCCTGGAGTTTGACCTAGTGGTAGAGTGCTTGTCTAGCATGCATGAACACCCAGCTTCTATTCCTTTGTACCACGTACATAAAAAAATAAAGCCAGAAGTGGTGCTGTGGCTCAAGTAGTAGAGCTCTAGCCTTGAAAAAGCCCAAGGAAAGTGTTCAGGCCCTGAGTTCAAGGCCCAGGATTGGCAAAAAAAAAAAAAAAAAAGAGTGCCCAGTGTTTGGGGTTGATGAGCCGATCTGGCTGTGAGTCCTTTATTCATTGTTTAGTTTTCTTATGGAATATATCCCCGCTGCCCAGATTAATACAAAGGTAAGCTCAACCTACTTTGTGTATGCAGGGCGTTATTGTAATTCCACTCCAATATGTTTGTTTGAGGCTCCTTCATCCAAGTAAGTGAAGAGCTGTTTATGTGACCACTTACTAATAGAAATGATTGCACCGACTGAGAGGAGACTAGCAATTTACTAAAAATACCTTCCCATAAGCGACAGAAGCCTTGCTTAAGTGGCTGCAAAGCAAAACTCTACTCAACCACAAGCTTCAGCTGTATCCATGGAGTCCAGACACGCGAACAGACAGGCTGGCATCTAACACGCATCTCCTAGATCGCGTTCTCCTCTATTCCTCGGAGTTGGAGAAGGAAAGATCCTTTTCAATGTCCTGAGTAAAGCAATTACACAGGACAATTCCTAGGACCTGCAGAACGCACCTAAGATTCAGGGGGGCAGGCAAGTGCCTTGATAGGCCCTGAATACGCGCCACAGTTAGGGGCCACGCTGGAGACCCCACCCCACCCCCCAAATCAGATTCCTCCCCGCACTCTCCAGGCCCCATCCCCGCCATCAGACCCGCCCCTCCCCACAGCCAGGCTGCAGGCCTACCAAAGGATTCCGTGCTCAGGGGCGTGGGGGGCGCCCGGCAGGCCCACGCCTCGACCCAGACTCTGGGGAGCCCGAGGTGGGGATGAGGGGGTCCCCACCTTCGCCCCGGCTAGCGGGCGCGACCCCAGAAGCGGCGAGATGCAGGCGGCAGAAGGCAGGCGCGCGGCCGAGGGCGCGGATCCCGGCGGCGCAGAGGAAGCACAGCTGCGCCCCCCGCCCACCGCGCTCCCTCGGCGGGGACCCGGGCCCGCGCGCCCCCCCACCCCACCTCCGTCTCAGCCCCGCACGGGCCGCGGCCTCCGGAGCTCGCCCCGCCCCTCTCGCCCCGGACAAGATGGGGTTCGCCGCTCGGCTCCAGCCGGGATCCCGCCCCGGGGTCCCGGAGACGCTCGGGCCGCCCCGCGCGCAGGTGGACGCGCACCGCAGACGCCCCGGCCAGGAGGGCGGCCCCGAGGGGGTTCTCGAAGGGACGACTCCGGTCACCAACAACGACAGAGCCGAACGGAAGCCAAGAAACCCCCCTGCCAAGGCCCCCAACCTGGCCCGCGGGAGCGCCCCGATCCCCTGGGCTCGGGGTCCCCCCCCGGATGGGTGGAGCGAGCCCGAGGGGCCCGGCTGGGCCTCAGGATGGATCCGGAGTCCCCCCGAGCGGCGACCCAGCCGCCTCCGAGCGGGTCCGGCCGGGCCGCCGCGCAGCGTGGGGAGCGAGCCGGGGGCGGCCACGGGGCGCTAAGGTGGCCGGCCCTCCGCACGCAGCGTGGCGTGGCTGGGCGCCCGCGGCACCCGCTGGGCACTTCCAAATCCAGAACTCGTCCTCCCCGTTCCAGACATGTCGCCGCCCCCACTCGCGACCCAACTCTACCCTTCCCCTTGCCGAGGGACACTCGGACACGGAGCTCCGCGGGGAAGAGCGCACTCTTCCCGGGGACAGCCGCAGGCGCCGGGCCGGGGGAGGGAGGGGGCGGGCGGCTGGGCCCGGCGGCCACGCGTACCTCAGGGCCCGTCCTGCCGGGTCCGGCGGCTGCCGCGGCGGCGGAACCCGGACCCTGCGCCCCGCTGGCGGCGCGGCGGCCGGCGACGCGCGCGGGTGACCCAGGGGCCGGCCTCCCCCTGGCCCTCGGAGCGCGGGGGGAAGCGCGCCCGGGCCTGGGCGGATCGGGGGGCCGCGTGGGTGATTCGTGATTCCCTTCCTGGCCCCAGCTCGGTGCGTGACCCAAACTAAGCACACACACACGCACACGACTTAGTTGTGATTCTCGAAGCCAAGCGTGTCCGGGAGGGCAGCGGACGCATCTGTCTGTTCCAGAAAAGCAAATGGATGCAGGAGGACACAAATATTGTTGTCTTTAAGGGAAGAAAAGGGGGATTCGAAACAAAAAGCGGCAGGATTTCCGCTGATCTCGCCGCGAACTACATCTCCCAGGGAGCGCAGGGCGCGGGGACGCGCGTCCACCCGGCCACCCACTCACGGGACGCCTTGCTCGGCGCGGGCCAATCCCCTCGCCGGGCACCTCGGCCCCCAGGACGCTCCCGGGGCGGCGGCGGCGGCGGTGACGCCTGCTCATCCCGGCCTCCCCCCCGAAAGAAACGGAGCGGCCTTCCCCGCGGAACGCCCGGCCTCTCCTCGGGGGCCCTGCCTGCGTCCGGCGGCGGCGGCGGGCTGGGCGGGGGAGCCTGGCCCCCCACGTCCACGTCCTCGCGCGCCCCGGATCGCTGGCAAGGCTCCGGTCTCGTCAATGTGGAGCGCTGTGCTGCTGCTCCCCTGCTTGCTTCTGGGGACGGTGCCAACGTTTGCCCAGGCCGGCCATGAGAGACGACTGAGCCCGGAGAAGAGTGAAATATGGGGTCCCGGCCTGAAGGCGGAGGTCGTCCTTCCCGCACGCTATTTCTACATCCAGGCCGTGGATGCATCTGGAAATCAGTACGTGACTCGCCTTCCCCCTCGTGTCCAGCCCGGGCTCTGTGGCGCAGCGCGCAGGCCTGCGTGTGGGGAGCGGGGCCACCACACCTCGTGTTTTCGGGGTGGTCCAAGGGCCTCGCCATCCATCCGGCAGTGGCAGCTCCTCCCTCGGCTATGCCCATGGCTATGGAAAGCCGAGCGGAGCTCCAGGAAATGGAAACCCTCCTTTGTGAACACACTTGATCTTTCTTATTTATTTATTTTTTTTCTTGTGCTGGCTCAGTGGTTTTTTTTTTTTGGGGGGGGGAACATATGGATCTCCTGTATGTGCGCAGGGAAAGTCAATCAGTGCAATCAGTACAGTGCAACAGTTCCACTGTTACACCTCAGTCTTTAGGCTCCGGCCTGTAATCCTGCTTGGGAGTCTGAGATCAGAGAATGGCTGTCCAAAGCCATCCTGGGCAAAGCAGTCAATGAGAGTCTTAGTTTCAGCTAATTATCAAAAACAAAACCCAGGATTGGAGCTGTAGCCCAAGTGGTAGAGGACTAGCACCGAGGGAAAAATTAAAAAAGCAAGCTCAGGGATGGTGCCCAGGGCCTGAGTTCAAATCCTAGACCAGTGCACACAACTTCTGTAAAGATGGGCTTCTTTCTTGGTGGATGCTGGTTGTGTTTTTTACAAGGGCAAAGAAAAAAAAAATCTCAGGAATTAGATGTTGTCCAAAGCAAAAGAGAGATAAGGTTGTAGCTTTTGTCATTTGGCGATTAGTAGTACAAGTGAAAAAAAAATACTATTTTAATAGCCCAAGTGTGGACTTCCTAGCACTGATGACACTGGTACAATGCACCACCTCCTTTGATTTTTGCTTGTGGCTGAGCACAATTTAGGATACTGATATTTTTAAGAAGTCATTGTAAGGTCCTCCCTGGAAAAACTTACGTTAAGTGAAGTGAGTCAAACTTGGAGAAACTGTACATGTTTCTCTCATATTTGGGAGTTAGAGAGTTAGAACTCATTTATAAATATGCATGAAAATAGATGCAAGGCTATATACACTCACACAAACTGATGGAAATATAGTATACTTGGGGAGGATTCTCATGGCTTAACTCTGCTGAACAACTTAACATATAACAAAGTAAATACCAGAAAGCTGAAGCGTGCTTGTTTATTTATTTGTGCTGGGGGGTAAAGCAGGAGAGGTGAAAGGAAAGATAAATGAGGGTAAATACAGTCATTATATTCAAGTGCATATGGAACTTGGTGACTTGAGAGGGTAGGTGGGATTAGGAGAGGTGGGGGAGGGGAGAGAAGGGGTTACATTGCTCAAGATGCATTGTAGTTAAAACTTGGTATGTTGACTTGAAACCCCCTTTTACAACTACTTTAAAAAAAAAAAAAGCCTGGGAGAGACTGAAGGAAGGGGACTTTGTTCAAAAAGAAATGTACTCTTTACCTGACTTCTGTGATTGTAGCCACTGTGTACATCATCTTTATAATGATTTAAAAAAATTTAAGATAGTGAGAAAAGATATAAGGTCCTCCTTGAAATTCCATTTGATCACAGACTTCCAGGTAGGATAGACATGCATAAATAGACTGATAAGAATATTTTCCATGTGGTATGTAGAAATGTTTCTGGACTTACATTGATTGGCCATCATATCTCATGAGTCATAACCTATCAGATGGGTATATTTTACCTTATTGGGGCCATTGTTCACTTTTTTCAGCCTTGATTTATCCTATTTTATTCCTGAAAATATAGAAAGAAGCAGCAGGCATACATTGGAGCTGTGTGTGTATTCCATCCAATAACCTTTGCTCCTCCCTGCTCTTCCAGGTTCACATCTTCTCCAGGTGAAAAGGTGTTCCAGGTTAAAATCTCAGCCCCTGAGGAGCAATTCACAAGAGTTGGAGTCCAGGTTTTAGACCGGAAGGATGGATCTTTCATAGTAAGATACAGAATGTACGCAAGCTACAAAAATCTGAAGATAGAAGTAAAATACCAAGGTCACCATGTGGCTAGATCACCTTATATTTTAAGAGGTACTTTGGAATGTAATTTTGTAGCAGTAGTATTTGAATAAGATAATGCATGTTATTCCATCAGTAAAACCAAGTTAGTGGGGTCATGAGTTTGGCCTAGTGCTAGAGTGCTTGCCTAGCAAACAGGAAGACCCTGGTTCGATTACTCAGTACCATATACATAGAAAAAAGCCAGAAGTGGTACTGTGGCCCAAGTGGTAGAGCTCTAGCCTTCAGAAGCCCCAAAGAGTATGCTCAGGCCCTCAGCTCAAGCCTGGGACTAGCAAAAAAAACAAAAAAAACAAAAAAAAAACAAAAAACAGAAAACAATTTAGTGTACTTTTTTGTCAGTGAAAGAAGAAAAATAGATGTTACTTAACTAAAAGCACAATTACAAGTCTATGTGTGAAAAATCACAGGACTACTATCAAAGAGCTATTAAGTTTAGAGGGCTGACTTGCTGATTTGCATATATACTTGCATATATATGTATATATCCCATATTTTTTATAAGATGTTTTCAAACCAGGCCTCAGTGACTCATGCTTATAATCCTAGCTACTCAGGAGGCTGAGATCTGAGGATCATAGCTTGAAGTCAGTTCAGGCAGGAAAGACCATAGGACTCTTAACCATTCCAAAAGTAAAATAATAAAAGCTGGAAACAGTACTGTAGCACAAGTGGTAGAGTGCTAGTCTTGAGCAAAAGGGCTTAGTGACAGCACCCAGGCCCTGAGTTCAAGCACACCTAACTGGTCAAAATTCAAGGAGATCATGATTTGGATAATGGTTACATGTTTCAAATGCCAATTAGAATTTTCACTTGTACTTTTGTTTTTTGTACCCAAATAAGGGCCAGTTTATCATGAGAACTGTGACTGTCCTTTGGAAGATAATGCAGCCTGGCTGAAGGAGATGAACTGCCCAGAAACCATTACTCAGATCCAGAAAGATCTGGCTCATTTCCCTACTGTAGACCCAGAAAAGATTGCAGCAGAAATCCCAAAACGATTTGGACAGAGGCAGAGTCTGTGTCACTACACGTTGAAAGACAACAAGGTACAATATTTGGTAAAAGTTTGCTTGTTTTCCTGATTCTGGTTTGTTGTCTTTTGACCATAACTAGATTATCTTACTAAATATTGTCCTAATGGGAATCATTGTGACCGAGATTTCTTCGGGGAAGTTTGCCAGGACTTTTAAGACTGACGTACCAAATATTAAATTCTTTCTTAGGTTTACATCAAGACTCATGGAGAGCATGTAGGCTTTAGGATTTTCATGGATGCCATCCTGCTTTCTCTGACTAGAAAGGTGAGACTATGTTGTGTAGATTTTCTTTAAGTACATATTGGCAGTGTTAACCCTGGTATTATGATGTAACTTTTCAAAACCAAGCAAATATTGCTAGGAAAAGTCCACTGAGCTGGAGATCTTATTACAATAATATTCTGAACTTTTTTGTCATCTTTGAGAGATGCTTAAACTATTTTTCAAGAGCTGCCATAACAAAATGGTACAAACTGAGTATCTTAAAACAATACATTTATTCCCTCACTGTTCTGGAAGCCAGATCAGAAACCCTGAACCAAAGAATCTCAGAGCCGTATTCCTTCTGAGGTTCTGGTGCCTCCTCCCCGACATTCCCAGAGTCTTCCAAGCTTCTCTTCTGGAGTCCCTCAGGTTTTCTGCTACCATTTGAGTTTTTGAAGATGCTGAACAAAGAATATCTTTCTTGAGGAAATATATTGAATACTGTCCTTGGTATAATGTGCTATAATTGGATTCTAATAGAATAGTTAACCATAGCATTAAAGTGGTAAAAATTAAAATGATAGCATTTACCTGTTGTATGTTTATTATCACAATATTTATCACAATTTTTATCAGAAAACATTTGGACACCTTAATTGAATTACTCATGGGAGAATGTGAAAATGATAGCTCCTTTATTCTCAAGTGTGCAAAGCATGTACAGTCACTTAATTCTGAGGCAATGAATATACTCACTTAAAGAAGATACTATTCTTTAGGCACAGACAGGACACTAGCAAATACTTCTTGTTTGTCAGTGTCAGTGCAAAGAGAGGACTCCCAATTTCTGACTAACACTGTTCTTACCTGGGGAGGAATATTATATGCCAACATCCCTCCATTATGTACATAGTGTATAATAACATATAATTATGAGTGATATTATACTCATTATAGCTATATAATATATGGTTGATATGCTAATATAGTATTAGTTGATGTTAGGCTTCCAGAGCTCAGATCCTCTTTCCACCACCTCCCTGGCAGCTGGGAGAAAGCATCTGGCTAATTTGCAGTGAAACAGGGCCGGAGTGCTGTAATTTCAAGTGATTTTCTTTCTCTCTTTGATCATGTATTAGTCCGGAAATTACCTTTGCATCTTGTCCTTTTTCTAGTAAGTCTGTTTGTCTCACGTAAACATCACAGAAAGGAAATATAGGATGCTTTTACTGCAGTAATTATTATGGTCTGCAGCTTCCAAGGTTGGCCTTTTGTTCCTTGCAATTGGTGATTTTAATTGATGACTAAAGGGGGTGGTATGCAGTTCCAGAGCTTGGATTCATAAGCTCACTCTTTCTTTCTTTTTTCCCTAGGTGAAGATGCCAGATGTAGAGTTTTTTGTTAATCTGGGGGACTGGCCTTTGGAAAAAAAGAAATCCGATTCAAACCTCCATCCAATCTTTTCTTGGTGTGGCTCCACGGATTCCAAGGACATTGTTATGCCCACCTACGACCTGACCGACTCTGTTCTAGAAACCATGGGCCGGTGAGAGAAGAGTCAGGGTTGACCCCCCAGCCTTGGTTTGCTCTCTTTGGTGAGTTCTTTTCCATCTGCCTCTATGATTTGATGGTTTGGGAGCAAGACAGGTTGCGTTTTCTGTCTTCTAGTGTGAGTCTGGATATGATGTCTGTGCAAGCTAACACGGGGCCGCCCTGGGAAGGGAAGAATTCTACAGCTGTCTGGAGGGGACGAGACAGCCGGAAAGAGAGACTGGAGCTGGTAAAACTCAGCAGAAAGCACCCAGAGCTCATTGATGCTGCTTTCACCAACTTCTTCTTCTTTAAACATGATGAGAGCCTGTACGGTCCTATTGTGAAACACATCTCGTTTTTCGACTTCTTCAAGGTAGGATAACATCACGGGCCATGCTTCCGGCTTTTCTAGTGTATACCTGGGTGACAGTGATATGGGAAAGTGAGGTGGATGCTCGTCAGTTACAGAGATATGGGCAATGCCAGCCCAGACCATAGTGAGCCCCCATCACGGAGATGCTGGGATCTGGTTCCCTCCCAAACCCCACATGTGTCAAGGGACTTAGAGCATGGGAAGAGCTATCAAATTTTTGTTTTTCCCCCAGCTTACCCTTAAGATAAGCAAGTCAGCTCAAATAGTCTTTCTGTGAATGGATGCATGTAAGTCCCTTCACAGATACTTTGCAGCAGAAGCACAGCCCTCCAGGAAAGAAGATAGACAGCAGGTGTCCCTTATCCAGCCTCGAGGTGGGGATGGTGGGGATGTCCAGTCTGGGAATTCTGAGGGTCAAGGCTGACTCTCTCACCTTGAATGTAGATTGCTCGTGTTTCTCAGATGTGACTTTGTTTTTGACAGCTCCTTTTTTTTTTGGGCAGCGTGTACCGCTCTGTTTTCCGCCACCATCGATAGTTTTCTTCCTTTAAAAGGGAAGAAAATTGGGCAGTGGTAGCCTCTTATCCTCTGTGTTGGGAAGGGTGGTGGCCCCCATCTCTGCCTGCCCTGGAGCTGGCCAGGCTGACTATAGATGGGTTGTGTGGAGGTGGGCAGACCCAAAGGCTCTCATGAACTCAGTGTTTTTGTCCATACATGTGTCTCACAGATTCTCAGGAGAAATGATTATGCCGAAAGAGAGCAGATCCCAGCTCTTTGCTACTTGGAGAATGTTACATTATGTTTTGGCTTCATTCTTGCCTATTGCATTTTCTGCGATTATTCATTTCATAACTCTGTGGGAAAAAATTTTATTCAAAGCTGTTCTTGTTCCAGAGCGTATTGAGTTCCTCAAAACATAGGTGCTCATGTGGTATTTCAAAAATATGATTAACATGAAACAGAATGTGCCAGCATTAGGAAGGCATGCATAAATACTAAAGAAGTAGAGGGGCTGGGGTGGTGGCTGAAGTCATAAAACAGCTGCATTGTTCTTCTTCTTCTTATTATTATTATTATTATTATTAGAGTTATTACAAAGTCACAAGCCAACCTACCTTCTCTTGTATCCTCGGGGCAATCATTTTATGAGTTTTTAATCAGCTACTTCAGCATGAGCTTTATTGTTCTACTTGTGAAATTAAAAGCGTATCAAAACTGGGCATTAGCTCCTGGTCCGTCTAGCATCTGCCAGCACTGACTCAATGTCGAGGTGTCTGGCTAGTTGGCATCTGAGGATGGCACATGGATGTGGGGAGTGGGCAATAGAATTTAATGAAGGCTCCTTTCCTCTACTGCCATTTTACAGCACAAATATCAGATAAATGTGGACGGCACTGTGGCAGCCTACCGCCTGCCTTACCTGCTCGTCGGCGACAGTGTTGTGCTGAAGCAGGACTCCATCTACTACGAGCACTTCTATAATGAGCTGCAGCCCTGGAAGCACTACATTCCAGTCAAAGACAACCTGAGCGATCTGCTGGAGAAACTCAAATGGGCTAAAGACCACGATGCAGAGGTACAGTCAGTCTTGGGAAAGGTCACGTGTGCCTGCACGCCAGTGGCACTGCCGTATTGGAAATGTCCACACCTGAAGGGTGTGATGATGCCCAACTCTAGCTGTTACCCATACATGGGAAGCTACCAGCCCGTGGATAGTGCAACACTCCTTTCATGGTCAACACAGCCATGCATCATGTATTAGCTGTCCATTTGTCATATGAAACAGAAGCTAACCCCTGGGCTGGACCGTAACTTTCTCTTTCAGTAGAGTTGTTCTGACAGCTCTGCTAGCAGTGTGGCGAGTAAAATGAGGGATACCTTGAATAAGCTTGAAGAAAACTGAATTGGGCCAGGCACAGTGGCTCACGCCTGTAATCCTAGCTACTCAGGAAGCTGAGATCTTAGGATCATGGTTCAAAGCCAGCCTGGCTACTAAAGGACCTGAGACTCTTACCTCCAATTAACCGCTAGAAAACCGGAAGTGATGCTGTGGCTCAAGGGGTAGGGTGGTAGCCTTGAATTGAAAAGCTCAGGGACAGCTCCCAGGCCCAGGGGTAGGGCAGTAGCCTTGAGCTGAAGAGTTCAGGGACAGCACCCAGGCCCAAAGTTCAAGCCCCATGATCCACAAAAATAAATAAATGAATGAATGAATGAAAGGAAAGAAAGAGAAGAAAACTGAATTGGGCACTGGTGGCTCATGCCTGTAATCCTAGCTACTCAGGAGGGTGAGATCTGAAAATCCCAGGTCAGAGCCAGACCATGCAGGCAAATCTAGGAGACTTTTATATCCAACTAAGTAGAAAACGCTGCAAGTAGAGTGTGAAGTAAAAGCATGAGGCCTTGAGTTCAAGCCCCACTCTAGCACACAACAAAAACGGGGAGGGAGGGATGAAAAAGAAAGAAGGATTGAGGAAAGGACGACAGAAGGAAAACTGGGCAGTCAGTCCTTCAATAAAGCATCATATTTTATATACTTTGTAGCACGGTTTTCCTTATTTGCTGTGTATCTTCTCTCTCCTATAGTGTGCAGTATAACTACTCAGACTTCCCAGTCTTATAAACCACAAACATACTGTGTTCCTTTTGCCACATAAAATGACCCCCAGCTATGTGTTCCTGCCTTTGCTCACCACGTGTGTACTCTAAAAGAGTGATTATGTTTCGCATCGTGGGAGACAATATGTTCCACTAAAGGATTTTGTTTTCCTTTTATCCTTCATAGGCAAAGAAGATAGCAAAAGCAGGACAAGAATTTGCAAGAAATAATCTCATGGGGGATGACATATTTTGCTACTATTTCAAGCTTTTCCAGGTTTGTATTTCCTAAGAAAATAATCTTACAACTTAAAGTTGGACACACACAAATGTATAGTATGTAAAATTAGTATTATAGGCATTATATATAAATTGTACGTATGTATAAGTATTCTATGGTATCAATATATTTAATGTTTGTATTTGATATATATTTGTATTTTAATATATTATGTTTGATACATTATGGATAAATATACTTTAATATATGTTAACAAAGAAATATCAATGTACATATTATATATAAAATTGAAATATATATTCACACACATTTTAACATTTTCTAAATATGAATTAACAAAAGGCATGAAGAGATACATAAACCAGAATCAAGAAATATTAATAAGAAGTAGCTGAAAGACCAAAGATGAACTGATAGAGAATGTTGCAACATCAAGTGAAAGGTTGTGCTTATTTTGTTTGCTTGTTTCTTGGTTCTTCCAGTTCTGAGGCTTGAACTCAGGGCCTTGAGCTCTCACATAGCTTTTTTACTCAAGATTGGTACCCTACCACTGAAGCCATACCTCTAGTTATAAGAGCCTCTCAGATCTATCTGCCACATTAGCCCTAAACCATGAGCCTCAGCTCTCATCCTCCTAAATGGCTCGGATTATAGGTATGAGCCCTAATGCATGTGACTGTAGCGACAAGTAGCCATTGTGTGATAGGTAATTAGCAAGTTGGCCTCTGATCCTGCGAGGTCATTACATACGGAGTCATATTTGCTCTTCATGCTATATTACTGATGCCTTACTCTTTCTTTATGTAAACAATATAAGATGAGCCCAGTACCAGTTGCTCACATCTGTAATCCTAGCTACACAAGAAGCTGAGACAGATCTGAAGCACATGGTTCAAAGTCAGCCAAGACAGGAAAGCCCATGAGACTCTTATCTCCAATTAGCACCAAAAAGCCAGAATAGGAGCTATGGCTCAAGTAGTAGAGGCACTAGCTTTGAGCAAAAACATCTCAAGGAAAGAACCCAGGTCCAGGCTTCAAGCCATAGTACTGGCAAATAAACAGACAAAACCAAACAATACAATGTGTGTTTGAGCCTTTTACTTTCACCCCAAATGAGCCATTACTGCTTTTGAAAATTATTCCCATGAACCCATGCATTTAGAAATTATTACCAAGGCATATCTGCCAATTTAAAAGGCTTTTTATTTAAGATGTTACACTAAACAAATTATTGAGCTGGGCATGGGTGGCTCATACCTGTAATCCTAGCTACTCAGGAGGCTGAGATCTGAGGACTGAGGTTCAAAGCCAGCCCGGGCATGAAAGTCAGTAAGACTTATCTCCAATGAACCACCTGAAAACCAGAAGTGGTGCTGTGGCTCGAGTGATAGAGCACTAGCCTTGAGCTGAAGAGCTCAAGGACAGCGCCCAGGCCCAAAGTTCAAGCCCCATGACTGACATTAAACACACACACACACGCACACACAATTA
Source organism: Megascapheus bottae (assembly GCF_031878675.1). Taxonomy (NCBI): domain Eukaryota; kingdom Metazoa; phylum Chordata; class Mammalia; order Rodentia; family Geomyidae; genus Megascapheus; species Megascapheus bottae. Next base: position 6,984,609 of record NC_143519.1, read on the forward strand.
TTGTTTATAATAGTATAAAAACCAGATTAAGATTTTCTCAGAATTACAGATATGAGCCCCACATTATCAGCTCTGCTACTGAACGAAGCTGGTGTGTTTCTGGCCTGGAGTGACTGCTCCTGTTTTGTTACCAATCCTAGGTGATGAGCTACCGAGGGTGGTCTATGTAACATGAATGAACCAGGGAGAGTCACAGAGTCCTGAAGACCCACTCAGTGGTGCTCATTCCTGTAGCCAACACGTAGCAGCAGTGCTTAGCACAAGGCCCAATCCCAGGGAAAGAGCAGAATCAAGGAAGAGGACAACTGAGGCTTGTGCTAGCCAGATGGGCACAAGGCATAAATGGTTCTGTCCTCAGATGCTCACTCTAGGGAAGATCATGGGTGCACTGTTTGCATGGTACGACAGAAGGTGAAAAAACAACAACAAAAGAATACTAGAAAAGCAGCCATGTAAATTTGAGGCAGAATCATGAGAGGTACGTTAGGAATAGGCCATGTAATGCTGGTTCTCTGATGTGGGAAGGCCAAAGGAAATGCTAGACAAGTAAGCATGGTTGGGTTTGTTTTTAGCAGCACACAGCACAGCAGCCCTCTGTACTGTGCAGCAGAGGCACGTGCATATATACCCAGCAAACATAGCGTCTGGCCAAGTATGGCCTCAAGGCCACCTAAGGTATCGCATCCATACATGACTTAAAAGCTATTTGAATTTGTTGTATGGCCAAATCATAGGCCCAAAGCCCCTCCAGAACTTCAGTGATAAAAGAACCAGGCTTATCCCGTTTTCCATGCAGATACACCCAACCCAGATGCTCCAAGTTAAATGAACCTTGAACTTGTACATTCTAAAATGTCTCATGTGGTGAATGTACTTGCATAAGGAATGCTTTTGCATTGTTGCTTCATAGGCGTATGCCAACCTACAAGTGAGCGAGCCCCAAATCCGAGAGGGCATGAAGAGGGTAGAGCCACAGACGGAGGATGACCTCTTTCCTTGCACCTGCCACAGGACGAAGGTAATAGAACTCACCTCCTGGCCAGTGTCCGCATGAGAACTAAGGTGGAGTTAGGCAATGGTTCGGACACCTCCAGCAGGAAAATAAGATACTAAACATGAGACAGTGTTAAAGCGCAGTTAAGTAAGAAGACAAAGTAGCTGCCTGGCAAAGCTAAGGGACACCTCTTACAGCGTGAGAATTCAGACCACATAGCTTTGAAAAGGATTTTCACAGGGCTTACCTGTTGCTCTCATCTCCCCATGAAACAGATTTACAAAATTTATCATCCCATTATAGAAATGAAAATCAGCATGAATGTTCTTGTTATTCCATTTATTTTAAAGTAATATTTCCATACCAAATCTAGGGCTGGGAATGTAGGTTAGTGGTAGAGTGCTTGCCTAGCATGCATGAAGCCCTGGGTTCAATTCTTCAGTACCACATCCACAGAAAAAGCCAGAAGTGGTGCGGTGGGTTCCCATCTGTACTCTGTTCTAATCTTCCAGCAATAGTTCCGGGCTGTAAAAGCATCTAGCAGAAACTTGCCCTTTATTCCTTCATTTCTGGAGGGTAAAATAATTGGTTGTTTCTTTTTTCTTTGTCTTTTTTTGCCAGAAAGTGTCCTTACTTTTTGGTAAGGCTAGTACTCTACCACTTGAGCCGTGGCACCACTTCAGGCTTTTTCTGTGTATGTGGTACCAAGGAATCAAATCCAAGGCTTCATGCATGCAAGCACTCTACAAGCAGGCCACGCTCCCAGGCCCATAAGTTTTCTTTAACTGTATAAAACTTCTGCTTTTAAATATTTTGCTTCTCACTTACAGGCCAAAGACGAACTCTGAAGTGCAAAGTACCTTTCATTCATGTAATGGTGCTCTGAAGACTCTTAACTTTTGACAAGAAGAATATTTTTTTAACTATGAATTCTACAGACCATACAACATCTGCTGTGTGCATTATCAAGGTGTTTCTACTTACAAAGTGTTCGCATGACTATCTTTTACAGCATTTTTTAAAATTTTTATAATAAAAACCACCTTGAATTTAAAGACTACATCATGCTAATTATTTGCAGTCCTAGACCTTGGAGAAGAAAAGGAAAAGTCAGAAACTAACCATTGGCTGATTACCTGCCCTCGCTTTGTTTGCAGGACTGAAGAATAAAACGTTGTCCCAGGTAAGCCATTATATTATGGGATATTTGCTCACTCAGATCACACCTCTTTCTACGATCGCCTCCTAGGCCTACCTTCATCTGGGCTCTGCCTGCAAGCATGGGTCACAGTTTTTCCAAAGGGTCTGCAAGCTGACCCAGACTTCCAGGCTTTGATGCAGCTCTGGCACCCTCCAGTGCTTAGATCAGGAACCTACTACAGTTCCTCATTAAATCTTCCCTGCTACCTCTTCCGATGTTGGTGTTCATGGAACTATGTAATAATTGGCAGTCGATTCTCTCTCCTTCCTCCATGTTTTAAGCAGCTTGATGGAAATGAGTGACTGACACTGGCCTTGAAATTCAGTTGAAAGATCTAAAAATCAGGCCAGGTATGGCGACACAAGCCTGCAATCTCAGCTCTAAAGAAACCCAAGGCAGGGGAATGGTGTGCTCCATGCCAGCCTAGATACACACCAATTTTGAGGCCAATCTGGACTACACAGCAAGACTGTCTCAATAGCCAAGTGCTAGAGACAGGTGTGGTGGAGCATGTGTTGGGCACGCTCAGTGCAAAGCATTGGGTTTGAACTCTAGCACTGCAAAGAACAACAGAAAGATGGGAGGGACGAAGGAAGGAGAAGGGACGGAAGAAGAGGGAGGGAGAGTATAAATCTTACTTACAAATTGATGGTCCCAAGGTGTGTTTGTGTTCTCTCCAATGGTATGTGAAGTTTTTTTGCTTGTTTTACCTTTGGCTAATACTACTACTTTGAGGCATATCCTAGACTCCTTGCAGTGCCATTCAATATTCAAATGATTGATTCCCTCCCCATCCCCCCCCACACCTTTTCTTTTCCTTTTGGTTAAATTGTTAGGTTGTGACGACCCCCTTCCCCCCCCCCCTGCTGCCCTTGGTAGCCTCAGGATAGTGGCTTGCAGGAGGACTGGGTTCTGAGTTATAGATCCAAGACCCTCCCCTGGTGGTGACTGGGTGGGGACTGAGCTGGCTTGGATTGGTTGGCTGTTTCCCTCCAACTCCTCAATCCCTGCCTCAGCCATCACATGGCCCTCTGTATATGTCTGCTTTTTTTTTTTTTTTTTTTTTTTTTTTTTTTTTGCCAGTTCTGGGGCTTGAATTCTGGGCCTGGGCACTGACCTTGAACACTTTTTGCTCAAGGCTAGCGCTCTGCCACTTGAGCCACAGAGCCACTTCTGGATTTTTCTGTGTATGTGGTTAGGAGAAATTAAACCCAGGGCCTCATGCATACTAGGCAAGCACTCTACCACTGAGCCATGCTTCTGGCCCCATATCTCTGCATTTTGTCCCTGCTGTCACTTGTGAAGTATATGTCATTGGACTTTAGGCCCATCCTAACTCCAGAGAGATCTCACATCAAAAATTCTGTTATATTGGCAAAGACTTTCTAAAATAAGATCAAATTCCATATTCAGGTAGGACTTGGATGTAATCTTTTTAAGCTTAGTTTTGAACCAGTACATCTTCTAAAAGCCTTTTGGATTAGGAGCAGAATGAAGCTGTTATCATCACACACACTCAGCACAGCCATGTGAGCCAACACTGGCACAGGAAGTCTGGAAAAAGAACTAGAAAGTTGAAGGATTGTTTTAAAAAATAGTAAGTACAGTTGCCCCTGAAGGTATCTAATATGCTTAGCAAATCTATAGATAAGTGGAATTCATCAAGAAAATCTGGCATTTTCTAGATATAAAACCAATATATAAAAGTCAGCTATATTTCAGTATACCAGATAATAATAAAAATAAAGTTAATATAGCACTTAACAATTGCATTGAAAATAATAAAGTACTAACTTGAAGAATTACGTTTAATCAAAATGAAAAAGAATTTACACAGAAAAAGTTTAAAACTTAGACAACTAAATTGAAAGATGTTCTTTACCATTTGACTCAATCCTCTAGTCCAGTATCCTAGATGAAAACCCCAGCTCCAGCAGAGGTTTATTTGCTCTTAACTATTTCTTACATTTTATACTATTTTGATTAGAATTTTAAAAAATTATATTTCTATGTAGCTAATCTGTTTGAAAGGAGAAATTTCTGTGCTTTGCAAAACCACTTAAAACTATTTGATCAGATCAGCTGTTTGTTCTGTTATTTTTTTCTCTCTTCCAATCATTTAAAAAGAGCAACAGTATCTTTCTTACTTTAATTTATAATTGGAATTATTTTCCATCCTTAATTGCCCTGGCTAGAAGTTGTAGCACATTATTGAATGGCTGTGTTGAAAGAAGAGACATTCATACATGATTCCATAATCTGTTAGAATGTGTCTCTAGAAAAAAAGAACTATAAAAGATGATATAAGTGTAAAATTTTCTCTTAAGAAGTGGGCTCACAGATTTCTGGAGGGTTAGCAAGTCCCAAACTCTGCAGTCTAATGCAAGAACCCAGAGACTCAAGAAGAACCATGGTTATAGTTCCAGCCTAAAGGCTGACTCCAGGTAGAATTCCTTTTAGTTTAGGTTTGGTTTTGGATGCCCTGAAGATCAGCTGGTTAGACAAAACCTACCCATGTTAGAGAGGGAAATCTGCCCCACTTTCATGGACTTTAATGTTAATTTCACACACACACACACACACACACACAGAAATATCCAGACTAATGTTCAGATATACACCCAGGCCAAGCCATAGTGACATATAAAAGTTACTCATCACAAATAGAAATTCATTCAACAATTATTGGTTGAATGTCTTGTGTGCCAGATGTTGTACGAGGCTCTAAAGATTGAACAGCAAATGGTTATCTCTGATGGGAAAAAGAATGGAAACTAAACAAATAAGGTCATTATGGATTATAATAAATGGATAGGATGATGAAATGTTACTGCTTTTCCTCTGTTAAGATGTTTTCTATAGTTTATAATTAAAAGCACTATTAACATATTAAATTTTCCTCTACCAATTTATGAAAGCTTCTCACAGGAAAGGCTCTGAATTTTATTGGATGCTTTTGTGATGTCTGTTGAAATGAAATATTTCATTACACTGTTTGACCTGCATGAATGCACAATGGAGTCCATCAGTATCATTCTAATATGACACAATGTCCATGGCTATTCTGCAGTATTACTTTAATACGGACCAATGTTCATTGTGACAATGTTTGATTTAGGATAGTTCAGACAACAACCCACAAGCAGAATCTGTCCCACCACCTGGCTTTGTGCAGCTCATAAGGTACAAATAATTTTTAACATTTTCAATGTTTTTTAAAAAAATCAAAATATTCCATTACATATAAACATATATGAAGTTCAGCTTTTAGTTTATTTTTGCTGCCATAAGAAATGACCACAGCAGAGTTCAAGCCCCATGACTACCACCACCAACAAAATGATCACAGACTTTGTATTCCAAAACAACACACAAGGATGTTTTCAAAACAATTTTGGATGTCAGTGTCTAAAATCAGTGTGTTTGAGTTGATGTCAAGGTGTTGGCCCTGCCAGTTCCTCTGGGGGAGCATGCTTTTCCTGGCCTCTTGGCTTCTAGTGCTACATTCCTTGCATTCCTTGGCTTGGGGACTCTTCTCCATCTTCCTATCTAGTAGCTTAGTCTCTTCCTACCTCAACTACTTGCCTCACCTCTACCTCTTGGAATGATGTAGCAATATTATTCATAATAGCCAAATAATAGATGTAAGTCATAGGGTCATCTATTGGTTAGTGGATACATACACAAAATGAGTAAATGTTTTGAGGAGCTCATTTCCTTATGATGAACTGGGACAGAAGAGAACACGGGAAAGAACCATTCAGGACATCCTGCCTGGGGTGATTCCCTACATAGGAGATGCAGCTAACACACACAGGACACAGACACACACAGACACACAGACACACACACACACACACACACACACACACACACACACTGGCAACCACCTTATCTACATGAGAGAGTTCACAGTCAGTCCCAGCAGGAAACACATCCACAGGGGAGCATTAGCCTGGAAAGGGGGGGGGGGTGATGGCTGCTGTATGGTAACAACCTCTAGTGGTGTGTGTGTGTGTCTTTGTCTCTGTGTATGTCTCTGTGGGTGTGTCTGAGTATGTCTTTGTGTGTGTCTGTCTCTGTGTCTCTGTGTGTCTGTGTGTGTCTCTGTGTCTGTGTGTCTCTGTATGTGTATGTGTCTCTGTGTGTCTGTGTCTGTCTCTGTGTGTCTGTCTGTGTCTGTGTGTCTCTGTATGTCTGTCTGTGTGTGTGTCTGTGTGTCTCTTTCTCTGTGTGTCTGGGTGTGTGTGTCTCTGTGTCTGTGTGTGTGTGTGTCTCTGTGTGTGTGTGTCAGTGTGTGTTTGTCTGTCTGTCTGTGTCTCTGTGTGTGACTGTCTGTGTGTGTGTCTGCTCTGTCAAATTCAGTAGTTCTGTGCTCCAGGCTGGTACTCTACCATTTGGGCCACAGTTCCTCTTCATGAAGGCCCCAAGGCAAAGGGTTCAGCCCCTGGCCTCTCTGAGGACTGGAGCAGCCAGAGCCAGGTAGAGGGGAGGGGGGCCCTTCCGGAGCCTGGGGAGGTGGATGCTCGACGGGAGGGGCCGGGGGAGGCGGATGCTCGACGGGAGGGGCCGGGGGAGGCGGATGCTCGACGGGAGGGGCCGGGGGAGGCGGATGCTCGACGGGAGGGCCCGGGGGAGGCGGATGCTCGACGGGAGGGGTCGGGTGGGCGGATGCTCGACGGGAGGGGCTGAGAGTACATGGTGAACTGGGGTGTATCCTCCACGTATCTGACAGGCAGGTCGGAGTTGGCTCTGCCGCCCCACTCACAGGGCGACCCCGCCACGTGCGCCGATTCACCGCGCGCTCCCGCCGCTGCCCCCTCCCGCGCGCGCTCTCGCGGGCTCTCGTGCGGCTGCCGGAAGCTGAGCTGAGGCGGTTGGAAAACTCCCACTCCCGGCGTGCTCCGCGGCGCAGCCCCTGGGGGCCGGGGGCGGGGCCTGCACGCGCGTGCGCGGTAACGGCCCGCGCTGACGGGGGGCGGCGCGGCGGTCGCTTCGAGCGCGCTCGTCGGCTCCCCCGAAGAGAGCGCGGACGCCTGGGCGCCGGCGGCCACTCTTTCGCCTTCCCGGGTAGGCGCGGCGGTGGCCGCTGGAAGCGGGCGGCCTTCGTGCGGGGCGGGGAGCGCGGCCGTCCGGGCACGCGGGGTTCGCGGGGCCGCTCCTCCTCCGCGGCTGTTGGGCGGACGCGGGGCGCCGTCCGTGCGGCCCGGGGGGCGGCGGCGCGCGGCGGGGCGCGGGGCCGGGCGTGGCGGGGCGATCCGGAGGGCGGCGGGCGCCTCCCCGGCCCGGGGCGCGCGCGTGAGCCCGGACCGGCCCCGGGGCCCGGGGCTGGAGCGGGGCCCGGCGCGCTCGGCCCGGCAGCCGGGTCAGGGCCGGAGCTCCCCGCGGGCGGAGCGCGGGGCGGCTCGGGACCCCCCCCCAGCCCGGAGCTGCGCGTTGAGCTCGTGGCGGGGGGGGGGGGTCGGGGAGGGTCCACCACCACCGCCGGGCGCCCCGTCGTCGTCACGTTACACTAGGACCCGCCTGTCAATGCCCACTGGAAATGGGGCACCCGGTGCCTCCCGCTCCCCACACGTCCTCCCCGCCCCCACCCCGCCTCCCCTGTACCCGGGGCGCCGACCGAACCCCTGGCTTCTCCCCCCACGATGACACCAGCCCAGGATTAAAACCTAGACTCGTGCAGGGCGGGGTGCGTCGAGGCGAGGGTATCCCGAGCCGCAGGCGAGGGGCGCGCGGGGGGGACGGGGGCCCGCCGTGAGCGAGCCGTGTGCATCACGGCCTGGAGGGGAGTCGAGACTTGGCTTGCTTCTCTCCCGCCCCCCGCAGAACCCGCGCGCCCGGGAGGAAGCCAGGGCGTTCCGTTTGAGATTAGAGATTAAAACCTGCGTCCAGTTCCACCCCCCCGACCTGAAATCTCCAGGAGTGAAGAGTGGGGGGGGTGGAGGGGGGTTGCCTTTGTGTGTGCATCCTGCAGGTACCGGGGCTTGGCTCGAGCCCCACAGCTCCCCCCCACCCCCCCCCCCCGCTTTCCGTTAGTTATTTGGGGATAAGAATCACACAGACGGAACGCCTGGCAACGGTGGGTCACGCCTGTGAGGCTGGCTGCTCCGGAGGCTGAGATCTGAGCACCGAGGTTCAAAAGCCCCAGCCCGGGCACCAAAGGATGAGAGATTCTCATCTCCAGTTCATCTCTAGAACACCGGAAGCGGGGCTGCGGCTCCAGCGGTAGGGTGGTAGCCTTGAGCTGAAGAGCTTAGGGACAGAGCCCAGAGTTCAAGCCCCATGACCTCCCCACCCCACCCCACTCCCCTAAAAAAAAAGGTCACACTCCTGTAATCCTAGCATCCTAGCTACCGAAGAGGCTGAGATCTGAGAGTAGCAGTTTGAGGCCAGTCTGGGCAGGAAAAATGTGAGGCACCATCTTCAATTAGCCCCCAAAAGGCGGAAGTGGAGCTATGGCTTAAGTGGCACTGAGCTAGCTGTGAGCACAAAAGCTCCAGGATAATACCCAGGCCCAGAGTTTAAACCCCAGTATTTGCAGTTTTTTAAAAGTCACAGATTTTCATTCCCTGTGTGGCTTCATATGTCTCCTGAGTAGGTAGAATTACAGGTATGACCACCAGAGTTCAGCTAATGAAGGGATTTTTAAAGACAAGCCCACAGGGATAGAGAGTGTGGGCTACAGGGAAAAGCAATAAAATGATGAAGTCTAGAAAGCAGCTGTCTTAGCAGACATGAACATAATTCTAAACCTCTCAGAAGGGCTGCTATGCAGCCATCCTTCAAAAAGCATCGAACATTCTTCAACATGCACAGAACTTGGGAGTCACTGCACACCTCTGCCACTGTTAGTGAGGGTAGTGACAGCTTGGGCAGCTTGAATAAAAGTGTAGGTGATCAGAGCCGGGAGTTTGGCCTAGTGGTAGAGTGTCTGCCTAGCATGCACAAAGGCCTGAGTTTGAATCCTTGGTACCACATACGTAGAAAAAAGCTGGAAATGGTGCTGTGGCTGAAGTGGTAGAATGCTAGCTTTGAGAAAAATCCAAGGACAGCGCTCAGGCCCTGAGTTCAAGTCCCACAGCTGGCAAAAAAAAAAAAGTGTAGGTGAACTCTGCATTTCATTCTTGGGCAACTGGTTTATAATGGGAAGATTTGTATTATAATGGAGAAGATAAGATTTTGAACTGGAGGATGCAAGGCATAGTGAATTATTTGAGTATGTTATAGGAAAGAAGACTAGCTTGTGTTTCTTCCCCTTTTGTTAACTTCCAAAACTGTGCAGTCAGACTAATACTTTCCAGGCTCAAATAGAATTGAGAATTATTGGTGAAAGAGGGTTAAGTAAGGATGCACAGTTGACCATAGTGATTGCTTCTGGAAAAGAATTGGATTGCTAGAAGAGTGAAAAGATACTCACTTTTTGTTGTTGTTTTAAAATTTTGTGTTAGCCAAGTGCTGATGGATCACAGCTATTCAGGAGGTTGAGATGAGACTCATGGTTCCTAGCCAGCCAGGGCAGCAGAGTCCATGAAACTATCTCCACTTAAAGAAAAAGCTGGAAGTAGTGCAGTAGCTCAAGTTAGCCTTGAGCAAAAAGCTTAGGAAAAGTTTCTAGACTGAGAGTTCAAGGACCAGGACAAGGAAGAAAAAAAACAAAAATTGTGGCAGGTATATATATAACCTACTTAAAAATCAAATGTATTTTAAGGAACAAAGTTTGACAACGCAGTTCTAGGAGTAAGCCCCTGTGAAAACAATGTTAAGTATAGTACTGCCTGGATGGATATACGAATTAGTAACGTTGGGATAATATTGGGGAGGGGTTTTGAATGAGTGACCAGAATGGAATGTCTTGCTTAGTATATTTTGAAATTTGAACCATTTGTTGTTGCCTATTAGTGAATAGATGAATTTCAATGGGGCAGATGAATAATGGAGATTCTGATGCCAACAATCTGAAAAATAAAAGCTTTCATAATGTAAAGGAATACTACATAAGTCTCAGTATTCTAATGGATTACATTTTGTGCACACCATCCTTAGGTCAGCTGTGTCTTTAGTTATGGATGGATTAAGCTAGACACCAGTGATTTTTTTTTTTTTTTTGGTTGGGGGGAAGGGGAAGACTTCAAATCTGAGATCCAAGTTGAAAATGCAAAATGACATACTTTTCTCATGGCTCTGATGGAAATTTTAAAGAGCTTCTAGGAATTTTCCTTGTCTCAATTCAGAAGTGGCACATTGAAACAAGTGCTGTAAACGCAGTTCACATAGCCAGGACCCAGGGTCAGCAAGATGAAGATGCTTGCCATGCCTGGTGGGAAACACTGCAGTCATGTGTCACTACAGGAAAGGGTCAAGACAGTAATAATAAAGGAGAAAGTAAGCTGAAACTGGTTGAGAGTGTAATTTATTTTGCCAAGATGTACAGCATCCTACTTTGAACTATTTTAAGACTTCTATGTCATATTTGCTCTAACTTATATAGCATTTGCCAACCCAGCAAACTCTCTGTAATAAAGTACCCATATATTTGGTTGATATACATATAAATTTTTAATCAATTTTTAGGGAACTGGTTCTAATGTGTTTATTTCAACTATTTAATGTGGTGTGACTCCTCGCTTTGGTGTCATATCCATGTCTGACAACTTACCTTTCACAGCACCATCTTCTTTTCAGGGAGATGTCCTTGGCTTCCCAGATGTAATGATCCTTAGGTTTACTCACGAGTGAAAATGACTCATACAGAGGTAATATTTTCATATAATCTTTATCTTTGGGTTTCTCTCTTTTTTTGGTAATGATATGGCTTCAGAGTAATTACTTTCAACTTGGACTGTTAGACACAGTATAACATTTCATATATAAGAGTATGGATTTGGGGCCTGGTACCCGTGGCTCACACCTGTAATCCTAGCTACTCTGGTGGCTGAGGTCTGAGGATCATGGTTGGGTGCCAGCTTAAGCAGAAAAATTCATGAGATTTTTATCTATGATGAACCACCAAAAAGCCAATGGTGAGCTGTGGCTTGAGTGGTACAGCACTAGCCTTTAACAGAAAAGCTCAGCACAGCGTAGTTCCCGAGTTCAAGCCACACACAGAAGACGAATGTACTCTGGTAGAGACTTACTGAATTCTAGCTCTATAACCTGAGCAAGTTACTTCACCTGCTGTATCTCCTCTTTATAATCGGCATCATAACAGTACTCGAGTCATAGAACTTAACTATAAAGCCTTAAAGATTAAACACATAGAAATTGCTTATAGTATCTGATACAGTAACCTCTTCTTCTTAAGTTTAATTATTATGTATCTTTTTAATTTGGAGGCCATGACTTAAATCATGAGCCTCACAGAACAAATGCATGGAGTTGTTACTCCGTTGTCGGAATAGACAAGACTTAATGCCTTTATTCTCTTTATTTTCAGGTTAAATTGAAAATACCTTTTGGAAATAAATTACTAGATGCTGTGTGCTTGGTGCCTAGCAGAAGCTTAGTGTATGGGGTCATCCTTACACATGGGGCATCCGGAGACATGAATCTTCCTCATTTGATGTCACTGTCATCTCATCTGGCAACCCATGGATTTTTTTGCCTGAGATTTACCTGTAAAGGCCTTAATATTGTACATAGAATTAAAGCATATAAAGCAGTTTTGGTAAGAAAATTTCTTCATATTTACCTACAGGAAGATTCTTTTTTAAATGCTTTGTAATGTAAGACATTTTGTTAGCAATTACTTGGTTTTAGTTTTTAAAATCTTTTAGGGTCTGGGAATATGGTTTAGTGGTAAAGTGCTCATCTACCATGCTTGAAGCCCTAGGTTCGATTCCACATATACAGAAAAAGCTAGAAGTGGCATGTGGCTCAAGTGGTAGAGTGCTAGCCTTGAGCATAAGAAGCTCAGGGTCAGTGCTCAGGTCCTGAGTTCAAGCCCCAGGACTGACCCCCCCCCAAAAAAAAACTTTTAAATAAATGAATGTCCTTAGAAACTCATCAATATCTGGAGGCTATTTCTTTGCCATCAGTTCATAGTGATGCATTCTTACTTCATAAATGGTTCTCCTGACATTGCTCAGAATACTAGACGTTTCTCACTAAAATAACTTTAGAAATAGTTCTGATACTCTGATTACATATTGTGCATGCATAAATATGACATTATTTTCTATGTTTAGAAACATTGGTTATAACCCCTACATAAAGCTCAAATCTGAAATTTCTTCTTTTTCCCCCCTTCAGTTGTGGGGCGTGAACTTGGGGCTCGGGTGCTATCCTTGAGCTTTTTCACTCAAGGCTAGCGCTCCATCACTGTGGGCCACAGTGCAACTTTTGATTTTCTAGTGGTTAATTGGAGATGAGAGTCTTACAGACTTTCCTGCCTTGGCTGGCTTTGAACTGCAATCCTGAGATCTCAGCATCCTGAGTAGCTAGGATTACAGGTATGAGCCACCAGCGTGTGGTTGAAATTTATTTTACTCTATTTAACTGCTAATATTATAAAAATCAAATTTAGTATAGATTGGAAGTTTTTACTAGGCTTCTCTTAAAATGGTTCCTTAAAAGTAGGTTAATGCTTACAGGGGTTGGTGGCTCATGCCTGAAATCCTCACAAATCAGGAGGCTGAGATCTGAGGGTTGGGGTTTGAAGCCAGGAAGGAAAGTTCCTAAGACTCTTATCTCCAGTTAACCACAAAAAGCTGGAAATAAACTGTATGTAGTTCAAGTGGTACAGCACACACACACAGAGTTAGCACTTGAATGTTTTATAAAAATATTGGCTTTTTCTTTTTTGGCCATTTCTAGGGTTTGAACTCACCTAACCTAGAGCTTTTTTTTTTTTTTTTTTTTTTTTGCCAGTCCTGGGGCTTGAGCTCAGGGCCTGAGCACTGTCCTTGGACTTTTCTCAAGGATAGATAGAGCTCTACCACTTGAGCCTCAGCACCACTTCTGGCTTTTTCTAAGTATATGGTACCAAGGAATCGAACCAGGTCTTCGAGCATGCTAGGCAAGCACTTTAACCACTAGGCCAAACTCCCAGCCCTAGAGCTTCTTTTGCTTAAGGCTAGCACTTGAGCCACAGCTCTACTTCTGGCTTTATCTGAGTGGTTTATTGGAGATAAGAGTCTCATGGACTTTCCTGTCTGGGTTGGCTACAATCAGGTTATCAGATCTCAGCCTTCTAAGTAGCTAAGATTACAGGCTTGAGCCACCAGCACCCGGCTAACTCTACTCTTTTTCTGTTACATTTGCCAACTGTAATACCCAGCATGGGATTTAATAGTAAACAGTTCTCAGAAGAGGGACCCACTATGGACCTTCTTCAAGAAGAATCCTTTTAAGATTTTAATGGTTATTTTTATGCAACTTTTCATTCCTATTAGTAATGCTAAGTGAAATGTTTTTTAAGATAAAAATTAATGTTTTTCCCCCCTTTGGTGGTGTTTTGATTTATCTAGAATTACCTAAAGACCTCAGGAGAATACAAACTTGCAGGTGTTTTTCTGGGAGGTAAGTTTCAATGTTTTTGAATATTTGTTAACTATCCATTTTAATATAACTAGTAATAAGTTAAATACTTTTGTTTTGGTAAGTAACCTCCTTGAAGTTAAAATACCTTATATGCTTAAAACAAATTTAAATCTTACCTAAATATGTATTGTAACTTGAAGATCAGTGTTGTTCTGTCCTAGACTCATTCTCTTGCAAGTAGGGATTCCATGAATTATTTCAGAAAAATAATTTTTTAGAAACATCATTTATGCTGTGTCAGTTTGTAGTTTTTCATGATTAATTTTTTCAGTGAGCAAATATGAACAGCAGTAAATAGATTCATAATTTTGCCCACACCATTGTTGCTTCTCTTTTGTGACTGTTTCTATTCCAGACTGAGCTTCCTTTTGATTGATTTTAGGTCGTTCCATGGGTTCACGAGCGGCTGCCTCTGTGATGTGTCATAGTGAACCAGAAGATGGTAATGATTTTGTTAGAGGTCTCATTTGTATCTCCTACCCACTGCATCATCCAAAGCAGCAGCAGAAACTCAGAGATGAAGATCTGTTTCGTTTAAAAGACCCCGTACTCTTTGTGTCAGGCTCAGCCGATGAAATGTGTGAAAAGGTGAATTAGAACTCAGGGTGTGTGAATGAAAGAGTGAGAGAAATAGGAGCAAGATTAGCTGGAGCATTTCATCTCAGAAAAAAATGCTAACTGGCTTTTTCATGTCTTTGGAAAAGAGAGTTGGTAAATGCATTGATTCTTTTTTGGGAAATGGTTTTGACATTACTAGAATGTAGATTTGGTTTATGAGTTCAGCATTCAGGCAGATTGTTACAAGATTAACCCTACCCTTAAGAAAGGGTTGGCAATATTCATATATTACTGCGTGTTACCCCCGTGCTGTTTTCTAGAGCTTCTAATTTTCTTGAGAAAAAGAATGTTTTTGGGGGGAAAAAAATGACAGGCTCAAATTTCTTAAATTTTTATGTTAGTAATCAGTGTTCACCCTATTTGTTGGTATCCTTATGCCTGAGAGAAGGGCGATGCCACTTCCTTTGTGCATTTTATTGTCTGGTTGTGTGTGGAGTAGTTATTTAGTGAACACTTGATGAGTGGATGCCAATGTAGCTGGGGGAGAGAGCCCTTTATTGAAGCAGTAGAGCATTAGTCTAGTATCCTTTAGCATTAGTCTAGTATCCTTTAGCATTAGTCTAGTATCCTTTAGCATTAGTCTAGTATCCTTTTCTCTTTTCCTTCAGAATTTGTTGGAGAAAGTGGCACAGAAAATGAAAGCTCCCAATAAAATCCACTGGATTGAGAAGGCAAATCATTCCATGGCAGTGAAAGGACGGTCACCAAATGATGTTTTCAAAGAAATAAATACACAGATTTTGTTTTGGATCCAAGAAATCACTGGAATGGACAAGAAATAATTGTCCTTAGCTAACAGCTGTTATTTGCGTACAAATTTTGAGTACAGATATTGTTCTTCATCAAAGAACAGTATACCTCTCAGCATTATGATGAGACATATTTCAGACTATTGTTTAATGTTGCCCTATTTTTGAAACACATTTTAATTGTGAAGTATCCTTTACAAAATGTCTTTTGAAAGCACTGTTACAGTTGTATGAAGATGATGTACAATATTGAAGGTGGTCTAAATATAATTTATTTTCTTTAGTATAGTTAAGTTTTGGAAAAAAAATTAAACATTTGAATTTTGTTACAATGGTGTTTTGTCTTATTGAAATGAGCCAGAGAAGGTATGCTTCATTTAAAGAGAGAGAGAAACACCAATTGCTGGTGGCTCATTCCTATAATTCTAGCTACTCAAGAGGCTGAGATCTGAAGATTGCAGTTTGAAGGTAACCTGAGCAAAAAATCCTATGACTCATCAAAAAGCTGAAAGTGGGCCTGGGCTGTGGCTCAAGTGGTGGAGCTCTAGCTTTGAGCACAAAAGCTCAGGGACAGTGCCCAGGCCCTTTGTTCAAACCCACAGCACTGGCACAAAAAAAAAAATAGAGAAAAGACTCGTAATGTAGCTTTGTGTTAGAGTGCTTGGCAGAATATGCTCAATCCCACTTACTTTTCTACATCAAATAGAGATAGAGAATGGCAGAACATAGAACATATACAATTTTCCATGTCTTTTTTTTTTTAATGAATTCTCTGGAAAAGGAATAGCAGTCCATTTAGATGTAGGACCCTGAACACTATTTTTAGTTTGAAGTAAACAATTCCCATTCAAGCAGTGTTTACTTAATGCCTGATGGGAATCAAGCTTTATTTGGTTTGCAGATTTTAGTAAAGGGTGCTTAAAACATAGTATTGACCACTAGAAAACTGAAAGTGGGGCTGTGGCTCAAGGGGTAGAATGGTAGCTTTGAGCTGAAGAGCACAGGGGCAGTGCCCAGGCCCAGAGTTCAAGCCCCATGATGGACCCCCCCCCACACACACACAAAGTGGAAAAATAAACTAATGTGTGCTTTACTTACGTAGGAATAGAGTTAGCATCAATTTGTCTTGGGAAAATCAGATTATCTCCTGAGCTGGACTTCATATATAATATATATATATATATATATATATATGTATATATCCTACAAAGTTGACATTAAATTTATAGCAAGGAATAGTTTAGTGGGAGGCTACAAGGTTAGCATAATTCCACTGAACCAGCCATATCATTGGCCCTTTTTTACTTGTTTTTTTTTTCTAAGTTTTGGTGCAAGTCCTTGGATTTGAACTCATGGCCTAGATGCTGTCCCTGAGCTTTTCTACTGAAGGCTAGCTCTCTGCTACTTGAGCCGCATCACCACTTTCAGCTTTGGAGCTAAGAGTCTCATGGACTTTTCTGCCCAAAATGGCTTTGAGCCAGTCCTCAACTTTCAGCCTTCTGAGTATCTAGTATTATAGGTGTGAGCCACCAGTGCCCAGCAGACATAAATTTGTGTGTAGGGGGGTGGGGGCGGTCATGGGGCTTGAACTCTGGGCCTAGGTATTGTCCCTGAGCTCCAGCTCAAGGCTACCACCCTACCCCTTGAGACACAGCCCCACTTCCCGTTGTAGTTAGTTGGAGATAAGAGTCTCAGTTTCTTTAGTACCCAGGCTGGCTTTGAACCTCAATCCTTAGATCTCAGCCTCCAGAGTAGGTAGGATGTCAGGCGTGAGCCACCACACCCGGCAGACATACAGTATGCAAACAGTTCACATGAAATTTTAAAACAATTGCTGATACCAAAAGCTAGGAATGGAAAACAAATCCAACGCTATCAAAAAAGTATAAACATTATAAACCAAAGGGGAGTAATACTATGAATACTAGTAAATTTATTTTTAAAAATGGAAAATAAAAAGGACAGCATAATGCAAATGAGAACATATTACAAGCTGGGTATTGCTGGCTCATGCCTGTTAATCCTTAGCTGCCTAGGGAGGCTGAGATTGAAGATTGTAGTTTAAAGCAAGTCTGGACAGGAAAGTCCAGGAGACTTAGCTCAATTTAGCCACCAAAAACATAAAGGCTGGAAGGGGAACTGTGGCTTAGGTGGTAGGTAGGTAGGTAGGTAGGTAGACCACTATCCTTGAGTGAAAAAGCCGAAGGACAGCACCCAGACCTTGAATTCAAGCACCACTACAAGTATAAGTGCATGTGTGTTCACACACACAGACCATACATGACTTCTGTGGATGTATGAAGTTACTAACCACACTTTGCAGCTGGGATAGTTAAATTTATAAAATTAGAATACAAGCATAACATGGGTGGCCAGAGATAAGTACTTCAATTACAAGGATGATAGATAGCCATTTAGAAATTGACCTAGTCCAGAGTGATGCATAAACTACGTTCCTTAATGTAATAGCTTGATATTATGTGATTCCCTGATCATGGTTAGAGAAACTGAGAAAGATATGATATTTCTACGGCTGCAGATAAGCCACATCTTGTAGGAGATTATTCAGCCCTTTCAGGTTTGTGCTTACTGTTAAAAGAGCCACCCTAGAGTGCTTGCCTAGCATGCATGAAGACTCAGGTTTGATTCCTCAGTACCACATATGTAGAAAAACCCAGAAGTGGTGCTGTGGCTCACGTGATAGAGCTCTAGCCTAGAGAAAGCCCAAGAACAGTGCTCAGGCCCTGAGCTCAATTCTAGGACTGGAAAAGAAAAAAAAAAGTCAGCCTAGTTGGGAAGCAGTTCATCACAACCTCTCATCTAGACCAGCATTGCTTACCGGGGACTGTACCTACTGCTGGGCATTTGGCAGTGTCTAGAAACTGGACTAGGGGATTCTGACTAGAAGACAGGAGTATTGCAAATGTGATCAGGCTGTGCCAGGGTGGAGGAACTTTGTCTTCAACCAGTTCAGAGATGAACCCATTTGCTTTCTTACAGTTGCTAAATTTGGGACTGAAAAGTCTAGCTCTTCTTAGCATTTTCCCTGCCATGACTCTTATTCTTAATTTGGGTGAACTACAGTAGCCTATTTGATTTTCCCTATTTTTTGTCTTCTTACTTTGACAAACCCATTGCTATTTTCAAACCAAATCCTTGATGGAAAACGGCATGTGTCATGATGCACACACATGTAATGCCAGTACCTTGAATTTGAAGCCAACCTGGATCTATAAGAGGAGACTATCTAACTTTTGGCTTTTCCTCATTATACAGCTTTATTAAAAAGACAGTCCTGGGGCCAGGAGTTTGGCCTAGTGGTTAAAGTGCTTGCCTAGCATGCATGAAGACCTGGTTCAATTCCTCGGTACCACATATATAGAAAAAAGCCGGAAGTGGTGCTAAGGCTCAAGTGGTAGAGCTCTAGCTTTGAGAAAGTCCAAGGACAGTGCTCAGACCCTGAGCTCAAGCCCAGGACTGGCCAAAAAACAAAACAAAACAACAAAAAAAACCAGTCTTCCTTCTTTATTCTCCCTGAAACTTTCTTCTCTATCAAATCCTGCTCACCCTTTAAGGATTTGAAACAAGTTTACATCCCTGCTTGAATGATTTCTGAGTATCTCTTCAGATTCCCATAATACAGTCATTCCACACTATATTATGGTTCACTGTATTGCCTGGGTTTTTGTTTTTAATAGGAATGTGTAAATGGTGATCCCTTGCCTTACTTCTGGAGGCAGTTACACTGCAGAAACTCCTGCTATATGTAAAAAGCCACAAAATAGCAATAAATGAACCTTAATATGGTGAGGGATTACAATGCACTGCTGTGGGCCTCAGGTTTTCACCTACCGTGGGGGTCTCTGGAACATAACTCCTGTGATAAGTGAGGGATCACTATTTTTTCCCCTTCTGTGGTCAGTTCCAATGCTTTCTTATTAAGCATTGATATGTTTTCCATGATCCCATCTGTCTTGGAAACACCAAGTGAAATGATATGCTTTATTTGTTTCTCTCTCTTTTTTCTTTTCTAGTCCTGGGGCTTGAACTCAGGGCCTGAGCACTGTCTTTGGACTTTCTCAAAGTTAGAGCTCTGGCACTTGAGCCACAGCACCACATCTGGCTTTTTCTGCGTATGTGTTACTGAGGAACTGAACCAAGTCTTTGTGCATGCAAGGCAAGCATTCTACCACTAGGCACTCACTCCTGGCCCCTATGCTTTTATTTTATATACCTGTTATTCAGACTTTCTCTTATTAAAAAACAAAAACTCCACAATTCTCTTTATGGTACCTCTGGTTTATCTAATATTAACTATCTGCAATCTGATAAAAGGAATTGAGTATCTTAATATAATACCTCCCTAAACATACAATATACCCTAAGCCAAATAAAAGTTTAAAAGCGTAGCTGGTTGTTGTGGTGCAAGCCTATACTCTTAGTTACTTGGGAACTGGAAATCCAGGCTTCAGAATTGGAGGCCAGCCTAGATAAAAAGAAGTATCTGAGACTCCTATCTCAACCAGTGGCTAAAGGTGTCGTGGTAAATACCTGTGGGTTATGGGGACGATTCAGTGGCCGGGCAGTGTCACTTGCCTGCCGTCCTTACTACAAACAAAGTTCACAGCTTCACATAAAGCAACACAAATGAGCTAGAGGTGTGGCTCAGGTGGTAAAGAGCCTGTGGCTGCAAAAGTGTGAGGCCTTAAATTCAATCCCCTCTGCCCCAAATCCCCAAATAATAACGAAAAAAGCCTAAGAAGGAAAAGTTTTTAGTAAAAATCACTCTGTGTGTATGAAGACGAGACAGGGATGGGGAATAGGTATATACGTTACCATAGCACTTGAACAATTCAGAGTACTTGTGGTTTCTTCCAGAGCTAATGAGTATCCTACCATGCATTCTGGAGAACAATCCTTCCCAAAGACAAAACCTACCATCAGAATTAGACCTGAGGAGACCCGTTCAGCAGACTTAAACAGATGAAATTTCCTCTAGAATGTGTCACTGGTCTCATGATCCCCACTACAGAATGTAAGAGCTCAGTACATCTTTCTCAGAACAGCTTGCCTGAATGGTTTACTACTATAAAATGATTGCTTCTTTCCTCAGTTTACCTAAGGGAAGCCAAAGGAAATATTAATTACATCTTCCAAGGGAAATTATACTCTATCCAAAGTAGTGTTGAAAATTTTCACCTCTAGTCTGCTCTATCCTGACTGAACTTATATTTTCTCAGTAAGCTTCCAGTTCTACCTTTGTAGACTTAGGGAAGATAAGCATACTTAGTTCTGCTTCTGCCCCACCCTTCAATTCTGACATCAGAAAGCACATCACAAGTAGCTCTTTAAAATTACTGTAGGTATGGTAAAAGGCAACTAACCAGGCAGTCATTACAGAATCTAAATTTGGTTTTCAGCACAATATACTACTGTATTGTAGGAGAAATTAAAAGAGAACCCTGTAGCAAAAGAAATGAAAAGATTAGTGCTCTAAGAAAAAGAAATCTGGCAGTTTCTTAAAAGACAAGTTATTACTTCTTCTAAAAACCTATTTAGCGAAATTTGAATTTAAAGTGGGCACCCAATATTTTTATTTGCTACATCTATCAGACCTACCTTCATTCTAACAAAGGACTATATTGTCTTGGCCACAAATAAATGTAGAATACACTATTACTGGTAGTAATGTTCTGATCAAATGCCTCCTACCAATTTAAATTTATTCTACACTTTCACATGATATGGCAGTGATAAAATTTAGAGAACATACAGAATTATTTTGCTTTTTGTGAAATTAATAATTTCTAAATTTAAAGATCTTCTAGTGCTGTGTTTCACCAGTGAACTTGCAATATTGCTTAAAGTAAATTGCTGTGAGCTCAGTTAAATGCCCACTATGACACGTTGGTCATGTAGGCCCAGGCCACACTGGGAAAACTTTGAGTAGCACTAGCATATGTTTCTGGTAAAGCTTTGCATGTGGTTGAGATGGACATACCACTTCTTGTGTTTTTGGGTATCTGAACTCAAGGAATTCTGAATGAGATACCAATCGATTTCATATATCACATTAAAATGTCAAAGCCATATTATTTCGTTAAAAATGTAGCACGAGATGGATCAGAAGACAACAGGTTTTTGACAATATGGGACCTCCGAGAGTCTTGGATCTTTCAAAATGATTGGATGTTAATCTTCTTTATGACTTTCCTAGGAATTATTTTTGAGGTAATACTCATAAAAATTTATGTATCCTTTAAGAAGAAACCTGGGCTTCCAGGAAACAGTCGTTCAGATTCCCATAAGGTAAGGATAAAAGACTAACTTCTACCTCACTGATTTTCACAGTCACACAGAAGAATAATTTGCAGCCAGATGCTGGCGGCTATAATCCTAGCTACTCAGGAGGCTGGGATCTGAAGATTGGGATTCAAAGCCAGGCTGGGCAGTTCAGTCTATGAGACTATTATTGTCAGTCAACCACAGGAGAATCACATGGTATAGCACCAGCCTTGTGCAAAAGAGCTCAGGGACAATGCTCAAGAACAGGAACCAACCCAAAAAATGAACTTTGATATTTGGATTCTCTAACATTTAACTTTCTCCCTTGAAACAGAATGAAGATATTTGCCTAGAAAGCATGGCATTAGGTAAATAGCATACCATTTCTTCTTTTGATGTGAATTTTCTAGCTTAAATTTCTTCGCTGATACTATGATTTTTTTAATTCCTATTTAGCTACAAAGACTCCATCAGTTCTCCATCCAGCTTCAGAAGAAAAGTGAGTGAAATAGGTCATTTATATTTGGTTGAAAATTCTAAATTAGAGAAGGATTTTTCTGAGTACAGTGGAGTGTAACTTTTCAACATCATAATTCATTCATTTATTTTAAATTCTTGCTAAGTTCTAAGATGTGTTGAAAGTGTTTTGTATATTAAAATTATCTTTCAAGTTAGAAATTATTGTTTTATAGATGAGAAAAGATAAAGCTTAGAGAGATTAACTAATTTTTTTCTCTACACATAAAAAAATAGTAACCACCACTTCTTAAGTCCAAGTACTTTATCATCTACATTGAATCAAGCCAACACTGAACTAGAGCCTACAAAAGTGACATGAATTTCTCTGAAATCAGAATATGAAATCAGAACCTAAGAGCATGTTAAAGGCATTTCAGTGATACAGATTAAATTCCAACATCATCACTATTCCTGTTGCTATAATATTGTAGTGGTTTTAGGTTGTCTGAAGTTACATTCTTGTGGAAAAGACATGTACATACAGAATGGTTGTCCTGTGTTATGCTGACATAGGGGTAGAAATATAAGAACATTGAGGAGATTATCTAGACCAGCCAGGAATGGTGAAGAAGACTCCAGGAATGGTGACTAAGAAAGATAAATTTCAAAGGCTATATGAAAGCCAGCAAAATTGTAGGATAATAAAGCTAGGACATAAGGAAAGGCAAAGAAATAAGAAATGCTAGGCTATGTTAAAGAAATTGCAACTCTTTCACAGTTGCTGGAGCATAAACATGGAGTCAGGAAGGAGCGACGGTTGGTGAATGGTGTCAGATCATTGAAGACTCTCTATAGCATGTTGGGATTTAATTGGATTGGATTAGATGTGATTCTGTAGACAGTAGCCACTAAAGATATTTAAGAATAGGAGTTTTGAGTTGCTGGGAGTTTGGCCTAGTGGTAGAGTGCCTGCCTAGCATATAGACCCAGGTTCAATTCCTCAGTATCACATACATAGAATGAGCTGGAAGTGGTGCTGTGGCTCAAGTGATAGAGCTCTATCCTTGAGAAAGCCCAAGGACAGTGCTCAGACCCTGAGTTTAAGACTCAGGACTGGAAAAAAAAATAGGATTTTAGAAAGATGGCTTTTTGAAGACTGAATCTGGAAATTACTTGATGTCAATCCAATTCCTTTTGTCAGGTGAAGGGGGATTTTATTAATTTAATCTGGTTGTTTTAATATCATATTGAGTCCTGGCCCCTCAAATTCTAAGGTGTATGTAGGACCAGCTCTCACATTCTGCAGGTGCACTTCAGACCTAGGGAGACAGGCAGGATGGGTTGGGAGCAGGAAGTTAGTGCAAACTGAAGTTGCTCAGAAGTGTAATCAGTGAATATTCAACTTGACAGACTAGAAATTGGTGTTGGACACATTAAAGTAATTCAGAGGATAAACTTGAGAAACATATTAGAAGAAATGGGAAAAAGGAAGTTCAGCTTCAAAGTCCAGGCCTCCTACATGTTCCCCCTCTAGGTGCCATTAGCCCTTTCCTGCTTGAGCAGGAGTTAATCCTTAGCTATTTCCTGGGGACACTAAGGAAGATAAGGTAGCTCTTCCCAGCCTGAAATTTCACCAGAGGTCGACTATGGTCTATTAATATTAATTAGAAAATTCCAGAAACAAACAGCTTGTAAGTTTTAAATCACATGACATTCAGAGTATTGTGATGAAATCTCAGCCAACCTTTCCAGGATGTGAATTAGCTCCAGCATAATTCACGTGTAGATGCTATCTTCCTGTCAGTGAAATAGTAGCTACCATTGTTATTAGATTGATTATCTCAGCATTGCCATGTTCTTGCTTAACTCACTCATATTTTACCTTACAATAGCCCTAAGACAAGAGAATAGTGATACTGGTGGTTCAGATATGCCAAAAAAAGAAGTTGTAAAAAGTTTCCTTTTATAGCTAGGTGCAGGTGGCTGAGATCAAAGCCAGCCTGGGCAGGAAAGCCTGTGAGACTCTTATCTCCAATAAACTACTCAGAAAAAGCTGGAAGTAGCACTGAGGCTCAAGTGGTAGAGCCCTAACCTTGAACACAAGAGGCTCAGGGAGAGTGCCCAGACCCAGAGTTCAAGCACCAGGACCAGAAGGGGGAAAAAAGATTCCTTTTAACATCTGAAACAAAAGATTTTTTTGTTGATGCACACCTCTTTTTTAATATGATATGCTAATATAATTGTTCTCCTTTATTATTAATAGTCTCTTAACTAATTTATAAATTAAAATTTCAGGGTGTTTCAGTGATAAAGCATATATTGAGCATACTGAGGGCCTTGGGTTCAACCCAGAGTAACACACTTGTGAGTGATGTGTGTGTGTGTGTGTGTTCAATGAGATCAAGGAAAGGGTTAAGTTTTAAGTCTCCTTACCGTGTAGATGAAAGTAAACAATCAGAAACTTAGAGAAACTTGCTTAGAGCTAGAGATGATTGTTCTGTAAGGGCCCTCTCTGTGCTAGCTATTGTTCTAGGCTCTTGAGATATACTCTTGAGATTGTACTAGGCACTGGTGGCTCATGCCTTTAATCCCAGGTACTCAGGAGGCTAAGATCTGAGCCTCACAGTTCAAAGCCAGTCTGAGCAGGAATATTCATGAAACCACTATCTCCAATTAACTGTAAAAAGCCAGAAATGGAGCAATGGCTCAAATAGTAGAGTGTTAGCATTGAGCACAAAAACCCAGGGATAGAATCCAGGCCCTGAATTTAAGCCCCAGAACCAGCAAAAATACATAAATAAATAAATAAAAGGAAGGCTGGGTGTCAGTGGTTCATGCCTGTAATCCTAGCTATGCAGGAGGCTGTGATGTGAGGACTGGGGTTGGAAGCCAGCTGGGCAGGAAAAGTCCCTGAGAATCTTATCTCCAATTAACCTCCAGACCACCAGAAGTGGTGCTGTGGCTCACAGTGGTAGAGCACTAGCCGTAAGCAAAAAGCTCAGGGACAGCGCCCGAGTCCTGAGTTCAAGCTCCAGAACTGACATTAAAAAAAAGGACTAAGATTTTTAGGCTCTACTAGCAAAGCTTCTGATTCAGTAGAGATAAGATGAGGCTTGGAAATTTGTGTTTTTTTAATCAATTAAGACAGTGTTTTGCTAGAGAAATAGAACCAATGGTACACACACACACACACACACACACACACACAATCATTTGCATATATACTATTTGGGGTGTGTGTGTGTGTGTGTGTGTGTGTGTGTGTGTGTGTGTGTGTTGGTTAGATTTGTTTTAGGACTGTTGTAGTGATGAGGAAGTTCCTCTGGGTGAGATCAGTCTTTTGTTCTGTATGGCCTGCTGCTGAGCTAACATACCCATGTGAGGCTTTTTTGCTTTTCTCAGAGTCCACTGATATGAATGTTAATTGCATTCCCCAAGCACTTTCACAGAAATATGCATTGTTATGTTTGACTATGTATCTCGGCACTGTGGCACAGCTAACGTGACACATAACATTAGCCATCACATTAAGCATTACTGGTGTTATTGATCTAAGCATGCATTAAACTGATACTCGGTTGAGGTACATGGATCCTTGGCTATGATAATTACTCTACACTCTGACTCTGACTCCCAAATTTTATTGAGAAGTACTCTCACAAAATATAGGCTTTTCAGTTGCTTACAAACCAATAGCTGTTGAAATGTTGGTGATTATCTACAGAAAGCTATAGCTTATACTACTGAACATTCTTCCCATATATCTGCTAAATTTCCATAAGATTATTTTCTTCTGGTAGAATGTTCATGCAGAGAACAGAAACCAACTGATATTCTTTGTAAAAGAACAGTAATCTTGCCACTTTGGACGCCTTGGTGCTTGCTTTTAACAGAGTTTTAGAGAAGTTGAGATAAATTCTTTCATTCTCTGAAATGCATAAATGATTTGCTTCCCTAGTTGGTTGGTTAATTAAGAAAAAAGAACTTGGACTGGGAGCTTGGCCTAGTGGTACAGTGCTTGCCTGGAATGCATGAAAACCTGGGTTCAGTATCACATATATAGAAAAAAAGCCGGAAGAGGGGCTGTGGCTCAAATGGTAGAGTTCTAGCCTTGAGAAAGCCCAAGAACAGTGCTCAGGCCCTGAGTTCAAGCCCCAGAACTTGCAAAAAAGAAAAAAAAAGGAATTTGGGTAATTATTCTGTAATGTGTATAATAACTTTATTTTTATCTCTGTATTGATCTGCTTTTACATATGATATTGAGCTTTTTTAACTCTATTGAGACCTTGTAAGAAATAATCCCTAAGTGAAATTTTATTTGCACAGCCTTTTATGTTTTAGAGTTGACATCTTTTCAGAAAGCACAACTTCAACACTTACGTCTGAAGAAAATCAAAGTAACTTTGAAGATAGCATTTTTTCCTCAAATGAAAATCTGTACACAGGAACCAGTGAGAGTGATTATCAAGTAAATTCCTTTGGCAAAAGTCACATACCATTTCCAGGTGGCGCCAGCTTATCTCTGTCATTGTTTAATTCAGAAGCAAAGGAAAAATTTCAGAACCATAGAGAGCACTCAGAAAATGAATCTGAACAGAAAAGTTTTCCTTCAAAGACATTAATTTCCATAATGAAAACCAACAAAAATAAGAAACCAGAGTTTTCTTCTGATCTTAGTTTATCAAAACCTTCTAAATCCAACATGGAAAATGAGGATCTCGATATGGCACCGCTCCCTCCTGCCCATTTGTTTCTTTCTAGACACCAAGTTAGACTTCTGGAGGAAAATGTAAAAAATCGAATTTCTTTAAAACCCAACTTTATACTAGAGACCAAACATAGTGATGTATATCCAAGACCTCAGGAGAACTCTCAACATTCTGTTGAAATGGTTATTTCTGCCCAATCACGAAATGCTTTTCCAGAACAAACTGCTATTCAGAATCAAGGGTTTTATGATATCCAATTTGCTAGTCAAGCCCAGCAGTTTATTAACAACCAAGAATTAGTCAACAATCAGCCTACTGACATGGTCAGTTATTTTGATCGGCCTCAAGATTTGCTGGTAAAACCATTGTCCAACAACATGCAAGGCTCCTTCCAGGCCAAAGATATGGACAAGAGTCAACTTTTTATCAAAGTTCCATGTACTGTTGAGGGAAGAGATTTACTGAAGGGCCTAGAGTCTAATGAATTTTCAACTTTAAGTCCAAATTCAGTTGTTAAAGATATGCCACAACTAAAGAAGATAATACCAAAAGACTGGGGAAAACTTGCTTCATTGGAATTAAGTCAGTATTCTGTATATAGCTCAGTGGTATGTTTGTCTACCATGAAGGGGCAGAAAAACAGAAAAAAATCATCAGATGATAAAGGCAAACTCTGTCTTAAAGTTCCATCTCTGAAAGCAAAGAAAACACCAGCTTCACAAGTGTTTCAAATATGTCACACTTCAAGAAATAAGAATGAGTTAGGATGGAAGCATAACATTGAGAAAGAAGAATTACATCTTATTTCTGTCTCTAAGTTTATTATTCCATACATTAAAAAGCATTCTAGAAAAAATCTAGTGAAAGTCTTGCCAGATGTAGTAAGATGTGACGGTATAGTGAAAAAACGAAGTCAGTCATCAGATGTAGAGCAATTCAATTTCTCGGGTTCTATCAAGAGAGGAATGTCAAGCATTATAGAAAATTTAGAGCAATATGGCAGAGAAAATACCGCACTACAAGGCATTTCATCAAAAGTGTTGCCTCAGTTTGAACAGTCTTTCATGGTCAACCCTGATAAACTAACAGCCCCTTATTTCTTATTAGATGAAATAAGCATGAGGAGCAGAGAGTCTCCTGTAGACCCTAGGGAACAAGCCTGTCACCTGTATATTCCAGAGCACAGGATATCTTCAGAAGGAGCTATGTCAAAATCTCAACAGAAATGTACCTCATCTTTCAAAATGAAAACGCACAGAGAAATAAAAATGAAGGAAGATCTACGAAGTGCAGAGAATGAAGAGGAGTTACCAGCTAATGCACCAAACCTGCAAGGGGACTCCCCGAAAGGTAATGTACAAAAACCAGAAGATTTACTGAGAATTGTCGTCGAGTTCTCTGATGTCAATTTGCTTATTTACCTAAGACCCAAAACCCAAAAAGTCACTGAAGAATTACAAGACATAAAAGTGCAAACAAATACTGAACGTGTAAATCTAAAGTCAAAGATAGCATTGTCACCCAAGATTATGGCACATGGTAACCCAGCTGAACATGAGGAGTTTGAAGTCAGAAGCAGTGTAAAAAATATGCATCACAAAAAAAGCCCATCTGATGCATTTCATGATACCACCCATGCTACCATTTCAGAAACACCTGAAACAGAAATGCCTAGCAGGTCCAGTGCAAGAACAGGTACATCAACAGTAAGGCTTAGTAAGTCGGTATTAAAACAAGAGAAATTACAAGGTGAAAAGGAAACAGAGGACAAAAATTGGATTGATGAAAGCTCTATAGTACAAGAACCACAAAAATGTGACCCACAGGAAGAAAAACAAAGAACGCTTCCATTACTGTCACAAGACTTCAGATTCAGCACTGATAAAAAGAAAAATGGTAAATGTGTCAGATTTAACATGGAACCCATCAACTTAGTCAGCAAGGCAATTCAAAATAAAGAACAGCAAGTATATCCACCAATTCCTTCTTTACAAACTGCTTCGAGGATTGTTCCATGCCCTATGACTGGTCAGTTGCAAATAGAGAAAGTGGAGCAAAACATAGCCAGACCTACCAGCAGAGAAAGTGCTATTGATCCTGTGTGTCCACATATACCAACAAACTTGCCAGTTGGTGAACATTTAGTTAAAACAGTAGAGAACTGGGTCCCTTTTGGTGAAAACCTCAGAGAGAAATTGGACCATCATATTGTCCAAGAGAAGGAAGACATAGAAAATGATTTATCTCCAGTTGCCACAGGGTCTTGCCACAGTATAAAAATGTCAGGAACAAAAAGTTCACTCAATGTCAGACAAGTAATTAGGAAAATAAAGAAGCCTGCAGTTTCACGGATGCTTTATATCAATAGACATGACAGTTCTAGCCACAGAAGAACATTGAGAGATCGTGTTGAAATGATTATTAAACAAATACTGTAAGATGAAAGTTTGTCAGATGAGCTTCTGAATGTTTACCCTCATGTGTCTATTTTGCCCAATACTGACACACATATCAGATTAAATGCAGAGAATTGCTATTATATCAAGTTACCACAAGGAAATCTCCAACTTGACAGTGAAGTAAAACATTTACCTTCCTTTTATGGGGAAAGCACATCCCAAAACGCACTGGAAGCTAGTTTGCAATATGAAGCGAAACTGATGGAAAAAGCTCAACCAAAATTTACCCCTCCTGATAGCTGGATCTTCAGATATGACTTGGCCACTCAAGCAAAAGCTACACCTCAAGGTAAAGAAGCAACAGATGAACTATGCTCTTTAACTGACTTCAATATGATTAGCCCGACAGAAACAGAAAGAATACCAAATGAAGCACAATTCATGTCTGCACAGGGAAAGCATGAAGGCATGGTTGCTTCAGATGACATCCAAGAAAGCAATCTTCAAGATGAAGACAGAGAACAGCAAGTGTTATTAAAAGTAGTTCCACAGTCCAGTCAACATTTTGAAGTCTTCTTGGGACAAAGGAAAGATCTGAACGTTTGCAAACCGGCAAGTCAAGCTGGTTTGTCCTATTTTATAGGACAAGCTGCAGATCCAGTGCAAGGAAAGGAGCTCAAGGAAAGCACACAGGCACAAAATTACACAATAGGTCCAGCAATTGTAAAGCTTTCTCCTGCGAGATCAGAGGACTCACTAACTGATGACATTCTAGTTGATACAACGACATATGACACACTGCCTGATGAAACTCGTCTGGTAGGTGTGCTGCGCAATTGGAATGAAAAGGAAAAGGGAGAGTTTAGAAATGATCTACAAGCAACTATTCTAGAACCTTGGAATCTTTTCAGATCTGATCTGCCTGAATCTAATAGGCAGAGGAAAATGTTTACTTGTAAGGCCCTAAAAAGTAAGAGTCCCTCATGCGTAATAATGAAGGTAAAAAAGCCATCAATTTCAAAGTTATTTAATATTCCACAATGTGGTTGCCGAAAATATCTACTTCCCAAGACTTTGAAGTCACAAACTGTTGGATTTTTAAACTGCTGTGGGATCCTGTCTGATGGATTTTACGTGATTGTGCTGGAAGCAGAGAAACAGAAAGGATTGTCACAAGAATTACCGGCCATTTTGGAGTCTTTGACTTTCTCCACCTATACTTCACCTGTACCTATAATACAGAGGAACAAATTAGTACTTATGGACAAAGGACTTAAAATGAGTCCCAAATGTGTAGCTTTGAAGGTAAAGAAGGCACCAATTTCTCAAATGTTTAGAATTGTAGGAAGCGGTACTCCAGGCTACAGAAGGCCCTTAGAATATAGCTTCAAAACTAAGATCAAACCAGGTAAATCTGTAGGAGATGTATCCCTCAATGTCATTTCCTCTGCCACCTCTCAAGCTGAAACAGAGAAAAAGGGCCCTCACCCCAAGGAAAAAATAAGCAGCATAGGAGGTCAAAAGACTTCATTTCCTAAAGCAGAAGAATCAGAGATTGGCTTAATACCATGTGATACATCTTGGGATGGAAATCTTGGAAGGATATGGGATGGTACCATTTCTGAAAAAAAGTCACAGAATCAAAAGGACTTAAGAGATTTTAAACTATTAAGTTTCTCCAGTCCTCTGTCAGCTGGATCTAAAAGTGAGAGGGATACATTCGAATGTGTACCCCAAAATTATATGAGCCCCAGGCAGAAAATGTTGGAGGCAAAACCACCAGAATTTCCTATGGAAGGCCATCTAAAGAAAAGACAACACAAAATTAAGTACCAGGAGGGAGAAAATGGGTGGTATGCAAGCGTGAGAGAGTCATTATTTAGTGCCACCGAAGATTCCAGAAGTCCATCATCCACATTGATTATGGATAAACCATCGTTTGATACAAAAAAAAGGGACACTTCACCTAACACAACAAGTAAAACAACTGCGAGTAATCATATGACAGATGAAAAGGAAAAGATACCAGAAAACATTGCCCCAAATTGTTTGAGGTCTGTAGATTTTTTATTATCAGTTTTGTCTGACTCCAAAAGCAAGGGAAACCTGAGACAAGTATTGAACAATGAAATTATAATGAATCTCAAATGTTTAACTGGGAAGGAAAAGAAACCACCAGTTTCACAGATGCTTAAAACCAGTGGATACTTTATCATAAAACACAAAAAGAAATTCCAACTCAATTTAAGAAGTAAAATGAAAGCCCCAGGGCAAATTAAAAATGTACCAGACACATTTCTGAATACCATTGACTTCACATCAGATTTCTCTGACATGATGAGGCAAATCCTATTAAAACCAGAGATAGCTAGGAGACAGAGTCATATACAGCTACCACAAGCAGCATCACAAGCTGAAGGCCTAGCAGAGTATTTTGATTCCGTTAACAAGGGTGATACTTTCAACTCTTTAAAGGAAGTAAACCTACATAGTGGAGAAAGTGGGGGAGAGACACAAAAACCACTTAAAGAAAGTGGTTCTTTCTACACAATCAACTTGACAGTAAATGTACAGCTCATAAAGGAATCTGATTCTGGCAAGTCAGAGGACATGCTTTTAAAAGAGTCATCATTTTCTCAAAGCCAGATTTGTGAGATGAGTCCAGAAATAAATGTAAAATTAGAAAACAGCAAAAATGTGCAAATAACTGTCAAAGTTGGACTCTCGACAATGGAAAAATCACCTATTTGTGCAAAACCCAGTGAGACAACAGATGACGCTGCATCTAGAAAATATGATAAGAAAAAAATAGACCATTCTGTTTTAAAAGAAACATCTCCATACCATTTGGCAGGAATTTTAGATTCTGTGGACAAGCAATTATCTGCTTCACAAGAAATTAAAAACTTGGCAGATACTCTAAAAATACATGAAATGTCAAGTGCTAAAGTTATACCTTCACAAGGAAAACAACCGGCACTTCCACAGTCACGCAAATCTGTAGGCCATGCTACTATAACCATTGATATAAAACGGAAACAGAACTCTAGAAAAGGAGAGAGCAATAAAGCTGAATTAAATGCCAATGCAATATCAACACCTACTCCTATGCCTACTCTACAAAATTTGAAAATGGAGGAATCATTTAGTATGTTGGATACATCTGAAAGACCTTCTAAAAAGAGAAATGTCCTAACCAAAGCAAAAGTTGGAAAGAGAACGACATATAAAAAGAAGGTTTTGTTTAAAAGTCTGCCATTTGAGTTTGGAGTAGTACAAACAAGAAAATCTGAAACCTCTTTAATCAATAGAGTATGCCCTGAGACCATTCCTTCTCAGAAAATAGATATTAATTTAATGAGTCAAAATAAAGAGCTAAAACTTGGAGAAGAACTTATTCTAGAGCCTATTCTTCTTCCTGAGATTCAACCTATTCAAAATGAAAAACAGAATGAATCTAAAGCTGGAATGTGGAAAACAACAAATCCCAAGACTCTTGTCCCACACGAGAAATGGCAAGAGTCCTATATCCCAGAACTTATCTGGAGTTCAACTTGTGCTTACATTACTACGCATCCTAAAATTATAAGATCTAAAGATAAGGCAGAAACAGATGAAGTAAAAAAGCCTCTACCCATCAAAGAGAAAAAGCTGAAGGCAAAGAAAACACCAGTTTCACAGTGTCTTAGATTTGGTACTAGAAGCAATAAAAAAGGACGAAGAGTTAGCATACAGCAGTCAAAGACATTCCTACTGAGTAAGAATGTAGCAAATCTACTTCTCGAAAGTCATGTTGACTCTGGATGTCTCATGTCTCAGCATAGAACACTTGCAGAAATGAAAATGAAGCAGAGCAAGCTGGGACAAGGCATGCTCTTCAGTCTAAAGATGGATCAACTACTAGATGAAAGGCCCCTGTCATTGTCAGGATGTGTCAGTGTGTCCAGCAGCACTGAAAAGCTGGAGGAGAATATTGGAAGAGAACAACAAGAGTACCAAGATGTTTCAGCAGACCTTCTCCAATGCTGTATGCAACCAGCACAGACTGGGTCACAACAAACGAAAGCACACCATGATGGGTTAGACTTCCAGAGAAAGGTGTGCCTTTCAATTTCAGAGAATGATGGAAATGATCCCATTCTGGGATCTATATCATCTCCCCTGCTGGATCAGACTCACACTGAAATGCCGAAAGAAGAAATGAAAGGAAAGGGCATACATCAAGATACAAGATTCTTTATGCAACAGGTAAATGAAATCTCAGTCAAAGAATATATTTCAAATATACATCACATGCCAAAAAATATAGAGAAACTACTCTTGCATATTAAAGAACAAGAGAAGAGGAAGAAAAATACTAGGAAATCTAAAAGACTTGAAATAGCAATAGACATGAAAATAACAGAGAATTCTGATACAGAAGAGTTTTTCAGCAAGAACATCGGCATGCTTGAGCAAAATGACAGACCAGAATTGGATAAAAGTGTGGGCCCATTCTGGATACAGCAAAAGTCATGTGGTCTGAACAGGACATGCCACAACAATAAAGGTAGAACTGCTGTCATGACAGGTAGTCTGTATCCCAAAAAGGTAAAAATGAAAGTGAAGAAACTCCCTGTGTTCCAGCTGCTTTATGTTACAGGACATGGAAGGCAAAGTAACAGTAATGAAATCATTAAGGAAGAGAAAAATGAATCACAGCAAGTGAAAACTATGGCAGATGTAGTTCTGAATGATGTTGGCAATTGTGGCCAGATTTCATCTCAGATTACAGCGGTTATAGAAGTAGAGGGGGAAAACCACAAACTGCAAAAGACAGCCCATGCCATTCCACAGCTAAACCTGAAGACATCACTCAATGGAACGAAAATGTCATCTGCACAGATCATTGATAAGAGTTCTATGCCAAGAACTCCCAGGAGGCCAGAACAGTATGACATATACTCAAAAGAATACCAAGTTTTTTCATTAGACATTTTCCCACGATGTAGAGATTATTTAACAATTGGTCCACAAATAGACAGACCTTACCATGTGAAATCAAAAGCCAATTTGGAAAGAGAAGTAACATATGGTGGTGTATTTCCAAAGAAGCTAGAGATCAATGGCAATATATATGATGCTAAAACAATTAGAACAAATGCAGAACCTGTTAAGAAACCTCTTCATTTAGAGGCACCTAAGGAAGGAGAAGCATATATTAGCAGAAAAAAGATTTCAAATCTATTGGGAGGAGAAGGGTTAAATAACACTGGTATCTTTCTAACATCCAAAGGACAGAAATTTCTAGGGGATCTGCACAAAACCTGTCCAGCTTGGAGAGAACATACAAAACGAGCTAGCAATCCTAGAAGTGTTCTAGAGTCTGTATCTTGCTCCATGGGGAGCTCTTTCCATCTAAAACAGACAATGAATATAACCAGGAGAAGTGATGATACCTCTATAAATGTCAGTGTGGATCCACGGGGTAAAGAGCAATCAGAGCTGACAGCTATTCCAATGAGATCACAAAGATGGAAAGTGGACTTTTCAGGAACTCCAAGGATAACGCAACTGAATATTTGTAACCAGAATAAGGAAAAAGTTCTGGAATCCATTTTCTCATGTGTGTTGCATCAATTCCATATTGTAAATCCGAAGAGACAAGTCCCAACAGATGCAAGGTTAAATTCATCAGTTTTAGAGAAAGCATCAAATGAAGTTAGTATTCCAGCAGATCCTTCTCCATGTGCTAAAGGGATGAATCCACATATTAGAAGAAGAAAAGAACATCAAGAAAGTACATTGAAGGCTTTTCCAACGCAGGCTTCCAGCTCTCTGATGGGTATGTATCAGATTGCATCGCCACAACCAAACAAAGCAATGAAGGGAATGAATAGTCAACAGAACACTTCAGATGCAAAAAAGAAGAATCAGAAAGAAAAACACAAATATGATCATCTTCCACAGCCTGCATCTCACTCCAGAGAAGATCTACTTCAAATAACATATGACTATTCAACTCGACAGACCAGAAAACCACTAAGAAAAATGGATGTGATAGATGAATATTCTCAGAAAAGAAAACACAGACAGAATGATTCTCACCTGCCAAGTTCCTATGATAGCATCAGGGAGAATAGATCTTGCTTTCAAAATTATCCCTGTCATTGGCCACATTTAATGCCTCAGATGAAGGAAGAATTATCTGAAGAAGGTCATGTTTCAAACTGGAAAAAAGGACTAGAATTGTGCTTTAAAAATCGAGCAAGAATGGAAGGCTTTGTGCCATCAATGTCTCCAAGGCAAATGAAAAAACAAAACACAATGCTGCCTTTAGAAGCATGCAGTAAAACCATAAAATACTGGAATACTTTCTTTTCAAAAGGAAACCAATCATCAAATAAACCACAGGTCATTGAGACAATATTAAATAGTAACTCTCCCAAGATAAGAATTACAAAGAAAGAAGGTTCATATAAGGCCAAAGAAAAGCAAATAGAAGTATATGTGCCTAGAACAGTTTTACATTTTCTTTCAACATGTATGCATCTTTGGAATGAAAATAAGAGACAGAAGGGTGGCCTGAAAGAGGGAGTTATGAAAGGCATACGATGGTCTGAAAGTCAGGCTCTGAAATCTGAATTTTCAGATATATTTGGTGCCAATGATTGTGATATCCCAAGCAACGGACTTGAAATTCAATGGAACATAAGAGATAAAATAATAAACATAAAACAGAGACATGGTGATCAAGATTGGGTGGTCACAAAAATATGTGAGCCCATCCCTTCTTTACCTTGCTTCCAATCAAATGAAGAGACAACTGGTATGATTATCTCCAATAATACAAAAAGAACAACACAGCATATGTCACAAAAAGAGAATGGTGCAAAGGCAGTAGAAATGAAAGGAATAAGTCACTCTGGCATGATTTCGAAGATGGAGAAATCATCGCTGTCACATGTAATCACTGGAGAAGGATTAGCTTCATTATTTAATATTGTAAAAGAAGAGAAAAGGGTACAGCTAGGTAAGGGTAAATTGGATGTGATATTGACAAATACTTGCACTTTCTTACCATCTCCAACCCATCCTAATTTGAATTCAACAATAAAAATAGGACAGAATAAGTCAAAAGTACTAAAGTCCCAGGTATCATCAAAAGTCAGAGAAGTGTCATTTTCAGAATCAGCTAATCAAAATAATTTAAAGAATGTAATGGAAGTAAAATGTCTGCCACAGAGGAAGAAGAAATGTGAGGAAAATATAGTCAATGTAAGAGATATAATGGACCTCATAAGAAGGAAGCAGTCATCTTTTAAACATTTACTGCATGAAAAGGAACTATGGCAGAACCATAAGAACCAAAAGAAAATAACTGAATGTAATAACAAAAGTAGTCCAGATACAGTGCAGAATAAACAGTGGGATTCCATTCCCTCCTCACCTCACTTGGAGTGGGATACTAAAGTAAATGAAATTTACAAGCAAGGAATCACAAGATTCTGTCTTCCATCATTGACATTCCAGGAAGTGTCAGGGGAAAAGAGAATAAATAAGGAGCCAAATGCTGCTATCTTAAGTAACATGAAAAGAACAAAACATTCGCCACAGAAAGATAGAGTGGGAATGGCTCCTGAAAAAATAACACAATCTGAAAGAATACCTGTGGGTCTGGAGCAGTCTTCAGCAGTGTGTAGATTACAGTTGAATACGGAAGAAGAGAAAAGGGTGGAGGAGGATAAACAAGGTGAGATTCAGAGTGAATTTTCCATCTCTTTTCCACCTTATTCTGAAGTTGACGTAAAAGTAAAAGGAGAAGCTATGCAAATGAAAGCAAGATTATGTCTTCTACAGCCAAAGCTTCAAGAGACATCAGCTAGAGATGAAATCACATGTAACATGTCTGCATCTAGTCCTACCTCAAACAGTGTAATAGTTGCCACGGAAAAGATAATGCAGAAAGGAGGGGAGAATGTAAAAATGGAAGAAGTCATACTTTCGAAGAAAAAGAAGCCATCAGTTTTACAGGAAATTCAGATAGAAAAAAAAGATCAAGAGAAACAAAATGTGGTTCTGGCCAGTTCCAATGACTGGGTACCTTCTTCTCATTTAAAACTGGATTTGAAGGTAGAAAAAACTAATTATGTAACTGAAGCAATGAAGTATTCTCTTCCAGAACTAGCATGCAAGATATTATCTGATGCAGTGAGAAGAGCAATTAAAAAGTCCATCAAGGATAACATCACAAGTGGCACCAAAAATGTAAAAGAATATGTGCTACCAAAAGAAGATAAAATAAAATTATTAGCCAAGAAAGACTTAATATATACAAAAGATAAAGACTTGAAAGGAAATAAAGAGCAATGGAAATTGGATTCACAAAGTGAAAAACAAGCAAAAACTGATGGAGAAGGCATCAAACAAGAGAAACGGGATGGGAACTATCAAGAGGAAATGGATGGAGAAGGCGGAGAGCAAGGAAAAGTGGATCAAGTACTAGGGAAAATAGAGCTACAAGGCCAAAAGCAAGATAAAATACATGGAAATGGTAAAGAAGGAGAGGAATGGAATCAAGAAGATAAAGAACAAGGGCAAGTAGATGCACAAAGTAAAGGGCAAAAAAAGACAGATCCAGAGGTTAAGCTGCAAGGGAAAAAAGATATAGAAGATCAAGGACTTGGGAAAGGAGGCTCAGGCAGTAAAAATGCAGAGATAGTTATGTATGCACACTTTCATTTTGCACCTTCCCAAATTAATGGTCAATTAGACACAAGAATGAAAGGAGAAAATATACAAGGAATATCAAGATATGCTCTTTCACAATCCTATCACCAGAAATTGGGTGATGCAGGGAAAGTGGTACCTACCACATTCATTGGATCAAATGATACCAAAACAGCACAAGTGTGCCGGCCACAGAAAGAGGGAGGTGGTGGGAAAACAGCGTGTAAGAAGCATGGAAGGCATGCCGCCAGTGTGATTTCCAAGGTAAACCAGATACCACTGCCAAGTGTGCCCTGTATCAGCAGGCATAGTGGCTTTCGGACCAGTGAAAAGACAAATGTAAATACAAACTTAGGACATGTGTCAAAAAGAAAAACCAAACAAGGAGAAGTTCTGACCTTACCTTCTTTTTCCTGTGGTAAATTAGACAAGGGACAAAAAGTAAAGGAAGACAAACAAGTACTAACACGAACCATTCTCCCTTGTACCCGGAACCTAGAATCATTGAGTTTAGAGAAATTAAAGTATATACTGTCACCCCTGACTGACATCTTCAGAAGTTCAAAAAGAACAAAAAACACAATAAAAATAGTGAAAGGAGAAATGGAGTCAAGGATAATAAAAAGCTGCTTATCGCAGCTTATGCTCCCGAAATCATTGCCTACAAGACAAACATCATCTATAAAGACAATTGCTAGACAAATGGAGAAGGGAAAAGCATCTCTTCCACCAGAAGAAGATGGAGTACAAACTTTAGACACAGATTCCCAGACAAATACATCCACATGTCCGTTTATGTCTTTTATCAATCAGTACAGTATTCTGAGCAAGAGAAAGGAACCACAGAGGAGCAGTAAAGAAAAAATAGGACAAGATCAGGAAAGAATAAAAGATCCTAATGTGATTCTGAGTAAAATGGATTCTTCTCTGTTCTGTCCTTTACAAGCAAAACTACTTGGGTCATCAAGGGAAGTCTCCTATCCAGATGTAAATCTAAGTATTAGTTCACATAGTTTAACAGTGAAAGTCAATGAACTAAAGCCATGTGAAGAGGCAAAGGACGAAGTAAAGTGTGGAATACTCTGTCAAAGAACAATGTTGAGAGTAAAAATATCACCACCAGCACATATATCAAAGAGAAATATATTCCCTTTGAGTATTAAGGAGCAAAGGAAAGGAGTTCAAGTGGCTAAAAGTAACCCTAGAATGGTTCTGAAGAAATCTTCTTCTTTGCCTTCTTTGTCTTGCTTTAAATGGATTTCTAGAGTAAATGTCAAAGAGGATCTACTAGGAAGAACACAGTTCTGTTTCCCATCACTAATACTTCAGGGTGCACCAGAGTCAGATAAAAAAGTAGATACCGAGTCAGTGGAGTCATTGCTTGGCAACAGCAAAGAACTGATACAGCACGCCACACAGGAAGAAGAAAATGAGCATCTCCTAATGGATTTGAAAGACTTCTTAGATCCAACAATAAGAAAATTGTTATATGCACATATAGTCAGTACGGAAGAGTTGCAAAGGAAAATCAAAGAACAAAAAAGAAAGATGCAAGAGCATAAGAGTGAACTAATTTCTGTTCTGGAAGACAGAATTAAAAAATCATCTTTCACACAATTTCAGTGCAAGCAATCATCAGATACAGTGACAATAACATGTCTAGAAACAGATGATGATGGAGATCTTGCAAATGATTTACAAGAAAAGAACGGAGAAAAAGTTGCAAATATGAATAACATAGTGGGTTCTACAGATAAGTGTTTAAAGACAAAGGAATTGCCTCTTTTAAAAACATGCAATTTCAGCAGCCTTCAGTGGAAAACTAGAGAGCAAGAGGGAAAGATCCAAGAAGGGAAAAGTGAGCCAGATCTGATGCTGACTAAAATTTCTACTGCTGGATGCCACCTACCTTTCCTTAGCATGAGTGCTGGAATGGAGGAAAACAGAAGACTAATCTCAACAAGATCTGCTTTATCTATAGCACAGTTCCTGGAACCACCTGGATGTGACAGTGACGCTTATTTAAAGCCAGTTAGTGATGATGTTTTAATCAATCTACAATGCGGAAAACAACAAATGCCTGAGAACAAGGAAGAAGATGGGGATCCAACAGGAGATACTCCAGAGTCCCCCAGATATCAAGAAATGAAGGGGCAAGAACGCCAAGAGGAAGCAAGTGTTCACACTAAGTCTGTCACTTCATTACTGTTTCTACCTCCTCTCTCATTAGAGAGAAAGATAGGCTTAGATGATGGAATGCTAAGACTTACGAGATCTTTGCAGAGAATATCCGAAGCAGAAGAGACAACGCTTTTGGAGACCATTGGAGGAGATGGAATGAAAGGTGTTGCTAAACAATATATGTTTCCGAAAGGAACAACAGCCAGAAAAGAGACCGTAAGGGAGAGATGCCCAGATATAATTATGAAGGGAAGGAAATCACTTCCTTCCTGTAAGCTCCATAGAACAGAACTGCATGTAGATATTAAAAGTCACAAGGGAAAGGAACATGATAGGATTCTAAGAAAAACTCCTCCTAAGTCTTCTTTACCTAGCCGTCAGCGAGATGTAAGTACACAAGTGGATGAAGAAAAGATCAGAAGCAAAACTTCCTTGCTTCCGTTAATGTTGCCAGCATTCTCCGATTTGGAGAGAACAGCAGACACAGAGGCCGTGTGTGGTAATGGCAGAAAAGGAAAACCATATAGGGCCGGCAAAGAAGGAGAAGTTGGAGTGACTGCTGCAGACGTGACCATCAGGGTACACTGCAAAGGGCCAACGAGTTCACCGATCCCACATATCCTTAACGCAGAAGGATTCACCCTGAATGTGAAGGTGCAGGAGAAAAAGGTGCACCCACATAAGGATGAACCCCATGTGATTCTGTCCAAGACTTTTCTGTACACACCATTATCATCTCTCTCTCATCTGGATTCAGGGGACAGCATAGACAAAGACATGGGTGGGGTTGCCGGATCCTCGTCTCCACAGCTACATTTCCAGGAATCACCCGATGTTAAGGGAACAGCGAACAGAGAGTTGGTTGAAGGTAACAGGAGAAAGGTTGTTACAAGACCAGAGCAGAATGTTGTGCTCCGCAAAGAGACGGAGCAGCAGTGGGTCTCAGACTTGATGGTCAAAACCCAGCAAAGGCGTGAACCTTCACAAGTTAGATCAGAAGGAGATTTACATCCACACGACGATAAAATGTATTTCACTGGATTTGGTACCCTCAGGCATGGGAGACTGCTGGAATTGCACTTGATGGGGCAACAGGAGGTTGAACCTGGAAAATATAAGAAAAAACATGTAGCTACCTTTGACCCCTACCCCACAACTGGGAATCTGGAAAGACAAACTGACGCCATCGAAAATTCTAAACAAAAACTAAGTCCTAAGGTTTTGGTTTCACTGCCAAGGCAGACAGCCAAGGGAATGTGTGTTGCGGTCGGCACCTCTGTAAATTTTAAAGGATTTTCTGCCGCAAAGAGAGAAACCCACCAACAAGAGACTTTACCAAAACTATCTCCAGAATCGGTGAGTTCATTCAAATTTTATAATCTGAAGAAAGATGGACGAAGCAGTAATAAAATAACCAAAATGTTTTCTCCCCAGAAGTTAGGATCGCTCGAAACGAACGCCACCAAGTTGATTACCCCTCAGAAACCAGAAAAGCGAGATACTATTACGGAAAAACATATAGTGCTGCATTCTAAAAGTGGTCACAAGACTAGATCAAACGCCACCGTTTCTGTTAAGTTTCCATTCCGGGACAGAAAGCAGGAGACAACATTGGAAATAGATGTGGATAGGAAAACTACAGTGTATACCAGCTTGCCAATCCTTCCAGGACTGCACATGGATATCACAGAATGTAATGCCCTACGAAGAAAAGAAAATGTGAAACTGCCTAATCCAGAACAGGAAGCCCAAGTTGTGGAATTGCTTCAGAAGTCCCTTAAACCACTCTGGACGTTTCTGCTTCAGTCTGGACACCTAGAGGAAATAAAGAAGGAAACTAACAACATCACCACTATAAATCTACAGCAGCAAAAACAAATTGAGACTCAAATAGTCATCGATAAGGAGAACTGCCCACACCAACAAACACAAGGAAAGGAGCAAAAATTGTCTGGCACAAAAGAGAACCTCCAAGTACAAAAACCACTTCAGAGAAATGCTGTGGATTCCTTTTGTGCTTCCACTCCTCTTTCCCTTAAAAGACAGAATGAAAGATCAACAAGTCTGAAAACAGAACCGTGGCCCAATAAGAAAACTGCAAAGCATCCAGTTTCACAAACTGTTGGTATCGCGGGACACAGTACTCCAACAAATAAAATAGAATATAGCTTCAAAAGAACAAAAAATATGGTTTTATGGAATAAAAATAGCCCAAGAATTGTTATCAGAAACCTTTCCATTTCCATGAGAACACCGCATACAGAAGAATTGGAGACAAATCCAGGAAGTGAACAGAGAGCCTGTCTCTCTAAGTTCAAGGAGGAATCAGTGGACATGAGTAAAATTAAGAGGGATACCTTAACAGCTGCAAAAGAAAACCAGAGTATTGCAAACACAGTTCTACAACATTCCCAGCCTATTGTAGTGAATGAACAAGAAAAGCAGCAACTTCCTCAGGTCAAAGAGGAGGCAAACCTTAAAAGTAAAGGAAGTAAAAACAAATTAACTCCACAGACAGAAGAAAAGATTGCTCCAGAGCAAGGTGATAGGATCCTTAAAAAGCTTAACTTGCATATAATTGAGCAGAAAAACAAGATACCAAGATGTATTCTAATGCATACAGATCAAAAGACAATTGGGGAAGTCCATCTGAAAAAGACCATGAGTATTAACATTCCACCTGTAAGAGCAAGAGAATCACAAGATGAAACGCCACTGTTCAAAACCAGAGAGCACACCTTGCTTCCCAAAGAAAGGGATGCAAGTGGACCCACACAAAGCATTCACCAGCCAGAAGCTGTTCCAGGGGCTCTGCCCAATCCACCTCCAGTTCAAAGTGCTGAAATAAAAACACCAGCAGATGGTGCAGGTGCAGAATGTTCACTTGCAATTTATGAAGCAATTAGAACCCTCTGTCAATCCCAAGTTAAAACTAGGATCCAAGACAAAGTTTCTTCTGACAAACTGGAAGAACTACAAGACTATGAACCTGATGACATGACATCACTACCTTCTCCACACAGTTCACTGGCATCACCAGCCACCCCAGATCCCAGACCCAAAGCCATTCTGCAATATTTCACTCTCAAAGAGAAAAATAAGCTCACCGATTCCCTTCATTCAAAAGCTCTGGAAATAAAACTGAATCTGATACCAGAGAAAGCAAAAGTGTCCTTCCAGAAGTTTAGCTTTTATTCTAAAGAGCATGTTTTCGAAGACAACAGCTGGGCACTCAATCTTAACCTTGAAAATTTGAGTGTTAGGTCTTCAGGAGCAGTTGATACTATTAAACTTGACTTAGAAGAAAATTATCTACAAGAATATCCGCTTCACAGTTGTGTGGAGACCGGGATGGCTCACACTGTGTGTGGTAGACAGCTTACCCCCATGCCAAGCACTATTCCGCAGCCCGACAGTGGAACATGTTCAAAACTGCCAGCTTGTGATAGTCCAGTGGCTCTCATCCTCCAGAGCTATTCGACAAAACAAATAGAGAAACTCCTCATGCACCTTTCTGTGAAAACCCTGGAAATACAAATGAAAGCCCCTTCTGGAATTGTAAGAGAATCTTACGCCATGGCCAATGCCAGAGATGGAAAGAGACCTTCATCTGGCATCTGTATTCATTCTGCTGCCAAAGTGCCCAAACGAAAAAACAGAATTCTGTTACTGTTCGAGGAGAAATCTCTTCATCAAATAGACCTAGATTTACAGTACAGGTACCTCCGCTTTCTGGGGCTTTCTGTTGAAAGTATGTTCTGTAAGCCAAATGCTCTTTCCAATCGTCCTC
This sequence comes from Megascapheus bottae, assembly GCF_031878675.1. Taxonomy (NCBI): domain Eukaryota; kingdom Metazoa; phylum Chordata; class Mammalia; order Rodentia; family Geomyidae; genus Megascapheus; species Megascapheus bottae. The sequence goes on from NC_143519.1 coordinate 7,028,241, forward strand.
TAAAATTACACACAACTTCAAAATGTAAACAAGTGGATGAGAGCAGCGAACCTTGTGTTCCTTCCTCGGAGTCACAACTGTTAAAGCAACAGGTTTCTTTCAACAAGAAAAGTCCCCATGTGAATTCATTACTCTTCAGAAAAGTCCTGGAGCCGGTGAGAAAGTGTGCTTTTCCCCCTGGTCTCTGCAAGGTGCTGCGGAAAGATACTAGCACTCGCACTCCTTCCCGGTTAAGATCCTGCCTGGCTCCAGAAAAAGATAAACGGCATAACGTACGGTTTCAAGAACCAAGCACACATAAACCTCTTGACTTAAGAACTCAGAAAAATGCTGGTGGTGTAGAAGATGCACGGCCAACTCAGATTTCTAAAACTTTCTCCAATCGGATGTACACCGAGAGTCCCGCCGAGTTGGAGGAGTGGTCGACTTCGAGAGCAAGTGAGGATGAGGAGTGTACATTTTTAGCTGGCACCTTAACGAAGGAATCACAAAACATCATATTCAAATTGCAGAAAGACATTCCTTTGGGAAATTTCTATGAGATGAAACAAACGGCTTATTTGAAGCCATTTACCGGTGACGTTTCAGATCATCGTCCTGAAACAGCTTCTAGAAAACGCACCTCAGTTATGTCGACCCCTCCCCATGGATCTCACAAAAGCAGGAAACACAGATCATCCTCTAAATTTCTGTCTCCGGACAGGTTGTGTCATTGTGCACCGGACACTGTGGAAATTCACTCCGTGCTGTCTTCTGTACCACGTAATGAAGAGAAACTTTCCTGGACAACATCGAGCACAACAACTTCCTCGTCAGCTCCCTCCTCCAAATCAGATATTCAGTTACATTCTGGGAAAAAGCCTCCCACATCTCACACGCATCCAGAAAGCAAAGAAAGAAAGAAGACCGCATTGGGTGTGTTACGAAAGCATCACCCCCACATTACAGAGAAACACACGGGAAGGAACAAAGCCCATGATTATGAGTCAGAAAGAATGATCTCTTCCCAAAGCAAACACAGACCAGCAACAAAACTTCATCACAGGGACATCAACTTCAGTTCAGAAAAACTAGAGCAACCCTTTTTCTACGCCTGTATGCCCGCGGACACGTTAGAGATTGTACCCCAGACTGTTCGCTGGACTATTCCCTCTAGTACCTTAAGGAAGAGAAATTTCAAAGTCCCCCTGGTGGCAAAGATTGCAACTTCATGGAAGATATGGGGTTCACCAAAGTAGTGTGGGGTCCTTCTCAGCACCCATCAGTGTGATCCATCAAAGTTAATATCGTGTGTATGTTCCCCTAGATCAGAATGCTGGTAATGGAAAATAAAGAAGGATGTCAAATAGTTGGCTTGTGAAGTGTTTCTTCAGTGGATATGTGCTTTATTTCAGAAGTCAAATTGTGCAGATGTTTAAGGAGGCAAGGATGAGTAAGAAAATGGCTTTGGATTGGGTTGTACCATATGTGGATGCTGTTGTCTTATCCTAGAGGAGCGTCCTACAGAAGCTCAGTCATCCGGGGTCAGGAGGAGGAATTGTTGACTGCATGAAAGGGCAATGTCCAGAGGGAGCTAGGACAAAGGAGTGCAGGAATAGAGGGAAAGTGTTTCAGAAAATAGCAGTCAGAATTCCAGGGCCAAATACCACAAATGACGGGACATTAAGTATTAAGTATGTTAATACTTTCTATTATAGAGAACTTTGCTAACACAGAGGGAAGGAGAGGAGTTAGGGAAGAGGAAGAGAGGAGAAGAGGGGGAGGGAGGGGAGAAGAGAAGAAAGGGAAGGGGAAGAAAGGATAAGTGGAGTGGAGATGACTCTCTGAGGCCTCTTTGATAAGGAGTTAGGATGGATACTACTTTTGGAGTATTTGCTTTCCTTTCTACAACTGCTAAAAACTGCCAATTACGTCAAATTGCAAGGAGTGGGACGTATTATAATACAGAAGTGCCTCAAACTAGTAGTTCATGCAGTGTCCAGCAGATGCCGCTGTGTTCCCCTCACAAGCCAAACTCAATCTGTGCAGTAAGCTCATTTCGATTTTCTGTGGTCTGTTCAAGACCACATTTTCAAACAGAGGAAGTGTTATGAGTGGGAAAAGGGGAAATAGAGAATAGTGAGACATTAAAGCTAGGATCATTGTTTTTACCACCAGATCCCCCCATGTCCACGAGACACTTTAATTAGAATCATTTTACTTTTTTTTGTTGTTGTTGTTGTTGGTTGTGGGGCTTGGACTCTGGGCCTGGGCGCTGTCCCTAGCTCTTCAACTCAAGGTTACCACCTTACCCCAGGGCCTGGGCATTGTCTCTGAGCTCTTCAGCTCAAGGCTACTGCCCTACCCCTTGAGTCACAGCGCCACTTCTGGGTTTCTAGAGATAAGTCTCACAGACTTTATTGCCCAGGCTGGCTTTGAACCGTGATCCTCAGATCTCAGCTTTCTAGGTAGCTAGGATTACAGGTGTGAGACACCGCACCAGGCTTCATTTTGCATTTTTAGTCATAAAAATCTTGTTGGCGGTGGGTGGGGGGGAGGGAAATGGGGACCATGACTTGAGAAAGGGTATCAATATTTGTGAAGTAATGTACCTTCTATCTGATGAATATAATGTAACCCTTCTATTAATTACAATAAAAATATTTGGAAAAAATCTTGTTGGCTTTAGTGCATTGTGAGAGTCTACTCAGTACCCATTTGTTTAGATGCTTCATCTCTTTACTTTCTTCCTTATCCCTTGGACACTCTCTCTGCATTTGTTTGTTTATTTTGCCAGTCCTAGGGACTGAACTCAGGGCCTGAGTGTTGTCCTTGGATTTTCCTCAGGGGTCTACCATTTGAGCCACAGCACTACTTCCAGCTTTCTTATGTATGTGGTACCAAAGAATTGAACTGAGGTCCTTGTGCATGCTAGGCAAGCACTCTACCACTAGGCCAAACTCCTGGCCCCTTCTCTCTGCATTTTTAGAAGCAAACAACCTTGTTTATATTCCACTGAGAGCTGAAGAAACTTCTCAAATACTTTACCAAATCACCTACGTATTTTTTTCTCCTTGCTTGTATACTTTGAGGTTGCATTAACAAAATATCTTAGACTCTGCAATTTACAAAGATCATGCAATTAATTTCTTACAGTTGTGGAGGCTTGGAAATCCAAGGTGAAGGTGCCAGCTGATTCAATATCTAGCAGAGGCCTGTTCTTCATAGAAAGTTGGTTCTTGTTGTATCCTTACATAGTAGAAAGGAAAGGGGGTGAAACAGCTCGGTTAGGCCCTTTTGTAAGGATTCTAATCCCATCCACAAGAGCACTAGCTCTTCTAAACCACTTCTGAAAGACCCTACCCATCTCAGAAACTGAAGTGGGAAGTAAGCTCTCACATGCACTTCGGGAGATCCAAATGTTCAAATCACAGCATTCATCTACTCCAGCTTACACTAAGCATTTCTCCCTTACTATTTCAGCATTCTTTCACTCACTTTACCATAATTTCTAACAGCCTCCATCGTTTCTTCTAAATAAAAAGCATTGCTTCACCCCTCTCATACCAACCCATTTCCTCATTTTGCCCCCTCTCTGCAACAAAAGTTCTCTGAATTATCTTCTCATAATCCAATTGAAATTATTTGTTGTTTTTAAATTTTGCCATTGTTATTTAATTCTTATAATTTATCTTTTTCCTTGGGTGCTGGAGATTGAGTCTAGGGTCTCATGCATGCAGGTAAGCACTCTGTTGCTAAGCTATACTCCCTAATCCACCTTTAAAGAAAAAAATCAAAGCAAATACAAAATATTAAGCTGAAGTAGTAGAAATACTTATATTTATTAGTTTGTAATTTTTTCTGTGCTTTTCACCATATTATTGAAACGAGACACTTGAGCTGTTAATTTTATTTCTCTACTTAGAAACGAATCTATTTCAACTCCTCAATTTGATCTGAATTTTGCTGGGAGAATAGGAAAAAGTTGGTCCTCTTTTCTGTTCCTCTGATGAGTATTTTTTAGACATTCAATGGGCATCTTTTTCGTGCCAGTAACTAAGCCAGGTGGCAAAGTTTCAACCTTCATTTTCTCTATAGACAGGAATCCAAAGTACAAAAGCAGAAGAGTGTTCACAGTCTTCTGCCAGAGGCCCAGTGGAGGCAATATTTACTTTTACACATTGCTCAGGATAAAATGGCTCCAACCTGAAGGTAACATGGAAAATGGTGGCTTCAGGTTAGCATAGGAGAACAGCACTGGGGGCCATTCCTATCTGAAACTGAAAAGAGGAAAAATTCCACCACACCACAAAAAAAGATGATAGAGAACCAGAACTGATCAAGAAAATGTTCTAGAAGACCTCTTGCTGGGGACAATACCTGATACTTATTGATGAAAGCACAATTATCTGGATAAAGAGAAGCAGGAGAAATTTTCCTGTGAGAAAAAACAATTATTTGGGGAGGAAAGAAAAAATCTCTAACCCATCTATTTTTTAAAAATCTATTTTAAAAAATAATGAGAGAATGATTCTAAATAAAATGATTTATGTTTGATAGCATGCATCATTTATAACCGATCTATGATCCTCTTTCCATTGTGCCAGGAGAGCTAAAAAAGCGAGGCTATATTTGGGTCCTGGTCAACTTCCAGGCCACTGCTATGCAGAAGGTTTGATGTGGCAGGGATAACGTGGAATGCATTTCACACCAGAATCCACACCGTCTGGGGACAGGGACAGGTGGATGGTGGCAGAAATCCTCTGGGAAATGCACATTGAATCACGTCTATCCTCTCAAGAGAAAGGCCTGATATATTCCTGCTCTGTCCTGTTGATCTCTGGCTGTGGGATAAGAGCACTGTTTTCCGTGCATGTGTAACTGAGTATTTCTGATCTTGTTGTCTGTGTATTACGGCATACTGCAATCTTTCCTTGGGGAGATCACTGTGCTGTCATTCCAGGGCCTCGAGTGATTCATATGTCAGGAATGAAGAGATGAACCCACGCTGGAGCCCTGGATAGCTTGCTCCTGCCAAGCCTGGCAGAGAACCAGCACTGTGGGCATTCACCTGATCTTCCTCACACTTTAGCCTGCAGTTCAGGGTTTCAGCTTGCATCTACTTGGTGACTGATTTCTGATTTCCACTCAAGGTTTTCTACAAACATTCTGAGAAAGGATTTGTTTCTGTTAGACTTGCCCTTGGGGAACTAATATGGAACACAACCCATTATCACCAAGTCTCCACTAAAATATTACTGTTATTATATTCAAGGTTTGTTTTCCCCCACATGGATTTTAATTTTATTTTTTAATTTTGTCAGATAAATATATTTCTTTAGACAACAGATGATTGAGTCTATTTTTGTCCATTAAGTTTTATTGCTCATTTTCTTACTGTTGAGTCTTAAATTATTTTTCTATTTTGGATAACAATCTCTCCTTAAAATATACTTTTGCAAAAGTATTTTGAGCCTATGACCCATCTTATCATTATTCCCTTGATGATGTTGTTTACACAGCTGATATTTATTTTCATGTAGCTCAGCTCACTATAAAGTATGGTTTTATTTCATACATTATCTCCCTTTTTGTTCCATAGAAATAGTTGTTGCGTAGCATCTTGCTATCCTTAGGGAGGAGCTAAATAAGCAGACAGCAAACTCTTCTCCCTTATGCTGTCCCCAGCACTGAAAGTAAAGTTCCACAGTTGCTGTGGGAAAGTCATGCGGTATTTATAAATGGGTTTTCAATGAAAAGTAACTATGCGGTCACTTGCATCATTAATATTAGCATTCTATTAGCGTTACCATTACCATTAACATTTTCTCATTATAGTTCAAACAATCTGGATTCTACCAGCTGTCTGAGAACCTGCCTTCAGGTACCTGCCTGTTTGGTCAGAGGAGGCACAACTTCTCTTACCCTGAGGTTTTCTTAATAATCTTCTATTCCTTTACACCTACCCTGATCCTTGATGATAAACTCTCACTCAGGTGTTGTGTTTGTGGTTGAACTCAATCTCTTCCTGGTTGCAAAATCTGTGGCAGTCGTCCAACCCCTCAACACATGTGGTCCTAAGCAATCTGACTCATCACACTTTACCACATATCATTAGAGCTTTGTTCATAACAGAAGAACCAATCATTATTTTACGATGAATGGGATTATTGCAATGTGCATCCCATTTATGTTGTTCTAACATGAAGCAGAAAACAAAAGCCTGCTTCAGGTTTGCATGAGGAATGCAAAAACCATAGAAAATGGAGCCAGCAGATGAGGGTAGACTAGACTCTTGTTCTGTTTTAGCTCATCCTTCCTGTCCTCTCTGCTCTGGCCATGGCGCGCAGGGACTCATGATCACACCTCTCCACTTCTGTTCACCCTGCCCCTCCTGCTTCCTTACCGAGCTTCTTGAATTCAAGGTTTGATGCACCTGAACCTGAACAACCCAGAAATGCACAGAGTCTCCCTTAACCACTGGCTAATAGGTCCACATGGAAACAATTCCCCCTTGGGTCCTCTGATTTAGCAAGTCTGAGCTGATTTCAGTAAGTTCCTGAGGAGCTCCCAGGAATGACATCCAGAACCCGCAGCAGCCAGCAACTGGAAAACTCATTCTTCTTTTGCCTTTCCCTTCTCAGTCTCTCCTCCGGTCCTGGTCCCTACTTCAAAGTGAAACTTGCTGGAGGAGCTCAATTTATGGCAGCTTGGAGTGCAAGTAAGCAAAAAATCCACTCAAAACACATCTATCAAAACATAATTGCCATTAACATTTCAGTTACACGGATTATTTTATCATTGATGATGTTTTTTTAAAAAAAAAAAAATCCACCTTTAGGGTCCGGAGTTTGGCCTAGTGGTAGAGTGCTTGCCTAGAGTGCACAAAGACATGGGTTCAATTCCTCAGAACCACATACATAGAAAAAAGCCTGAAGTGGTGCTGAGGCTCAAGTGGTAGAGCTCTAGCCTTGAGAAAGTCCAAGGACAGTGCTCAGGCCTTGGGTTCAAGCCCAGGACTGGCAAAAAAATCCAGCCTTTATTATTATTGTTGTAATTATCTTCCTCCTCCTCCTCCTCCTCCTTCTCCTCCTCCTTCTCCTCCTCATCATCAACATTTGCTTATCATCCTCTTCTTTGCTCCCAAGTTTACCTTCACAAAGTGATCTGTGCTTTATGTTCATATAATCAGGTCAGAGATTGCACATAGACACAGACACAGATACACACATATACATGCAATACAGGGGCACGCACACACACACACACGTACCCCATTGGTGAGGCTACAATTTAAATGAACTTTGTTAACAAGATCCTGCCATCTCTCACTGGTTTTCCCTGAAAGCTTTTGTCTTGATGATATAAGGGAAGGCAGCTGTGGAAGAGCTTTCTCCAACAGATGTTCATGGAGGCAGCTTTACTGAATGGCTTCCACGTTTCTCCACCCAACACCTCTTCTTGGACTGGAGAAGAAAACAGGCCAGATGTATTCCTCCTAGAACCTCCTGGGGAAGGTAGAGTAAGAGGCTACCCTCTCTAAGAGAGATATTAAGCAGAGTTCCACACAGTTCCTAGTTCTTGACCGAGTAGGCTAGAGCCAAGAGGGGCTGAGCAGATGCCCCAAGGCAGGATGGGCCCCTCAGTTCCTGTTCTCTTGACTAATCCAGTCTGACCTAGAAGGGGGAAAAAGAACAGAAGGAATTACCCACGGTGGAACATTCCAGAATAGTTCCACCAGGTAAACACATTCTTTCCTAATAGAACTCTGTTGGGAAAAAAAACTTTTCTCTCGGAATGATGGCCGACTGCCGTTGCTAAAATCAGAGCATGATCTGATACAATTATGTCAACTCTCCTGTGTGGTCCTCCATAAAATCCAGGGCTGAGAGAAGCGGGCTGGGTGAGAGCAGACCCTGAGGTAGGGAGAGGACAGCTGCAGGGCCCATGCTGACTGGTCCATACCAGACACACTCCACCTCTGGCCCATTTTTCATGAAGCTGGGATTCCGGGGATCAACTGGTCTACCACCGCTTGTTAGACCGTTCTTTCCTACCCAGTCCAAACCTGCCTAGTCGAGAAGTGCGCTTTCTTCACCAGCAAACCCTCCAGAGCCCCAACTAGCCTGCAGATCAGAGGCCTCCTCCCTCCGCTAGAAGGATTTGAACATAACTGTGTGTTCTGTTTCCTCCCTCTCCCCTCCCCGGAACCTCAGGAGGGGCCACTGCCACACTGCCAAGAGCCAAGCCCAGCAGGGCCAGCTCAGTCCTAACTTCTAGGCTCCTCCTCAAGCTTTGCTACAGAGTTTCAGGCATCCAGGGACTTTTGAAAACTGCCCACAATTCTGGGTTGAGGATCCTCTGTGCTAGCTCATCCTGATTCCTGGAAGTGAGAGATCAAATTCAGCTCCCATAGAAGCCATGGGAAAGATGATTTTTGAACCAAGTGTTCAGAAGAGTTACAGGTCTCTTTTTCAGAAAAAAAAAGAACAAAAAAAAGAACAAAAAGAACACCTCTTTTTCCGTAAAAGGAGTTTTTAATTAAAAAATAAATACCTAGAAGTTGGTATAAAAATACTACCTTGTGTTTTTGATAGCAGGATTACAGAATATATATAATTGATTTGGGGCCTGGGTGCTAGAATCAGGCTGGCTTTGATCCTTAATCCTCAAATATCAGCCTCCTGAGTAGCTAGGATTATAATATGAGCCACCAGCACCCTGCAACTTTTTTTTGTGGGTCATGGGGCTTGAACTCAGCCTGGGCACTGTCCCTGAGCTTTTCAGCTCAAGGCTACTGCCCTACCTCCGGGCCTGGGCTTTGTTCCTGAGCTCTTCAGCTCACCCTTGAGCCAAGCCCCACTTCCCATTTTCTAGAGGTTAATTGGAGATAAGCGTCTCAGGTCTGTCCCGTGCCCGGGCTGGCTTTGAACCTTGATCCTCATATATTAGCCTCCTGAGTAGCTAGGATTATAGGCGTGAGCCACAGTCAGCATAGCCTGCAACTTTAAGACCCTCTTAAGTAGCTGGTGTTGCAGCATGTACACCTATGCCTGACTCAGACTTTAAGAAGTTGTATTTTTAAAAAATCAAATTGTAATGGTGGCTTTCTTTTTCCTATTTTCTTTGTGTTTTTTTAGATTTTATTATCATTGATTTTTACATCATATTTCAAATGTCAGGTTTAACAAACAAGTATTCAAGAAGGGATTCTCTATATACAATCACTGGGAAAAAAAGCTGAGGGTTTGTATGTCATATGTATATATATCAATCTATATAATATATATGTCTATAGAGTATATAGCTCATCATAGATTTTTATGTCAATGTAGTTATATTTATATCTCCAAGACCATGTCCACAACCTTGGGTACCCAAATATTGAGTCATCGCATTTGTACTGTTTGGATCTAATATCCACAAGTTAAGGTTACCAATTTTCTACAGCAATGATGGCTGCTGGTGGAAATCCTGATAGAAATACAAGATAAGATGGCAGATGTGGCCACAGTGAGAGGAGAAAAGCACGATGATGATGGAGCTGGGAAAATGCCGGTTTCCTTGAGCTATTATGAGTCCACAGCACATTCAGGTAACAATCCTGACTTTAAAGAAATTGGCCTGTGTGTGTGTGTGTGCGTGCACACACACACACACACACACACACACCAGTAACACACCAGTAACATTTCCCAGTAGGGAAATGTGTGCCAAAGATGGGCAGAAAACTGAAAATCAGCTTTTTCTGTCTACTCAAATCTCTCCCCATCAGTTCACTGATTGAACTCTGCCATGAATGACTATAATCTACAGGGCTCCATTCACTTGGGCCCAGCCTTAAGGTTTTCAGAGCTGCTTCATAAATGAACATGACTTACCTTCTTCCCTTTTAACTAGCCCTTATTATTTTTTGTTGGCTGTGGGACTTGAACTCAGAGCCTAGGTGCTGTCCCTGTGTTTTTTGTTGTTGTTGTTTTTTTACTCAAGGCTAGCACTCTACCACTGGTGGTTAATTGGAGATAAGAGGTTCGTATGCCTTCTTGCCCTGGCTAGCTTTGAACCATGATCTGCACATCTCAGATCCTCACCTCTCCTGAGTCACTAGATAATAGCTTTGAGCTACCAGATCCAGATGCTTCTAGCTCTTATTTCAATTAAACAATGTACCATGGCTTCTTTTTTCTTAAAAGATCCTTTCGGATACCACCAGCCTGCCTCACCCTTGTCATCACCACAAATGCCATCCCTCACCATCTGGTGGACAGATTTCCTCTTCTCTGGCATTGCTTTCCCACCCCTTTGTACACTTAGGGGTCCTGGGTGGAGTCCACGGCAGACCCACCCGTCCCTGGAGCTGCCATGAACCAAGTTTGCAAGCCTTGGTGAAACCCCAGCTACCCAACCCCCACTTCATTAAATGTGAAATCAAAGGCTGCATTACAAATGGCAGCTCAGCAACTGGATACAGCCGGACAGCCTCTGTTCTGCTGGAGAGATATTTCTGGATCTTTTAAAGGCAATTCCATTTCATGTCGCAAGAACTCTGTGTGTGTGCACGTCTGTGTAAGAGACAGGTATGTGTGTGGGAGGGAGGGAGGAAGGGAGAGAATTCTAGCAAAGTAGCATGCCTCTCCGAACTAGCAGGCAATGCTACCGTAAATAACTTGAACGTCCACTGGCTGGCTTTTGTTCATGGCAAACTAATCCTTTCAGGTGCAGCCCTCTATAAAACATGAGGGACCAAAGGACACACTGAAATCTCAATCTCTTCTGCTTCTTAAGGTAAGAAAGCACTAACGGCTTGACACTAATGAGGAGTCCCTTTGAGAGACCGTGCAGCTCTTTAATAAACACTGACATGTGATACAGACCGTATGTTCTATCACATGAGTGATAGCCACTGAGTAGACTAAGGCTGTTGTTTCCACGCTTTTCCATGCACGGCTGTCTTGGTGAGAGGAAGTGAAAAAAATGAATTTCTCCTGGGAACTACAATGAAGGAAAGAGTCCCTTCATTTAACCCATATTGGAAAATCCGTTTCCTTTCCTTGCATGCAAAAGAATGTGTTCAATGTAATATAGAGAATGTGTGTGAGTGGGGCGGGTTCCTATGTGCTGTGGCTGCTTGTGTGTCCACTCCACAGCTCCGGAGGGGACATTAGCCATTCCAGCTGGGCGTGTGCATGCTCTGTTTCCTCCTCTTGTTTCCCACTGTGTCACCAAAACCGCATTTTCTACAGACACTGTGCATGGCCAAGCCAGCACTCAAGAGAACTGTTCCCCACAGTGCCGGGTAGTCCCACAGCAAATGGGCTAATCTGTCATGGGGCTTGAACTCGGGCCTTGGTGCTCTCCCTGACCTCCTTTGCTCAAGGCTAGTGCTCCTCCACTTTGAGCTACAGCTGGATTTCTGGTGAATCATTGCAGATAAGAGTCTCATGGAGGCCAAGCGGGTGGCCTAGTGGTAGAGTGCTCACCTAGCATGCATGAAGCCCTGGGTTCGATTCTTTGGTAACACATGCACAGAAAAAGCTGGAAGTGGTGCTGTGGCTCAAGTGGTAGAGTTCCAGCCTTGAGGAAGCCCAAGGAGAGTACACAGGCCCTGAGTTCAAGCCCCAGGACTGGCCAAAAAGTCTCATGGACTAGCCTGCATGGGCTGGCTTTGAACTGTGCTTCTCAGATTCCTGCTGAGTTGGTAGGATTACCAGCACAGTCTGCTGTGTTTTTTGGTTTGGTTTTGTTTTAAGGTGGAACCATAACTTCTTGGAGTTGCCGGTAAGCTGTAAGGAAGGAAGAAGTGTGCGGAGTGGGGGTGGGGGCGGGGGAGGGGGAATAACCTGGTGAAGCAGGAGCTAGCCGAGTATGCTTAAGCTGGTTTGGTGAGTTGGCAAACCAGTTCAGGAAAAGCTGGCTTGAGCCCAGGCAGCGGAGGCTGGCCCAGAATGGGGAACAGGTGAATTCCCACCTGGACTCCGGGCTCTGTCACCTGCCGACGATGCCCAGGAGAATTCAGTCTGGGCCGGGGTCCGAATCCTCTCTCGTGAGACAGGGTGCCGTGACATGTGTGTGCTCTGATGGCGCTGGAGAGGATTCCAGGAAGTCACTCTGTGTTCCAGAACATGCTTAGCGCTTCCCAGTGCGGCTGTGATGCCAGTAGGCGGTCCCCACCGTAGCCCCCTCTTCCAAATCAGGACATTTTTGGATTTGCTCTTGGTTTCTCACCACCACCCAGGGGCTGGCAGATCCTCTTCTACCCTTTTGCCCATAAGGAAATGGGCACCGAGCAGTGGCAGGACTGCCAAGTGTGGCGAGCTGGGCCAGGTCAGGCTGTTGATTGCAGCTCAGCTCTCTGCTGTCTCCATCCAGCAGGGACTTGGGGGACACAGAGCCACAGTGCTGGTGGCAGCCCATTCTCCACAAATCCCCCCAGCAGTGTGCCATGCTTTCGTCCCTGAATTCCAGTTCCAAACATGAGCAATCCATTTTGGACAGAGCTGAGTGTGGTGCGACAAGACTCGGAGCTGGTGGTGAAGCATCGATTCACAGAAGCACCCCCAAAAACTTGCTGTCACTGCCTGAGCAGCCTAGCTCTGGTCCCCAGGCCTCACCAGCTCTGCCATGGCTTCCTGTGCGTGGTTCTGCATGTGTTTAATGATCTCTCTGCACCTCAGGCTGCAAAACCAGGTGGCAGCTCCTTGGGTGACTGCCTGGCACACATGGGAATGAAGCTGGCAAGCAGCCATTCTTTTTGGCTTGGCAGATGCTAAGGCTTCTGGAGCTCCCCGAGGGCCAGCTTCGACTTGGGCCGAGTGTGGGGTTCTGTCCATTCTTTGTTCTCTGCAGGCTCTGGCTATGGACGCGTGGCTCGGCTCTGCACAGCAGCCCCAGTGTCTGGGAGAAGCCACCAGCCCCCTGGGCAGCGACTGGTTAGAAGCCAAGGAGGCAGGTGCTTTCCAGGACCCTGACTGCAAGGAACCCCCAGAAGGTAAAGTCCAACTGCCAGGCGCTTCTCTTCAGAGACTAGAGATTCCATTTCCTTCTAATTTTTATATAATGAAGGATAGTCAAAAAGTGCCTTTTGAAGGCATAAATATAGCATTCAGATTTGTCCCTGTGTGTTCATGTACTCAGCTCAAAATTGTCTTCTACCTTGCATATAAATGCAAGATTTGAAATGCAGTAAATAAACACTTTCCAACCTGTGCAAAAATGTAAGACAATTCTGGGAACATAGTTATATGCCAGTCTCTGGAAGTGACATTGAGATGGGCATAGGGCAGTATGCACCCGTCATCCCAGCACTGGGGAAAGACGCAGGGGACCCAGACACTCATGACTAGCCTGCACCACAAAATAAACACAGGGGCTTGGAGGGATGGCTCAAGGGGTGGAGCACCTATATAACCAGCGCGAGTGCTTTATTTAGACCTCAGAAGCTTCCCCAGAGTGGTAGGGCCTCTGTCCTTTCCCTGAGGCCTCCCTCCACCCCCCCACCCACTTTGAGAGGCAGCGTGAAATGAGGACAAACTCCAGCACCTGACTGGCTCTGTATTCGTGAGTTCTTCCAAGTGAAACTCAGCTTTGTGGTGAGAGGAGGGTGGAGGCCACGGGAGGAGATGCGCTATTGACCTTAAGCACCCTGACGGCTCAGGAATGACTGGCTGCCATCCCCCCCCCGTCTAGGGCCATTTCCTCATGCACCATGTGCTCTTCCTGCTGGAAGAAGGGCTGTGAACACGGGCACGAGGCAATCCCACTCCACTGACATCAAAAAAGCACCGTCCATGTTTCTGGGAACCTGTTATAATGGTTTTGCTGACCAGCAGTGGGGCTGTGGGAATTTGGGGGGCTTGCACTTGCCATAGGGTGGCCCCTGTTTCCCTCTTCCACCTCAAGTGGCCATTTCTGGTGACAGTATTTCACATGCTCACTCTCTCGGCCCCTGTTCTAGTGGATTTTCTAAAGACCTCTAGGCTGCAGGGGCCAGTGATATGCAGGTAGAATTTAGGGCCCTCCTGGGCTTCCAGCTGACGGGACCAACTTCTCCTCTGCCAGCCAAGGCGCCAAAGGGCGACTGCTCAGCTTTCTCCCTCCTGACATTTTACCTCATGGCTCTTGGAATTCTTCTGGGTGGTGAGCTGTGACTCCTGCGTCCCCTCCTTTCTTGGTATCTGAGTGCTCCTCTCGTGCTCCTGGGGTTGAAGCGGTATTTAAAGCAGTAGTAACTTAATAGCTCAGCGGACAGCTGCCTGCCCACCAATGTAGGGCGGGCATGTGCCCGCAGCATGTGGAAAGGATCCACGGGTGCCGTAAGTGCTGTGCTTGGGCTTTGCAGAGACCTGGGTGCTTTAGGAACATTCCTTTTTTTTTTTTTCCTTTTCCTTTTTCAAGACCTCAGATTAGTCGGGTTCATGTGTGTGTAGTTTGTCTTGCCAGGAAGCTCTCTTGGGCCACTTTGCTTTCTCCTGGCCTCCAACACAGGCTGGAAGTGGGGTGTGGTGGGGCATGCCTGCAGGAACCACCCCAGTGAGGCGGAGGCAGGGGAGGGCGCATTGGCATTGGATAAATCCATCACGAGCTCTGTCTTCTTTTTCTGCAGAACTATCTCTTCAGAGCCTCCGGACGTTTGTTCCTACAGACTATGCCAGCTACACGCAGGAGCATTATTGTTTTGCTGGTAGGAGGATTGTCATCCAGGAATCCATCGAGAGCTTCGGAGCGGTGGTGTGGCCCGCGGTGAGTGAACCTGGTAACGCCAGCTTCCGGGAGCTAAAATGACAGCCTGTCTGGGGCGTCCTGGGAACTGGTCCCATGCTTTCGTCTTCTGTGCCCCTCAAAGCGAGGATCCGAGGGTACTGCAAGAGCTGTGCTTGGGCTTTGCAGAGACCTGACATACCCCCCCCTCTTTTTATCCCTTTCCTTTTGGTTTTCTTCTTCTGTGGCAATGCCAAGATGGGGGCCAGGGCCTCCTGCCTGCTAGACAAATGTCTACCACATCCACACCGGCCACTCTGCTTCTTGAAACATTATTTCATGTTAACTAACCCTCACCCCATTGAGAATCAGGAATTAAGAATTTAGGGTTTGCAGTAGGCATGTGTGGGCCAAACCCACAGGCCTCACTGGCCGTTTACAACCTGGCATGGCCAGAGGAGCCAGGGCTACAAGGAGTTGCTTTTGGGTGGTGACAGCATCCGCTGCCTTCGCTAACATATGGCCGACAGAGGCACGGTCGTGTCTAGTTCCTGACCTAGAACAACTGTGCCTTCGGAATGAAGCACTGTCGCTCTCCCCGGGCCCCTATTAGCTGCAATGAGCCATTATTCCCATCTCAAAGCCAAGGACCTGGGCCTCAGCACGGTTTCCTGGATGGGTAAAGCATTCTCCCGGAGCACTCCAGGGGCCAGCACTCCTTTCCCCTGCCACGGCTCGGGGCAGAACCCCTGGTTGTTCTGAGTGTGGCTGAGAGCTTGTTGTGAAGCTGGGGCTGCATTTTTCGTGTCTGGGCGTGAGTACTGCCTGGTCCCAGGCCCCGGGCTGGGTTTCCAGGATGGAGGCCTGTGGCGCATCCAGCTATCTTCACGGTGCGCTCCAGGTGGACTGGAGGAGTGGACAGGGGGAGAGAAGCGGGGTCTGCAGCTCCAGGTCTCAGGGCTGACCAGGAAGCACTGATGCCTGAGGACCAGTATGCTTTCTTCAAAGACCCCCTGCTTCTTCCTTAACAAGCTTGAAAACACTAACCACCTCCCCACCCTCCTGTTCTCACGCTTTGGCAGACAGACCACGCAGGCAGTGTATAACATACCTAAGTAATGGAGCACCTGTCTGCTTGACTTGTTTTTTTTTTTTTTTTTTTTTAATCTGCATTTTGTTTTTTGAGATATTCAGGGGCCAGTCTTGAACTGAGACCCTCCTTCCTGAGTAGCTGAGATAATAGGTTTAAGTCGTGTCTGGCCTCCATTTCACTTTCATTCCCGATAAGGCCTCACAGTCTTTCATATACTCCTTTATCGCTGTGCTACCATCCATGTGAACCCAGTGTTATGTCCTTGTGGAAACTCAAAGATACAAAGACGTTTCATTAATGAATTTATTTTCATACCTGCATGATTTTGGGGCCAACCAATTGATGTCACCTAGTAGACAGTCACTCTTGAATCCTGTCACTTCACAAACAAAGGCTTGTGTGTTCAGTGAGCTATTCAGGGTGTTTGTTAACTCCCTAAAGATAGAGTGAAGTACTTTTGGCATAGTGGGCTTCTTGCATAAATCACTTGAAATGGGCAAAGACCCAAAACTGCTTGGTTGTCTAATGTAGCACACTTCTAACCAACTTGAATTTTTATAGGAGACCCACCATGATAAAACCAGTAGAAGGGGTTTGTTGTGCATGGTAAACTCCATTTGCAAGAACTGGCATCTACTCACCTTCTCCAAGCCCTCTTTTTCTTTCTTGGAGATGACAGATTTGTTTCTCAATTATGCTTTTCATACAGATGTGGCATGTTGTAAAATGTCTCTTGGTTCTAGTGAATGTCTTTGATAAACTGACAGTATTTTAACATTCTCAGGCTGGAACTCCAGGTGCGAAGGGCTTGACACTGAGTTGCTGTGCTCCGATCTCACGTGAAAATTGTTACTGTAATGGTTTTTTAGGCTCTATCTTTGTGCCAGTACCTGGAGGAACACACAGAAGAACTGAAGCTCCGAGATGCTAAAGTACTTGAAATTGGTGCCGGACCAGGCCTGGTTTCCATTGTGGCCAGTATTTTAGGTTGGTCTATTTTTTCTTGCTTTTGTCCCCAAAGACCTTTACTAAGACCATGTCAGCAAATGCAGCCACGATTTGCTCCGTCTCCCCACCCATTTCCTGTGGGCATTCATACTGCTCTCTGGAGCTGTAAATGAGTGCTGGGACAAGAGACCCGAATCCACCAGTTATACACAGAGCTGACTGAATTTCTGCTGGTCCTCACGACTGGGGGGGAGTGAAGCTGGGGTCTGCTGGACCAGGTAGGACTCGGGAGGGTGGTAGCCGTCCATCAGTGGACAGGACAGGTTCACCCACAGAAAGGCTAGAGCCCAAATTACATGAAATGCGTCCTGCTGTTATGGCGACAGGGACTAGGTTTCTCTCCATGGCAACTGTGTGGATTATCATTCCTCTCTTAGGAGCTCAAGTCACGGCGACAGATCTGCCCGATGTCCTGGGAAACCTTCAGTACAATCTTTTAAGAAATACGCTGGCGCACACAGCTCATGTGCCCGAGGTGAGGGAACTGGTGTGGGGAGATGAGCTGGACCACAAGTGGCCCAAGGCGGCCTTCTACTACGACTACGTGCTGGCCTCCGATGTTGTCTACCACCACTACTTCCTGGACAAGCTGCTGATCACCATGGGGCACCTCTGCCAGCCTGGCACCGTGCTGCTGTGGGCCAACAAGTTCAGATTCAGCACCGACTATGAATTCCTGGACAGATTCAAGCAAATCTTTGATACAACTCTCTTGGCTGAGCATCCCGAGTCAACAGTCAAACTTTTTAAGGGCATACGGAAATGGGACTAAAGAAAAGAGCGCGCCTTAGGAACCAGTGTTATGGAGCAATTAGAAATTGATTGCTTTAGGAAGATCTCTTGCCAGCTTCCAGGTGTTGCACGGAGACCCCTTGTATGCCTAGAATAAATGGAACCCATTACCTTACTCAGCTTGCTTGCTTAGCTGGCACACTACCGCCGAAGTTACACCTCCAGCTGCTTCTTGCTAATTATTTTGGAAAGGAAATCTCCTGGCTTTTCCTACCTGGGCTGACTTTGAATGGGGTTGTCAGATCTCAGTTCCTAAGCTACCAGTGCCCAGCATTTAATAGATGCTGTTTGACGTTGAGTTTGACAGGGTTGTTATACCTTAAAAGAAACTACATATACAGATTTTAACTGAAGAAGGGAGTGGGTATTGCCATTGATAAAGTGAGGAAGTACGAGGCCCGGAGTTTGGCCTAGTGGTGAGTGCTTGTCTAGCATGCTCCAAGACCCCAGTTCGATTCCTCAGTGCCACATACATAGAAAAAGCTAGAGGTGGTGCTGTGGCTCAAGTGGCCTTGAGAGAGCACAAGGACACTGCTCAGGCCCTGAGCTCAGTCCCCAGGACTGGCAAAAAAAAAAAAAAAAAGTGAGGAAGTACATGTCTTAGGAACTTAAAAATTTTACTAATATCAAATACTGTCTTTGTGTTAATTATCTATGACAATTTCAAGTTGTTGAATTGTTCTTTATTTTCTGGCAACGATTTTTCCAATTAAAATCCCTCAAACAGGAGGAAAGGACTATTGTTTAATTCTCTAGATTTAAAAAAAATCAAAATACAGCTTGTTTGTATTAGGGAATATTAAAAAAATTCTGTCATTCCAAGATGAAGATTGTTAGCTAGTATAAGCAAACAAAACTTGTAAATTTGACACTTGCACTATTCCTGGGCAATATGGTGTTAGGCCAAGCTCAGCCAACTTTTGTTGCAAAGGTTAAGAACACTGTCTTAGGAGGGCTGCATACTGTTTCTGTAGAATATTCTGGAACTTCCCTTTCTTCTTCTGGTTTTTACAACCATGTATAAGAAAGACAGGAGCCATGTTTGGCCTGTGGAAATGAGGCGTGGCGTGAACTAAGCCTCCAGGCTGGGATATGCTGGCTTTCCTGGGGAAAGACAGCTTTGCCAGCCAAATGTCAACATTCAAAATAAAAAAATTAAATACAATTTACAATTAGCCCTATTAAATGCATCCTTGCACAGAACAGGGAACTTGGTGGAGTCCACAACATCACCAGGGCCCAGGATGGCCTTGGCACTTGAGGCAGCCCCCCCTCACTACTACCCCACATCCGCCAGTAGGGTGCAGTCTAAACCATCCTGCCTGTTTGACTTTCAGCTGCTTCCCAGTCACGTAAACAAGTGTGGGAGTGATAAGCCAATCTGGAAACAAGTGTTTGTTAGAATGGATTCCAGTCATCAAGTCAGTTGGTATCAGTATAGGATAGCCAAGTAGGTGAATGGAACAAATACATTTCAGAAATAGGCCAGTGATCTCAAACTACTTATAAACATATGCAACCTTGACACGCCTCTAATTTCATAAACAAAACCAAACTGAAATAGATCGCACACCTACATTGAGTTAAATGACAGCTTAGATACTTCAGATAGCAAATATTCAATTCAGAAGACAGCATAAAGAATGATGGGGGCCAGGGCGACAGATTGTTTGCAAAACATACCTGAAGAAGGGCTTGCATCTAAACTATAAAGGACTTCCACTACTCAGTAAGAGGAGAATTCAACTGATGGAAGCAGGCAAGACTTCACCCAGGAACACACACACAGATGTGTAATGGAAAATTTGACTTAAAAACAAAAACAAACCAAGGTGGGTACAGAGGCTCACACCAATAATCCTAGCTACTCAGGAGGCTGAGATCTGAGGATCACTCAAAGCCAGCCCAGGCACGCACTGAGATTCATAGCCAATTAACCACTAGAAAACCACAAGTGACGCTGTGCTAGGGTGGTAGCCTTGAGCTGGAGCTTGAGGACAGTGCCCAGGTCCAGAGTTCAAGCCCTATGGCTTGGGGTGGGGAGTGGGGGAGACACAAAGGAGATCCTAGGACACAAGGACTAGAATGGCATGGGGAAACCTAAGTATATCCCGCACCCCCCCTTGGGAAAAAACGGGGCTCTTACAAGGTTAAAAATCAGCATGCTATTAAACAGCAATTTTTGTCCCTAAGTATTTGCCTCCAGTGAATCAAATGAAAAAACAAAATGTGGCACATCATATGAGTGGAATATTACTCTGACACAAAAAGGGCTGATAAGTCTTTACAATATGGATGAAACAACATTTTTATGCTTTACTATGGAAATAGCACATCATTTTCTTCTTGCTTTATGTTCAGACTCCTGAAGTGTTGAGGATTTCTGTTTTGGGTGTTACTTGGGATTAAACTCAGGGCTTGCCTTGCTTGTTCCGCCCAGTGGAGAGGTGGTGTGGAGAGCCAGGGGAAGGTCCTCTGCCCGTGCCTGCTTTCTCTGCTTCAGACCCCAGGGGGCCAGTTGAGGTGCCCAGTCATGCACCTGCGGGGCATCTCTTTGGGAGAGACGAGAAGGGAAGAGCTGAGAGGTGTGCTGGCTAAAAGGCCCACTCTGGGCACTTCGGAGATAAAGAGCAGCTAGTTCCAGGAAGCAGGTACTATTTGTACTATTAGCAAGGAGCAAATGCGATGGGAAAAGGCCTATCCAAGACCCTAGGTCCTGCTTCTCATGGGTGAGAGGGGTCATGAATGTCCACCCGCCCTGACCCCCGATACTTACCTAGCTCTTTCA
Source organism: Megascapheus bottae (assembly GCF_031878675.1). Classification (NCBI taxonomy): domain Eukaryota; kingdom Metazoa; phylum Chordata; class Mammalia; order Rodentia; family Geomyidae; genus Megascapheus; species Megascapheus bottae. Next base: position 7,048,598 of record NC_143519.1, read on the forward strand.
ACTGTTTTCAGTGCGTGTGGCAAGCTCTGGCAACACAGACCGGAAATACTTTTGAAAGCCCCCTCTTGCGTCTTGGGTCATCTCATGCACTGTTTCCATCCACTCTTTGGCTCATATTGGAGGGCCCGGCTTCCTGCAGCAGGCACAGGCCTGAGCCAGCACCACACAGTGCAGACATGGCAGCTTTACGACCGTCTCCAGTGAGAGGGCACCTATCAGAACATGCAAAAAATGGTGGCCAAGAAAACTTCCGAGCCAATTACCCTTGATAATGTTCACAAGGAAGGGCAAGGCCTGGGGTTACAACAGATTCTGAAATGAAGAAATGCTCTGACAGCATAAGCCTGGAGTGGCTCTGCACTGCACTTACTGGACCCTTCACTGAAGGGAACCTGCAGGGACGGGTCTGTGTGTGGGGAGGAAGAGGCATGGGACAGCAGAACTGGGGACTTCAGATGCCAAATGGTTTGGGCACTTTGGCATTTTCTCAGAAAGGTGCTACTGCTTCCATCAGATGAACAGAAGCTAGGACTGACTAGATCAGCTGATGGTCTTCCACTGCACCAAATTCTAAGGAGAAAAGACGGAAAAACCATGTACACACACAATTTGGTACCAGACAAGTGGCCATACACTTTTTTAATACTGTCTATTTCTATTTATTTCATGAAGGCAGGATAAGAGAAGCAGGAGAAGTAACCAGAAAGAAAATAAAAAAGTCAAACATACACGATAGTCATACAATAGAACTGGAAATATACTCAAATAACTGCAAGCCTATAAGAAACATTATAAAATAAATTAACTCATGTTTAATTTGTCTATTAATTTATTATTTTGTTCCAACCCAAAGTTGATTTATGAAAAATTAAGAACAACTTTCAGAAGCTTCAATATTGTTTTATTATTTATAAAAAAAATTTAAGGTATCAGAGTGCATATGGTGTATTAGGACTGTGGTTTTGCACATTTATTCATGTTTTACATTATTTCAACAATAATAAACATACCATAGGCGCATCTTTACAATACCAGATGAAGGTACAGCTGTCTGGTACTTAAAAATGTATTATTGATTCATTTTCTGCTGTGCACTTCAGATGAGAATGTGAAAGACTTGCCGGTCACAATCTCAAGATGAAACAAACAAATGAAATCGTCATGTTCCGTTGAGCACCACACCCCTTGTGCCGGTTTTATTTTTCTCCCGTAACTGAATGCAAATGTGTAGCCAAAAAAAAAAAAAAAAAAATCTCGAAGTGACATTTTAATTTTCAGTCCAATAAATAATTTTAGCTACGCTTAATGTAGCTTTTTTAAGGCCTTCATACAATTGAAAAAAATCAAAGTCGAGCATTTTAAAACCCTGTTCATTTATAAAATAAAAAATAAAATTTACAGGTTTGCAGTTAAAAGAAAGTTACCATTGAGGGCCTCTCATGCACACTAAAAAGCCGCAATATAGGTGGCGTCGGCGGCCAGGCCTCACCTCCCTCGCCAGCTGTGTGAGGCGTCAGGAGAACCACCGTGACGCCAGAGGCTGCATTCCCATGTATGAAGCCACAAGCCAGCGAATTCTCTGATAAATACACATCATTTTAATGATCAGCATCGGAGAGTGGATGAAAACATGCAACAGACTAAAAATGCCACCATTTCTTTTATCGATTCACTATAAAACTTCCTGTTTTAAAATGCGAGGTCTTGGTTCTGAGTTTAGAATACGCAGTAGTCAGGAGGGTACAGGATGGGGAGCCAGTTTTCAGTAAAAGATGCACAGTGGGTCCAGCCAAGTAATTTCATCAGCTACAAGAAACAAGAATGTATTATCAAGGCGCTCACAGCCTTCCTGGTCCGTAATTCAGGGTAAGTTCTGTGCCAAACACCTGGTGACGATTAGTAATAGCACACAAACCCTTCCTTCTATTAACCAACCCAACTTCATTACCAACCAACCCCAGGGCAACAGAAAAAGTGCCCACAAATACTCCACACACCATCACACCCGGTTCAGTATTAAATGTGAAATGGAGCTGCTCTTGACTAGAAAGCTAGCACCACTAATTCTCCACTCCTACCTTTTTATACACTTCAAGAAGAAACCAAAGACAGCATGAGACATAAAATAATTTCCGTCAAATTAAGTTTTGATACTAGAAGCTAACAAAATGTTCAACTATAGCATTTCTGAGCATGAGATATGTATGGTAAATATGGTCACACATGAGCAGTAAAGTGAAATACAAACTCTGCAAACTACTGAGCTGAGGCCTTTTTTTCAAGGGGATGTTTCTTTGCTAAAGGATCTTGCCCCTGCTGAAGCTAACGTAAGCTCCCTCCACAGGCGTGAGCATGATCGTCAGTGCTGTGGAGCTCACTCACGGGGTCTCGTGCCCTTCTACTTCTCCTCACTAGCAGTTGAGTCCTAACCGCTCACGGGGAGAACAGACCCTGTCACCCCCACACTCCCTTGCAGACTGTGCGGTGCTCAGGCAGCTCTCAGCATGGATGACGTAAAGGGCACTTACTTGAATACAATTCTTCCAGTTTTCTTTTGTTGGTTTTTCTTCCACAAGTTTAGTTGCAAACTTAAGGCCTCTCCCATACATTTTATTTACTAATGCATGTTTATATGCAAATGTCAAAACCTATGACACAAAACAAGATAAAATTATCTATGAAGTATTTACCTTGCAAGCCATATAGCTTTTAATAAGGGAAGCAAAGGGGCTTTAGCCGTAGTTTAGCTTCTAAGGTGAATGTTACAGTAAACATAGCTAAAAAGATACTGAGTGTCTTCAAAAGGTCTAGTAGTTCCACAGCAGAAATTATTTGGGGGTAGAAAACTATTTTTTAGGAGAAATCATCAACCTTTTAATTTTAAAGTCCACTCTAAAATACTACTTTTCAGGCTAAAGAAACCAGAGTTGATACAATTACCAAAAAAAGAAAGAATAGAAATTCTAAAATTTGAGTCATGGGAAATCACTATAATGGCAAGTGAGAATAAAAACGTTAAGTCAGACTACATGCACGTGCTCCTCTTGTCTGTGGCACCCGTGTTTTTGCACCAGAGAATGCAGGGTCCCCCAGAAAGGAATCCCAGAGGCAAATGAAGTGCTGGCATACACGCAGCTGAGAAATGAGGAACACCACAGCCGCTAAGGTGGAAGCACTACCACAATCTCATTTTGACGTTCACAAGACAAGTTTATCAGCCTCTGTCAGGTCACTTGTCAAAGGTTCAGACCAGGTTCTAATTCACGCGCATGCTCCAATGGTAAGCAGTGTTTAGCACTCAGGCCCTCACTGGGAGGAAATTGCCATTTTGTTGGGACCTCATCACACCCAATGTCGGTACTGTCCTGTTAAACACATCAGAAGTGGAGCACCAGTGTTTAGTCACAGGGAAGAATGGTAGAAGTGGGGGTCAAACACAGGTGGTCAAATCTCAGATCTAAAAATCTCTGTGCAGTACGGACTCCTGGAGTGCCCTGAAAACAACTGAGTATCATTTTCTTAGGAGGTAAGGAAGCATATAGAAAGAACGGCTCCTATTCTTCAGGCTCCTCTCGAGAACCATGGTCTGTGTGGGCTAAGGAGAATGCTACTCATTTTGCTTCCCCTCACCTCCACGGAAGACTGATTTAAAAACGGTCCGTGGGCCTGGAGTTTGGCCTAGTGGTACAGTGCTTTGCCTAGCATGAGTGAAGACCGGGGTTCGATTGCTCGGTACCACATTCATAGAAAAAAGCTGGAAGTGGTGCTGAGGCTCAAGTGGTAGAGCTCTAGCCTTGAGAAAGTCCAAGGACAGTGCTCAGGCCCTGAGCTCAAGCCCAGAACTGGCAAAAACAAAAAACAAAAAACAAAAAAAACCCCACAAAAAACAAAAAATGGTCTGCTGCATCATTTTTAACGAAAGAATCACGGAGAGCAGAGATAAAGAGGCTAAAATTTTTCGTTTTTTCCAGTCTTAGGGCCTCCTTGAGCCTAGGTACTTTGTTTGCTTGCTTTTGGGGAGCTCTATACCTTGACCCATGCCTCCAGCCCAGATTTCTGATGATTACTTTGGAGATGGAATCTCGTGGGTTTTCTATTCACGGTGGCTCCTAATCGTAATCCTCTGGATCTTCCCTTCCTAGTAGCCAAGAGTGCAGACATGAGCCACCACCACCCAGTGATTTGAACAGAACACCTTCAGTATCTGATCCAAGCAAAGTTCTTCAACATCCCTTTGCAAAACTGGGTTTTAAGACTGGTTGGCTAAGCTGGGTGCTGTTGGCTCATGGGGCTTATTCCTTAGGTACTCAGGAGGCTGAAATTTGAGGATTGTGGTTCGAGCCAGCCTGGGTTAACTGGAGAGAGCTGGCTTTGAGCAGAAAAGCTGAGGACAGCTCCCAGGCCCTGAGTTCTAGCCCCAAGACTGACAGACACAGACACAGACACAGACACACACACAAACCTGGGTGGCTAAAATTTGAGATTATTTGAATTCAGAGTCCTCAGGAAAATAACATCTAAACCAATCAGTATGAGCCCTTCTTTCCCTAACCAACAAGTATATAAGATCTGGTTTAACTCAAACTATTCCAAACATTCTGAAAATGCTTCCAAAGTTATTGTTAAAGCAGACCCTTTGCTGGCATAAAATAATGGTGAACATTTTAAACAGGCGGGCTAAACACCAGTACCAGGGTTGACAAGGTATCCTGTTGAGAGCAGAGCTGAGTCCCTGGCAGTTATCCCTCCCCCCTTTGGCAAGCAGGTAAAAAGGAGTCTGTGAGGACTATGAAGAATAGTATTCCAACAAGCAGGAGGTTACCTTATTGTCAAAAAGGTCTGTCCATTTTGTAGTTTCCCAAAATGTCTCTGACAGAGAGTCCAAAGTGCTCTCTCCATCCTCCTCTTTCCCATCCGCGTCCCCGGCGCCTGCCCCGTCATGAACCTGTGTGCGGAGGAGGTGGTCGGCCAGCGCACATCCTTTCCGGCACAGGGCGTCTACCAGGGTGGACTTCTGCTTGTCCATATCACTGGGTGCCAAATAAAAACACAGTTCATAAATCAGTCACATTTATCTTCAAAGACGGCTTTATCTGAAATTAAATGAACGCAGTGTCTGTGTGGCCTACCACACACATACCTATCTGGCATATCCATGGTGTATCAAGTAGAATTCGCTCTTATTAATAAAAAATGAACCACAACACTGAACACATGGGTTAGCTGAGACAGGTTAGCAGTACTTGTAACAGAATGCCATACACAACAGAGCTGAAGTATTTATTGACTCTAAATTGTTAGCTCTGTAACCAGTAACATAGAAGTACCTTTTCAATCTATGATTTTCTTCAAATATCATGTGTGCACAAATGGACAGAGGTTCTTCTAGCCATGCACATTATTTTAATATGTAAGTAGAGTAACAAATGTTCCCTCTGAATGTGCCAGTAACTATCCTAGCATTTTAGCATCTTAATTCATTTACACTCAAAACCATACTAAGGCTAAGAAACTAAGAATTATCTCCCACATTGCAAAGAAAACTGGAGCCCAGAGGTTACAGCCCTCCAGTTAGAAACTCTAAAGAGAGCAAGCAGGTTCTTGAATCTGTGCCTCTAGTCCCTTTCCAGGCAAAGAAAGCCGACCAGTGTATTCCAAGTACCCAGGACCCTGTAACCCATTGTTGAGTGAAATATAGGCACAGCTTCACTCCAAGAATTCCTCTAATAGATGCCTACTTGGGGCTTCCTGGCAGCTCATGTCAGCTGCTGTGAAGATACTGAGTGATGCGTGGGACCCTCAGCTGGGGGTAGACGAGAGTGAGGTCAGGGACTAGGAGTGAAATGTGCATCCCATGACCTGCTGGGCTGGCGGTGACTGCCCCGCAACCCAGGGGCTCCTCTGTGAGTTTGCCCACCAAGATCCATGTCATAGTGGAGGCCATGTGGCAGAGCACACGAAATCTATGTAGGGCAAAATCTGCTGCTAAAAAAACAACACAGGTTCCGAGCTGCTTTGATTCTATGAGTTCACTTAAGAGGCCATTTCCAGGCTTGACATATTTGTAAGAGTTTCTTTCAACATGCTCTTTGCCCTGTTTGTGTGTGCTGGCTGTTCCACTGCTAACATACACAAACAGCCGACCGTACTGACTTAGAAGGATGCTCAGTGCAGAGGCTGCAGGAGACCCAGCCTGCACCAAGATTGGTGGCATCCAATCCCATCCTCCAGCTCTCACGCATTTTGTCTTTGTTGGGAAGACGCATCTGCCCAGAGGAGCCAGGCAGGCAGGCAGATTACCTTCTACAATCTGGCTGGGACTAAGAGAGGAAGAGATCTTCTTTTTTCTGAAGTCCCAGAGGCCATGCTACTTACTTGCCATTTAACTACCCCCTACCTTACATTAATTTGCTGTCACTTCAGACCTTACTAAAACACAAATCGTTCTTCCAGCCTAGGTGTAAAATGTTTCAGGAGTCTCAAACCCAAAACACTTCATCCCAACCTTAGCCTTGCTTTGCTTTCTCTTCTACCTCACCAGTGTCTAACGGGAAAGAAAACCAAGTACTTTTCCGGGCTGAATCTTACAGAATTTAAGAAAATTACTATAAACTTTCTAAGATGAAGTAACCAACTATGGATAATCCTGGTGGTGAAGCTATAAAAAAGAATACCCTCAGTAACAATAGTAAAAGGTAGTTCCTCATTTTAAAACAAGTAACTAAGAAATGAGATGCAAGAAAGATTATTTACTGGTTAGGTACTTTTTTATAATAGCTGCATCAGGCCTGGGGTCAGTCTTCATTGCAATGTAAACTGCTAAGGCTGTTTGGTCTATATGAGAAATGACAGCATTTGCAGCTTCCACGATTTCAGTCAGTCTTTTCATTCGTTCCTGGGAAGGAAAAAGAAAACAAAAAAAAGGAAGAGAGAAAGAGATGATGTACTGGGGCATTTCACTTCTGTGGTCACCTGAAAGGCCCCCCCCCCCCCCCGACACCAGAGCTTCAATGTTGAGGACATCCACCTGACATTCGCCACCTAACTCCTTTTCTGCACATTGTGAAGACTTCAGAGATGTGACTGCCTGTATTGTTCCAGTCCACATGAGGACACAAGTAACAGCTACAACTCCCTCACCCCAATCCATCCCCAGCTGGTGACAGACTCTTTACCCTCCCATAAAAAGAAAAAGATAAAATAGATGAGATTATTATCAACAAAAGTGGCTAACTAATTTGATGACCACAGTGTTCTCAACAGCTAGTTCTGGACATCTTTTTACATCTTTAGATAGACAGCCAAGCCCTTCCCATGGCCTTTTAAGTGGCTGTGGCTGGCACTTTCCTACAAATCCTACTACTATAAACAAAGTAAGATTTATTTATTTATTTATTTTTTGCGGTTCAAAGCCAGCCCGGGCTCTAAAGGCCCTGGGACTCTTTTTTTTCATTGTACAAAGTAAGATTTATTAAAGACGTGATCACATCTAACCTTTTCAGCATCCAACTGATGAAGCCGTGCAACATACAGAGGAAGATAAGAAGGATATGCTTCTTTCAGTTCATTATAAATGTCACCAGAATCCAGCCTGAGCATGTAAAAGAGAGAAAAATTCATATTTCCTTTGAAAAGGAATTTTCTAACAGAATCAATGTTTAGGACTTCCAGTCAATAAAACAAGGCAATGATTTAAAAATGTACATAGACTCAGTGACGAACATTATCACTCTTGGCAAGCACATCCATAACACCAAGAAAACCAAATCAAACTATTTCAATTACAAGGTCAAGAAGACAGGCATGTATGCAGCTCTGCAACTATTACTAGATATATTAAAAATGAGATCACATTTCTATTAAAAAGGAGGAAAGTTCATATGTAAGATCTACATGAGGAAAATTATAAAGTCTTGAATGAAAACACTATCCTGTTCCCTGGCAAGGAAGTTAAGACAGTATCCATTCTTCTACACTGTACGTATTAGGGTAAAAACAGTTAAAATGAATATCCAAACAGTAAATAACCACAGAGACAGGGCACTGATGGCAAATTCATTAACAATAATCAAATTCATAGAAATAGTAGGAAAAAACAGTTATACAAACAAGGATACTGAATTCATGCAATTATGTACACTAGTTCACACCAAAGAACTAATTTAAGCCAGGAACCATTGGCTTGTGCCTGTAATCTTAGCTACTCAGGAGGCCGTGATTGCTATTTGAAGCCAATGGGGGGAAGGAGGGTGCAGGTAAGACTGTAAGATTCTTATTTCCAATTAATCACTGAAAAGCCATAAGTGGAGCTCTGGCTCAAGTGGTAGAGCACTACCTAGCCTTGACCAAAATCTGAGGGACAGTGTTAGATCCTAAGTTCAAGCCCAGGACTGGCATCAAAAAAACCCCCCCAAAGAATAATTGAAATTGTTTTTCTCTCTTTTTCACCTTTCTATAATTATAAAACACAAAACCAACCTTTTATTTTCTGTTGAGATCTAGTGCAGCTTAGTTATGAAGAATGTTGGTTACAAAAGCATTTCAGGACTTCGACAGAGGATCTAAACAAATTCTTTACATTTTTTTCCCTTATTGGGGGCAATGTTCTTTTAAAATTTTTCATCTCCTAGCTGTGAACTGACAAATCATAATTCATCTGGCTTTGTGAATAATACACTTCATTTGATTCTCTAGTATCATTCAGATCAAGTTATTAACTCCAGAATGTTTCATGGAAGACTTGCTATTTCTTTTTTCTTTCTTTCTTTTTTTTGGCTAGTCCTGGGCTTAAGCTCAGGGCCTGAGCACTGTCCCTGGGCTTTCTCAAGGCTAGACCTCTACACTTGAGCCTCAGTATCACTTCCGGTTTTTTCCTATGTATGTGGTACCGAGGAATCAAACCCGGGTCTTTGTACATGCTAGGCAAGCACTCTACCACTAGGAAAACTCGCGGCCCTGAAAAATCATTTTATTTCAACCATCCTTGGCATTTCCAGTCTCCCAAACTTGAAGCGGTTAACTTACTCCGGTCTATATGATATTTCCCTATTTTGGTCATTTAATTTTATATAAGGTCATGGAAGAAGTGGCATTTTTATGTTTGGTATTTCCACTTATCATCCTATTTTTAAGATTCATTTGATCCTTTTATGTATGTAGTGTGAGAATATAATACATTTTGTTTATTATGCATCAGCTGCCGTGGACAAGCTGCTTCCACATACGAGTTTCTGTTTAAATGTATTTTCTTCTGCATGTACTGGAACCACAACTTCTAGAGGAAATAATTTCCCAAAGAAGTTGCATTATTTGGTATTCCATCAACAGTGCCTAAGAATTGTCCTTTCTCCAGCACTGGCCAGACCTGGGTCTGGCCTTACTCTGGGAATGAAGCAAGATTTCCCGTGGCTTGAAGAGATAGTCAAGGATATGACCATCTTTCCACGCGTTTACAAGCAGACTGCAGTCCCTTCACCAACATCTACTCAGATCCTTTGCCTACTCAAAAAATAGAGCCATTATCATTACCAAGTGATATGCTCAGACCTGAATAACGAGACTGACCTATCATTCACAGTTACACATGCAAATTCAGGAAAAAAATGACTATGTTTACATGGTAAAGAAGCCATTTTTCTTTTGTATATTCTTCAATAAAAGTCTCCTTAGAAGCAAATTAAAACTCGATGAAAATAAACTTTTAAGACAATTAGAAAAATATAAGAAAAAATTCAAAACATCTGTTACCTACCATCTGCTATTAATAGTCTTGAATATAGTCTATGCATATGCTCACAGTATTACCATAGTTGAGAAAATGACACTAAAGATTCAGAACGTTAAAATGCACTCAGAAACCTACTTTGTCATCCACTGAATTTTAAGATCTCGTAATGCATCAGTAAACTCTTCTTTCAAATCTTTCTCTTTTTCTGAATCTTTCTCTTTGTCTTTGCTGCCATTCTTAGTCTTTGTTGGTGGAGGTATTAGGTAGTAATGAACAGGGATTACATCCTACAGAATGTGAGAAGAGATTTTTAATTTTACTTTAAAGTCATCTTCAACAGCTGAATATCATGTAACAGGGGTGGAGCCTGATGTGTGAAAATGTATTCCAGATTCAGAGGTTCATGAAACAAAACCAACCAACAAATAAAATTCACTGTTCTTTCCTCTTAAAGTGCTGAAGCTTTCTAAATAGCCCCTTTAAATACAGGAGAACCAATTTTATCGTAAATATATTCCATCTGAGTGTACTTATAGTATTCTTAGCATAACTGGACAGACTAACAAAATTTATTTAATCTACCTTTAAATCTGAGCAGGGTCATGTCTGTAATCCTAGCTACTCAGGAGGCTGAGATATGAGGATCGCTGTTCAAAGACAGCCCAGGCATGAAACTTCATGAGACTCTCATCTCCAATTAACCACCAAAAAACTGGAAGTGGTGCTGTGGCTCAAGTGGCAGAGTGCTAGCCTTGAGCTGCAGAACTCAGAGATAGCACTCAGGCCCAGAGTTCAAGACCCACCACTGGGGGGAAAAAAAAAAAGAATAAGAAAATGAAAAGTCTGAGTAGGGAGTGATGGAAGGATAACTAAAAACTAAATAAGCAAGCTTTCTGGTTTTAGGTAAACTCAAGGAATAATTTATTCCTTTGTGGAGTTGATGGGAGTTTTTGGACTTCGGAGAACAACAGGGTAGACAAGGCCTCCACTATCACAAACACTACCCTAATAGGAAAAGCAAGACTAATATCCGTGTTTGTTCCATGGTTAGTTACATATATGACATGAAGAAAGTAAAACAGGAGGATAGAGAGTGACTCTGAGGTAAAGTTGGGAACCAACGCAAAGAAAAGTGGCTACAGAAAGGCAAAGGAACTTAGACAGGAATGACTTGAACTATCTAACTTAACAGAGGAAGGAGCCTAACTGGTACAGAATGAGTGGCTGCAGTTGAAGATGATGAAGTGAAAAGTCTAAATGGGAATACCAGCCACGTTAAGGAGGGTTTGATGCAGTATGGAAAAAATACACAAACTACAGTGTTTGGAAATAAGTCACATTAAGACTTGTTAGATTTGTTTTGTCATTATTAAGTCAGTTTCCTCAAATTCCATGTTTAGGTTTGCATTTTAAAAATCTTATATTCCTTTTAATTAACACAGTTTCTAAATTAGAACAGATTATTTTTACCAAAAAGTTACTGCCTTCTTCACTGAGTGTTAGGAAAACTTCACTGAAGTTTAGTTGAAGGAAGCATCACCACCTCTGACTCCCCCAGATGCAGTGCTTAAGGTGTGTATCAATCTAGTCATGTTAACCTACTTTCTTTTTTTTTTTTTGCCAGTCCTGGGCTTGAGCTCAGGGCCTGAGCACTGTCCTTGGACTTTCTCAAGGCTAGAGCTCTACCACTTGAGCCACAGCACCACTTCTGGTTTTTTCTATGTATGTGGTACCTAGGAGTCGAACCCAGGTCTTCGTGAATGCTGGGCAAGCACTCTACCACTAGGCCAAACTCCCGGCCCCTAACCTATTTTCTAATAAAATTTGTTTTAAAAATGACATCGTAGTAAATAAGAGGGTTAAGGTTTCAACACAAATAAAAAGTATTATCTCTTCATGATCAGTAAACTATAGAAATTCACTTTGCTATGCACGCTATCCATGCAAATGCATACACAGCCCATAGGAACCACGCCTCCCCCAGGCCTGGAGCCTAGGCCTGCCACCAGGGCCTTCCACGAGGCACCCGACGGCTGGAAAAACAGGCTTACTCCTTGGGCTCATTCTTTCAGGACTCTGCCACCTGTCCTTTTCCACTCTCCTGGGGGCACTGCCCTGAGCAAAGCCAAAGGTGCTTGAACATAAGCCTCTAAGTTACAACCAATTCTTTCTGCAACAGACCGTTTCACTTCATGTGTTCAGAACAGGCAACTACCTAGAAGGGATAGGTCTAAGTGGCCTCCGCTATTTCCTTTCTATAAATTCGGTGCCCTTTGGAATTGGACTGTTCACTCTAGAATGTGAATGACACCTGCCTGGCAGGCTCCATTCATGCTAACAGCAATATGCCTCTCCTTAGTTTCCCAAACTAGAGATGTGCTCTTTCTTCCAAAGATATTTTCTCAGGTTGCTTCTCAAGGACTTAATGTAGGGTCAGTTTCATATAAATCATCTATACCTTAAAGCTGGAAAAATTTTGATTATGGTTTAGAAATAAAGTCAAAAGGAATCTTTAGTATCGAAAAGCTATAAAAAGCTGTCGATAATACTTAGTAGTAAGCTGAAAACTTATTCTAGCTATCCACAAAGTACTATCTCAAAAGTGTTCACACTGAACTGTATTACTGAGAAGGTTAAACTCACTCACCCAACCAGTAAAAACTCTCTGGGAAGCGTAATATCATCATCTGCATTCTGGCCCCCAAACTACAATTTCTTTAGTTTTTAAGTTATTATCAGTAACTATAAATTCAAAATTTTAAATTTTTATACAAACTAAAATACTACTTTAACAATTAAGACTATATTTGAGTGCTATTTATGATCTGTCAAACAGTAGCTTTTTTCAATTATACACATATACATACACTACACACACACACACACACACACACACACACACACACACAGTTTTTCCTTTGTAACTTGCCCACCCTATTTATTCTTTAACAGCATTTGTGTACTTGCCCTGAAGATAGGAAGGAACGGGCAGAGATAATTCTAGCTGCCAGAACAGAACAGTTAAAGGTAACTCTTTTGCCCAGTTCTTTCTATAAAGCTTTTTTTTTTTTTTTGCCAGTCCCAGGGCTTGACCTCAGGGTCTGGGCACTGTCCTTGGGCTTTGTCAAGGCAAGCATTCCACCACCTGAGCCACAGCACCACTTCTGGCTTTTTCTATATATGTGTACCAAGGAATCAAACCTGGGTCTTCACGCATACTAGGCAAGCACTATTATAAAGCTTAACCATCAAGTTATTATAATCTTTTTCATCCACTCTTTCCTAACTCATGCAACATAGTCCAAACAAAATCCAGCAAAACTACAGGAAGAAGGTTTTTTTTAATGAGTTCCTAGAATACCTTTATACTCTTTTCACCTGCTGTGACGTCTTTCACAATAGTCCTAAGATGCTGAACACATGGCCCTAACCTCAAGTACGGTTTTTTGAATGTTGACTATTTAATGAGTTTTCATGGCTGCAAATGATTCAGGACATTCAGCTGAGAAACCCTGGTTGTTATCCTTTATACGGGATGATGATTCCTACTAATATATTTTGTTTGAGGAACGTGCTTGTCAATACACAGTAAGGAGGACATTTTGCTTGTTATAAAATATATTTTACTTATTACACATGGCATACCCAGTGCATTTGCATATAAATTAAGAAAGAGGATGAGTGCCGGTGGCTCCTGTCTGCAAGCCTAGCCACTCAGGAGGCTGATATCTTAGATCATGATTTGAAGCCAGCCTGGGCAGAAAAGTCCCTGTGAGAACCTTATCTCCAATTAACCACTGTGGCTCAAAGTGGTAGAGTGCCAGCCTTGAGCAAAAAGAGCCAAAGCCCCAAGTTAAAGCTTCATGACTGACCAAATAAAGAAAAAAAAAAAGGAAAGAAAAGAAGAGGAAAAAAGGAAATGTGCTTATGTTTCTCACTGAAACATTTTTTTGAGGAAATCACTGAAGTGCTACATGACGCCAGCAAGGTCCTCACTAGAAGCCACTGGGTTTCCTGAAATATGTGTCCCTTCCTCTACATTATACGTAAAGTATCAATTCTCTGTTCTGAGTTAAATATGGTTAGCAGTCAATGAAGACTATCTAATAAAGCTTTAAGGAAGTCAGGCAGTCCACTGCAGCCCTTAAAATCTGTTTGTGCTCTTGGACAGCAGTTATTTATTTACTTAAATCACTGTTCCTGCTATCTCTAATGCTCTTTCTCTTTCGTCTCAGCCTTCCCAAAACTATGACATATAAGAGCAGAGAACAAGCTTCACTTCAAAAGGATAAATTATTTCATTTATAAATGCATCTAATTTAAAAATACTTTTAGATTTTAATTGATTTTGCCTATGTGGCTAAATTATCACATAGTTCTCTTTCTGGGACTATAGACAGATATTCAAAGTTTCAAAACTTATTACTTAATATCATATCTGGAATAAGAAATGAATAGCATTCAATTTTTTCTGGGTAACAGGAAAAACAGGGGTCTTCCATCAATTTATGGTTGAAAAAAACCTTAATCTTGTAGGTATAGCTAATAGCACTGTACTATAGAATGTAAAGAAAGGAAACTAAGGGAAAGGCTGCGTTTTTTTTCTTTTGAAGATCCATAATAGTGATAGAAAAAGTTTATTATGTAAATAAGGCTTTAAGACATGGTTTTTAAAAACTGGCAATCAGTACCTTTTTAAATTTTCCTTGTCGTTTTGCTGCAGACTGGCCCTGGGAGTTAGAACGACATTCTGTAAGAAAACATGCACAATCTACACAGGAGGGAGACACCACCTCTAACTTTTCTCCACTCTACATGCTGCCTGACTGTGTCACAGTACACAGAATGGTCGGGTCTGTGATCAATACGGCATGTTTTTATACAAAGCAACATTGCCACATTTATTTAAAAATGTATTCAATAGGCCCAGAGTTCAAGCCCCATGACTGACAAAAAAAAAAGTATTCAAATACTTAGTGATCAAACTCCATTAATTATGAAAACATTTTAAAAGCATTAAATTAAACTGACAGTCTGCAGAGTCTGACCTAACAGAAGTTTACAACCATCCCATGAGTCCTATGTGTAGGAAACACTTAGGGTTATTATTATAAAGTCCAAAGGAAATAAAACTAATAGCTATTATCAAAAATGTAAGGCAGTGTAAAACTACTGAGGACAGACTAAATCATGCAATGGAAACTGTTAATTAATTCAAGTGCTTAACATTATTGTTCTATTCTTAAAATGTCTACCTTTCAAACTGCAATCATCCCCATGCACTTAAGTGCTTTGATTTCACAACTGTCTCCGAAACAATGCAGCCAGGAAGCACTTTTTATGAACTGTTAAAAGCACCTTAGCAGTCTTTGCTAAAACTTTTCAAAGGAGTAAATTCTTAAGTCTTCTGGGTGAAAAATTCACAAGTGAAACCTCATAGCTATACCTTTTATAAAGTACATCTTAAAAAAAAAAAAGTAGATTACCAGGATTTCTAAAATAAGTGTGTCCAGTATTACTATTGCATTACTTCATATTACACTAAAATATGAATGTTTAAACTGAAATGAGGTGCAAGAAACATCAAGGGAAACAATTTTCCTAAGAGAAAAATCCCCAAATTGTGCTTCAGTTAGTCAAAAGATGACCTAGGTTCAACAGGATGCATGAGATCAACTCATTTCGATAATAGCACTTATAGATTCCAGCCTCATGAACTAGATTCACTTAGCTTTGTTAGAACTAATGCACAAAGAAATGCAAAACTGTAAGAATGACAACTCTTAGCAGTACTGAGCTGCTGTTATACTACAAAAAAAGTGACAGCTATTTATAAACACTGTTCTATAATGAATTTACAATGAAAATACAGATGAAAAAAGTTGTATCTATAAAGTTGTAACATTTACTTCTATAAACTGTAAACCACAAAAGTGTTTCTAACAAAATTGGTCGCTGTGGCTCATGCCTGTAATCTTGCTACTCAGGAAGCTGAGATCTGAGGATCGAGGTTCAAAGCCATCCCGGGCACTAAAGAACATGAGACTCTTATCTCCCATTAATCACTAGAAAACAGGAAGTAGGGCTGTGGCTCCAGGGGTAGGACGGTAGCCTTGAGCTGAAGAGCTCAGGGACAGCACCCAGGCCTAGAGTTCAAGCCCCATGACCAACAACAAGAACAAAAAAGTTTCTAACAAAAAAGTAGAATTTCAAAATTTTAAAAGGCAATGTCAAAAGAAATACCTCGTATTTATTTATTTAATTATGCAAGATCCCAGTAAGAGGATAGTATGAACAAATGTAAAAAATGCTGCTCATTAGTAATGTGACTAGGTTTTAGAAACAGCTCAATAGAATCTGATTTTCCCCCCTAACAGTAATACTTCTTTGATCAAAATTGGATAGCAGGCTCTAACTTTAAATATCTCATTTACTTAAGCCCAGTGTGACTTGAATTTACTCATTTCATAAGAAGCCACTGAGGTATATAGGTTCAGGGCATGAATACATAGGCTTGTAAAAACAAATCATAATATTTTAAAACTACAACACATTTCAAAAGGCAGTCCATGTAGTAATGTACCCTTGCTAGTAACTAAAGACAAAACTAAAACAATTGAAATTGTCTCTTTCCCACTAGGAATAGCATCATTTGCCCATTTTGAAACATCTTCAAATAAACAGAAATTTCAGAATGGGTACTTTCAGTGCAAAATACGTAATACTTACAGCTTTCTTGCCAAGTTCAGTCTTTGACAATGTTAAGGATCCTGCAAGGTAGCATCCCGGTCCTGCCCCTTTAGGTATTCTAATAAGAGAATTAAAAAGGAAAAAAAGCAACAAAAGAGACAGTTTCACAAAGATAATTAAGGGAAGACATCACAACAATTCCCATGGCTAAAATTTCAAAATTAAATGGAAGAATAACTTCAAACGATTAATGACAGTACACTATAAATCTGGCCTAATGAACTCACAATAGAAAGACCACAGTCTACAAAATAGGCATTCTATATCAGTAATATCGTCACTTACTTATCATCAGGTAAGGAAGTAACAAAGAATGGCTGATTATATTTAGGTGGTAATGTCAAGTTGTTTGCTTTCTTCTTTCCTAGAAGTGCAAGGCTATGATTTTCGTGAATATCTAAGCTCAAGGTATTAGACAACCTATGAGAAACAATAAACGGAAGATCTTTAAGACGCTCCAAATCACTGATTTGCTCATGACGAATCTGGAGTCGAATTGTATAATCTCCTTTCTCCAATTTCAAAGAATACTAAAAAAGAAAGACAACATTTGGGAAATGTAAGTTTAGCCAAGTACACTGAAAGGGAATAAAGGGAGCAATTCCATTTGCAGAGTGCTGACAGGGTGTGAGGGACAGGCCCAAGGACACAGAGAGTAAAATATGAGGGAGTTAAGGTCAGGTTTGAATCCAAAGCCCTTCTGCCCACAACAAAACGTTCTTGCATCACTATGTAACCAGAGTCTACTCCAACTAACACCACAATGACTTTTGTTCATAGGCTCTCAGAGATTGTATAATATCCACGCTGACCTCTGGTAATCATTGCTTTATAATCAAAAGGTCACCTCCTTAAATGAAGCAGGAGAAACAGAAAGCTAATAAACATCAAGTAGAAAGCTACTCTAATTCTCTATGCATATCAAGACAGATGCTGCATTCTGCAATACAGTAATGCATTACACTGATAAAACTACTGTTTGCCCCAAGGAAAAAGGTATTATTGTTCCTTGAAGGACTAACCGAGAAAAAAAAAAAAAAAAAGAAAGAAAATATAAATTCTTTTTTCTTTTTTTTGCCAGTCCTGGGGTTTGAACTCAGAAACTGAGCACTGTCCTTGGGCTTTCTCAAGGCTAGAACTCTACCATTGAGCCACAGTACCATTTCTGGCTTTTTCTATGTATATGGTACTGAGGAATCAAACTCTGGTCTTTGTGAATGCTAGGCAAGCACTCTACCACTAGGCCAAACTCCTAGCCACCCCCACCCCCCACTAAATTATTTTCATGATTCAGCGTATCATTGTAAATGCTATAGCTCTTCACATGAAATTTCAATCATAGATTAATTTTCTCTAAGTTACATAATTAAAAGATATTTTCCCTTTCAATCTAACAGCTCAAAGCAGGTAGTAAGTACTCAATACAGAGTGCTCAACAGAAAGCACTTACTACATGTCTCAGCCCATTAAAGCCCTGAGATGGGATCAAGGTGCTAATATACTCAGAGGATTTCCTACCATCTGCAATCAGGTACAATTACTACAATAAACATCCATCCTGACCCGGCAGTGCAACTCCAAGGTGGAGCACATGCTTCTCAGGATGTCCAGGGCCCAGGGTTTAATCCTAAGTGCTTAAGTGTGAGCGAGCGAGCGAGTACATGTGTGGGGGGAGGTGTGCATCCACACGCACACATACATTCAAAGCTATGCCTGCTAGTGTCTTGGAAGCACTGTTCTGTCTTCTACATGATGAAACCTTGTCTGCAACTGACAAGAGAGCGTCTTATAGTTTGTAAAAGCACTAAATGCAAAATTACCATCTTTTTAAAATATGAATATTCTATCAGAATAAGAAATCAGGAATTAATCAGTTCGTGAAGTAAGTTTCTGTTAATTCAAAATTTCACTTCGAATTTTATACCTGATGTGGATAGGCATCGCCTGAACCCATTTGCCTTTTGTTCTGGTCAAAAATAATCCATAGCTGGCTGTCAAACTCGGATTCATATAATAATTCACAAAGAAGTGGGCAACTTGGAGTTACTTCTCCACTCTTGGGCTATAAAACAGTAAAATTGATTATTGATGTGTTTGCATATGATTTCTAATATAGATTAACCTGACTATAGGCATAAGGTAAATACACTATCTTTTAGAAACTTTTAATACAGGCAAGCTACATATAATTCCTTTACATTAATCAAGAAATGTTATGTTATTGAGAATCTGCTTTGTAAAATTGAAATGTAACAAGTTCAATGAACTCTTCTATCTCCCTAACTTTAAAAGCAATTCCATATTGTACTTCAATAACTGTTTTATTAAATGCGCAATGATCCTTAAAAAAACAAAACAAGAACAAAAAAAAAACAAGAAAAAAACTCTGTGGTTCCAATATTTGGGTACCTTAGTTTCAATTACTTTAATTGCTCATTCTACAAAGAACAAGAGTAATCAGAAGGGATGTGGCATCTCTGAATCATCCCATCACCCCTATTTAGGTGGCAATGGTGGATGTGTACCACTGATGGTAAAACTGAGGTTCAAAGGCTAGGTCATCACTAAACTACAAATGTCGCATCTGAATAATACTTAATTAGCAATCATAATTTCTTGAGAATAATTCTAATTCTATTGTGTCTTACTTCATAGAAAATATACTAGGTCCTCCTACTTTTGATTATTCATAAAGCACAAACATTCAATGTATGTGTATACTTTATTAGGCAAATACTCACCTGATGAAAATTATATGTCAGGACCATCTCATAAAGTTGACGATTATTTGGCAAGACATCTCTTGTTCCTAAAGGTTTTGTTTTTGCACTTACTGGGCTATAAGAAGGCAAGTGCATAATTGATTTGATTCAACAATCTATTTAATAAGACTTCGAATTCTAAGCAACAAAATCTGTAACAGTTACAAAAAAGTGACTTATCAACATTCATGAAAACCTTGTCAGTATATTTTGCAGTACTTTAGTAACCAGCATGTAATTTTTCTTCCTTGAATCGTAGCAATATAGTCAAAAATTTTGCAAAGATAAAAAATTGCAAGGTACATCTTTATCATCAAAACACTGCAAATGGCTCTTAGCATAGCATAACTAGAACAGTCACCAACAACGCTCAAGGTACATTTTGATTGTATCCTCCATTCCAAACTATTGACTTCACATAGACACAGCTTAGGCCACAGCCAGTACTGCTGCTGCTGTTCTGCTACTGCCCAGTTGTCCTAACTCAGAGCCCAGCATTTAACCTTTTCAGTATTCTCTAAAGCAAATTACTCAACTACAGATTTTTTTTTTTTTTTTTTAAAGAAGAACTCTAAGATTGGGAAAACAAATGTGAAAACACAGGGCAGGGGCCCTTGTGTTCACAGCAGGTACCGTGGGGCACAAGCAGTAGACTACTTAAGCTTCTCCCATTCCGTAAGCAAGACTAGGCATTACTGCAATTTATGAAAATGTCTGGCAAAAGATTCACAAAGTAAAATCAGAGAAGCTTAACTTGTTATTTCATGTTAAGGAATGAAAAGTCAGGTGGGTGCAGATGGCTCACATCTGTAAGCCTACACAGAAGGCTGAGATCTGAATATTACGGTTCAAAGCCAGCCGGACAGGAAAGTCTGTGAGACTCTTATCTCCAGTTAATCACCAGAAAACTGGAAAGTAGCACTGTGGCTCAAAGTGGTATTGCACTAGCCTGGAGTGAAAAAATTCAGCAACAGTGGCCCAGGCCCCGAGTTCAGGTCCCACAACCAATAAAAAAAACCAAAAGAAAGACAGACATGGAAAGGCTAGTAACAACTGCTATGTTATTTTCTGCCCCAAGCCTGCCAGGCAAGTGAAGAGTAAGGACCAGGTTTGGGGTGCATCTCAAGAGACCTGCAAGTATTCAATCATTCTCACATTACCACACAGGATCTGTAGCCTTTATATCAAAGAACAATACCGTAGTGTCTGGACCCAGCTCTTCAAAGTGATGCAGGGAGCCAGATCTTCATATTTCAAGGAGGACTGAACATCAAAACGATTGATTCCTTCTGATGCATGCTACACAGGATAGTTAACAAGTTAATTCCTCATACTTGAGCAGAAAACAGAAACTAAAATGTATCTAATGCGGTTTGGCCTACATTTTAAAATTACATCCATGAGTTGCACATGTGGGTTTAATTCTGACACGTCCCTATGTGCATAAAATATACCTTGATCAGGCTTATCCTATATCACTCTTCTACTTCCCAACCCAATTTTAAGCTTCACTGTTCCAGTTTCACAGAGAGACTTAAAAGTACACCAACCATATTCATCCTCTTTTACCTTATGTTTACTCTCTTGCTCCCTCTCCCACTAACGCCCTCCACCTTAGATATTTCATGCCCGTATTTCATGTTTTAAAGTGCATTTCAACTGTTCAAAGCAGTTTCAGCATGGTGTTGGACTCCTGTGTACACAACACTTTAACCAGGTCAATGTCCTCCCAAAGTCACACTTTCCCTGTCACACCCAGGATCTAACAGCTTCCAACGAGCTTTATTTGCCATCTTCATTCATAGACACAATCCAGGTTTTCTATTAAAATTTCACCAATGCAATTCTTTTTTCGCAGTAACATAAATAGCAGCAGAAAGATGCAATATTGTAGAACTTACAATGTTTAACTGCGGCGCAGTACACACGATGCCATGGAAAGAAATGGTATAGTCAATATTGACATCACTGAGACTTGCCCACCAACGAGCTATGCAAAACTCAATTGCTTTCCCACCCTGTGGATAAAGATAAGAATGTATGTTAGAATACATTACACATACGATGATACATGAACCACTTTTAAGTTTTTTCACAAACTGCAAAATATGTCAGTGTATTTTTTTTACTGCTTATAACATGTGCACTAAGAATCAGACAAATCAAATTTGTGTAAGTGGGTGCCAGCAATTTAAATATATAGTTATTTACTAAAACTCCCAGTTCACTAGAAAAGGTGTGTGTGAGGCAGCTTTTGAAAGCAAATATAACATTAATGGTGAAAAGCAGAACAAAACAAAATCAAGAAAAAAGGTATTATTAACTTTGTAAAGCATATTCACTAGATTGAGAGCTCCCTGGCAATAGAAGTAGAATGAAATTATGATCACTTACATTTTTCTGTTAAAAAATAAAATTTAAACCAGGTGCCAGTGGCTCACACCTGTAATCCTAGCTACTCAGGAGGCTAAGAAGATCAGGGTTTGAAGCCAGCTCAGGCAGAAAAATCTAGGGGGTTCTTATCTTCACCACAAAAAGCCAGAAGTGGAGCTGTTTAGGAGGCAGAGTACTAACCTGAGTACAAAAGCTCAGGGAGAGTACATAGGTGCAGCGTTCAAGAACAGGACTGGCAAATAAATGATGTCATAAAGTTTCACAGAAGAGTAACAGTCTACCACATAAAGAAACGAGTTTGGCCTAGTGGTAGAGTGCTTGCCTAGCATGCACGAAGACCCGGGTTCAATTCCTCGGTACACCACATACATAGCAAAAAGCTAGAAGTGGTGCTGAGGCTCAAGTGGTAGAGCTCTAGCCTTGAGAAAGTCCAAGGACAGTGCTCAAGCCCTGAGCCCAAGCCCAGAACTGGCAAAAAAAAAAAAAGAAACAAGGAAACAAACTGAGGTCCCAATTATGAAGTACCATAAGCTATCAGATTAGCATTACTGATTGAATTATTTGAGATAAAAGGAAAGAAATAGTGGCTGCGGATATAGTTCAGTGGTAAGAGCGCAAGCCTCTCGTGTAGAAGGGCCTTGGCTCCAACCCCAGCACTGCAAAATAAGGCCGAACAGAAGCAGAATTCATTCAGATTTCATTGTAAGGACTCTAATTAGACTACCTGTCTTCTTACATCATTTGTTAATCTTAGCTCATGTCAAAAAGGCAAAGAAAGTACTCCAGATTTCAATCTGTGAATTCAACTTACTAAGACAGGAAAGGCTTCAGTCAGTGTTCCTTTTTCTGGAAGGGAACAGAATTTGTAGAATTCATGACTTCGATATGCTCTTTGTTTCACAAGCTGTACTGCATGAAGAACAAACTTGGCCGATACATCAGAAGAACAGGAACACACAGTAACTTCTAAAACAAGGAGTGTAAAGTTTTAAACTGGTAAGATTTAAAATGTTCAGAAACTGGTGTTACAATGTAATAATATGTCAAGAATAAAATGATGCATTCAAAACAACGGCAGCGTTTTTTTTTTTTTTTTTTTGGTCAGTGGTAGGGCTTAAACTCAGGGCCTGGGCGCTGTCTCTGAGTTCCTCAGCTCAAGGCTAGGGCCCTACCACTCTGAGCCACAGCACAGGTGGTTAACTGGAGATAAGTCTAAAGGACTTTCATGCCCAGCAGGCTTTGAACTGTGATCCTCAGATCTCAGCCTGCGTAGCTAGGATTATAGGCGTGAGCTACCAGTGCTGTCCCTGAGTTCTTCAGTTCAAGGCCAGCACTCTACTACTTGAGGCAGAGCACCACCACAGGTTCTTTAAGAACAAAGCAACAGAATATTAGAAGATATTCCATAGGAAATAAATGTAAATATTTTAATAAACCGTCACTATAGTAAAAACTGGCCACTGATGCACACAAAAGTATCTAAATAAGGTTCCTTTTAAAATCCCCCTTCCTTTGGCTTTCTCTAAAAAAATCAACCCATTTGTGCTGAAAAAAAAACAGTATGGTAATTTTGGAAACATCTACTGTGTTTGCCTAAACTGCAGTAACTGTCCATTCAACTTCACTGGCTTCTTCTCTCCTCTGATCCGTGTCCAGACTGCTGTAAATTACGACTGCCAGAACCACACCTGTCAAGACTCACCGTGAGGCAGAGTGGGATGTAGGTCAAAATCACTTTGAGGCAAGTTTATCTACAAAAGTACCCTCAGAAAGGCACACATCTCTTAAAACCCAATCCACTATCAAAAACACAAAATCCAATGTTGAAAGATAAACCATCTGTAATACTTTCTAATCTGACCCTGTATAAACCCCACTTATACTTGGGAGGTAGGAAAAGGAGGATCATGGCTTGAGGCCAGCTAACAAAACACTCTCAAAAACATCCTGGGTGTGGAAGCACACGCATGTGGTCCCCAACTGCTGTGGAGGCAAAGGCAGCAGGACCACAGCTCAGAGCTTGTGGGGGGAGGCGGGGGAGAGAGGTGATGGGATACCTATTCTGAAAAACAAACAAAAATACCTTAAAGCAAAATGACTGGAGCAGTGATCAAGCACTTGCCTAGTAAATGTGGGACCCTCTAGTACAGGAAAGGTGTTTTTAAAAAACAGAAATAAACCAAAATGACAAAAATAAACAAATACCCTTTCATATCTAGGGCATATCTGAGACAGTTTTCAGTAATGGCACATGTCTACTCTGTGGGACTGTGATGAGGTGACCTGTAAACAGCGCTGGACAGTGACCGTGACCCCTACAAGCAGTCAGTCATGTGGCTATGAATTTACATTCACTTCCTGTCTGTAGAATGTATATAAGAGTAAGTGGTCCAGACAGAAATCTTTCTTACCAGCCCATGTTGCACCTTCAGGAACCTCAACAAAATGCCTTCGAATCTGACCAGGTTTAAAGTGCACATCTGTGAAGACCACATCATAATGTGATGACTCGCTCACTCTGAAAATTAACCAATCAGTTATTAAAGATGATACTCGTAGAATAGCTCTGTGTACTTATATGATGACCCCACTGACACGTTTGATCTTACCCAGTACTGTAAGAGTTAATTAGAAATAAACACTGGAAGCCCAGTGCTGGTGGCTGACATCTGTAATCCTAGCTACTCAGAAAGCCAAAATCTGAGGATCACAGTTCAAAGCCAGCCCGGGCATGAAAGTCCTTGAGACTCTCATCTCCAATTAACCACCAAAAAACCGGAAGTGGTGCTGTGGCTCAAATGAGTGATAGCCTTAAGCTAAAGAGCTTAGAGACAGCACCCAGACCCAGAGTTTAAGCCTCACGATCAAAAAAAAAAAGAAACACTGGGGCCAGGAGTTTGGCCTAGTGGTAGAGTGCTTGCCTGGCATGCACAAAGACCCGGGTTCGATTCCTTGGTACCATATACATAGAAAAAAGCTGGAAATGGTGCTGAGGCTCAAGTGGTAGAGCTCCAGCCTTCAGAAAATCCCAAGGACAGTGCTCAGTCCCTGAATTCAAGCCTAGAACTGGCAAAAAAACAAAAACAAAAAACACTGGAACCTATTAAAGGCTATTTACAAACAATAAGCATAATATTAGATATTATTTACGAAACGTCAGCAGACACACACAATTGTATAGAGTACAGATGGGTTTTTTCTACTTATCTTTTTTAAAATAGTTTATAAAAAAAATTACTCAAAACACACTCTCTCTTTCCTTCTGAAGAAACTCTATAACAGAATTTTCTGATTTGACTGATGATTCCCAGATACTAAAGAATCGAACCTGGGTCTTCGTGCATGCTAGGCAACCACTCTACCGCTACACCAAACTTCCGGCCTCGCTAATACTGTTTTACACCTATGCACAAAATTGGTATTAATATCTCCTGCAGCCTTAAGTAAAGAAAAATTACTTTTAGAAGAAATCAAAGAACCCAGTAGAATAGCCAAGCATATGTTAGCGTTACCAAGACAAACATTTAACAAGTATGTACTATACAAAAGGTATTGTTTCAAAACCAGAAATTTAACAAGAGTTATCCTTTGTCCTAGACAAACTAGTAGGGAGAGAAAAACCATCCCTGATATTTAATACAATGTCTTTGGAGAGAAAGTTGTGGGAAGAAAGAAAGTGTTAGGGAACAGATAAAGATTGCTTGGTTCACTCAAAAGTAGGCTGGGAAAGCTTCCTGTGATAACAGGATTAGCTGTTTATTGAAAGTGTTATATACTGACTTTAAATTCCCATCAAATACATGACTAAGAATTTAATTGCGTAATTTGTCCTTGTGCATGCTATTGTAAACAATGTAATAGCCTTCCTGTACACACCTTGTGGGATGAGATGTGTCACAAGCTAATTTACCTGAGCACTCAACAGAAACCATTAACTTAGGGACAGTAACTCAGACAGCAATAGAAAAGGATGAAGAAGAGCTGTCACATATCACAAAGAGATGACGGAGGAGAGAGGAGAGGACATCTAAACAGCCATAAACTAACAAATATACCAAGAAACTGTGAAAGTTCTCACTTACTTTTCTGCTATAACTGCAGTGATGGGAACTCTGAACAGCGGACCAGCATTAGGGGATGCTATATCATAGCCACATACCTTAAAGAAACAAAGGTGAGTCTCAATAGCCACAAACAAACTTGTAAAATAGGAGATAAATGTGTATGTATATGTGTATGTGTGTGTGTCTGTGCATACAGAATAAATTAATCCTATCTTAAAACTTAAGCTGAAGTTGATACCAATTTTCCTGACATACTTAACAGTAAAAAGCCCAAGCAAATTCATGTACCACAATCCCTGGAGTAAAATGAGATTTCAAGTAAAAATTCATTATATTGTAATTTTTTTCAACAGAAGACTAGCTCAAACTAGTATTACAGACAACTTTTCAGGTAGAGATACTACTATACTATCCTCTATATACATATCCATCAGCATATGTTTAACAAATGTTTTCATATGACTATTAAAGATATTTTTTTTTGGGGGGGGGAGATAGTTTTGGGGTTTGAACTCAGGGTCTTTCTCAAGGCTAATGCTCTACCACTTGAGCCACAGCACCACTTCTGGCATTTTCTCTGTATGTGATAACCAAAGAATTTAACCTAGGGCTTTCTGTATGCTAGTAAGCACTCTACCACTAGGCCAAACTCCTGGACCGTAAAGATAATTTCAGGTTCAGTTTAGTTGAACTGAATAACTGACAAATTAGAGACTTCAGTGAAAAAGCTTTCCAGTTCTGCTTCTTTCCCAGGATTCCTTTATAGGAGAATATCTACATTTCAGACATCCTTAAAGTATTCAGCTGTTTCAATGGATGCAGATAAACTTGTTTCTTCACCAGAAAGCAATACACTGAAAACACACCTGCAACTGTTTACTCTGAACTCTTAAGGTTTTTGCTTTTGTTTTTGCCAGTCCTGGGGCTGAAATTCAGGGACTGGGCACTGTCCTTGGATTTTCTCAAGGCTAGAGCTCTACTACTTGACCCACAGCACCACTTCCACTTCCAGCTTTTTTCTATGTATGTGGTATTGAGGAATCAAACCCAGGTCTTCGTGCATGCTAGGCAAGCACTCTACCACTAGGCTACACTCCCGGCCCCTTCTTAACATTTTAAAAAGGAAAGAAATGAAAAATGAAGCTATGACAATACCTCTGTATAATGTAATCCTTCTCGTAAGCCCCTGGGATCCACACGAATATTTATGTGTCTACATTGATTCATGAGTTCCAAATGGCTTGGACACTGAACCCAAGATGAATTTGAAGTTAAGGCTAAATGAAGCTGAAGGGATATTTTTTCAGAGTTTTCTGGTATTAAAAAGACCAAAAATTAAAATGAGCAATTTTTCCCCTTTCCTCCAAGTTCTATTTTCTATAATGACAATTTAGCGATTAGTCTGGTCAGTTATTAAAAAAACAACAACAAAAAACCACAGCTTGTCTCAAGTCACAGAATCTTCCTTGTATTTGAGTATACTTATTAGACTTATTCATACGTTCACCAAACACCGCTGTGTGCTAGAGTATCAACGGATATGATACAGTACCACATACAGAGATTAACATCCGCTGAAATATTGTCAACTATGCAGTATTGATCTGTATCTAACTCAACTGTAGCCATCTTTGCCTGCTTCTACCGCCCACTCTCATCTCAAAGCTGCTCTATCCATGACACAAGATAAAGAAAAAGAACTTGAAATTCCATTACCAGGCATCTAGACCTGTGGGCCACTGAATACCTAGTCCATCTACTGCCTTCCACTGCCACTGAGATGCCAGCTGAACTGCCACAGTACTAGGACCCAATTGCCTTAGTATTTCTCTTAAGCTTACAAGTTTTCAAATAGTATTCCTCTACTATGTACTGCTCTTGTGAACCAGCAATGGGAATTTTACTTATCGCCAGACTACCACTTACCTGTGTTCTCTGGAAATGCAGGCTCAATGCCAACGCCATGATCTGAAGGTGCAGCCACTTGCACAGGGTCTCGGAGGTAGATGCCACGGTTATTTCCAACAGTCACAGTAAAACCTAATCTATTTGCAAATGATGTATTCTGAACGAGGTAGTCATAGGCCTTATCCACCTAAAGGAATATAAGTATATCTACATATTTATAAACATACAAATATTTGGGTCAAGAAAGTTTTTATTGCAAATTACATAACCATTTGATTTCAGCTGTACCAAAACAGAAGAAGTGACTTTCTATATTCACCTTTCCAATGATACCCAACAACTGCACATTTTAAGCAAACTGCCAATCTAATTACACTGAAAAAACCTTCTATCCTGCTCTTCGTTCATTCACTTCTCTGCTTTGGAATTCCAACCTCTACATGTACTCCATGGTTCTTTTCAGTATTACTAAATTTGTCTCTACAAACTTGGTGTTTACAAAAAGTTTCTCATGTGGATAATAATACCTGAATAATACCATGTCCTTGGGCAAATACTTCAATATTGTCAGCCTTTATTGCAGTGTTTTCTAGAGCTCTTCTGACTGAATGAACTGTATATTCAACATTATTAGCTTTCAGACCTAAAATAAAAAACAAAAGCAAGAAAATTAATGTTAGTGAGCTTACTACTTGAAATCTTTCATTCTCCAGCACGATGATGACATGTGTCCTCTCTGGTTTTCATGTCATATGTTAACACTTTTTTTTTTTGGCCAGTCCAGGGCTTGAGCTCAGGGCCTGAGCACTGTCCTTGGGCTTTCTCAAGGTTAGAGCTCTACCACTTGAGCCTCAGCACCACTTCCAGTTTTTTTCTGTGAATGTGGTACCGAGCAATCGAACCCCGGTCTTCACTTATGCTATGCAAGCATTTTACCATTAGGCCAAACTCCCGGCCCCTCAACACTGGTTTTTTAAAAACATATTTTTCTTAAAAACTGTCCAAATAGTCGTATTCAAATTGCTTGCATCATACAAAGGCTTCATTCAAATACATCACTGCATATACTGCACATTAGTTTGCAGAGCCCATGCACCGGTGTCAAGCATATGCATATACACAAACTATACACAAATGCATCTGAGTAACATTCTCCTTAAAGCATTGCTGATCAAGCACATTATCAGCAGGACATGGTTTGCATGTTATAAGCACCATCAAACTCAGGCAAAAAGTACAAGTCTTATGACACATCAATTACAAATCAGTAGGTGTTATTTATTAAAAGCTTCCCATAAGATTCTAACATGTGGCCAGGTTCAGATGTTCAGGAGCCCAACTGGTCAGGTTTGAGTGATGACAGTTGCTGAGATGAAGCATAAGTAGTACAACATTTGTGTCCTTTCCAGAGCATCAAACATTGAATGCTTATGACACTGCAGTAAGCAAGTAATGCATACATGGAAACATCATGAGGCTGTGGGAGCAAACTGAGGAAGTGATCAACTTTATCAAGAGATGAAGGCCTAGTGGACGAACTAGCAGACAAGCTGGGACTTACAGAATACTTGGGAGTTTGCCCAAAGAGAGAAGAGACCTAGACAAATTTGGTGAGCTTGAAGAGGACCAGAAAAGGGGGAGGGCGGGCATTGAAGACATCAGGATCCATCCTAGGACCTCTGATTGAATCCAGCAAATGATCTAACATTGATGAGTTTACAACAGGCAATTCAATGTAATTCCTGGCTGCTTGTTACCCTTTTAGTACCAAGTGTGGATGAAACACATGAAGTGGGCATTAGCTACAGTGAGTGGTCAGAGAAAGAATGAATGAAGAAGGTAGCAACAGCTAAGATACTTCTGAGGTCCTAGGTCCTACAGCCAGACTACCCCTCAGGAGAATTCATGGGTGACCCTGACAACACCCAGCTATAAATCTCACCTCTCTTTCTTCATTTTGTGCCATAGCATTTATCATCTTATAACCTGTATTACAGACATTTAAAAATTGTTTTGTTTGTTGACCCTAATTGTAATATAAACTTCACATGGCTATTAAAATCCTGTTTAATAATTATTAACAATATACATAGGCAGTAACTATAATTGCCACATAAACGAGCCCATACTCAAGTTACCATTATCACATCCTTTAACTTTACTCTGTCCTCAGGACAGTAACAGTTTCCCAACATGCTCTAACCCCAAGATATCCAGGAGTAAGGCAAGAGAGAAATGAGCAGTCTTCTCACCTGAGAGTATCAGAGCAATGCCTCCACATGCATTGGGGGAAGACATGGATGTCCCATTCATTAGCTGCGTGCCCCTCAATGTCCAGTTAGGAACGGAAGCAATGGCTCCTCCTGGCGCACTGATGCTCACACCAAGAGCCCCGTCAGCACTAAACACAAAGCCAAGGAGGTTTGAGTCGGTCAGTGAAAGACACATATACACGAGCATTCTGAAAAAGGCCACTATTACAGTGCAACAGTATGGGCTAATTGTAGTCACTAAAACTAATGACAAGGGTAATAGTATGGGGTACCAATGGTGGGACAGAAGGAAGAATTACCCAGCACAGCCATTTCCCATCATAGTACATTCGTTTTTCCATTCTAGGTGGAATTTTTCCATACCAGGTGCTGATGCCTCTCCCTGCAGTGCAAGCTAGCTGGGAGGCTGAGAACAGGAGCAAGGTCAATGGCAAACCTTGGCAGAAAATGTCACTAGGTCTTTTTCAATGAGAAGTTTAAGAGATTTTGGCTCAGGTGTTTCCCCAGAGAGGAAATAAGACCCTATCCTAAATTAACCAAGAAGAAACAGTGCTGGAGGCGTTAACTCATTAGCACTGCCAAACAAAACAAAACAAGAAGACAAAATCTGTACTTGGGTTGTATTGAATTTACATGTAATAGGCCAAGAAATCAAGGTATATTTCTTTTTCTTTCTTTCTTTCTATGTTTTTCGCCAGTACTGGGGCTTGAACTGCCCATGAGCTTCTTTTTGATACACACACTTTTACCTAAATGAGTTTTTCACTTTGTTTAAATTCTAATTTAGCACTATACAAAAGAAACATAATGTGAGCCTTATATATAATTATAAATTTTCTGAAAGCCACATTTAAAAAAACAAGCTAACAAGTAGCTAATTTCAATAATGGATTTTATTTAACAAGATACTAAAGCTTACAAAAAAACCCATTGGGACTGACCTCTTAGGATCTGTGGCTGCCATACTGGACATCTGAAATCTAATCAGACCTCCAGCTGAGGGATTTGGCTGAGCAAGGTTTGGAGTTCAAGCCCTTGGAGTCCATGATCACATGGTCATTCAACACAAGCTCTTTCCTCTGTCCCAAGGAAAGTAGTAACCATAATGGCATGCCATTCCCTAGAGGCTCTTGGATTCTTTCTTCCTTTATTATTTTCCCCCAGCTGTCTAGTATTTGCATTCCTGACTAGGAACAGTTGAGAAAATGCATTTTACATTTTTTCAGAGAACCGAAAGCAATGTATGCATCTTCTATTTGAAAGAGGCCAACATTACCCCTTTCAGTGAATATCTTAAAATAGGTTAAATATCAGCGAACAGCAGTGTGCCAACAGTACAATCTGCACTGAACATCCTTCTCAAAGGAAAATGACTGAAAAGATGTTCATTAAAGTGTCACCCATGCATACAAATCCTAGATGAGACTCGGGGTGACTTTTACTTTGTTCATTTTATTTTTGAGGAATAAACAAGTATTTTTATTTCTTTCATTTAATGATACTGACTTGATACATATTCGTATGTAACTGCTCCTCTTACATTTACAACTCAGTAGATGGGGAATCCAGAAGGACTGCTATAGTCATGTGGAATACCACATTTGCATTTCTAAAGTTTATTCTAATCCATTTTTTCTTTTATACTCTAAAACATCTTCATGATGTTGTGTGCTGAGTTTGTACGACAGGAAGCCCATGGTGGTGAGGGTCAGCACGACCTTGGGCCAGTTGGGCTCTCGCACACGTAGAACTTGGACCATGAGGGTGAGCCTCTTGGGAGCCAGGTGGGCGCCAGCAGCTGCGAGAAGAGATGGAGCAGTGCGGAGGGTGCCATATTGCCGGCCAGGCTCCCTCATTTTGGGGATGGGGGAGGAGGAGGTGGGTGGTACTTGGGTTTGAATTCAGGGCTTCATGGTTGCTAGGCTGCTACTCTACCCCTTCAGCCAAGCCTTTAGCCCTCTTTCCTTGCCGGTGATTTTGGAGCTAGAGTCTAGTAAACTATACTGCCCTCTGACCTCAGGCCACAATTCTTTGCATTTTGGCTTCCCAAGAGATGGGATTACAGGTGTGAACCAGCAGCATCCAGCTGACTTTGACTTTCTTGTTTGTATTTCCTACTTCTCTACCAATGCTTACAATGAGTTCTGGGTATATAACTGGAAAAAGTAACTACAAAGACTCATGAATTTTAACTGCTATTGCTCTTAATTAATCTTTCACTACCTTGCAAAATAGCTAATCATAAAGTATTTCTCAAATGATTAAATCAATATTCTAAAAATGATTTTAACGAAATGTTTCATTAAAATATTAAACACTATGATATCTTTGTTTTAAATTACCATACACAATATAATCTCAACCTCTTTCATGTAAACACTACTGGTAACACCTTTAAGAGGTTTGTCAAAAAAAATCAAAAAAAAAAAAAAAAAGAGGTTTGTCACACTTGAAGACATCAGGAAATGAAAGTCGATACTGAATAAGTTCAACACCAACAGAGGAGTATTGGTTACCAAAGAGTATATATGCAGGGTTCAGCAATAAGTCCTCTTTTATATTCTAATAATTACATTACATCTATACAGTAGTATATTTCAAATTGGATTTTTGTTAAGTTAAAAAAAATTTTTTTTTTATCAGTTGTGGGCTTGAACTTAGGACCTGAGCACTGTCTCTGAGCTCTTTTGCTCAGGACTAGTGCTCTACTATTTTGAGCCATAGCTCAACTCCTAGTTTTTGAATGGTTAACTAGAGTAAGTATCTCAGACTTTTCTACCCCAGGTTGACGTCAAACAATGATCCTCAGATCTCAACCACCTGAGTAGCTAGGATTACAGTCATTAGCCAGCACCTGGCATACGTTGCTTTTTATAATGACTAAAACATGAAATTTAACATTTCAAAATCAATTTTACAAGTAACCCATTTAATAATTTAACATCTTTATGAGCTGAACATAAAACACAAACTACTGTTGTTCTTCAATTCTAATAATTAAAATACCAGTTGTAGCAACCAGGATAGTGTATGAAGGTATGAGACAAAGCTTTCTGATCACAGAAGACACAAAGCCTGACAGTTTCCAGTGACAAATATTAGTTTGTCAGTGAACTATACATATAACTTTGTAGCAAAATGATAAATTGAGTTTGCTTCTTAAAGAGATTACCTAGAACACCAGGAAATGGAAAGACATCCCATGCTCATGGATAGGGAGAACCAATACAGTGAAAATGCCATATTGCCAAAATTGATACACAAATTTAATGCTATACCCTTCAAAATCCCAATGACATTCTTACTGAAATAGAAGATATAATCCAAAGGTTCATATGGAACAAGAAAATAATACAATAATACAATAAAATAATACAATAGCCAAAACAATTCTAGGCAAAAAGAGCAATGCAGGTGGTATTACAATTCCAGATTTCAAACTCTACTATAGAGCCATAATAACAAAAGCAGCATGGTATTGGCACAAAAATAGACCAGAAGATCAATGGAACAGAATAGAAGATCCAGAAATAGAACTACATACCTATAGTCAACTTGTATTTGACAAAAGAGCCAAAGATATACAGTGGAACAAACACAGCCTATTCAATTATTGGTGCTGGCAAAACTGGGCAGCCACATGCAGAAAACTAAAAATTGACCCTAACCTTTCACCATACACAAGCATTAACTCAAAATAGATCAAAGACCTCAATGTCAGACCAGAAACCTTGAAACTGCTACACGATAGAGTTGGAGAGACACTGAAACTCATAGGCACAGGTAAAAGATTCCTGAACAGAATCCCAGGGTCATAACAGATTAGAGAGAGACTCGATAAATGGGACTACCTAAAAATAAAAAGTTTCTGCACAGATAAAAGCATAGCTACTAAAGTAGAAAGACAGCCAACCAACCAGAAAAAGATATTTACCAAGAATACATCAGACAAATGCTTAATATCCAGTATTTACGGGGAACTCAAGAAACTAATCTCCCCCGCCCAAACCCAACAAACCAATCACTACATGGGCAAGGGAACTAAAGAGTCTTATCAAAAGAAGAGGTTAAAATGGCAGAAAAGCGTATGAAAAAATGTTCATCATCTGTGGTCAAAAGGAAATGCAAATAAAAACAATCCTAAGATACCACTTTACTCCAATAAGAATGGCCAAGATTTTGAATTCAGACAATGACAGATGCTGATGGGGTTGTGGAGAAAAAGGAACCCTACTGCACTGTTGGGTGGGATTGTAAGCAAGTTCAGCCACTCTGGAAAGCAGTGTGGAGGATTCTTAAAGAACTGAAAATAGACCTTCTCTACAATTCCACCAAACTACTCCTGGCATCTATCCTGAACATCATAATCTAGGATATGATAAAGACACCTGCTCGGCTATGTTCATCTCTGCACTATTCACAACAGCCAGGTGATGGAAACAATCCAGATGCCCTACTGCAGATGAATGGATACAAAAAATGTGATATATATATATATATATATATATGCACAATGGAATTCTACATAGCCAACAGAATGGCATTTGCAGGGAAGTGGATGAATCTAGAGCGAATCATGTTGAGTGAGACAAGTCAAGACCAAAGGAACAAAAGGTGCATGGTATCCTTAACATATGGCTATTAGATCCACACATTACAAGAGGGAGGACTCAATATTTGCATACCCAATGCTATGGACATGGTACTGGAAATATAAACACAACTACATAGACATAATGCTTTATTACATAGATGAATACGTATCTATGACATATAAACCTCAGTCTAATTTTAATTATGTTCTAAAATCTAAGTGCCAGTGATTATATATAGATTCCCTTCTTGAATACTTGTTTGTTAAATGTCATTTGAAATATGATGAAAAATCAATGTTATAAATTATTTAATAAAAAGAGATTACCTAGAAAAGACTAGAAGTATACCTGTAACTTAAGGAATTTAACATTATCAGATTTGATACAATCCCAATCAATTTTCTAACCTTATTTTTCAATATATCCCACTATTTATGGTTCAAATACACCGGTACTAGCTATTTCCTCCCTAAACTACTACATTAGTTTAGCATCTTAACTCAGTTTTTCATTAGAATTTGCTTCTCAGCCAGGTGCAGTGGCTCATGCCTGTAATCCTATCTATTCAGGAGGCTGAGATCTGAGGATCACGGTTCAAAGCCAGCCTGGGCACTAAAGTCCATGAGATGCTTATCTCCAATTACACACTAGAAAACCAGAAGTGGTACTGTGGCTCAAGGGGTAGGCCTTGAGCTGAAGAGCTTACAGACAGCGCCCAGGCCCAGAGTTCAAGCCCCGTGACTCACCAAAAGGGGAAAAAGAAATCTGCACCATACAGAAGAACCTTCTCTCTCGGCCTCTGTCAATCCTTCAAGGTTGACTAGAATACCATCTCCTCCATGAAAGCTCCATTCTGCAAACCTGTATACGCTGCACTGGCATTCTCAACTCACATCACAAACTGTTTTTGCCTCGACTACTTCAGGCAATAACATACTTGTTGCACTAAATTCAAAGCCTATTCCGCTTCTAAACTAACATCAAAAAAATGGTTTGTTTTTTTCTGGGTTCCCACACTTACTGATATCATAATGAGGTATTATAAAAAGTAGGACTTAATATACTTCTTGGGAAAGACAATTAGTTCTAGGAATCAGCGGGTGACAGAAAACTAAAACATATCAGTTATAAGTCAAAACTTGCTTACTTTTGGGTTTCGCCCAAAATGTTCAAAGTAGTTCTAAATTCTAAACCATAGACACTTGTAGTCAGCCATGGCAATTTTATAAACCACAAAAGCTTAGAGTGTTTATCAATGATCAAATATCAAAATTATTTAAAACAAGGCTTATTATTTATCAATTATGCAAAGTTAAATATATGCTATGAGCCCATCACCTACCTTGGGCCTCTTGAAGACCACGTATATTGATTTGCAGGTAATTTCTCTCTCAGTGAATACTCTGCAACCATCATATCAGGAGAAACATAAGCACCAACACCTGTGGGACAGGTTTATTGTTAACAAAGCAAAATTTATCCAGTATACTCTAATTTTCTAAATGAAATTAATTTACTATTTTCATGTGATTGGCTTAATATCTACACAATTCACTGTCTTGCAAGATAGAAAGCTAAAAACTGAAAAGGAAACAATAAAAATGTACACTGTATTAAATGCTGCTTTTGGCCATTAAAATAACTTGTAGGATTATTATGTGGATTAAATAATATGCACGTTTATTTCTATTAAACCACATATTTCAGTCTTTAAATTGTAGTAAGTTCTATAAAAGCTACTTCCAGGGGACACATTAAGGTCAACAGTGTCTTCAGTATGGGAGATAGACAACTAAAATTTGATTAATAGGCATTGCTTCTCTTGCAATCCTGCTGGCCTAAGCCTACCATTTGCCTGTTCTGTTTTGTAAACCCTTTATTTCTCAAAACAGGAAACTTACCTATCACACTCGATGTGGTTCCACCTGGACAACCAACTGTGGACAGGCAAGGACCATTGTTTCCAGCACTGGAAACATAAATTATATTATGCTTCCATACTGCCTCATTGATTATTTCACATATTCTCCTGAAAAAGAACAACCTCCTTGAGTAAACGGAACTGTCCCATTTTAAAAATTTACAGCAAAAACAAATTATAATTGGGTGCTAACGGTACGTGCTTGGTAATCCTAGCTATTTAGGTGGCTGAGATCTAAGGATCTCAGTTCAAAGCCAGGCCTGGCTGGAAAGTCTGTGAGACTTTTACCACCAGTGAACTTCTAAGAAGTTGGAAGTGGAGCTATAGCTCAAGTAGTTGAGTGTTAGCCTTGAGCGGAAAAACAAAAAACAACAACAAAAACAAAACAACAAAAACCCCTCAGGGATAGCATTCAGGACCTGAGTTCAAGCCACAGGACTTGCATCAATTAAAATACTATATATTACAATGTGGGTTCTAAATTGCAGAACCAAAACAATAGCTTTAAGTAGGGGAGTATGCTTTGAAAACAATAAGCTTTCTAAAATTATACATGCTCTGTCTCTATTCTGTTTGTTTGTGGGTCATGGGGCTTGAACTCTGCGACTAGGTGCTGTCCCTGAGCTCTTCAGCTCAAGGCTACTGTCTTACCCCTGGTCCTGGGCATTGTTCCTGAGTTCCTCAGCTTAAGGCTATAGCCCTATCCCTGAGCCACAACCCCACTTCCCATTTTCTAGTGATTAATTCGAGATAAGAGTCTCATGTTCTTTAGAGCCTGGGCTGGCTTTGAACCAGGATCCTCAGATCTCAGCCTCCTGAGTAGCTAGAATTTCAGGTGTGAGCCACCATGCCTGGCATCTGCCTCTATTCTTAAAGCA
Source organism: Megascapheus bottae (assembly GCF_031878675.1). Taxonomy (NCBI): domain Eukaryota; kingdom Metazoa; phylum Chordata; class Mammalia; order Rodentia; family Geomyidae; genus Megascapheus; species Megascapheus bottae. Next base: position 7,085,870 of record NC_143519.1, read on the forward strand.
TGTGTATGTACGCGTGTTTGTCTTGTATAATACATATATATTTAGATACACGCACCTACACACAGTACCTTCCTTCCTTCCTTTTTTTTTTCCTTTTGCCAGTCCTGGAGCTTGAACTTAGAGCCTGAGCACTGTCCTTGGGGTTTCTCAAGGCTAGCACTCTACCACATGAGCCACAGAACCATTTCCAGCTTTTTGCTATGTATGTGGTACCAAGGAATCGATCCCAGGTCTTTGTGCATGCTAGCCGAGGACTCTAACACTAGTCTATTCTTAAAGCATGTGTACGTATGTGTGTTTGTTTTGTATAGTACGTATATATTTAGATACACACACATACACACAGTACCAAAATTGTACTTAAATATGCAGGCAGGTCTGTTTACAGTGAAACTTGATACAGCCCACTGAAATAACATACCATAGCTGGGTTTTAGTGCATGGAAGGAAGAGATAAAGGCTGAATGCAAAACTGTATTTTGGAAAATATATTGCAAATTACTAAAATTTCAGAAGTGGCTAGATAGTGGGGCAAAAAATGCTTTTATTTCTAGTCTCCACTTTACTATATTCAGGAAAGAAAACTTCTCAAGGGAGGCCTACATCTACTTCTGGCTAGGAATAGCTAGTATGGTCAGGGGCAAGGAAAACAAGAAATATGCTACTTCCAAGTCATAGGCAAGAGAATCTGAAGTTTAAGCCAGCCCAGGTAAAAAGGTAGGGAGACCTAGCTCAAAAGGGGAGGGGATGTGGCTTAAATAGCAGAGCATTTGTCTTGCACACACAAGGAGGCCCCAGGTTCAATCTCACAAAAGAGTAGGAAAAAAATACATTGGGATGACAAAAAAATCATAAAGCAAGAGAAGAGGCAAGTCTACAGTAGAGAGGGTAATCATGGGTACACACTTTGAGTGCAGTAGAGTGATATCACAAGAACCCATAGCAACTATGGAAAGTCAACGTGATTTAATAACAGGAAAGTATGCCTATAATCCTGTAAAATTTTCATTTTTAAAAGACTTTATAGTTTTAGAAACCAGATGACTGGTATAGTGTAATGCCTTGGGAGGGAGAGATGATCAGAAAGTAGTTGCTCTGAAACAGGAAATTTTAAATAGTCCTTTACAACGAAGAAAAGTTAAAGATTACATCAGACCAAGGCCACAACACTGAATGTACAAGAAACTACTGACAGCACAGAAAGGGGGAAGAAGGATGTGTGAATGGGGATGCACAGTGAGTGAATGGAGTGGAGGGGTGAAGACACACAACCAATGTGCAGGGCAGCTGAGGGTAAGGGAACACGAGTTGGACAATCCTCGTCTGTCAGGTAAGCGTTACTGAGGAAGGTTACAGGTATCCGCGGGATGATGGTTAAGAACAGACAACCACCGTTCAACAGATCTATACTGGCTAACAAAGAAAGGGGCATACAGTGAAGTCAGAGCAAACACAAACAATGCAAAACAAAAACCACAACCCACACGGCTCAGAACGGCTCCGGCCACAGAAGAGTGCAGTTCTGTGATTCCAGACATGACCAATGACCGGTACTACATCAAAGGACACGAGGTTTAGGAAACACATCGTTAAGCACGTAACTGTTGTTTTTTGACTGTGGCATTTACTTACTTAAAACATCCAATGATCTTCATCAACTATCAAAACACTCACCCAGAATTTGGCCAGTGAGTTGCTTCTCCATAGCTGTAGTTGACAAGATCACATTTATGATTTATAACTTCTATCATCTATTAAAAAGATGAAGAGTCTATTTTAGGCAGAAATTTCTAGAAGTAGATTAGTAAAGTTTTGCTTGCTTTATTTTTGACAGTTCTGGGACTTGAACTTAGGCCTCAGTACTGTTATTGAGCTTCTTTTGCTCAAAGCTAGCACTCCACCACTTGAGCCACAGCTCCACTTCTGGCTTTTTCTGAGTAGTTTATTGAAGGTAAGTCTCATGAACTTCCCTGCTAAGCTGGCTTCAAACTATGATCCTCGTATCTCAGCCTCCTGTGTAGCTAGGATTATAGGCGTGTGCCACCAGTGCCTGGCCATTAAAGTTTCTTAACCAAGCATATTCTCATTTAAAAATGGCTTCTAGGCATATCATGATAAATAAAAACAGAAGGGGTAGAAGGAGATACACAGAAAAGTAGTCAATTAAAAAAATACAGCTAGTATTTCTAGAACGAAGTAGGATTAGGGGAGGAAAGAGACAGGGGCTTTAAAATCATTAAGGTCACATTAGAAAAATGAAGTACAGAATATCTGTGAAGTTTTAAATATCTTTTAGCTGATAAGAGAGATGGCTGAGACATCTTTTCAAAAGTATCTCAAAATTGCTTGTTAAGTGATTTTACTAGCAACGATGGATAAAACTTAAAATTCTACACAAATAATTTTCCTGATAATTTTAAAGAAAAATAATCCTAAAATGATTTTATGATATATATGATAGATAAAACTATAAAAAATTTTACACAAATAATTTTCCTGATAATTTTAAAGAAAAAAAATCTTAAAATGATTTTATTATATATATGTTATAAGCAAAGTTCCCATATACCGAATATAGTTGAATAACCTTTCACGCTATCAATGACTAATCTACACCTACATCAATAACATACAAATACTCACAGCTCTGATAAGGCCCGTGCCCGTCTCCATAGTGCTAAGCCGTGTATCACCGATCTTGATGGAAAGGATCTGGGCACCAGGAGCCACTCCATTCCGTTCAGGCTCTTCTGGAAAATGTCCAGCCGCTATGCTGGCTACATGTGTACCATGAGCACCTAGAGGCAGGACATGTATATGGGGTGAAGGAGAGGAGGGAGAAACCAATCAATTCAACCTGCACATTAATCCTGATTTATAGACACAGCAAAATAAAAATACAACCTGATCTACTTAATCTTAAAGACAGTATCATGATTCACAAAGATAAAACTTATTTGATTACATACACTTTCTGCTACTCTGGATTCTATTCAGCTCATGGAGAGCAAAATACAAGCCAAGACTCAGGCGTGACAGTGATCAAGATGCACTGTACTCATACATGCAGCTGCTTAATTAAAAGTATTTCATAAAAGAAGCTATATGCACACAGCAGATAAACCTATGAAATGATGTTCATTTCTTTAATTAATTATCTGGGGAATTGCAAATTAAAAGCCATAATGAGATTCCTCTACACTTTCTGGAGAACTAAGAGTTTAAAGACTGACAATACCAAGCGTCAACAGGTTTGTTTATCACAGCTGCTGGTGAGAATAAAAGTGCACCATAGACATAACTATTGAACTAAGGATTCCAATGTGAGCTACACACCAAGAAATATGTGCACGTGTATGTAACAAGCTATCCACCAAAATATCCTGGAGCATGATTTGTCTAATTCAAAATCCACTAATACTAAATGTATATATGGTATATCAATTCACAAACTGATCACTGGAGTTATAAATATGAGTTGTTTCTATGTATTATAAAATGAAACAAAAATAAGATTGAAGTAAAGTTCCATACAAAAATGTTGAGTAATTTCATTTATATGTGGAAAATACCAATGAATACATATACAGGTTATACAGGTGTATGTATGTGTGTGTGTGAGTGTGTGTGTGTGTGTATATATATATATATACACACACACACACACTCACATGCATGTATGTGTATGTATGTGTATGTATAGGCTGAATCCTGTGAAATTGCCTACTATTTAATCATTTCTGAGATACACAAATAACAGCATATGGTAAAAAGTAACACAGTAATAGAAATTAGAGCACAGTTAATTAGCTGACTTACTAAGGGAATAAGGTTATGAAGAACAAGAGCATGATGTGGGCTCTGTAATGTTCTAATTTTTTACCTAGGTGGTGCTACCAATATCTATGTATTATCTCATAATTCATTAAGTATCCAACTTGCGATTTAAACAGGTAGAGCATTTTTTTCCAAGTGGAAAAGTCTCTTAAGGAATGAGTATAGAGAAATATCTTACTAATATCAAAAACAAACAAGCAAGCGATACAAGTACAATGAGAAACGACAATGCAGCCTTATTTTGTGGAAGTAGAGAAGCAGAGCTCCAGGGCCCTTCAAAGTAGGCCTTTCACAAAGTTGCTTTGGACACCAACTGTTGATATGCAAGAAAACACATGCCCAGTATTTCTACTTTTCATGTACTCTTTTCCAGTTAAAAGCAAAGCAAAATTTTAGTGTTAAGTTTTCCCTCAAAAAACAGTCCCTCCTAGCCACCAACCATGAGAGTGACCATCCTAAGGACGACCAAGGATGCTGGGCAAAGTCAGAGGAGGGACTCCTGCAGCTCCCACCTCTGCGGGGGACAGAGGAGGCAAACCACCAACCTGTGTTGAAAGAATCAATGGGCGGGGGCCAGGAGTTTGGCCCTAGTGCTTGTCTAGCATGCACGAAGACCCAGGTTCAATTCCTTGGTACCACATAACAGAAAAAGCTGGAAGTGGTACTGTGGCTCAAGTGGTACTGCACTAGCCTTGAGAAAGTCCAAGGACAACCCTGAGTTCAAACTCCAGGACTGGCAAAAGAAAAAAAGAATCGATGTGCCAATGTGCTTTTGGTATATGGGATCAGAACTCTTAGCTATTGGCCTAGATAAACAAAAACCTATTTCAATACCAAGATTCACATACAATTTTGAAACAATCAATACCTATAAGCAAGTAAAAGAATAAACTACTATACTTACATGACAATAGGAAACTACACAGACACAGACACAGACACAGAGACACACACACATACACACGATGAATGTCAAAATCATTGTGCTAAGTGGAAAAAAAAAGTCTGAGGAATTACACAAAGTAATTAAGACTAACAAAGCAGTTACATGGTTGCCTGGAATGTAGGTTAAAGAGTCTAGATAATAAATGGAGACATGTTATTGTAATGCTGGCTTTTCAGGAATATACCCACATCAACATATATCAAGTTAGAATATGTGTATATGTATTATACTTCAGCTATGTTTAAAAAACGTTGGGGTTGGAGAATGGAAGAGTTGAAGTCCTGAAGTCATCTTACTTCATTGTTCCCCCTCCCAAAGTAACCACCGTTGTAAACATAAATATGATAAATACATGCACCTGTAAACAATATACAGTACTGTTTTACATGCTTTTAAATTTTATGTAAATGTTTCATAGCTACATATATATTTCATTGAAATTATGCAATTGAGATCTACCCACTTATCAAAATTATTTATTTGTGTAATATTCCTTTGTAGAAATAACATGGAAACTTTAAAAAGTTTCTATATATTGGTTGGGAAGTTACACAGACTACTGTAGTGAGGATTCTTTTAGCCTGAGTCTTCATATTCAAGACTGCTACCAGGGAATCTATCCAGGGTTAGTATTGGAAGTGAATTTACTGTTCATGTCAGGCTGATGGATTTTTCTGATGTTAAACCATTCTTGGAATGAATCCTATATGTGGTTATGACTTTTAAACCCAATACTGTTTCAAATTATATCTATATTTCTAGACCTAATCTTTTAGTTGGGACTCTCCAGATTAAATTCTCTAAAACGTTGCTTTGCAACTATAGGATTTTATTGTTTTACTCTTGCATTACCATCTCTCACTAGTAAATATAAAAGGGAATACCTCCACTAGTTACAATGGAGAGCAGATTTCCATCATCATAAATATTAACAGAATAATTCAACATCTCAGCTGTGCCAAAAGAGCCATATTCTTGGGCCACATTGTAGTTTCTTAATACAGTAGATTTACTCAAGTCTCCATCTTCACTGGAATCAATGCAGGCTCTGTTAATTGAGAAATAAAAATAGCTATCAAATTTACCAATTTTCTTATCCTGAATGACACATAACAGTCTTACTTACCTTCTTACTGCCCTATTCTTCCCATCACTCAAACACAATAACTAGGTTCTTTATTTTTCTGAGTCAGCAGTAAGCCCTGGATAAGAGAGCTCCTAGGAATCATTGCTTAAACCATGCACAGAAGGGTCAACAACACTACCCATCAGTAACCTGCAGTAGAAAAACCATCTGGAGAAGTGGTGCTGTACTTAAGAGTGATAAGAGTGCCAGCCTTGAGCAAAAGAAGCTCAGGGACAGTCTGAGTTTAAGCCCCAGGACTGGCCAAAAAAATAAATAAGTAAATAAATAAATATATATATACACACACATTTATGATATATATGTATAGTATGTATATATCATATATATCATATATTCTACAGCCATACTAATATTCTTACACTTTCTCCAAAGGTCTCTGCTCTTTCCTTTCCATCTGTAAAGTCCTTTCCTATCATTTTTGCTTAGTTAAGTGTTTCATGTCTCAACTAAAATGATGCCTCTGGACAATCTTTCTTGATACTTCCCAGATCAGTTCCATATTCCCAATACATGCTTCTGCAGAGTCTAGAACACATGGAATAGTTTCTATTGGGTTTATCTGGTACAAAGAAGCTACTTAAGAAACACCCACCAGGGGCCTAGCGGTAAGAGTGCTTGCCTAGCATGCACAAAGACTCGGGTTCTATTCCTTGGTACCACATACATAGGGGAAAAAAAAAGCTGGAAGTGCTGCTGCAGCTCAAGTGGTAGAGTTTTAGCCTTGAGAAAGCCCAAGGACAGTGGTCAAGCCCTGAGTTCAGTCACCACAACTGGTTAAAAAAAAGGGGGGGGGAAGGAGTTTGGCCTAGTGGTAGAATGCTTGTCTAGCATGCACGAAGAGGGGGTTCGATTGCTCGGTACCACATACATAGAAAAAAGCTGGAAGTGGTGCTATGACTCAAGTGGCAGAGCTCTAGCCTTGAGAAAGCGCAAGGACAGTGCTCAGGCCCTGAGTTCAAGCCCCAGGACTGGCAAAAGAAAAATAAATAAGTAAATAAATAACCTCCTTTCATAACAAAAAGGAAACTTGATCTCATACTTTCAGCTTATGTGGTTTCCTTCCTGCTAATCCACCTGGTCACCACTAGCTACCAAACAGCATCGCTTATTCCTAAAACCCAAACGGCATTTGAAAGACAGCTTGCCATCACTGAGAACACCATCCCACACGTGAAGAGAGACTGTTCTTTTTTTTTTTTTTTTTTTGCCAGTCCTGGGATTGAGCTCAGGGCCTGAGCACTGTCCTTGGACTTTCTCAAGGCTAGCACTCTACCACTTGAGCCTCAGCACCATTTCCGGCTTTTGTCTATGTATGTGGTACCAAGGAATCGAACCCGGGTCTTCGTGCATGGTAGGCAAGCACTTTAACCACTAGGCCAAACTCCCGGCCCGAGAGAGACTTTCCTATAACCAGCTTTGCATTCAGCATCCTCAGATTTTGCCTTGCTTTCAGGTTTGCCTAATGAAGTGATAATCATTTCAGTAGTTTACCAGGTGGTACATGTACTTAGATTTACTGACCCATACAGATAAATGACTTTATTTGATAAACACTGTGATTAAAACTTTCTATACAGTATGTCCATATAAGATGAGGCTAAGCGAGGCCAGGAGTTTGGCCTCGTGGTAGAGTACTTGCCTAGCACGCACTAAGAGTCGGTTTGATTCCTTGGTACCACATACATAGAAAAAAGCCAGATGTGGTGCAGAGGCTCAAGTGGTAGAGCTCTAGCCTTGAGAAAGCCCAAGGACAGTGCTCATAACTCTGAGCCCAAGCCCAGGACTGGCAAAAAAACAAAAAAAAATGAGGTTAAGTGAAATGAACTCCAGGATATGGAAACATGAGATTTATCTTTGTGATTGTTGTTCTTAAGGTACTATGTAAAGCTATGTGAAGCTATTTCTTCTTTTTTCTTCTTAAGGTTTATCTCATGTTATTACTGTATCTGATTTTGGTACTTGGTATAGCATATACACATTTGTGTATTTGAAAATGGGAAGGTAAGGGAAAAATGACCAGTGTGAAGGGGTAGGGGAGGGAAAGTGGGAAAAAAGCATGGGAAGGGGCAACAATTTATGCACCCACTATCTGATGAATGTAACTGCAACCTCTCTGTACATTTCCCCAACAATAATTTTTTTTAAAAAAACAAAAAACCTTTCTATAACTTTGCGGGAAATTTTTTTTTGGGGGGGGGGGTCAGTTGGAGACTTGAACTCTCGGGCTGGGTGCTGTCCCTGAGCAATTCAGCTCAAGGCTACTGCCCTACCCCCTGAGCCAACAGTGCAGTGCCACTTCCCATTTTCTAGTGGTTAATTGGAGATAAGAGTCTCATGGACTTTAGTGCCCAGACTGGCTTTGAATCAGGATCCTCAGATCTTGTTCTCCTGAGTAGTTAGGATTACAGGCATGAGCCACCTTGCCTGGCTTAGGGGGGAAATTTGAACATGTGTACATGCCTGCATATAAGCAAACCAAAATGGCATATATCTGAACACACAAGAAAATACTGTTTGGATTCAAACACACATCTTATTAAGATCTTCAATGTCAAGTAGAACAGAAACTTCTCATTAAATAGTAGTAACAAGAATGAACTACGACTGCCATAAGCAAGAAGAAAGCTCTCCCTTAAGAAGGCTGTTTGGTAAAAGTGAGCACTTTGAAGTTATCAAGCAATGATGTCATAATCCATATTCAGAGCACCTTGTTTTCATGCAGACAGTAACAGAAGAAACTCCAACTACAAGAAACACATCTGCTGTGTGCAAGCACTAAAAAAAGAAACCAAAAACATAACTCGGTGTAAATCACACTGGTGCTGGTAGCAGAAATAACTGCAGAATAGCTTACATTTACTGATTCCTTAGATCTGGGAAGAACAAATTTAAGTTTCATAAACCACCTACACACACTACAATCACATGAACAAGAAAATAGGTTTCGAAAGGTTTCAACACTACGTTATAGAGTCTCTGTCCACTGTTACCCTGACTCAAAAACATTGTCATCCAACATTCCCTTTGCCTTGGTTTGTATTCAAACTGCTTAGGTGCAATGAGGAACACTGCCTGGAATACCCATCAATCACCAACTAGTACAACTAATGAACCAACGTTCTCACGCTAGCATCTGCAAATATATGAAATTTACCTCCAGGTGTCGCCGTCATGCCACACCAAGCAGTCATAAACAGGACCAGGGTCACTATACTTCTTCTCAAAACAATTCAGCAGTTCCACTTGACTCTGAAGCTCTTCCTTAATAAGTTTATTTGCCTAATTAGAAAACAGATCAATTTAATACATTTTGTGCTTTTAAGAGCTGCTAAGAAACAACCAAAGACAGTGGTTGGTTTTTTTACACATATGTAGTTCAATTCAATGAAGCAATATCAATTTGTAAATAAGATATTTAAGAATTTTTTTAATGTATTCTCTCATTCAGTCACTCCCTCCATTTGCCTTCAATTTATTATAAAATAGGTTACCAACTCTGTATCAAATTTACTCAAGGAATGAACTGCATAAAATATCTGAATCTCTTTCAAAGTTTTATGTACACAGAAGATTTTAATGGGACTTTATGGTCATGAGACTAAAAAAATCCTTTAAAACAGATAACGGGCACACTAAATAATAAAATTCCCAGACTCTTCTCTAACTAGAGTATGAAATGGTCATGGCGTGTTTAAACAGAACATAAAGGGGCAAGGCAAAAATCACATCAAAAATAACCAATCTGTTTGAAAACCAACAAACAAAAACTTTTATTCATTATGTAATTATTAAGCTCCAGTAGAAATTGAGAATTGTGTTACCAGGTCTCGCTTGTTTAATCTAGCCTGAAGTTGAACTGGCATACAACCATACTAAGCAAGTTACACACTGCTTATATGTTTGTACGACAATGATGTCGCACAATCACGACAATGTTATGTTTACAGAAATGTTTAGCAACCTCTGAGAAGGAGGTTTAGGACTGCTCAAAACCAATTTTCTTTTTACAAATTGTATGGTATGTGTATTATCCTAGAGCTGAGAACCAGAAATGCAAACCCAGGTCTGCCAGTCCTGAGCAAGTTACTTATCCTCATGGTGATCCTCAGAGGCTATCAGATTGGCAGGACAGTAGTTATCAAATTTTACTGCAAACAGTATTTGAAAATTACAGAGATGTTGACTGGAATATATACAGAACACACAAGTCTAAGTTGAATTTGTATACAGGAACACGGAAACAGGTGAGGGCTTCTTTCCTAATGTCAGGCGCACTTTCATGAATGCTCCCAGGGAGCTGTAACAACACCTGTCTCTCCCGTATGGTTTGAATTTAATTTCTTGCTAGGACATAGCACTGCTATTATTGTATGTAATTTTCTAGCAGTAGGTCTATAACTGTCAGTGAGAGTCCACTTTTGATTAGCAAAATGGTTAATGTGGTGTAGAATAATTCACAACCTCAGCTTGTGGTAAACATTCCTGGTTGTGGCAATAGGAAGGTTTTCTTTCACCTGCTGCTTTATTATACTTGGTCATCCCAAGTTGTTGCAATTAGCACGTACTTTTGAAATTATTTTTATTTATAAATTAATTAAAAATAATAGGTTTTTCATGTACTTCTGTTAATGCAAATTAATATGACCACTTTATTCTATACCAAAAGACATACTGAAGTATATTTAAAATAACATTAGCATAAACAGATCAAAAAATGAAAACTAAAGTAGCTGTTGGCCAAATGGGTAAGTTGAGGTATATCCACTAAACAGGCTATCACAGAGGAAAGAAAGAACTATAATGCTCCACGATATGAACATTATAAGCAAAAGAAGCTCTGTGCCAAACAGGACATCCTGCGTAGTTCACTTTAGAAATCCAAGACAGGAAAAGTCACTCCACAGGGAGGAGACAGAATGGTGGCTGCCTTTGGGGAGGAGGAGGGAGCAAAGCTTGGATGAGGCCCAGAGCAGCTAAAGTAACACAATTCATAACACCTGGGGAAAACCATTTGCTACTTAAATACAAAAACTGTCAACAAAAATAATAAAGGAAAAAAAACAATACAAGGCAGATAGAAAAATGTAAACCCTGTGAAGAAGTAGTTCATGCATTCTCTAAGAATTCTAAAAAACATGCTCTGTGGCAACATCTCAAAAAAAAAAAAAAAAAAAAAAGCACCAACTTGGGAAGTGCCGTTGTTGCTGACATCAAACTCTTCCTGTTTTCTACAGGCTTCGGCAAGGGCCACCCTGTGAACTGGATCCCATATTTTTTCCTTCCGTTCTTTCTGCAAAGACAAAAGATGGACCTTACATCAGGACAGGAAAATTTTTAGGTAATCTGAATCAGCAGTCGACATGGAGGATTGTTGGTCAGCAGGTATGACACTACGCAGACCTTTTACGAGAACAAGTGCCAAGACACACCATGATATAGCTTATTCATTCTTAATATAATTCAATGTATTAAGAATGAAATAAGCTATATTAAATGACTGAATTCTCAGTCATTTAAAGGAAGAAAATACTGAACTCTGGCGTTGCAAAATGCCTAAAGCAAGTCAAAGTCAGGGATGGGTGTAAAAGGATGACAGGTAACATATATGAGCATGCAGGCATCCTCAGTCTTCATCATTCTTGGTTGCACAGGGTTCTAGATTCCTGGACTGGTCTTAACCATCCTTGAAAGGAATTCTTTGAATAAACTAATCAACATGACTAAGCTAAAAGAAAGGTCCACTCCAACATAACAACTTTATAATTATATCTTTCAACAGAATTGATTAAATCTTATGTACAGAATAGCAAAGCCACAATATGTTTGTTTCAACCTGAAAATGTAAAAGAAAATAGTACTTGCTGGGCCCAGTGGCTCACATCTGTAATTTTAGCAACTAAGGAGGCTGAGATCTCAGCATAGGCATTTCAAAGCCAGCCCAAGCACTAAAAGGACACTAAAAGACTGTGAGACTCTTATCTCCACGAGAAAACAGGAAGTGGCGCTGTTGGCTCTGGGGTAGGGCAGTAGCCTTGAGCTAAAGAGCTCAGGGACAGTGCCCAGGCCCAGAGTTCAAGCCCCATGATTAACAACAACAACAAAAAAAAAAAAAAAAAAAAAAGAGAGAAAGAAAGAAAAGAGTACTCAGTGTTATGTGCATTAGCATAACAAATTCTGTGTTGTAGATCTCAGAGGAAGCAGATACCATTGTGACCTGTAGGTATGATTCTTTGTTTTATAGCTGCAGCAGCGCTTGACTTGGATCAACTACAACCATTACAGTATCTTACATATGTCACTGTCTAATACAGTACCCACTATCCATTAATTATTATGTAAACTTACATGCAATTAACATTCTGATTCCTCTGTTAACAATGGATTTCAAGTCCTCATGCAGGCGGAAGCTGGTGCCTCCCACCCCCAGTAGACAGAAGAGACACAGAATGAACACTTGCATTTGTATGCTGAGAATAAGTTCTATTTTACAGCCTCACCACTCTTGTTTTAAGCTCTTCTTTCTCTAATGACAGCCTTTTGCTTCTTAAACCTCACTTCAATAGCTGTGCTCTGATTATAATCCTACATTAATACTCAATGATGACTATAACTGCACAAGACAGTTAAACAGCAAGAAACATGAGGCAAACTTTCTTAGAAACTTCAGGAACAGAAGGTCAGCTTTCTATAAACCTTTTCAAATAGAAAAGTATTTCAAAAATCTAATGAAAATTCTATTCTGAGTACATTTTCATTGTACTTAAACTTAACCATGAGTTCAGGATTAAGAACCACTAATTTATGTGGATATAATCCATCAATAGTCTTTTTTTTTAATGCAGTAATTTTTGGAAAGTCACCCAAAAAAAAGTTAATAAGGGGCTAAGAGTGCTTTCCTAGTAAGTACAACACAGCCTGGACTTAGTCACCAGTACAAAAAAAAAAAACCAAACAAACAAAACAGAAACAACAAAACACATACTCAATTAATGAGATGCTATGAAAGACCTTTTTCCTTTCAATGGGAATACAAGTCCTGGACATTGGGCTCTACGTACCTGTATTCTTTCCTTGAGAGCCTTCGGATAGAAGTCATAGCCATTTTTTATGCCAATATGATATTTGCCTGAAGGGTTTGTCCAGCTTGTAGGAATCTAGAGAAAAAAGGTAAATCATTCACTGGCTCAGTGTTTCCCAATACCAACAGTACACCCTGGGGTAGAAAGTGCTTTGTGGCTTACAATAGAGAAGCTGATCATCTGTTAGAGAAATAGGCTTAATATTCTTAGTTAACATCATTATGGCTACATTATTCATTTCCAGAAAGACTGCTTGGCCCAAAATCCTTTCATTTACATGGTGCTCTAATTTATAAAGTTAAAGCACTAAGACTATTAATATTTTTAAACTATTAAAAGATAGTTAAACTATTAATATTTTAAAATATTGTTGTGATCTTTTCACCACACTTTAAAGTGGTGAAATAATTTACAGAACATTCACCACACCTACAACTCTGCCCTCTACTCTCCAATACCACATCGCAGGGATGCCACACGAGGTCTTTGAGTACTTATGAAGAAAAGCTCATATTAATTACACAATCTATCACACTTTTGAACTACCTTGCTGTATTTTAAAATAATGATTTTAATTAATAGAATTAAACAAATCATAGTCAGCTGACAAATGGAATAAGCCAAGAAGCAAAGAAGTTAAATTGCTTGAGAAAGGCATTCAAAAACCCAGAGGCTCAAGGCTAGGTGTAGCCGCTCACAACTGCAAGCTCAGCTAGTTAAGAGGCTGCTACAGGGAGGGTCAGAGGTCAAGAACAGCTCAGGTCAAATGTTAACAAACTCAGGACTAACCAACAGTTGAATATGGTAGTGCACACCTACAATCCCAGGTAAATGAAAAAAGCATAAACAATAGGCTGCGAGTTTGGCCTAGTGGTAGAGTGCTTGCCTAGCATGCACGAAGACCCGGGTTCGATTCCTCAGTACTACATACATAGAAAAAAGCTGGAAGTAGTGCCGAGGCTCAAGTGGTAAAGGTCTAGCCTTAAGAAAGTCCAAGGATAGTGCTAAGGCCCTGAGCTAAAGCCCAGACTGGAAAAAAAAAAACAAAAACGACAACAACAACAAAAAAATCCCATAAACAGGAAGACTGCATTTTAAGCTGGCTTGGGCAAAAACATGATATCCTATCTAAAAAAATAACTAAAGCAAAAAGGGCTTGGGGGAATAGCTCAAGAGGTAGAGCTTCTGTCATCAAGTGGGAGGCTCAGGAGTTCAAACCCCAGTACTACAAAACAAAATCAACTCAACCCAACAAACCCAACCCAATCCAACCTAACATGGAACCTAGCTCTACTGGAAACCAAAACATTCAGGATAAAAGGGTATGGAGTTTAAAACAACACAAATGTGTCTATGAATCTAAATGTTCACTGAGGTCAATGTGGGAGCCCCATAGATTTATTTCTTAATAAAGAAAAAAATCCATACTTTCCAAGTGTTAAGAATAGCAAAAAAGCATCATTAGATCCACACAGTACAAGAGGACTCAATAGTTGCGTACCCAAAGCTTTGGACACGGTACTAGAAATATAAACACAACTACAGAGACATAAAAATTTATGACTCTATAGACATAATGTTTTATTAATATGTATATATGACATACAAACCCTCAGCCCAATTTTAATTATGTTCTAAAATCTAAGTGCCAGAGATTCCCTTCTTGAATACTTGTTTGTTAAATATGTCATTTGAAATATGATGTAAAAATCAAGGTTAGTAAATTCTTTAATAAAAAAAAGGAATCACAAAAAGCATCGAGTATCAACTAGTTTGGAATGTCAAATTTGTTACACTCGTAATTCTTTAATAAAAGAGCTTTTAAATCAGGAAGGCAGCTATCACCATTCATGGATGTCAAACTGTATCCAAATCATCACCCAGGCTGTTCATGCAACGACTTCTCAGGATACAAAACTTCAGTGAAATTTTTGAGAAACTAAATATAGGAAAATAATCATTAAAGGCTGTATCTCATTAACCATTTCTGAGTCAGCAGGGTATCTAGAAAATATAAGAAGCTCAAATATGTTGGCATACAACCTAGTACATGTACATTTTACCTAAAATTTAAATTTTCTTTAGAGAACACATTTTCTGCATGGACCATGATATGCACAAATAATATATTTCAATCACAAAAAATGGTCCCTAGCAGGCATCACAAGTGTACCACTACCCATGTATGTAGCATTGTAACTTTGGCTGTGGCAACTTCTTTGTATGGAGATTACAAAAAGAGCTGTAAAATGCCATGGGGGGGGGGCAGGGAAAGAGGGGTGGTTGTGGGTTTGAACTCACAGATTTCTTGCCCAGGCTGGCTGTGAACCAAAATCTTCAGATCTCAACCTCCTGAATAGCTAGTATTATGGGCATGAGCCACAGCACCCAGCTTTAAAATGTAAGTATTGAATGGGATTAAAAAACCAAAAATTAAAAATATATTTAAAGCCACAATTATTTAAACACCACACAATGAAAATAATCTAAGACATGATTTATATGTAATATTAAATGAAAAACTGAGAAAGAGTGAGGAAAGGGATGACACTGTCCAAATAGAATATACTCTTTACCTGACTTGCACAGCTATAAGCCTCTGTATATTGCTTTTACAATAAAAAGGTTTTTTAAATTAAAAAAAAAAAGAATGGAACAAAAATTTGCAGGAACCAAGGAATCACATGTATCTCAAGTCAAGACTATATATTTTCCTTACAGTGATGACAGACTACACAGTTTTACAAATTGTACACATGCCGTACTCTGGTCAACAGCTGTAATCCTAGGTACTTGGGAGACTAAGAATACAAGGACTGAAGTTTAAGGCCAGCCCAGGCAGCAAAGTTCAAGACCCCTTCTTAAGTCACTGCTGGGCAAAGTGGAGTACAACTCTAGTCCCTAGCTATGTAGGAGGCTGAGACTGGGAAAATAAAAAGTTCCAGGCCAGCA
This sequence comes from Megascapheus bottae, assembly GCF_031878675.1. Classification (NCBI taxonomy): domain Eukaryota; kingdom Metazoa; phylum Chordata; class Mammalia; order Rodentia; family Geomyidae; genus Megascapheus; species Megascapheus bottae. The sequence continues at coordinate 7,101,831 of NC_143519.1, forward strand.
CACACTGAGAAGTCCACAAGACTCTCTCTCTTCAAAAGGAAGTTAGTAAATGGTGCATGCCTGAGATCCAGCAATAACAGCAATCTTCCCTGAGGTTAGATCAGAGGTACAAGGACCATCTTCAAGGGAAAGAGGTCTTTATCTTAAAAATAACCAGTGGAAAACAGGGGTAGACGTGTAGTTGACTGGCACTGTGCCTGCCTAGCAAGGAGGTTGGTTCTAAGTTTAAACCTAATCCTGCCAAACAACAACCAAATTACATGTTGAAAGACCAGAGAATAGGAGTTATCATCACAGTTATGTTATCTAATCTTAGTCAAGTTCAAGGAAACCTAGCTTTTCTTACTGGGTGAGGTAACAATTACAGAATGTTACAAATTTGTATAACAAGTTATTTTGTCTTTAGAAGAATCAAAGCTTTACATTTTGGCTATTTTATTTAAAGATTAATTGATTTGTGTGTGTGTGTGTGTGTGTGTGTGCGTGTGTGTGTGCGCCTAGGCTTGAACTCAGAGCCTGGATGCTGTCCCTTAGCTTTTCTGTTCAATGCTAATATACAGCCACAGTGCCACTTCTGGCTTTTTAGTAGATCACTAGAGATAAGAGTACAAACTTTGCTCCCGAGCTTGTCTCTGAACTGTGATCCTCAAGTGTCAGCTTCCTGAATAGCTAGGATGATATGGGGGAGCCACTGGCACCTGGCCCATTTTGGTATTTTAAAATTTGATCTTAGCTGGGCACTGGTGGCTCATGCCTATAATCCTAGCTACTGGGGGGGGGGGGGGGGGGGTTGAAATTGTGGTTTGAAGCCAGCTCAGGCAGGAAAAGTCCATGACAATCACTTCTAATTAACCATCAGAAAACTGGAAGTGGTGTTGTGGCTAAAAGTGGAAGAGCATTAGCCTTGAATGACAAAGAGTTCAAGCCCCACAATCAGAAAAAAAAAAAAAATAAAGTAAAATAAATAGCTATTTTAAAAATGGTTCAAATTATATAGCAGTCACAATCTAATCATCAAATTTTTTCATTAGACATATGTCTTTAACTGCTATTTATATCTTCTCTTTTTTTCTTAAAAAACCAAAAAGCCACGCTTTTTTCAATGAGCCAAGTATCAACGTGAGAATACTGTACCAAGGAATAAAAACCTTTCTGGGTTCCCCTCCCCCAAATGACTTCAGACTCTGCAGCCTGACAGCACATGCCAGGACACTTGAACCCCATGTCCTCCAGCGGCTGCACGCAGTCTCTGCTAAATCTAGCCATGGTATTTAGATGACTGGGCTTGCCCTTCACATTTGTTATTTTCTTAAAATATTTGAAGCCAAATACTGATAATTTCTAAAGTATTTTCTTTCTTTCCCATATATTTTTTATTGTAATTAATACAAGGGTTACATTACATTCGCCAGATAGAAGGTACATTAATTCACATACATTGATACCCTTTCTCATGTCTTGGTTCCCATTTCCCTCCCCCCCACCCCCACCCTCATCTTGTTTTCCACCCTTCCCTATCCAATTTCAAATAACCAAATACAAATATATCCAATATATCAGATAACTAAGTGAAATACTGTAAAAATATGAGATAACCAAGGGACAACAAAAGAGATAAGAGATAACATAGTACATTAAGGACAACAATCACTCATTATATAGCTTTTGTTTCTATATCCTAGAGGTCCTTTCATTTAGCGTCATACTATATGGCCTTATGTATCTAGGTTTTGCTCTATTGCAAATCTCTGCTATGAGAGCCTAAGATTTCTACTGATTATGACAAATGAGGGAAACCACTGAGCCTAAGTTCCTTTGAGTCTGGCTTACTTCACTTAATATGATTTTTTCTAAGTCTTCCCATTTCCTAACAAATGGGGCAATGTCATTCTTTCTGACAGCAGCACAGAATTCCATTGTGTACAAATACCACATCTTGTTGATCCACTCATCAACTGAGGGACATCTGGGTTGGGTCCATATCTTTGCTATAGTAAATAGTGCTACAATGAACATTGTTGTGCTAGTGGATTTAGGATGCCCTTGTTTCTGAACAATTGGGTAAATGCCTAGTGGTGGAATTGCTGGATCATAGGGGAGCTCTATGTTTAGTCTTTTGAGGAACTGCCAGGCTGCTTTCCATAGTGGTTGAATGAGTTTGCACTCCCACCAGCAGTGTAGTAGTGATCCCTCCTGGCCACATCCCCTCCAGCATCTGTTGTTATTAGTTTTCCTGATCCTGGCCATTCTAACTGGAGTGAGGTGGAATCTTAGAGTTGTTTTGATTTGCATTTCTTTTATGACCAGAGATGTTGAGCATTTCTTCATGTGTCTATAGGCCATTCTTTCTTCTTCTTCAGAGAAGACTCTCTTTAAGTCTTTGGCCCATCTTTTAATGGGATGGTTGTTTCTTTGGAGATTAGTTTTGGAGTGATTCAAGTTTTTGAGTTGTTGATATATTTTAGACATGAGGCCTTTGTCTGTTGTATGGTTGGTGAAGATCTTCTCCCATTCTGTAGGCTTTCTAGTTAATTTGCTAGGTATGTCCTTTGCCATACAGAAGCTCTGCAGTTTAATGCAGTCCCACTTATCCAGCCTTTCTCTGATTTGTTGTGATTCTTGGTGCTTATTAAGAAAGTTTCGACCTGTGCCAAGGAGGCCTAGTGTATCTCCTATTCCTTCTTGTAAAGTTTTCAGTGTGTCAGCTTTTACCTCGAGGTCTTTGATCCATTTGGAGCTGATTCTAGTGCAGGGTGACAAAAAAGGATCCAACTTTAGTTTTCTGCAGGTGCTTAACCAGTTCTGCCAGCACCACTTGTTGAAGAGGCTCTTTCTTCCATTCTATTTTTTTGGCTCCCTTGTCAAAGATTAGGTGGCCATAGGTCTGTGGTTTAATATCTGGGTCCTCAGTTCTATTCCATTGGTCTTCAGGCCTGTTCTTATGCCAGTACCAAGCTGTTTTGATAATTATAGCTCTGTAATAGAGTCTAAAGTTTGGTATTGAAATTCCTCCTGCGCTGTTCTTTCTGCTAAGAAGTGTTTTTGCTATACGGGGGTCTTTTATTATTCCATATGAAATTTTGGATTGCGTCTTCTATTTCTTTAAAGAATGACATTGGATATTGATGGGTATTGCGTTGAATTTATAATTTCCACGATGTTGATTCTTCCAATCCAGGAGCAGGGGAGGTTTTTCCATTTCCTCAGTTCTGCTTTAATTTCCTTTTTCAGGGTTTAAAGTTTTCATCAAAAAGGTCCTTTACATTCTTAGTTAAGATAATTCCTAGGTACTTTATTTTCTTTGAGGCTATTGTGAAGGGAGTTACTTTCCTGATTGTTGCCTCATTCCTCTTACTGTTGGCATAGAGGAATGCAGTTGATATACCCTGCTACCTTTCCAAAGTTTTGAATCAGCTCAAGGAGCTTGGGAGTGGAGTCTATAGGATTCTTTAAATACAGAATCATGTCATCTGCAAAGAGGGAAAGTTTTACTTCCTCTTTCCCTATTTGGATCCCCTTTATGCTTGCTTCTTGCCTTATTGCTCTGGCTAGAAATTCTAACACTATATTAAAGAGGAGTGGAGAGAGTGGGCATCCTTGTCACGTTCCTGATTTTAGAGGGAATGGCTTTAGATTTTCGCCATTAAGTATAATACTAGCTGTGGGTTTGTTGTACACAGCCTTTATTATACTGAGGAATGCTCCATGGATTCCTAGTTTCTCCAGAGCTTTTAACACAAAGGGGTATTGGATCTTGTCAAATGCCTTTTCTGCATCTATTGAGACAATCATGTGATTTTTGTCCTTGCTCCTGTTGATGTGTTGAATTATATTAATTGATTTGCGTATGTTGAACCAGCTTTGCCTCCCTATGATGAATCTTGTTTGATCATAGTGTATAATTTTTTCTCAAAAGCTTCCTGCCTTCCCTCAGCTTAGAAGCAATTTGAATTTTTTTTTTTCTTGCCAGTTCTGGGGCTTGAACTCAGGGCCTGACCACTGTCCTTGGGCTTTCACAAGATTAAAGCTCTAAAACTTGAGCCACGGCACCATTTCCGGGTTTTTCTATGTATGTGATACTGAGGAATTGAACCCAGGGTCTTCATGCATGCTAGGCAAGTACTTTACCACTAGGCCAAACTCCTAGCCCCAATTTAAACTTTGATGGTAACGATTTCTTTCCTTTGTAGTATACTTACCTCTATGTGAATACATAAAATATAGTGTTAACTACATTTGTACTTTCTGTAATAGCTCCATTTCCATCTCATTTCCCTATCTTTCCACTGTTGTGCTTGCAAGATTTGAAATTCTTTGATATTTATAAGATTTGACCACAGTGTTACATTTAGCAATAGTTTGTTACAGTTCAGGGCTGTGATGCCACAGCTTGTTAGTATATATCACTTTCTATCTATTCTACTGTAATGTCTAGCTTGAGACTATCACCAGCAATTCTTTTTTTTTTTTTTTTTTGACTCCCAGGGCTTGAACTCAGGGCCTGAGTATGTCCTTGTGCTTTCTCAATGATGGAGCTCTACTACTTGAGTTACCACTTCTGGCTTTTTCTATGTACGTGGTACAGAGGACTCAAACCTGAGGTTTTTTTTTTTTTTTTTTTTTTTTTTGCCAGTCCTGGGCTTGAGCTCAGGGCCTGAGCACTGTCCTTGGACTTTCTCAAGGCTAGAGCTCTACCACTTGAGCCTCAGCACCACTTCTGGCTTTTTTCTATGTATGTGGTACCGAGGAATCGAACCCGGGTCTTCATGCATGCTAGGCAAGCACTTTAACCACTAGGCCAAACTCCTGGCCCCTCAAACCTGAGTTTTTGTAGAGTGCATGCTAGGCAAGCTCTCTACCACTAAGCCACCCTCGGGGCCTACCAGCAATTCTTTAGAAAGCTTTTTTAAACATATTCGTTGTGTATGCACATATAAGTTGTGGAAACAGAACTTCATGCCAAAAGTTTCTCCCTTCTAATGCTTGATATTTTCAGATTTTTAATTATTTCAAACATGCTGAAAAAATATAGCAATTTGATAAAATACGTATTAATCTTATCAAAGGACTTCATTCTTAGTGAGAATCTAGTGTTCATGTAATTTTATGTTTGAGTACCAATGACATCAGTTTATATGTTTTATTCTAAACAGACTACTATAGCTATCTAAAAATAAGTGACTAAGAATAAGGCTTAATATGGTTCTAAATATGAAAGCCTTACTAGGAATGCAGTTTCCTAAAGTAGTATCACTTACTCCAAGCTACTTCTATTAGCTTAAGAAATTACATTCAAGTTTTCCCATCTTTCACACTCAATCAGCTAACACCTCAAATTTCCTAACTACTTTTGTGCTTGTTTTATAATTTTTTTTTCTTTTTTTGTGGGTCATGGAGCTTGAATTCTGGGCCTGAGTGCTATCTCTGAGCTCTTCAGCTCAAGGCTACCACCCTACCCCTAGAGCTGCAGCCCCCATTCCCATTTTCTAGAGATTAATTGGAGATGTTTGAGGCAACAGCACAGAAATAACAAGAACATCATCCACTAACGAGGAAGAAGGTAACACTAACCTTCAGCACTCTTCCTGAAAGACCAGTAATTTCACCATCTTTTGGCTCTACTTCTGTAGCAGTATTCACATCACCACTTCCTGTTGTATCAATGATATCAATGATTTTTGGTTTTCCATCTGTTGTAACCTGAAAATTGAAACGATATGTAATTACAGGTTTTAACCTTTAAAGAAAGCAATACAAACCCATTTACATGCACACATGTATAAAATTTTCTACAACGATATATTTATTTTAAAAAGAGAACTGACCTGTTTCAGGTCCAAAGCCTGACAAATACTAATAAGAAAGTTTATTTACAGAAACAACATACAATCAATTCCTTAGGTGATTTCATATTTTCATTAATACATATCAGCAATGATCAGTACATGAATATCTCTGATCTCACACATAATGAAGACAAGCAACCAATAAACTAATTACAAATGCAGTCCACAGAGAGGATAATGAAAAAGGAGCAGAAGATTCATGGGCTTTCAATTTTAGCTTGGCTGGCAAGGGTCTTGCTAATAAAAATTTGAGAAGAGAGCGGAAGGGAAGTTTTGAGTATAAAACTTGAGAAGAAAAAATACTTTTATGACTTCATTAGTAAAATGCCACACTATCACTTCAAAATTTAACATATACCGAGTTCAATGTAACATGCCCTAAGGCTTTGCTTGGCTTCAAGCTTTGCCTTCTCAGGAATAACCACACAATCTTGCTTAAGCCAGAAACAAAAAAAATTCTTCTCTGATTCTCTAGTTTATGACTTGTACCAAACGCTATCAGGAAGATCAATTAATTCTTCTCTGAAAATAGTTTAAATCCGTCTCTGGTTCTTCACTACCCATTACCCAAATCCTCCACACCACTAGTGTTTCTCGCCTTTGCCTGCATAAGCAGATCACTTCCTTCACATCCTCCCTACTTCCACTGCTGGCCCCCACCAAGTCCAGAGTAAAAACAAGCTGTTCATGGAGTCACAGAGCACTCAGAATATAGAAACTGCACCACCTCTCTTCACTCAAGACTAACCACAGGTAACCCTTCTCAACTCCTATAACCTACCAACCACTTCCCTGACTCATCACTTTTTGCACAGGGAATGTTGTGCCTGAAATTCTCTAGCCCTGTAGTAGTTCTAGAATCCAATCCAACTCTGGGTTTCCTAGTGAAATGTCCTTCTGGAGGCACCCCTCCCCCTCTCTAATTGCCATCTAAATCTTGAACTCTTTTACTTTGCATCCTTTACAGAATGTTAAGCTCCTATCAATTTCTCCTATCAGAGTTTAAGCCCCATAAAGGCAACAACTATGTCTTCTCACCAATACCAAATTCCTAACAGCCCCTGCTTGGCACTCGATAGGTTTTTAATTACAGTTAAAATATCACTTATTGGGCCAGGAGTTTGGCCTAGTGGTAGAATGCTTGCCTACCACGCACGAAGACCCAGGTTCAATTCCTCAGTACCACATACATAGAAAAAAAGCTGGAAGTGGTGCTGTAGCTCAGATGGCAGAGCTCTATCCTTGAGCAAAAAGTGTAAAGTGTCCAAGGACAGTGTCCAGGCCCTGAGTTCAAGACCTAGGACTGGCATAAAAAAATCGCTTATTAACATTTACTATAGTTTTTGCAAAGTATAGTTTCTTGCCACAACTTTTTTTTTTTTTTTTTGCCAGTCCTGGGCCTTGAGCTCAGGGCCTGAGTTCTGTCCTTGGACTTTCTCAAGGCTAGAGCTCTACCACTTGAGCAACAGCACCACTTCTGGCTTTTTTCTATGTATGTGGTACCAAGGAATGGAACCTGGGTCTTCGTGCATGCTAGGCAAGCACTCTACCATTAGGCCAAACTCTCAGCGCCCCACAACTTTTTTTCCTACCCTACAATATGCTTGCATAGGAAACAGCAACAGTATATATTCATGAAAAAAATCGCTTCAAGACACTTTTTAGAATAGTTTTGCAAACGGCATTGGCTGAATTTAAAGTATATATTAAGCTAGATACTGGTAGCTCATACTCCTAATCCCATCTACTCAGGAGGGTGAGATTTGAAGTGTGCAATTCAAAGCCAGCCCAGGTGGTCCTGGGGCTTTTAACTCAGGTCCTGGGACCTGTTCCTGAGCATTACTGCTCAAGGGTAGCAGCTCTACCACTCTGACCCACAGTGCCACTTCTGATTTTCAGCTGGTCAATTGGAGATAAAAGTCTCATGAACTTTTCTGCTCAAGTTGGTTTTGGATTGTGATTCTCAGATCTCAGTCTGCAGACCAGCTAGGATTAGAGGTGGAAGCCACCCACCCAGCTGGCTCCAATAAACTACTCAGAAAAAGCTGGAAAGTGGTGTGGTGGCTCAAGTGTTAGATAAGAGTTCTAGCCTTAAGCAAAAAAAAACTCTATGAGAGAGCTCAGGACTTGAGCATAGCCCCACGACAAGCAACAAATTCCCTACCCTAAAAAAAAACATGACTACAAACAACAAAGCTAGAATTAACTCAATTAATAAAATTTAAAATGTAACAAACACAAAAGAATTATAAACAAGAAGTCAATGTTATACCTTAAAACTAGCTAGATCATGCATTAACAAGAAAATGTTTCAAATAAGTACATAATCTGAAAAATACACAATAGCCTTTCTTTAAGAAGGGAATCATCTGTGACTTAAAATCAAGAATAACAAGAGATCACAAATAAGCCTGAGTCCTCTCATTAGAAACCCCATTACAAGCATATGAACAAAGAAAAGAAGCCTAATGGGATTTCGTGGTTTATTGAGCATCTACTAATTCTACAAGCTTTACTCTCAAGTTTATCTTGCTCCCTCTGTGCCCCCCATCCTTTCTCCTTGTCACCCCCCACATACTATAAATACATTTTTGTTAATAATTCTTGTATGTGCAATTTTCCCACCCATTTAATTTTTAAATGAAAAGCAACCACTTTACTGAAGAAAAGCCAACAGTATTTATAGTAAAAAGACTTTTTTTTTTAATGAGAATTTGGCAATAACCTTTTGGAGAAGTGAAGGTGGTCTCTGGTGGCTCACACCTATAATCCTAACTACTCAGGAGAAGCTGAGATCTGAGGATCACGGTTCAAAGTCCGCCCAGGCAGGAAAGTCTTTGAGACTGTTACCTGCAATCAACTACTGGAAAAACAGAAGTGGCACTGGGGCTCAAAGTGGTGGATTGCTAGACCTGAGGAGAAAAAGCTCAAAGACAGCACCCAAGCCAAGTTTAAGCCCCACGACCAATCAAAGAAAACCAACCAAACAACAACAACAAAAAACTGGAACCACGTCTTCCATCCCCCTCTGAGGAGGGAAAGGTGCCCAGTAGATGAGTGGCCAAAGGCTTGGACAGAGCTCAGGTAATACTCTGCCTTGTGTGGCCAGGCAAAAGAAACTGCCCCAAGTTTTCCCCCAAAGGTCAACAATCCAAGTTACTTTATATCTCTACTATAACCACCATGCTGAGGGAATTGATGACGGCTGGGAGCCACTCCCTGAGGCCCTGCAGAAAGGAGTCAAACAAGAGGGCAGGAGGAGAAAGCCATTTTCAAGTGAGTGTGGTAGTGTCACTTGAGAAATGGAGATACTGAAAATGTGCTCTCAAGCAAGAATATTTCCTAAGTATTGTTTTGAGAACCTATGCTAAATGGATAAGAGGATCTTTGCTTTCAGAAAGTTTGAGAAGATAGGCTAGTAGAGAAAATAATACAATCAATAATAAAGGTTAAGGACAGCTTGCAAAAATGGGAAAGAGCTAAATGACAGAGAATAAAAATTAAAAATAGGCTGGGTGTCAGTGACTTACACTAATAATCCTAGCTCCGCAGAGGACTGAGCTCTGGATGCTCATGTTTGCAAAAATTATCTGAGAGGTACTCTCTCCAACTGACCAGCAAAAAGCAGGATGGAAGCATGGTTCAAATGGTAGAGTGATAGATATGAGGAAGAAAGGTTAAGTGAGCTTGAGACTATGAGTCCAAGCCCCCGTACCAAGCAAATAGCATTAGCAACCAGTTTTACTACATAGTATTACTTCCTCTTTTCTCAAATTTTTTTTCTCCACAGGAAAATCATATGCCTATACTATGCACACTTGTTCTATTAGCAAAACACTTAGTGTTACCAGAGTACATATATGATGATATATGCTTAAGAATTTTAACTTAACCAGGAAAACAGAATGTAAACAGAAATGTAAAATATTTTTACAGAGGATAGGAACGAAAAAGAGGGAGAAACCTCTAAACACTTAGTAGGAAATGAGCTTATTAATCTTGAAGCCTTACACCCTCACAAAATGGCCAGTATATACAAATCAAATATCTACGGGGGGGGGGGTGAATTCAATCAGTGACTTTCTAAAAAGTGAGTATGTAAAGACCCAGTTGAGCTACAAAAAGTTAGACAGGAGTTTACTAGCAAAGGGAGAAGGCCTGTGGGCAGCAGATTCAACTCCACATGCAGTGGCATGTACTGGGAAAAGATCAGCAACATCTGGATAAGCAAAGAGAGGAAATATTCAGGGGGCAAAGCACAAAGTAAAGCATGGCAGCTAGCAAACTGCAGACCTCAGATGAAATGATGGGAACTTCTAGCCATATGAGACTGGAGTTGGATGCTTAGGGGCCTTCCACCATAGCAAGATCCAATTTATATGTGTATAAATCCAATTTATGTTATATATATAAACATATTTATGCATACATTTATATATACTGTATATACCCAAAAGCAATTTTGATTTCAAAATGGTTTTGTTTTGAACAAAACTGTAATACAAAGTTTAACAGAAATTTATAATTCAAGTGTGATAATGTGAAGCAAGGATCAAGAGAAGTAAGACTAGAGGCCTCCTGGAGACCTGCTGGCTGCTGCACACAGTCTGGTCTAGTCCAAATTCCATCTTGTCTGTGTAAACTGACTGGACAGGCCCTTATAATCTCCCTTTTCTCCCTGCAGCCCTTCTTCCTGTTTCTGTAACAGCCACAGCACAAAGCTTTACCACTGAACGAATGAAACCTTAGCATCTGGAAAAATCTTTAAGTCTGTGGAGGAAATAGACACTTACGTAATAACTACTCCTCTTGTGCTATCATCTACTTCTTGACATACCCAGAAGCTATCACAAAAGAGAACTTGGCCAAAGAAGTCACCAAAGAATGAGACAACCGTACTTCTTCCAAGTGTGTACTGTGTCTCCAGGACTGCTTTAGGACTTGCTTGCCAAATGATCAGTTCCGCCTCTTCTTCCTGTCTTAGTCTTCCTTCCTTCTTTTATTTTTACCCACTTTATCTTAATGAGTATACATAAATTTACAAAATAAATACCTTTAAAACTCTATTCATGTTTCAAAGCCATCTTACTGAATTTCTTTCAACTAACGCAATTTGGTCAACATTTTAAAGTTGATAAAGAGTTGCTCCCATTTGATTTCAAATATATTTTATGGCTTGAACATTTACAGTATTACATGCAAATAGCTAACACATTTTCCCTGTACGTGCTGAACCAAAGACAAGCATCCAACTCCTTAGAAAATTTATAGTGTTTAGAGCACTTCTGCTACCCTTAACCGAGATTGTGGTCTGAGGATCTCTGGCCATGCAGAAGCTGCTCCTTGCCGGAGAGAGGACAGAGGAAGACTAAGACTCGTCATGCAGCCCCAGAGCTCACACCACAGCAGGACTGGGAGCTGCGTCTAACATCTGACAGTCAGGCCCTGTTCCACTTTGGGACTAAGAGATGTCAGAGAAGTGAGTGCAGTGGGTGTGCTGGATAGGCAGGATAGACTTAGGCAAGTTAGGACTAGAAGATAGTAACTAGAAGATAGTGTCAACTCTGCTAACCTATGTTAAATCAATAAACTATGCTACATCATTAAAAAACTTAGTGTTTAATATTTTAAAAATAGTATTTAGTACTTTTCTTGAGCACCTAAACTGCTCTCAGTTGTATGCGATTATTTTCCATAAAACATTGCAGGGTGATAATGGTTACTTCATAGAGAGTAACAAATACTGGACAGGCAGACTATTGAGCAAAATTGCTCCAAACTTTTGATTCCAGATCCTCATTATCCTGACAAAGGAACCAGTAAACCTCTTCCACCAGCCATTCTCCACCCACTTAGCCCTACAGAAAGTAAACACCCAGAGAACACAAAGGGAGACATAACCACTCTACAATAAAGCCTGGATGAGGTGATGCCTGTCACTCTTCTAAGTCTCAGGAGTTTTTAATACAGTAATTATAGTTACCAGGAGGCAGCTCATCACTGCTCCTCTTCTAATTCAGACCTGCCAGGCAAGATCATCACAAGTATGTCATTCTTCTCCAGAGAGAATTGGCAAGGTTCAGGAAGCAAGATTCCTGAAGGGTTTTTCTAGGTAGTGGCCAGATGGGCTTCCTCTTTTTTTTCTTTTCAAATTATTTTTTTAAATTATCTTTAAGCAATTATACCAAGGAAGTTTCAATTCAACCCGTCCGTACAACATTATCGTTCCCGATCCTGTTTATACCCTTAACTTACCTGGGTCCATTTTCACATGTACCCATTGACTACCATGAATGAATCTGCCTCTCTGCATTACCTACTATCCTCAAAATTGCCACCTCAAATGATCGGAGAGGAATGCGGAATCCCGAGTGGAGAAACATCAGGAGGGAGGAGAAAGAGAATGCTTACCATGGAAAGGGGGGGGGGGGCAAGATAACAGATGAAGAAGTGACCTATGGCCTCGAGGATTTAGCCAAAGACGACTTTGGGAGACAAGACAGACCCCCTGACGAGTATTACCTTTTTGCTGTCTGGTACATTTCGGTAAGGGGTGAAGTTTACAAAATGTTAAAATTTAAAGAGAGAACGCTTACTCGGGCAAAACGACAATGTTTCTAAACGGCAGTTGAAAGCATGTTCTCTTGGGTGCTGAGGTTTTTTTTATTTTTATTTTTTACATCCACAGAGTTAGATATAGTTTCCTAAGGCCGGGAAAAGTTGGTCCAAAATCAAGGAACTTGGCCTCTTAACGTACAAAGACTTTTAAAAACTACGAGACTTCAACGACCTCTCCCAGACGAATGAGACGACGAGATCGCTTTAAAAAAAAAAAAACAAAAACCAGAATACACAGAGGCGATCGGAAAGGGGGGCCCTTCCGGAAGTGGACCGGGAGAACTCCTGCCAGGCCCGGCTTCGGGACTACTCTTCCCCACACTTGTCATCATGGCTTGGGCTCCCGTCTATTTTCTTCTCCCCCCCGCCCCCCACTGCCGCCGCCACCTTTCCGACCCCTTCCCCGCCCCGCCCTCAATTAACAACGAAAATCCTCCTTCTTTAAGATGTCAAGCGAGGGCAGTGCCGGAGACACGGGGGGGGGAACCCCAAGATGACCCCGAGGGCGGGGGGGGCGTCCGGCCTGACCCCCGCGGCCCGGCCCCCACCAACTATCCGCCACGGGCACTCTGGCTTTTGTCCCGGCCGGGGGGGACCCCGCGCAGCCGGGGTCCGCGCCCCGCAGCCCACGCCCCGCCGCCGCCGCCGCCGCCGCCGCCCTCGGTCCCCGCCAGGAGCCCGGGCCCGGCCCTGGCTCGGCCTCGGGGGCGGGCTGCGGCCTGGCGGGCTGCGGGCCCCGCCGGGTCCCTTCCCAGCCCGCGCCGGGCCCTCGGGGCCGCCTCACCTGCATGCCGGGGGCCCCGGGATCGACCCCCGTGTCCAGCACGGCGATGAGGACTCCCCGCCCGTCATACTCCGGGTAACGGCAGAGGAACGAAGCGGCTCCGGTCTCTTTCTTCGGCAGGAGACCGTGGAAAGGGAAGGGCTCCTCGGTCGTGGCGGTGGCCATGGGCGCCGGCGGGAGGACGACGAGGAAGAGGTAAACCGCCAGGCCGCGCGCGACGAGCACAGCGCGAGGACACCGGGGCGACCGAGGCCGGCCGAGCGGGCGAGGGGCGGGGCCTGCCGGCGCGCAGCCAATCCGGGACCGCCAGGCCGAGGCGGCCAATCACGCCTCGCTACGTCACCTAACGGCGCCGCACTCCGGAGCCGGGTCCCCGGGTTGCCCCGGCTGCAGAGAAGGGGGGCGGAGTCTGCGGCGTGATTGTTGGGCCTGGTTCTCGAACCCGCGGAAGGAAGGGGGGGTGGACCCACGGCCGTGAGGCTGAGTCCAGCGGTCCTAGACCGAAGGAGCCCTCGGGGGGGGGGGGGGGGCAGGGAGAGGCGGGGGCCTGGGGCCTGGAGGCGGGGGCGGCTCCGGAGCCCGCGCGCCCCGGGGGCTGGGCCTGGTCCCGGGCGGCGCGGGCGGCGCGGGGCGGCCGCAGTTCCAGCCGGACGAGGCGGGGTGCTGGCCGTTCGGTGGTCCGGGTGGCCCCTGCCGTCGTCGGCGCTTACCCTCGGCCTCCAGGGTGGCTGAAAATGACGCTGTCTTCTTTTCTTTCCCTTCATCGAGGTTCCCGATCGCACCCTCCGGCCGGCTCACAGCGGGATAACCATCTGTCGCAGCCCTTGAAAGAGCGGACGTCCCTTTGGCAGTCTCAGCGTTGTCTTTAAAGAGCACCTCCTGAAACCTTACAGGGTGATAAGGAAAATAAGTCGTAAGAGGAACCTACCAAGAATTCTCTTTCAGTAGGAATACGTGTGTGTGTGTGTGTGTGTGTGTGTGTGTGTGTGATTGCACGTGTGCTTTCTGCATTCACAGGAGCTCCTGCTACATTAAGTCACACCACGATTTCAGAGTAGTACAGCAAGCATAAACGGCACTCGGGCACATTGATCTGTAACAATTGCACAGTTAAATTGAATTTTACTGATGAAAAGAGTAATACCACTCTCTGGCTATTGTCTACATCTATCAGTACAGGAAATATTCAAGGAAGAGGTTAAAATACAGATGCTTCCCCCCCCCCCCATACAACTTTCTGAACCCCTGTTTTCTACGGTAAGGACTCCCAAGGTAAGAATGACTGGTAAAGGAAATACCAATGTGTTCCAGTTTCCAAACCACAACATTTAGGAAACCAGGAATTCATACTTGCTCTGTGAGCTATGCTTGTAGCTATGGTTCCAGCTATTTTCTCCATCATTTGCTTATTCCATAAGATTAAAGAAGCGTGTTCTCTTTAGTAGATAGTAAAAGAGAAAAGCGAATGTGTTCCTTCTTATTCCCACTGTTGGTAGTAATATCTATAAGCAAACCTTCAATCACTTGGACAGAAAGGAAAAACAAACAAACATGAGAAACCCAGAAGGCATTTAGTGAAGAACCTAGATAGGATGATAAAATAGATAGAATGATATTTCAGACAAACTCTAGTCCAGTCGCTTCATTTTACATGAGGGAACAAAAGGATGATGATGAGTGAGAAAATGAGATGTTGGAAGAGCTGGGTTACTGTTTTCATGGATTCCACACCCCCCCCCCAAAAAAATGGGATGAACTATTTATTATGAAACCTAAGTGTCAGAATATTGTTAGACTTTTTTTTTATGTGTGTGCCAGTCCTGGGCTTGAGCTCAGGGCCTGAGCACTGTCCTTGGATTTTCTCAAGGCTAGAGCTCTACCACTTGAGCCTCAGCACCACTTCTGGCTTTTTTCTATGTATGTGGTACCAAGGAATCGAACCCAGGTCTTCGTGCATGCTAGGCAAGCACTCTACCACTAGGCCAAACTCCCGGCCCATTGTTAGACTTTTGTAACAGCATGCTTCAGGTTATCATTCTATTGTTTCGGCATTATTATTTTGTTTTTCCTGTACTGGAGTTTGAACCCAGAACCATTCACTTAGTAGACAGTTGTTTGGCTGGTGATTCATTCCTCCGGCCATTTCATGGGCTGCTGGGTTGGACAATCCACCTGTTTTTGGCTTTCTGTTCTAGTTGGGATGGCAAGCACACCACCACACCCAGCCTCTGTTGAGATGGAGCTTCTGGACTGTAATGGTCTCCATCTCAGCCTCCTATGTAACCAGGATGACAGCTCACAGTACATGTCCAGCTAGACACTAAGGCATCTTGTTTACTGTTTGGATTGGCCTGGCTTAGAACCATGATCCTCCTGATCTCAGCTTCTAAGATGGCTAGGATTTACAAGTATGAGCCACCAGTGCCAGGCAGATTCTTGTTTTTTATTGTGTACCCTACGAAAATGTTTTAAAGAAATTATATACCCCTTTGTTCAGTTGAGAATGATACCTGTATTTATCATAGATTTAGAAATTTATGAACCACATAATTTAAGATATATAATATGTTCATGAGTTTTTGTAACACTCATTTACATATATCCAGTAGAATATGGCTGATCCTCTGATATCTGATATATTATTTATAAAATAATCAAACTCTTATAATGAGTTGCATTCTTCTCTCATGATGTCTTAAAACTTAGTTCTACATAGGTCATAATGTGATTTCCATTTGTCCTATTACAGGTATAAATCTATTAAAATACATCTTAATTATATATATAGGGCTGGGAGTTTGGCCTAGTGGTAAGTGGTTGCCTAGCATGCACAAAGACCCGGGTTTGATTCCACCGTACATAGAAAAAAGCCAGAAGTGTGCTGAGGCTCAAGTGGTAGAGCTCTAGCCTTGAGAAAGTCCAAAGACAGTGCTTAGGTCCTGACCTCAAGCCCAGGACTGGCAAAAAAATAATAATAATTATGTAATCAAAATCTCCCCATTAAAATTTTAATTTTGGATTACCTTTCATTGCAAAGTTGATCAAGATAGTATGAATAAATCTCAAACTGTTTTAAAATGACAGAACATGGAATAGGGATGTAGATTAGAGGTAGTATACTCACCTCAAATGAATGAGGCATGGGGCTCAATTCCTAGTACCTCAAAAAAAGGTTAAATGTTATACAAAAAGCAGGGCATCAGTAGCTCATGACTATAATCTTAGCTACTCAGGAATTAGAGATCTGAGGATTGTGATTCAAGACCAGTCCAGTTAGAAAAGTCTATGAGACCATTATCTCCGGTTTACCAGAAAGCTGTAAATGGAGCTGTGGCTCAAGTGGTAGAGTACTAGCTTTGCACCAAAAAGGTCAGGGACAGGGTCCAGAGCCTGAGTTGAAGCCCCAGGACTAACACACACACACATACACATAAACACTAAATTATAGAACAAAAAATTGAATGGAAAAAATTGTATTGGAAAATGTAGCTATTAAAGAGATATATGAACAAATCATCCTTGCAATAATGTCAGATCAAGTCTAGTTACAACAGGGTTTTCATGACTGCTTTTCTTTTTACAATATATTTTTATTGTAATTAATAAAAGGGTTACATGATATTTGCCAGATAGAAGGTTCATTAATTCACATGTATTGATACCCTTTCACATGTCTTGGTCCCCATAACCCTCCCCCCCCCCCATCTTGGTTTTCCTCCCTTCCCTATCCAATTTCAAATAACCAAATACAAATAAATCTAATATATCAGATAACAAGTGAGATACTGTTCATGACTGCTTTTCTTGTAAAATTGGAACCATCAGCTGCTAACCTTTCAGGAAGCATGACCGGGGTAGAGAATCATTGTGTAACTTGACTGGAAGGTGACATTAATAAGATTTAGATGTGCAGCTGCTCCCATTTTATGAACTCATCTGACAAATGACATCTTGTGCTATAACTTTTGCCTAACTTGGAGAAAAGGTGGATTTAATTAGACAAATGAAAAGCTGAACCTAACACACAGTAGAACACTGGATGCTGCTGTGCTTCAATGTTTATTTCCTAGTGCTTGTTCCTCAGCTGGGATGTTTGGAAAGTCTGTGCCCTTTATTTATTACCTACTGTGTTTAAGTTTTCTTAGTGCTTGTTCCTCGTGGTAGATTGTAGGGTGTTTTGAAAGACTCTACCCTTTTCCTAATAATCATGCTCTTAAAATTTGTTATTGGATAATGAAAACAGATTCATAAGCTGGGCATTGGTAGCTCGTGCCTGTAATGTTAGCTATTCAGGAGGCTGAGATTTGAGGCCAGCCAGCATAAGAAAGTAAATGAGTCTCTTATCTCCAATTCACCACCAAAAAAAATGGAAATGGAACTGTGTTTCAAAGTGATAGAGCACTAGTCTTGAGGAAACAAATCAGAGCATGGGAAGGTGAAGGCAGAAGAACGGAGGCCAGACAAGATCCCATCTTTTTTTTAAAAAAAAGGGGGGGGGAAGGGAATGACTCAATTGTTAGAATGCTTACCCAGGTACCAGGCATAATACATAGTACAGGAAAAAAAAAGAAACAGTGCATAGGTATGGGACTTCAAAGCTCTTGCCTTATAAAACGTGAGAGATGAGGAGAGGGTGACACTCTTCAAAAAGAAATGTACTCATGACGGCTTATGTAACTGTAGCCCCATCTGTACAGTACCTTCGCAATAAAAATTTTTTTTTGCAATAAAATTTTTTTAACATGAGAGATCTATAAAAATAGAAAGGGCAAAGGTGAACAAATCTGTGACTTGAAGACTACTATTTTATGCAACGCTTGAAATTACTTAAACTCAACACAAAGTCATTTAATTCATTCTTTATCTTCAACATACAGTGTTAGACATGTTATATGTTTATTTTTTTTATTCTTTGAGTTAATGCTATTCCCAGTTGCCCCAGAGTTGGGGGTGGGGGAAGGGTGGGAAGAATATCAAATGCTAAGTTAGTTTGTGCTACTGTCTGAGAGTTTACTGGATGTGGGAAGGAAACAAATAGAGGATAATTGGCAAGGAAGAGGTGATATAGATACGAGACTTAGATAGGGGAAGAGAATGGGGAGGAAAGGGCCGAGTAAGGTCAAAGGTGTCAGTAGCACTAGGTAAGGTAAAGTAAAAAGTGATGCCCCAAATGTCCCATTTACTATTGTCCAAAGCAGGAGGTGTGGAGGCAAATGTCGTTCATGGTCCTTTCAGGGGACCTGTCCCATCCAAGGCTGCCAGTTAATGCACAGGGGCAATGAAAGGCAATATTACCACACCATATCATTTAACGGATGTGTGTGTGTGTGTGTGTGTTGTAGGGGTCCTAAGGTGCTATGTCCCTGACCTTTTTGTTCAGGGCTAATGCTCATCACTTGAACCGTACCTACACTTCTAGCTTTCTGTTGCTTAATTGCAGATAAGAATCCCATGGATTAGCAATCCTCAGTTTTCATTTCATCATGTGGCTAGGGTTAAGGTTTCAGGCATGAGCCACCAGCACCCCACTATTTGGAGAACATTTTTTAAATCAAGTTTTCCAAACCATGTGGAGATTCCAACATGTCCGAATCATCCCCAGAGATTGTAGCAAGGCCATACCTCTTTTTTTGTGTGTATGCAAATAGTATAATATGCCAATATTATACTAGTTTCACTATTCTGCACCTTTGTTTATTTCGCAATAGTATCTGGTGAATGTTGTTACATAGAGTCATTATTCTTTGTAGGCACTCATACTATTGTTTGGACATGCTATTGTTTATTTAATCCTGTGGGTGTGTTTTAAAATGCCTTTCGAAGCTGGCAATGGGTATTTTCTGGAAACTACAGTTGTTTCCAAAACACAAATCTTACATGAAATAAACTTCTTCATTTACTTGAATTCTGCCAAAAAGCAGTGTTTCATTGCGGCTTATGTTGTTATACTTTAACCTGTGGTCTCTGCTATGTGGGCAGACTACCACCTGCATGCTTTATGGCATTTAGTGATTGGTAAAGAATGGACTCCTGGAATGAAGCAGACAGAAGGAAGCAGATAGGGACATGGAGCGTAGGCTGAAGTTTATGAAGGGTGTTTTCCCAGGGTCTGGTGTGGTCTCCAGGCCACCATAGATTCCAGATCTCCCAGGAAATCCTAGGCCCGGGAGCCCTTGCGCCTGTGGTTCCCTTGCTTCTTTACAGGGAACACTCTTGCTTGACTCCTTTGGATTTTCTCTGACTTTAAAAACTATAATGCAACAGGGTACATTATATGTGAAAGAAATAATTCCCTTACTATAAAAATGAGATACATGTCACCTATATATAGATATTGATACTGATATACTTTCCTAGGCTCATGGTGGTAGGTTATGGTTGGAACGCATAATGGAACACAGCCACTCACCTCATGTCCAAGAAGTAAATGAGGAAGAGAAGATAGGGTTGGAGTATCACTACCCCCTTAAGGGCACACCTCTGGTGACATGAACCACTCCCACTAGGTTCCACTCTTAAAATTCCCACTGTCCCCCAACAGTGCCACTCTGGACACCTTTATGCAGTAGGATCTAAAGGACAGTATCACATGAATTCTGTTTGAATCTGTTTGTGTATATCAATTTCCCTTACAATTTCCCTTGGGGCTAGGAGTTTGGCCTAGTGGTAGAGTGCTTGCCTGGCATGGCAAAAAAAAAAAGTACTCCCACTGAGTTTCCTGACAGTCACCATGATGATGATGACAGATTGCATTAAGTGGGATGGGAATCACTGGTCAAGGTATGGTCTCTAGCCTGCAGGCTCTGCTGCAGGAAGCACCTTCTTGTACTCAAGCCTGGGTCTGCCTAATTGGGATGGCTGTGTTTACAACATCTTTATGGTGTTTCATAAACTCTGACCATCTGCCCACGCTTGAGCTGCCAGAAAAACCTGTTAGGTCTAGGATTCCAGTTAAAGGCCAATCTAGATGATCTGAATCCTCCTGAACTGAGAGAGAGAGGCAGGGAAAAAGATTGCAAGGCATAGAGAGAATTTAAAGGGTCTTATCTTTCAGATCTAGTTCTGCCACTAATTAGCCATGTTTCCTCAACTATAAATATGAGAGTTTTATAAGTTAATGAGAATAATAACTTCCACCAAAGTAATACCTAATTATTATTAGCATGTGGCTGGTGTGTAATGTAGATGCAATAAATGGAGATCACCAAAACATTCTACAACTTCAAGTTAAGACAAAATATTTTTTTTTGCAGTCCTGGGCTTGAGCTCAGGGCCTGAGCACTGTCCTTAGGTTTTCTCAAGGCTCTACCACTTGAGTCTCAGCACCACTTCCGGCTTTTTTCTATGTATGTGGTACTGAGAAACCGAACCTGGGTCTTTGTGCATGCTAGGCAAGCACTCTATCGCTAGGCCAAACTCCCAGTCCAAGACAAAGTATATTTTTAAAAAGGATTATTAAATTAGCAAAAATTAAAATAAATCTCAATTTAGGCATATGGTAAACAGCCCTTATAACTCTCTTTCCTTGAGATAACTAAACAATTTATAATCTATGAAACAAGATGGACAATATAGACTTTTAAAATTTTTCTCTAGAATTTATCTTAGCAAAATACATCACTGAGTGGGAGAAAATGAGGGAGGGGCTAACAATTTTGGAGAACTATACTCACTACCTTACATATATAACTGTAACATCTCAGTACATCACCTTGACAATAAGATTAAAAAATACATTTCTGATCTTATGGCACTATTCCTTTTTCTGTTATGGGCATCTGGCTATAAAAATCACTGGTCATAAAAATTACATAGGTTTGAGTGGGAGCCTTTTTGAGTAACAGACTGAAAATTCTTTAGTCATTTTAAGCTGTCACTTTTTCAGTTGAAACATTTTTCTCATAAATCCATAGAGCATTTATAGAAGGAATCGGGTACAAAGAAAAAAGAATGTTTTTCTTTTTACTGTCGGAGTAGTGTATAGAGGAGTTACAGTTACATTATTCATCAAGTAGCAGGTGTGTTACTTCTCACACATTGATACCCCTAAGAGAAGAAATTTTTGTAAATACCATCCTTTGTTTTACTAATTAATGGATTTCTCTGAAATTTTTCGTTATTACTTTCAAGCAAAAATAGTGTAACAATTTCATTTATACATGGATATACATAGACATTAAAAATCAGGGGCAGTTATAGCATGACAATTGAAAAAAAGGTATATCCTAAACCAGTGTTGCCAAACTTGCCAAAAGATTTGAATCACCTCATGTTCTTATTTAGAATATGGCACATTCTTCCCACACTACTAAGAAAGAATCTCTTAGGGGACAGCTTCAGTCATTTATATTTTAAATAAACAACAGGGATTCTTACAATCAGGAAAGTCAGGGAGAGTTTGAACTTGCTTGCTGTACTCAGTTCTAAGATAGCTCTGTAATAGAACTAAAATTAGAAAGTTTCTCTAATATTTTTATTCCATTTGGGGGCACCAATTGTGAATTTACTGCTTTTTATCTTCAAATCCACCCCCCTTCTGCTCCACTGTGTGATACAGGGCCTGAACTCCAGAAATAGGTTCCCTTGCCAGCTGGAATAACCCTAAGCTTCTATAGTTGGTTGTCTCCAATTACCCACCCTCCCAATGTTCTTAAGAACTCTAGCATTAGGCTTTAATTTTTTTCCCTCTGAAACTAGAATCTGAAAATATTTCTTTGAAACTGTGTTTCCTTGGAAACCATGAGGACTACGTTTGGCTTAAAACTGTTCATTCAAGCACCTCCATCCATACTGCTAAATCGGAAGGTGGAATCTCATCTTTTCACTTGGCTGTGAGCAGTCTTTTACAAAGTCAAGCTGTTTCCCTCTTTCTTCCTCTGGTTTTTGAGAACAAAATGCTCCCCTGAGGTCTTCCTGTTCTCTTTATTTCAGTCTCCTCTGCTAGTTCTTCCTGCTCTTCTGACCTCTGCTGCCAGCATGAACTAAAAATTAGTCTACCTGCACTGAACTCTTATGGTGGTGAACTCTAGTTGCGTGGTTTGAAGTAACGTTTATGTTCTGAAGACAAACATTGGAAGCTCTACATGGATCTCTCTCCCCCAAATCAATGACTGCCTTGATACTTCCACTTGGAGATCTAATGGGAATTTTGAACTTAACTGCAAACTTTCCTCAGTCTTCTTTTTGCAGATTTTCCTCAATCTTCCCACTAGAAATGTATTTCTAGTCACCAAGGCCAAAAAATCTTGTCTCCTCACTTTCCTCTTTCATACTACATCCGCTCCATCTACAAAAGTTTGTTGGCCCTGACTTTACAACACACAGGGAACCTAATTCACTGCTGAAGTTTTATCCCGGCCAGCAGGGTGTATTATCTAAGTTACACAGGGGCTTCCACTCCCAGGATAGGGCTAGATGACGTAATCAAAACTATCTCCCAAATCTAAATGCCTTGCCTGTTATCTTTATCTGGCGTCACCCTTGCCTCATTCTCTGACATCTTTTCAGTCCCTAGCTTATAGAGAGGCTGGAGATGAGCACAGTGCTGGGTAACTATGTGGTTCAGGGGGGAAAAATCAAGAACACAGTGGGAGGTGATAAGATGGCTCTGAAAACAGTGACTCCTCTGCTTCTGTGTCCTTGGCTAGTGCTACCACATGCTAGAGTGCTATGCGACAGGAACGGACAACCGATTCTTATAATACCCCTTTAAGTAGTTATACGCTATGGTCATTTTTAGCTCCATATTAGCAAATAACAAACCAGTGTCACTCAGTTAGGAAATGAGGGCTTAGTGTTCTGTGAAGCTCAGATGAGCACATCATGGTAACACCCTGTGCCAGCATCCTGTAAAATAAGTCATTCTCATCTGTGTTGGAAACCTGTTCTTTCACACAATCCTTTCTCTCCATCACACTCACTCTTGCTAGGTGTTTTCCATAACTAGCTTTTTTTATTGGGCTAGTAGAAGTAAAAGCATGCCTTCTACTGGGACTGGTCCAGTGGCAGCAGCTTCTTCCATAGGTTTGCCCTTCCCCACCCCATCTTGCTTCAGGCCAGTGTGTTGGCAGGCGACATACTCACCATGCCTCCCGATCAGCTCCAGTGAGCACAGTTAGCTTCGCCCACCCAACAATCCAGTCCCAAACTGAATGTCCTGGCTAAATGACTCAAAAGAGCAGTGGCTTCTCTAGCCCCTTGAGCTCCCCAGTGCCAGCGGCTATTTCTCAATTCCTTTTAAGCCTCCAGGTCTTCAGAACCAGCCCCACTGCCAAACTTAACATTTCTCCATATGGTCTTTGTAACAAGCCAGACTGCAAGTGCTGGCAGAAAAGGGTTTCATGCTTTTCTTACTCTAGGGAACATGACCTGAATTACTTATGGCATTCAATCTCAAAACAGTGCTGGCAGCTAGGCCTTGTCAGTGGTCATCACACCTCTGGCCCGAAGGTTTACCTCTCTTCCCCCCTCTTGGCCCAATCTCCTTCTGTACCTAAAGATGGAATAGGAAGAATCGACTACAACGCTGTAGTCCCAGCTACATACAGATATCAGATGATACCCCAGGTGTGCATAGATGCCCTTGACTCGCAGGCAGATTTAAGCCAGGCTAGAAACATTTTGTTGAGGGCCTGCCAGTCCCTGCCTCCCCAGTTCTAAAAGCTTTTTCAGTAACCACTGTCTCCTTGCTCAGACCCCATAAAATCCTAACTCCAACTCCACCTCCTTGCATAATCTCTGATCCAGCAGGAAGCTTGCTGCCTTTTGCTGTTACTCAAGAAACAGTCCTTGCCTGTTGAAGATCAAGTCGGGCCTGTTCCCCTTTACTGCATTTCCTAACATGGCCTGTTTTCTGTTTTTCCCAAAGCTTTACTGAATGCCATATATGTTAACGTTTTTATACTTTGTGGATTGACATTATATACAGATGAACACATTTACTCTTTCTTTCCATGGACAAACCATCCTGTTTATTAACAATGAACTCATGGCTGGTAACACCAACCCGACATAATTTTCCACATAGCACACTACAGTCTTACTGCCTTTAGAACACTAGTCGGGGCATCAGCATTAAACTTAGGAACCATTTTGCGTAGCAAAATTACCTATAAGACGCACAAAAAAGTTCATACGTGCACACACAAACCAGGAAACATAAGTTGGAAAGGACTTTTAGTTTATGGAACTAAAACCTAAGGCAGACTGGTACTTTGTTTAATTTCAGTTGAGATCTTGTCCATTGGCCAACTCCTTTTTTTCTCTCTCCCTTGAATGCTGATTTTGGAATAACAAACTTGGAAATATGGAACCCATGGATAAGGAGTCTACTGTACCATCCGCCCTCAGTGAGGACCTCCATATTTTTGTAAATGATAGAGAGAATGGATCACACTCCCCAACTGTCCTCTGGGAGCCAGACTTTGTCCCATTTCTCCACTGTCCTCTGTCAGCCAATGTTTTGATGTCAAACAACTGAAATTCTGGAAGCAGCGTGTGTGACTTGGAACAAAGGCTGAGTGTTTTATGGGTCTTGCAGCTCCTCACTATGCTTCTGTCTGTCTCCCTCTTTTAGCTCTCACCTCCAGCCTCTTCCTTCACTCACTGTAATTTAGTCTAGCAGATACCTTGCCACTAGTTATCTACTTAAAAATAATAAAAAAAAATATATCCTTTGTCAGTTTCTTTCAGATCATCCTATTTCAAGTTGTGTAACCTTAAAAAACCTAATAGTGTCATTATTATTGTTATTAATGTTATTGTTGTTGTTGTTGTTATTATTATTATTATTATTATTATTATTGTGCTAGGCCATCAAAAAGGGGCCTAGGTTCTGTCCTTTAACTTTTTGCCTAAGTCTGGTGGTTAATTGACGATAAGAGCCTCAGGGAAATTTTCTGCCTGGACTGCTTTGAACGTGGATCCTCAGATCTCAGCCTCCTGAGTAGGTAGGATTACAGACATGAGCCACCAGTGCCTGGTTTTGAATAATGTCGTTTGACACTGGCACATTTTATTCTTACTTATAAATTACTTATATTCTTACTATAATGCTTCTTTGAAACCCCTTAATGAAGAGCTGACTTACAAAACCAAAACATTGAGTACTGGAGAGCTTACAAATGAAGTAAGAGATAAAAGTTCAACGGCCGGGAGTTTGGCCTAGTGGTAGAGTGTTTGCCTAGCATGCATGAAGACCCTGGTTCGATTCCTTGGTATCACATACATAGAAAAATGCTGGGAATGATTCTGTGGCTCAAGTGGTAGAGCACTAGCCTTGAGAAAGCCCAAGGACAGTGCTCAGGCCCAGGGTGCAAGCCCCAGACTGGCAAAAAAAAAAAGAGATAAAAGTTCAAAATTATCCTAGAGAAAAAAATTAGGTTAAAGGAACTAGATGCATACAGAAATTACAAGTAAAATTTTCTTGTATTTTCATTTACAAATGATTGACAATAATTATTGAGGTAGGCATAGTTAAATAATGAAGCAGTAATTATTGTGAGAGCTAGATGAAGGATTCATGGAGAAGGAATGACTAAAGGGCGTTACATGCTCTGATAGGAAGAAAAAAGAGGGTATGGCACCCAGAAATCCCACACCTGGGCATTTTCCCAAATGTGCAGAAAGGGTACACTAAACCTACCAGCACAACCATGTTCATTGCAGCATTATTTACCATACCTAAGATATGGAACCAATCCAGATGCCTCTCAATAGATGAATGCATCAAGGATATGTGGTACATATTAAGTGAAGTAAGCCAGACCCAAAGGAACGTAGGCTCCATGATTTCCCTCATTTGTGACAATTAGTATATGGCTAGGATTTTCCTAGCAGAGGATCACAATAGCTCCATAGATATGTGCATATGGCCATTTAGGATGAGGCTAAGTAAAATGAACTCCACGATAGGGAAATGAGAGTTATCCTTGTGGTGGTTGTTTTTAATGTACTATCTGAAGTTACTTCTTTACTCTGTTTTTCCCCTTATGGTTTATCACCTATTGTTGCTGTATATGACTTTGGTATCTGGTGTATTGTATGTACATGTATGTGTTTATTTGAATCAGGGAAGGGAAGAGGAAAACTAAGATGATGAGACAAAGGACAGAGGGTGAACCGGTGCAACTGCAATATTCACAAGACAATATGTACGAAATGAACTTTACAACTTGGGAGGGGATTGAGGGAGGGAAAGTGGGAGAAAAACATGGGAAGGGGTAACAATGTTCAACAAGTAATGTTCTCACTACCTTATGAATGTAACTGTAAAACATCACCCTGATAATAATATAAAAAAGAGGGTGTGACATTGGACAAAGCTGTGGCTTTTGTAGTTGCAATAGTTTTAGTGATAGAGGAATGATAGTTTCCTGCTTGTTCGACTTTCAAGAGCTTGTCTGGAGAAAATGTGTACCTATTGCCACCATTACTCAGCCAGGAACCCAATAGTGTTCAGAAAATACTTTACCTTAGATAAGAAACTTCACATAATGGATTAAGATAGCCTGTGATTCATGACTGTAATCTTAGCTATTCAAGAGACTGAGATCTGAGGGTAATGGTTCAAAGCTAGCCCAGGCAGAAAAGTCCCCATGAGACTCTTATCTCCAATTAACTACTCAAAAATGGGAAGTGAGGCTGAGGCTCAAAGTGGTGGAATGCTAGTCTTGGGGAAATAAAAAAGAGCCCAGGGATATCGGCCCAGGCCCTGAGTTCAATTCCCATGACTGACAAAAAAAAAATGAAACACAAAAACATTTTAAAAAGAAGGTAGTACTTGACTAGGCACTGGTAGCTTATGCCTCTGTAATCCTAGCTACTTAGGTGGCTGAATTCTGAGGATCACGATTTGAAGCCAGCCTAGACAGGAAGGTCTGTGAAACTCTAAAGAGTCACCAAAATGTCAGAAATAGAGCTATGACTCTCAGGGAGGAAAGGTTACAAAGGAGAGCTACATGAGCCAGACTAGAAGTATACATTTCTCTTATCCAGTATCTCTTCTGTTTATGTGTGTGAGTCAACTTTAGAAAATGCAGCAGATTGAAAGCAATATAGGTGTGTGTGTGTGTGTGTGTGTGTGTGTGTGTTTTAATTTTAAATTGAGCATTTGGTTTGCAATCTTGCCACCATTTGGTTTGCAATCTTGCCACCTTCTGGTTGGGGCCTGCTTTTACAAGCTAAACTCTAGTCAATTCATTTGTATGTGGTTAAGTGTGATTTTCATCTCTGGGGATGTTTCAGTGACTCAAGGTAAAGAGGCTTGGCAGGACTATTGCTGAAAATTCTTTCCTGAAATGTGCCAGAAAAAGAACATAGACTATATACTGAAAATTGACCTAAGAGCAGTATACAAATAATTCAATATAGGTTACCATATTTGTCTGCTCAATTCTCCTTTAAGTAAGAAAGAAATGGAATGCAATAAAACTGCAGAAAACATCAATCAAGTAATTTTATCTTCCTGTGGTGGAATCTAGACCTAAAAAAAGAATGATCTGGGTGTAAAATGAGAGAGGCTGCTTTGGAGTGGAATCCAGTGGGAGAGGAAAGAGGAAGGAGTGTGTGGGGGGGTCTGCAATGTACATATGTGAAAATGAAACTCAGAAACATGTAGACTGGGAATGATGGAGAACTGACACTCATCCAGGTGCATAGCACACAGAAATAGACCCGTGAAGTTGAAACCTTTTCGTATAATTATTTGAGAAAAATGTCCAAATGTCTAAAATACATTAACTGTGGGTATACTGCTTACTCTTTGTCCTTTTAAAATGCATTTAAAGCATCATCCTTGTAGCAAATTTCAAAGGCTTTTGTAAGCTCTTGTGTGCTAAATTTCTATCTGGTTGCCGGAAGTTCGTGTGATTTTGTGTGTGTGTTTTTTTGTTTTGCCAGTCCTGGGCTTGAGCTCAGGGTCTGAACACTGTCCTTGGACCTTCTCAAGGTTAGAGCTCTACCACCTGAGCCTCAGCACCACTCCTGGCTTTTTTCTATGTAGGTGGCACTGAGGAATTGAACCTGGGTCTTCCTGCCAAACTCTACCACTAGGCCAAACTCCCAGTCCTCAATATTGTGATGTTTTTAAGGAAAAGAAAAAAATACAATTCTCAATTACAGAAATTGACTGAATCTTTTGGAGATAAAAATGGGATCTTAGAGAGTTAGCAGAAAAAAATGTAATTCTTCAGTTGCTAAAACTTTCTTCTCCTCCTCCTCCTCCTCCTCCTCCTCCTCCTTTTTCTTCTTCTGGCTTGAACTAAGGGCCTGATTGGAGATAAGAGTCCCATAAACTTTCCTTCCTGGGTTGGCTTTGAACTACGATCTTTGGATCTCAGTTCCTGAGTAGCTAGGATTACAAGTATGAGCCACTGGCACCCAGCTGGATGTAAGTATTCTATTGGTCCACTGTGAGGCATACCACATAAAACTTATTCTTGGATTGATATGTAGATGTTAAGACATGTGTGATTTTTCAAGTCTTCTCTAAAATTTGGTGACAAACGATGCTCTTAACTTGCACACATATATTTATATATTCATTTCATCCACATTTCAGTCACCAAGACTAAAAGGAGACTTGACAGATTATAAACATAGACTTCCTTCAAGAACAAGGGCCTCCGCTTGCACCAAACAAGAATGAACCATGGCTGTCCCAGTTCATCGTCTATATTTGGACTTGTGAGATCATTAGTCAGCTTATTATTTATCTCCTACGCAAAAGTGTTTTAAGGTCTGTGGGAGTTTTTTTTCCCAGTTCAGATTGATCGATCTCGATGCTCTCAATTTATAGCTTCTCAGATGGGGAAGTTGGTGAAGCTTTAAAAAAAAAATTATGTAAGGGACCAGTAAGGCCTAATGCTAGAGTGTCTGCCTAGCATGCAGGAAGACCCAGGTTCAATTCCTCCATACCACACACATAGAAAAAGCCGGAAGTGGTGCTGTGACTTAAGTGGTACAGTGCTAGCCTTGAGAAAGCCCAAGGACGGTACTCAGGCCCTGCGTTCAAGCTCCGGACTGGCAAAAAATATTTAAGGGCCTGGAGTTTGGCCTAGTGGTAGAGTGCTTGCCTAGCATACCTGACGACCCAGGTTTGATTCCTTGGTACCACATACATAGAAAAAAAGCTGAAAGTGGTGCTGAGGCTCAAGTGGTAGAGCTCTAGCCTTTAGAAAGTCCAAGGACAGTGCTCAGGTCCTGAGTTCAAGTCCAAGACTGGCAAAAAAATATTTAAGAGAAGTTTCCAAATCCTTTTCAAATTTAACCTTCTGTGCCTATTTCAAAGACCTGATTCATATACTTAATGAAAAAGCACTTGAGCACTTTCTTTGAAAGTTTACAGAAGTGATTACAGTATATGATATCACATAATATAAAACTATAGACATCATGCATTCGTGGAGTGCTCTAATTGACCATAAAAAACAGGCTATATTTAATGTAATTATATATATACATACATATATATATACATATATATATATATATATTGCGACAATGGTGCTTGAACTCTGAGCCTGGGAGCTGTCCCTGAGCTCTTCAGCTCAAGGCTACCACCTTACCCCTTCCATCACAGCACCACTTCCAGTTTTCTGGTGGTTAACTGGAGATAAGAGTCTCACGGATTTTAGTGCCTGGGCTGGCTTTGAACCATGATCTTCAGATTTCCGCTTCCTGAGTAGCTAGGATTACAGGGGTGCACCACTGGTGCCTGGCTATATTTAATATAATTATATTTCTATTTGAAGACATCGGGCTTTGAACTAGGTTCTGCTGCTTCCTGAGCAAGTAGTCTACTACTTGAGCCACTACTCAGGCCCTTTTAACTTTAGGACATTTAAAAAAAATAGGGTCTTGTGCTTTTTGTACTAATTGGCCTCCAACTACCATCCTCCTGGTCTCTACCTCCCACATAGCTGTGGTTCCATGCATGAGACAATGTACCTTGTGATGTCTGCATTTTTTCATAAAACTCAAATCACTGCATGAGGCTAGCCCCTATGCTCCCCCCCCCCCAGACTGATATTGCTACAGATGCTTTACAGAGCTAGACTAGATTTCTTTCCTGTGGAAAAGGCAAAAACAGACTTCCGGATCCTGTGTGGTTATCCTCAAGTGCTACCTTGGTGACCTTTTCCTCACTACTTATGCTCCATGGAGGAGGCACACAGCATGATCTCCATATCCTCATTGTGAAGGGACCCATTCCCCTCAGCCTCCTCTGCCTCTTCCAAGGGCACTGATGCTTCTGGTGCTGTATTTCCATCCCACCTGTGACGGACAAGTCTTGGCCTCTGCTCTGGCTGAAGCAATGGGATTTGTCTTTACTCCTGCCTAGTCCTGTTTATGGCAGTTCCTTTTGCAAGTTCTTTTGTCTCTTGCCAGCAAAAGATAACAGGAAAGAAATCTGGGGGTTGACCTAGTGGTGAGTGCTTGCTCAGCATGCCGGAAGCCCTGGGTTGGATTCCATGGTACTACATACATAGAAAAAAATTGGGAAGTGGTGCTGAGGCTCAAATGGTAGAGCTCTAACCTTGAGAAAGCTCAAGGACAGCGCTCAGGCTCTGAGTTCAAGCCCCATGATTGGCAAACAAACAACAAAAAACCCCACATTTATTACTATTTTTTTAATTTACTTTTTGCCGGTCGTGGAGCAGGATCTCAGGGCCTGAGCACTGTCCTTGGGCTTTCCTCAAGGCTAGTACTCTACCATTTGAGCCATAGTACCACTTCAGGCCTTTTCTGTGTATGTGGTACTGAGGAATCGAATCTGGGTCTTCGGGTGCTTGCTAGGCAAGCACTCTACCACTAGGCCAAACTTCTGGCCCCCAAAATCTTAACTTTAATAACTGTGTTTGTACTCTGATTCCACTTTGTGTCAAGCCATGGATTTTTGGCCTAGTTAATTTTCTTCATGAAATTGCTTAAATTATCTCAGACTCCTGTTTACATTTGAATCTATTCAATGTATGTACAATGATGGCTAAGATATAGCCATTCAAAGCCTCTTGTGAATGCAATTCCAGTAAAGACTTAGTGAAAAGGGCTTTTGGCAGACCACCTCAAGTGACTCAGTGGTAGAGTTTCATGGGACACAAATCCACATACAGTCTGTAATAAGTTTCTACTATGAAGATTTCTTAGTGTCTGTAGAAAAATATTCCTGATACAGCCTGACCATCCCTCTTCAAAAAGGTGAAACCTAAAAATGCTCCAAACATTGAACTTTTCGGGGGGAATGATGGTTTACTGGTTGAGGGTATTTCACTGGTAAAATCTATGCAAATATCCAAAATTTAGAAAACTTCAAAATCTGAAGCTCTTCTAGTTTTTGGTGTCTCAGACAAGTAACACCCATATAATGAATCTATATGTCTAAATCTATATCATCTCTCTCACTCTGAACATAGAATGTCCCTTGAACCACGAGAAATCCATCTGATGGAATTTGTTTACATAATTCTTATTCGTATTTCACCTACAGTTTTAGTGTCCTCTCATCTTTCACAGGTCTTCTGTGCTGAGGGACTACCCTCAATATTCTCCAGATAAGCTGGATTTCCCAGGATGCACAGCTCCATAGCTGAGATGAAGGAATGCGGCCATGCTGAGAGACATGTATTCAATGGCACTGTCCTTGGCCATTTGGAAAAATCCTACAGCTATGAGTTGGCATACATTCTTGATACCACAGACTCGGACTTCCTAAGCCAAATGCCTTGAGTGGGATACTTGAGTGCCTCAAAAGTTTTATTTATGATGAATGGTTCTAGGACTTGCCTAAGTTGGGAAAACCTGATAAAAAATACCTTTCCTTTGACATAACATTAGCATATTGAATGAGTATGTACTTCAAACTAGAAGTTTCTTACTTTTATTCTTTAGTATTTAAGTCTTATTACCCATTTTTGGTTAAACCAAAGACTTTTTGTACTTAATATGAAGACTCGGCTAGTAAAATATAGCTCAAGGAGAAGGAAGAGTACATCTGTCTACATTTGAAGATACCAACCAGGGCGCTGTGCAAAAGTTAACACAAGTATGAGACAGTGTGTGGGGGGCAGTGTAAAAGGGAACCACACTGGAGAGGAGATGAAGGGGCTTTTCAGGGTAAGGGCAAAATGTATTCCAGGAAGAAGGAATCATTTGCTCAGAGGCAAGAGCCCAGTGAATGCCTGCTCCTTTGAGATTCTATAGGACAAGGCTGAGAGCTCAGTGGTGGAGGAGGTGGGGAAGGGTCTCTGTGACAAAGATAGCCAGGACTCTGTGACACAGTAGTGGGTCAGGATAGGCTTCTGTCTGTCTGTAAGACAAAGGGATGGCCCATGGGATACTCACTAGAATGGGAAGGGAAGGGGAGCCTGGACTAAGAAGTGTAAGAGGTCAGCAGAGGGCTAATGGAGAAGGAGCAAAGGCAGAGCTGAGGCAGAGTATGGGGAGGGTTTGGGGGAGGGGGGCACACTTCCCAGCACTCCAGCCTCTGATCCAGTGAAAGGTTCCAGTACCAGTCTAGTCACATCCCTTCTCTGCTTGGAACTGCCCACTGCTCCTATCTCATTCTCCATAGGACTTGGTTACATCGGCCCATCAGGTATCTATCTGGTAGACATGGGTGCAGAGGGAGAAAGCTTTCCAGGCAAGAGGGCTGGGCACAGCTTTGACTTCTTATTCTTTATTATCCTTCAGTCCTCTTTTATCCTCTAGGTTTGCAAGACTGTTGGGGCAGAGGGTTTGGGGGTCTCAGGGCTAGGCCTGGATCCTCAGGACAAAGTTTCAAATGGGTTCTGGGAGGGATGGGAACTGGATAGCGGAGTGGTAGCAGTTTGTATCCAAGCTTTAATGTAGCCATTCCAGGAGGAAGGAGAAGTGAGCAGTTTATTCAACATGTTGTAACATTTCCAGAAGTTTCTCTTTTCTTCCTGCCTAGCCCTATCAGAGTCTTGTTTTCTTTGGACTATCTCTTAAGTTTATATGGCCTTATTTTGTGGATTTGAAAAAAATGAGTCAAAGGAACTGGATACATTTTACTCTAGAAAACAATATTATAAGGTCAAGGAAATACCAAAGAGAATTCAGGAGACGCAAAAGAAAGTCATATTTTGGGGAGATTTTGCCTAAATTTGTTAACAGCCTCAAATTATTGTCCATTTTTCTGTGGAGCGAGTATTTAATCACAGAATTAAGATTTTTATTGCTAGGGCAATTTTTGTTTTGTAAAGGTTTTGACTTATTGTCAGGAAGCAGAGAAATAGAAAAAAAACATTGCAGAAAAGGAGGTAGCTCTTTAAAACCTAACAGACTTAAATTAACATCCTAGAATATCAGCTACTCTAGACCTACATTTCATGGGAGCAGCCATAGGAGATGCATAAACACAGAAGCTTGTCATATAACTAGGATGACTCGAGCTTGACATATGGAAGGGGAAAAAATGAATGTGTTTAAACATTGCTCAGATCCAAAGCCATCCTTAAGTTACTTTTCACATACTTTCCCTTCTTGAGATAAGAAGTAGGTAGCCAACCTGAAAATGACACCTTTTACCATCACTGTGTGAGAGTAGCAAGGCAGATTTCAAGGGTCTTTATCATTCGCTGGACTTCTGAGGTAACTTCAGGGATTCTACAGAGCCATAGCTTGCCAGGGGTTATGTTTGCATGGTATATAATCCACATCTACAAGGAATGGTTCTTTCCTACTCCATTGCGAAGTATCTGAAGGCAACCTGTGTTTCTCAATCTTTTTTTTTTTTACCAGTCCTGGGCTTGAGCTCAGGGCCTGAGCACTGTCCTTGGACTTTCTCAAGGCTAGAGCTCTACCACTTGAGCCTCAGCGCCACTTCCCGGCTTTTTTCTATGTATGTGGTTCCGAGGAATCGAAACTGGGTCTCCATGCATGCTAGGCAAGCACTTTAACCACTAGGCCAAACTCCCGGCCCCTCTTTTTTTTTTTTTTTGGCCAGTTCTGGGGCTTGAACTCAGGTCCTGAGCACTGTCTGTGGGCTTTTTCTCAAGGCCAGTGCCCTGCCACTTGAGCCACAGCACCACTTCTGGCTTTTCTATGTATGTGGTACCGAGGAATCGAACCTGGGTCTTTGTGAATGCTAGGCAAGCACTCTATCACTAGGCCAAACTCCTGGCCCCTGTGTTCCCCATGTTTATCTATCAAAAGACAATTTTCCTTTCAAATCTTTCTATGCCTGCCCTCAAAATGTTTATACATTAAATAACATCAAGAATTATTGCTTGTATATGGAAACAAGAGGTTTGTCTTTGTGATTGCTGTTCTCAGTGTACTAGGTGCAGTTATTTTCTCATGTTAATCTCATGTGATTACTGTATCTGAATTCGTTACCTTGTGTATTGCATACGTTTATTTGTTTATTTGACATAGGGAAGGGGGAAAATAAGATGATTGAGAGGGGGTGGGGAGAGGAAAAGAGTGACAAAAACCTGAGAAGGAGTATCAATGTTTGAGAAATAATGCACCTAATACCTGACAAATGTATCTGTAATCACTCTATACATTACCCCAACAATAAAATTTTTTAAAATAATACAGAAAAGGAATCATTGCTCATGCATCTTCACATATGTTTAGAATTGAACCAGTGGCATAAGTGCAAGTGCAGTTATGTACTTGTCAGTGGTGGTTAGCGCGTGATACTTTCTCTTCCTCCTGGCTTAAGTGCTCGTCTTTATTCTCTACTTCTTTTCTCTTAACTGCTCCTTTTAATTCTTTATGCTTGAGCCCCATCATATGTATGCATTACATAATACACACATTGCATAAGCTCACGTGTAAGCTTTTGATTTATCCTGTCCGACAGTGTTCTTCCTTCCATTTCTTACCCACCAGTATAAAGAACAGAGCAAATGCATGACTGCCAACACTACTAAGTAAGAGTATATTGTAAAATAAACAACACAGTACCAGGATGTCCACGTTGCCTTAGCTGGGGCCGAAGCTGTGTCTGGGACTTGCTTATTGAATTGCATGCTGGGAAGATCATTCCCAGCCTCCTCAGGCAGTTTATCATCCCAGTGAGACTTACATAGATGAGTTTAGACAAAAAGATTTTCTCCTGGAATCCAAACGATAGAGTCTGAGTACATTCAGTCTGTTCTGGAGAGACATACACCAAGCAGTATTATTATATTTAGACTGAATGGCTAATGTAGATAAAATAACTTTCAACAACTGTCCAGCTTCCTTTACTTTATTATCAAATGAGGATCTGATTTTATTATTTTCAGTTGCACAGATACTGTAATACCTTGCTCAGCTTAGCCACCAGATTCCGCTTTTATAAAATTGCTTCACTAGCTCCAACACCTGTGTGTGCTTTTGTCTTGGTGGTTATTGGCTTAGGGCGGTGGCTACCTGCGTGTGGTTTTGACCTTTAAAAACTCAACCCCACTGAGGCTGGAAACTGTTCTCTATCATCCCGAAGGTAGAGGACAGCCACTGTGCAGCTAATGAGACGACTCCTAGCTGGATTCCCTGAGTGCTGGTTACTTTACTACGGTGAGTTCAAGTCCCACCTGAATGGCTGGGATTCTCCATTCCATACGGAAGCCCGTGTTGGTTTTGTTACAGATCATTATCCTCATCTTGATTGGTAGCTTTCAGGGAGTTTCCTCTTCAGTGATTGAAGGGCAGGCACCAATTTGCTAATGGGTGAGGGGAAGAGGGAGAGCTCTACCACAGACATTCCAAGAGAAACCAGTGAAACCAGTCCAGTGTTTGTATGGGCAGTGAATCTGGTCTCTGGGCTATTTTCAGGGCTTCCACCATCTGGGCCTCAGGAGTCTTGCTGGCCCTCAGAAGGTGATGACCTGCCTCTGGGGCTTCACAGTGATGGCTGAGGAGGTGACCAGGGTGTGAGTCAGGGGAACTGGACCTCTCCTGGGACCATCCATTAATTCCCTTGGGCCTGCGAGCGCCATCTAGCGGATGAAGGCGTGCATGGCATGTGAACTCTCTGGAGGCCCAGAGACATGGTGAAGGAGGTGTGGAAATTAACTTTTACCTGAAATTGTTTTCTGGATAAAAGTTTGGGATTAACCATCGCATTACCCAGGACGGGAAGACAGCTCTTCTATCGACTCATAAAACAGCTGCCTAAAATTTCCACTTTACGTTCATATGCTCGGTAGAAACAGTAAGCTTTGATCAGCGAGTCATTAGAGAAATCAGGGAAGATTAAAAAGCTCTCAGAATCTGGTAAAAATGAAAACACAACATACTACTAGAAAATTTGGGACCACGCAATCTGAGGATCATGGTTTACAGTCCGCCCCGCGCCGGGGGAGGGGGGGGGGAAGTTCAGGAAACACTTCTGTCCAATTAATCAACAAAAAGTCAAAAGTAGAGCTGTGGCTCAAGTAGTAGAATGCCATCCTTTAGTAAAAGACCTAAGGGAGAGCAACACCCAGACCTTGAGTTCAAGCCCCAATACTAGCAAGAAACAAAAGTTATTTTAAATAGCAAAAGTACCTTTCATGAATGTATTTTTGCGTTGAAAATTGCTTCAACTGTTGTTTCTCAAACCAATGGCATCAGTACCAGACATTTGAGAGATGCAAAATCTTAGGTCTGTTCCAGAGCTGCTACATTAGAACCACGAGTGCTGAAGCCCTGCCAGTCCTCCACTCCTGGTTATGCGAAGATGTGCTTAACTTGGACAAGCAGGCTTCCAACTTCCATCAGCTGCTCCCAGACTGGGTCATTTTGCCCTGCACACCCTCCTGGAAATGGGGTGCTGCTGCCATCTAGTGGGAACTGGTCAGAATTGCTCCCACTCCCAGCCCTGTGTGCCCCTGTAGTGACAAAGAATTAACCAATCCAAAAGGTCAGTTAGGGCAGAGGCTGAGAAGTCCTAGAAGAAACCCTTTAGGAGACACTTTTCATGATTCAATAAATATACTCAACAGGAAAGCCGCATGAATTGGTGAGGGTCTAGAATTCAAGCTCTGACCCCGCTAATAAACACTTGAGGGTGTGGTTTCACGTTGTGTTCCCTCATGCCTCGGTTTCAGATGGCTCTGAGGATCAAGATGACGTCACGTGTGAGCACAGTTTTGATTAAATTGAGCCAAAGGGCTTTTCCAGTGGGAGCAATTGAAACGCTGAAGTGAGAGAAAGATGCTAAAAAATGGTTAGAGCCTCTGATTCAGCTGCTGAAAATAATCTAGCCTCCTTAATGTAAATCTGACTTGTGCTGCAGGCCTGTCCTGCCGTGACTGTCCATTTGCTTGGGCACTTTCAGCCACTGCATTGCACAGAAGCAAGTTTCTCGGGCATCCCGGTCAAAGGTCTCAAACTTAAGCCTGCATCAACTTCACTAGGAGATTCTTGTTAAATCTTCTCAAATACAAGAATCTAGACCCGAATGATATACCTGACTATCTGCATATATTTGCATATACTGTATAAAGAGCAGGATTGTAATGGTGGGTCTGTTTAGAGAGATGAGGAGGGTTGAGAGAAAAAGATAGGTATGATGTATTTTGATATGATTCATCCTCTATGAAGATGGCTTAAAAACTTCACTGAAATGTGTGTAGGATAATGAGGGTGAGGAAAGAAGAGCAAGGGAGGCTTAATCTGGCTGAATATCATATGCACATGATAAATACCACAGAGAAGTCCCTTTGGGCAGTTAATACACACTTACAAGTGGCAGGAAGTTGTACACTAGTCGCCCTTATCTGTAATCCTAGCTTAAAGGCTGAGACCTGGAGAATGGTGGTTCAAAGCCAGCCTTAGGCAGAAAGTCCACAAAACCCCATCTCCCAAATAACCAGCAAAAACTACAATTGGTCTGGTGGTATAGTTCAAGTGGTGTAATTCCAGCTGAGCAAAAAAAAAAAAAAAAAAAAAGCAGAGCAAGCATGAGTCCCTGAGTTCAAATTCAGGTCCCAAGTGCTGGAACAGGAAAAGAAAACATGATTGGTACCAGTGAGAGGAAAATGGAAATGAAACCCAGGGTTGTTTGAAGGAGTGGGAAGAGGTATCAGGGAGAGGGAGGAAGAAGTATGAATTTGATGTTACATTGAATTCAAACATGGATATGTCACAGTAGACCTTCTTGTGCAACTAACATATGAATGAAACATTTAAACTTTCCTTTCTCACCACCAGAGTCTCTGACTCTGGAGATCTGGGCTGAGCCAGAGAAATGCTATGTTCTGGAATTTTCTCATCAGTTCTGATGACACGGAGCCTGCTTCCTTGGTGTTCATGTTGTTAACACATGTCTATTGTTCACTGGGGTTTTGAGGAGAAGGGTTGGATTACTCACTTCTAATTGTCACTGGCAAGCTTTCACTCTGCACATTTCCTGGTGCCACAGGAGCTCCTGGCCCTGCACATTTTGGTGGGTCACTGCCAAATCTCCTTTGACATGAAGAATGGATTTATATTCCTGGAATGTGAACACATCACTCATTAATTCCTTGCCTAGCTTGGCCTACTTATGTCTGTCTCTTACTCCCACTGGCGTTTGTGATGGTGGAGATTTTGTATTGGGAAAGGCTTTGGCTTGTTCTCATTTGTGGCCTTCCATCGAGCAAGCGTGTTCATGGCAGAGGGTGGTGTGTGTGTGTGTGTGTGTGTGTGTGTGTGTGTGTGTGTGTGTGTGTGTGTAGAGTCCCCAAGCCTGGCTTGTTGGCCTTCAGGCCTCAGCTCAGGATGAACCGTCAGAGAAAAAGGAGATCACCCAGGAGTGAGGAACACGAAGGAAAGGAAGGTTCTAGAAGGGAGAGCAGTGAGCCTCAGAGCAGTCCTAAGAATGTTCTAGTGTCTGATTTACCACTAGTGAGCTTCATTAGACAATGATGTCCTCTCTCTCTTCCCCCCACTTTGTACCTCCTCCCCCTTTCCACTCACAAGCAGAATAAGTGGCACTAGTAAGTGCCAGCTTTGCCTTTCTACGTGGACAGCTTCTAGAAGTTTCACTGGGCAAACACAGTTTGACTGACAATTGCTTTCTGTGTGGTGAATCTTCTGTTCAGCTGTGTGGGACTTCAGGTGACACCCGTTTGGGTCAAAGCTTCCTTCGTTATGACTTACCATGTCTCCAGGCCTCTCAAATTTATGTATAAGACTTTTGACCTGACCCTGGAATTTCCACCTTTTGTCACTATAGGTGCCAGAGATGACTAACTCTCATAGCTGTACATTAGAAAAGAGGGGCTGCTGCAGCAGCAGCGTCTGTTGTCATAGGACTCCGCCATGCTGATACCTGAGCAGGTGACAAGGATTTGTTGGATAAATCTACAAATCAGGAATTAACTTATCATCATCATCATCACCATCCTCTTCCTCCTCAAGGCAAGGTCTGTGGAGGTCCAAAATGGATTTCTCTTCTATTTGGTATAATAGAAAATCATGACTTTATTCATTCTAACAGCTTTATTGTGATACTCTGGATAAACAAAGAACTATTTGATTAGGGTGGATATATATTACAATTCATGAGTGTCAGCAGGTCCAGGATCTCTTTACGTCCCTTTGTGGGAGCGTGTGTGGTTTCTGCTCTTCCCAGGAAGAACACTTAACGCTAGCTCTCCTCTGGTAGTGGATCTCACTGCAAGGCAGGCAGTATATGGACTAGTGGTCAGATCTGTGGGCCAGATATGAAGCAGTTGTGAAACCTTACGCTCTCGAGTGGCTGCTTCCCTCTCCATATTAGCTGTGCAGTGGCAATCACTTATGAAGCCCTCTTAAGCCAATTAGTAGGCCTCTAAACGTAATGAGAAGTTATGTGGGGGGTACTTCTCTTTTCCAGTGTTGTTTTCCTTTTGCCTTAGGAAGCACATGTTATACTACATTAGTGAGTTTTGCTCTGCTGGCCTCTCGTGGTTGACTTTGAAAGTGCAGGAATGCAGGAAGGCTTGGGATCAGGGCCCCGCAGGACTGGTAAAAAATGTCACCAGGATATTGAAGAACTTGACTCACAAATATGGAAGGAAGTATCTGACTTTCCATTAGTACACTGACAGCACTTAAGTTTATTTGCATTAGCAAACACTAGCGGGGCACCAGTGGCTCATGTGTCTAATTCTAATCCTGTAGCATGCTGAGAGCTGGGGATTGAGGTTTGAAGCCAGCCCCGCCAGAAAAGACCGTGACATTTTTATCTCCAGTGAAAAATCATAAAGCCCGAAGTAGTGCTGTGGCTCAAGAGGTAGAGAGTCAGCCTTGAACACAAAAATCTTGGGGCCAACGAAGAAAGGAAGAGGAAAAAAACAAAGAAGAAAGAAATAGAGAAAAAGGAACAAAGCTGACACAGGGAGGTGGGAAGTCTTGGTCCTATGGGTGGGAGCATGGGCTGGGTGATAGGGAGTGACTTAATATGGAAAGTCCTATCACGATGACCAGCTGAGATGACCTTTGTTGTCACCTTGCCATGCACACCAGGCTCCTTCTTTGTCACCTTCCCTCACTATTCCACACGCATGGCCGGATTCTCCTTCTCCTTGCTGATTTTTGGAAAGGTGACTCAAAAGTTGTACTACACTCATTGTCAGTAGACTGCTCCTTCACACAGGGAGCCAGAACTCAGAGCATGAGTCAATTTCCATTTTCCTAGTGTGTGACAGTAGCAGGATCCGGGGAAGCATGGACCAAGGTTATTTACAAGGGCAGATGAAGGTTTAAAACTTCTTCTGGGGAAAAGTTATGCGTCACACATCCCTCTGTGCTTTGTAGGTCACAAAATCACAGCTCTGTGTTCCACGAACATCTGTTCATGTATGACCATACGTTTATCACACCTGAATTTCTTGAAAAAAT
This sequence comes from Megascapheus bottae, assembly GCF_031878675.1. NCBI lineage: Eukaryota > Metazoa > Chordata > Mammalia > Rodentia > Geomyidae > Megascapheus > Megascapheus bottae. The sequence goes on from NC_143519.1 coordinate 7,142,883, forward strand.
CACTGTTAGCGTTGAGTGGCATCTTGAAGGTCATTGGGCAGCCCCTGTTTCTGACCAGCACACTGGTCAGAGCTGATGGAATCATCAGCATCAATGGAACCACACTCCAAACTGGCCTACCTTCTAGAACATTTCACTCTTTGCCTCACAGATTGAGCACAAGGCAGGACCACTGGTCTGAATTTTTGAAAATTGTGTCTGTCCATTATTGTCCTAAAATAATCATCATTATCCCATCATTACAGGGATTGTCAGCCATCTGGTTCCTTGTCTTCTCACCATGTTGGACTACCTACTTCCTGTTCTCGACCCAAACGTGTATTTCACCTCTGTATCTGCATATGGGGTTCCACTCTTCCTCCCTGGGAGATTTCACTCCTCTTTTGAATCCCAGTTCGGCAAAGACTTTCTGACCTAACCTTGTTTAACGCTTTTCTCTTTCTCAGAATTCCTGCAGCAGTCTAACTCTAGACTTTTTGTGGTGTTCGTCATCCACCAGTAGGTAGGTATTGTCCCCTCTCATGGCCTAGTAGTTAAACAGATTGCTAAGGGTAAATGGAGGTTTGACAGAAGGCCATGGTGACAGGGATTCAGGAGCTCACTTATTCCTTTTGAATGCTTCCTAGAATGCATGAGGCATAAATTCTTGCTAGAATGGAGGATGTGCAATCATCAACATTGGAAGGCAGTCTTGCTACAATGTATGATCAATCAAATGGCTTTTGTTTCCTGTGGTAATGTTAGTATGAACAGAAAACAGCAAAGTGAATTTTATTTCCCCTAATCTACTCATCTGTTTATAGGTAGGGCATTTGCAAGGGCGATGCAGCTCCTGTTCTATCCTGTTAGCCATCATCATCGCCTTGTCTCTGAGTCAAATTTACTGAAACCCTGAAACATGCAAAAGAGTGAACTTAGCAACTAATTACTGGAGGCTGTGTGTCCTCCCCCCACACTAGGCTCTGTGCTTTACATGCATGATCACTGACTATTCTATTGTGTGCTTTCACTTCGGTACAACCTCCTTGAGAAATTCAGTGATCCAGGACGTACATGCTGTTTGTAAAGTCATTTAGGCATAGGTCACAATTTGACTTGCATTTCAGCAAAATCACCAATCTATTTCTGAGAACCTACTATGTAGAAGGGATTAAAAAAATAATAGTATTTGCGTGATGGGTGCAGTGGCTCATGCCTGTAATCCCTGCTACCCAGGAGGCTGAGATTTGAGGATTGCAATTGAAAGCCAGTCTGTGTAGACAAATCATTGAGACTTCTATCTTCAGCTAACCAGCAAAAATCTGGAACTGAGGTGTGGTTCCAGTGGTAGAGTGCTAGGCCCAGAGGTTGGACCCCAGAGCGAGTGCATGTGTATGTGCATAATAAATTCTGTGAGTGCAAATGGATGGCACAGGGCAGTTCCCCAGTGCTCTATGGATGCGTGGACAGTTAGATGCTGGGTTCAAAGCAAGCATATCTGCAGATGTGAGGAGGTACGCTGGCTCTTGCTTTGGGCTGCCTCTCCATCTGGTACAGAAGTAATCAAGCTGTTACCTGGCAGAGGCTTTTATTCTTCAGTAAGATGAGTAACACAACCCACTTTTATTTCAATCTGAGCTTTAGAACAAGACTTCTCATCAACTGGCCCACCACGTGTGTTCTAGCATCTTGACAGGAACTGAGGGCTAGGAAGAGTCCAGGCAAGCACTCTTGCTTCTAATTGGGGGAGTGGAAACCCCCGAAATGACAATTAGATTACCTTGCAAAACCATGGCACAGCTGCCCTTTGCAGTGAAGCACTGGCTTCCGTAGGCCATGGTGTGCAATGGACCCTGGTTCTGGAACCTAGGGTCTGCATGGGTATGTGTGCATGTGCAGGCACACGAGCATGAGTGTGTGTTTTCAATCAGCCTCTTGCCGAATGACTCACTGTGGAGTTGTCATGAGGGAAGATGGAGAGATGAATCAGCTCTAGTGACTCCGGGAAGAAGTGATGTTTCCACCCACAAACATGCCATCCTTTCTCGAAGCTCCCCCCTTCTTATAACCCGCAAAAGCCCAGGCCATGGATAGATAACAGGGGCTTTGAAGAAAGTATCAAAGCTTGGGCCAGTTCATCTTATTATGGGCCATCAGGGGATGTGCTTGGCAGGGAGAGAGACTAGAATGAAAGCAATGGCTCCTTGTTGTAGTGATTCGACAGGTTCAAATCCTATACAGTCAGGTAAAGTGTGCGTGGTCGTTGGATTCCTGAAATCATGATTGCTGAGATAAGCAAGTGGAATTTTTCTTTATAGATTTCATATTCTCTTGCTCCATAGTTAATTTTGACATATGTGAAATGTGTTTCCTCAAATCATAATATATTCTAAAAATACTTTTTAGATGATGATAGTTTTTTCGTAAAGAAAATGATAACCTCTCTGTTTAGCTATTTTTTTTTCTTTTTGCCAGTCTTGGGGCTTGAACTCAGGGCCTCAGCACTGTCCTTGGATACTTTTTGCTCAAGGTTAGCACTCTACCACTTGAGCCACAGAGCCACTTCCAGCCTTTTCTGTGTATGTGGTTCTGAGGAATCGAACTCAGGACTCTGTGCATGCTAGGTGAGCACTTTACCACTAGCCCATGCTACCGGCCCTGTTTAGTGTTTTTTTTTAGTTACATAAATCAGTCAAATCATATTAAGCTAGAAAATTATAAAATTTTAATACCTTCCTATGTTTGATTTATAATATATGGTAATGTAAGAATGTGATTTTTTTGCCAGTCCTAGGACTTGAACTCAGGGCCTGAGCACTGTCCTTGGACTTTCTCAAAGCTAGTACTCTACCACTAGAGCCATAGCACCACTTCCAGCTTTTTTTTCTATGTATGTGGTATGGAGGAATCGAATTCAGGTCTTCGTGCATGCTAGGCAATCATTCTACCACTAGGCCAAACTCTTAGCTTTGTGATTTTTCTGCAAAGTATTTTCAAACTTAAACTGTTTAAAGATTCTCTCATTGTCTGTGCCTCTGTGTTTCTCTTCCTCTGTCTTCCTGTCTCTCCTGTCCTCCTACCATAGATACATACACAGATATATGTACAGATAAATACACAGAGATATTTCATTTAAATGTGCAGTTAAAGATGAGAGTAGCTTCTTTGCACTTCTAGAGATTTGTTCATCTGATCTTCACAAACTCTTAAAATTTTATGCCTGATACTTTGTAAATGAACATGGGATTCAGAGCTTTTATCTTCTTCTTACAAGGATCTATAATTCAACCTGATTATGAATTAATGCATTCAACAGTATTGAAAATCCTTGATAAAGCTAAAAATTATTTCAATAACTAGGCAATGCATGTTTTTACTGTCCATGAAATGAATATTTTCACTGACATTTGTGTTGTAACACAAAGTTATGCAGAGAAAAACACGGTTCATTTTTCATCCTTTCCACTCTTGTGCGTTGGATACTTAGCCCATGTCCCATGCTGTGTGCAGCCATTTTGTGGATGAGAGCTTGTTGCCGTTTGATGGCTAAATGGTTGATCTAAAATATATTAGGTTTGTGTTAGAACATTTCCTATTCAAATCTAAAGCTTCCTGGTCCATTTTATGTGATTTAACTCTGTGATATAATGACAGTACTCTGAAAAATTTATCAGAATGAATATGCGATTTACCTGATTGATCATTAAAATGACCAAAAACTAGACTGGCAATGTTTACTCAAGATAAATTTCTCCATTGCATGAACTCCGTGGTGAAAACTAGATGTTCCCACGGTTGTTTCTTAGTGAAATAGATATTTTAGAACAGACTCTGGACTCAGGAGGCTGAAATCTGAGGAATGCTGTTCAAAGCCAACCCTGGGCACCAAAGTCTGTGAGGCTCATCTCCAACTGACCACCAGAAAACTGGAAGCGGTGCTGTGACTCAAAGTGGTAGAGTGCTAGTCTTGAGCGGAAGAGCTTGCGGACAGCACCCAGGCTCGAGTTCAAGCTCCACCACCCACCCCCCAAAAAGTGGGGGGAGGAAAGAAAAGAAAAAAAGAGAAAATTAGCAAGAATTGTGATTGAAAAATCAAAGCTATATTCATTGTCATCCCCCATCTTCTTTTTTATCTTCTCTTCCCCTGTTTTTCTCTATTCTCTTTCCCCACCTTCTTTTTAGTATTCTAAAGTCCAATATTATTTTAAAGTTCATTTTAGAAAATTGTCCCCAGGTTTCTCCAATGTAGTGTGCACTTTGGATTCATGTTCTTTATTTTGATCACAATTTTTTCTCTATGTTCTAGCAGCACTATGGAAATCCTTCTTTATCTGCTCTTCTTTCTCCCACTTCCTCTCCTCCTCTTCCTCCTCCTCCTCCCCTCCATGTCCCCACCTTCACTATTTAGGTGTGAGCTCAGGACTTCCTGTTTACTGGGTAGGTGTTCTACTCTCCATGGGTCTTTCCACCAGACCTTTGTGCTGTGATCCTTTTTGAGCTAGAATTTCACTTCTTTTCTGACTGACCCTGGAATTCCATCCTCATATTCATGCTGCTCATCATAAATCACCACACCAAGCATGATCCTCCGTCTGCCTGCCACATAACTGAGATGATTGACACGACGCTATGTCCAGCTATTGAATGAGATTTGGGGGGAGGGTTCACATGATCTTTGTCACTGGATTGGCCTCAAACTATAAACCCTCCAATCTTTTCCTTCTGAGTAGTTAGGATTACAGGACTGAGCCACCAGAAGCCAGCTGGGTTTGGAGTTTGAGATTCAGTCTTGGGTTGCTCATGTATGAATGGCAAAACTACAATAATACTGGAAACATTCCAGTGTTTTCTTTTTCTTTTTCTTCTTTTGGTTAGTCCTCATACTTGAACTCAGGACCCAGGTGAGCTTTTGTGCTCAAGGCTGCTGTTCTACTATTGGAGCCATAGCTCCATATCTGATTTTCTGGTGGTCAGTTGGAGATAAGAGTCTCACAGCCTTTCTTGCCTGGGCTGGCTTCAAAACACAAGCCTCAGATCTCAGCCTCTTGAGTAGGTAGGATTACAGGAGTGAGCCACCCATTTCCAGTACCATTTCAGTTTTTAACTCTACTATTGGCAGAAAAAATAACTGATGGTCCAAGAGAAATGTGCGGAGTAAAATATTTTAAAAAACCCTTTGTTCTAATAGTATAATGCAGCTGTACATAACATTTTGTACTTTTGAAACTATTTCCATGAATACTATCCCATTTATTTTGCCTAGTGATAAATATTAATAAATATTTATAAATATTAATATGCCTACTTTCACACAGATGGGAACACTGAAACTCTGAAAGAATGAGTGATCTACTGGCCCAAATAGTTTATTAAATCAAGCACTCAAATTTTCACATGTCAGCTTTCTAGCTTCCTTTTAATATGGATTATCAAGGAGAAAATTGTAAAGGATAACGTCTTTTTCTAATCTCAGTTAATTCTAGTTTTCTTCTTATAAAAATTGCCTTCAAATAGCTGTTGTACTCTGCCTCCTTTTTTATTGACTAGAAGTATAATCAGCCCAGATAATTAAATGAATCCATATGTAAGAGGAAACTTATGGATGGCTAGACATGGCTTAATCCACTTCAATAATCATAAAAGCCATCTGGGCATTGATACTCATTATTTTATTTCTAAGGGTAAATGATACCAATATTGGCCTTACACAATTCTTAGTATATTTTGTTCTTGTGTCAACATTTAGGAAACATAGAGAGTGAGTTTGGGCTTAGAATATTAAAGAAGGAGCAGTGCGGGGGGTGGGGGATGAGGGAGGATTAAAAAAGCCGACTCATTCTCCAGAATTATACAACTTGAAGAGCACAGCACAAAGCAGTATTCAGCATTCACAGAGAATGCGGGAGGAAAGGGCTCCCAGCCACGCAGTGTCTACAGCTATGTTGTGATCAATTGGTCACTTGCTGGGGGCTGAGACTTTTTCACTGTGACTTCTGCCAAGGTTCTGCCTCTGAAGCCCACACCCCCAGCAAGCATAGCTAGATGCTATGCAGAGATGGAAATTTGGTGTTGGTTTCTATGAGAGTATTTGGGAGTATTTGAGAAGAGGACAGGCTGGGAAGTTAACATCCCACATTTCCTCTGTCCACACGAAGCTGAACTAATGTCCTGTAACCACAGTTTCCAAGAAAAGTTAAAGTAGAGTGGCTTCGAGAAAGCTCATGAAAATGCCATTTAAGTGACTGGTCCATGAAGTATACTGTTGTAGTTGTACAGATTTTTGTGTGTTCTAGCCAGGGGGGAGAAAACAAGACCACAAAAGACCTTTGCTAGGTGAAGTTTGCAACTAAACAAGGAAGCATCTGCTTAGCCACAGATACCTTGCCTTTCCACCATCCCACCTAGTGAACTGGCACCCAGGCAAAGGCCAAGAATAAATTGTACAAGGCCAAGTTTTTTTTTTCCTCTTATAAACATGATTTCCAGAGGAGTTACAGTTATAAGCTGTGTAATGAGTACATATCTTTTTGTATACTGTCACTCCTTCCTTCATACAATTATATAGTTCATTTTCAACCGAGTGTTTGAACATCATTGCTGCCTTTGCCCTCCTCTCTCCCTCTATTTCTGTGCTCACTGTATCCTCCCAAAGGCAGATAATGAAACAAGCAAGGGGAAAAGAAAAGACAACAAAGGAAAAAAACCCTCTTGTTGCCATTTCTTGGAGTTCATCTTGATAGACTTTCTTCTGTATGCTCAGAGGCCTGTGGGCATCAGCTTTGCGTTCCTCTCCTGAGCGTATCCTCCTTTGGTCTCACTGTGTGTGAATGTCTTGATTCCTGTGTAACTGATCATGTCCTGGTGTATTTTAGATCTAGTTTAGATCTTCTGCATATGGAAGAAACCATAGAGCAAATCCAAATTTAAGGTCCAGTACTGGATAGTATGTTGCCATCACCCTAATAGAGATGTTTCTCTCACCAGTGGGGAAAAGAGGAGGCAGTCAAAATCATTAGATACTAAGTTAACATTCAGTCTGAGAAGGAGCTACTTTTTGTTTTTGCCAATCCTAGGGCTTGAACTCAGGGCCTGGGCACCATCCTTGAGCTTTCTCAAGGCTAGAGCTCTACCACTTGAGCCACAGCTCCTCTTCCACCTTTTTCTGTGTAGTTGGTACCATGGAATGGAACCCAGGGCTTCATGCTTGCTAGGCAAGCGCTCTACCACGGGGCTTCACTTCTGGCCTTTTTACTTACTTCTTAATTTTATTTTATCTTTAAATAGTTGCACACAGGGGTTGTCATTTAAGAATCTACATATTTTAATATCAATGGGAATTCAGAAATGATTGTCAGAATGTACACTAATCTATGAAGTAACTGAACACCGAACAGATAAAGAAAGGCAAAAATTTTATGTTGCTATCCACTTTCCTTTAAGCATCTTAATTTCCTGGTCTGAAAAAATGGCTCAAAAACATAGAAACTTGACTATGGATTAGTTTTATTAATCAGAGCTAGGAATCAATAGAAGGATATGGAGATTTTAAATGGCTCTTGGCAATTTGTATTTCTTGGTTCAAATGTTTGCTTAGATGGGAGCGTTCAATTTCTCATCTGTCAGATTTCAGTCTTAACCTTTGGTCGGACAAGCCTTGCAGAAAATTATTCATAATTATGTCAAAAAATCTTCTGGGAATGGTTAACACTATAATGCATATATCTGTCTAAAGGCGAGATGGCTTGTACACATAAGCAATACAACCACTTGTTTTCTTCAAGCAACCCTTCTATGACTAAGGACAGACTCATCTCTTACCTCATCTTAATTAATTTACATTTTTGCTTCAGTGAAAAGCAACAAATTACAGTCTGGCAACCCAGAGATAAATGCTCTTCAAATCAGGTGCTTGCTGTGTTTCCTGAGCCTTGGGCCACTGTATGCATGACAATGAAGAGTTGAAATGAACCAGGCTAACTTTTTTTTTTGTCAGTCATAGGACTTGAACTCTGGGCCTGGGTGCTGTCCTTGAGCTCTTCAGCTCAAGGCTAGCACTCTACTGCTTGAGCCACAGCACTACTTCCAGTTTTCTGGTGGTTAACTGGAGGAAAGTCTCATGAACTTTAGTGCCTGGCTGGCTTTGAACCGCGATCCTCAGATCTCAGCCTCCTGAGTAGCTAGGATTACAGGAGTGAGCCACCGTGTTTGGCAGGCCAACTTTTACTTAATTGGACAGAGAGGAATTGGGATAGAAGTATGTAAGTATATTTTTAAAAAAGTTATCAAAATGGTCATGTGGTATCACAGAATAGACTGGGAATAGTTGAATCAGAAATCTGCTCTCATTCTTGGCTTCTAAACCAAGGGCTAATGTCATTATTGAGAACCACCAGTTGCCACGTGCCACCACATGCTGCTCCCCCCCACCCCAGCATGTCACAGTCTGAGTCCAGGAAGTATAAAATTTTACTTTTACTTAGCCAGAATACTTTTTCTACTGGATTCTGGTGTCTTTAAAAGAGGGGTATTCAAACACTGTTTTCCTATGAGAGCAGAAGGGGAACTGGGAGACAAGAAAGGAAAAAGAGAATGAAGTTGGAGGATAAGGAGAAGCTCTGAAGTCAGATTTTACTTGAACTGTATCTGGAGCCAGCCAGAAAAGAGACAGGAAAGGGTAGATAAGGAGCAGTTGTAAAATTTGATAGAGCTTAATAGTTTTAGCCATGGCTGACAGGAAGTCTGCTGGAGGACAGGCAGTGCAGGAGCTATTTCTGTCTAAGGCTAGGAAAGGTTCTTAACCTTGACAGCACATTGAATCACCTAGGGAGTTAAGGCACAAGCGGATACTTGGGTTCTATCCCTGAGATACTGATTTACTCTGTCTCTCTTTTTTTTTTCTTGAACATCCAGAGTTTTAAAAGTTTTCCAGGTATAGGGCCGGGAGTTTGGCCTCGTGGTTAAAGTGCTTGCCTAGCATGCATGAAGACCCGGGTTCGATTCCTTGGTACCACATACATAGAAAAAAGCCTGAAGTGGTGCTGAGGCTCAAGTGGTAGAGCTCTAGCCTTGGGAAAGTCCAAGGACAGTGCTCAGGCCCTGAGCTCAAGCCCAGGACTGGCAAAAAAAAAGTTTTCCAGGTACAGTAATGGTTGAGAAGCACAAGATTTAAATCTTTTTATGGCACTAGAATATGAATATTATAATCCAGCTTTATTTGTCTTTGTGTCCTGGTATTGGGATATTCCTCATGGCTGCTGCTCTACTGCTTGAGTCATAACTCTAGTCCAGCATTTTGCCAGTAAATTGGAAATAATATTTGCCTGTTCAGGCTAGCTTTCAACCTTCATCCTTGGATTTCAGCTTCCTAAATAGCGATAGCCACTGTTGCTTGACATAATTTGATTTTCATAGTGACATACATAAGGTTCAGATTCAGTAATTACTCAAAGTTACAAAGACAAATATTTCAGCAAGAGCTGGGGTCCTCTGCTGTCAAACCCTTAGCTGGTGCTTTTCCATAAACTCATTTCCTATTTTGATTATAGTGGAGGGCAAGACAGGAAAGATGGAGCCTTGCCACCCATTGGCCAGAGAGTTCTTCCCCTCGTTATTCACTTTTGAACTTTATTGATTTTGCCAGTAGTGGGGGTTGAATCTGGGCCTTAGGCTTTGCTGAGCTGCTGCTTTACACCTTGAGCCACCTATGCTAGATATGAGTCTTGAGGACTATTTTCCCTGAGCTGTTTTTGAACTGTGATCCTCTGAATCTCATCCTCTTGAGTTGTAGGATTACGGATGTGAGGCACTGGCACTGAGATTTGTTATTTATCTTCTATATCAGAAATGAGTTGTACATTGGATGTGAGAAGCTTAGAACAATACTGCTCGTGTTGTACAGCCTGGTGTTTATAAAAATGGATTCTTCTATATTTAGAATGCCAGAGCTGAGGTTAGGTCTCTCAGATCCTTGATAGCAAGAAAAGAAAGGTTATATTGGAATCATACTTCAAAGATAGCAATGAGTTCTCTTCAGCGTTATGAATGAATTATAAAGAATATATTTGGCATTTTAATTTGTTTTACCTCCTCTATTATATATTTTTTGGCTCATTTTCAGGTGACAGAATGATTTACTGACTGTCTTTAAACATTCCCTTGTGCTGAACCAATGGTGAATGTTGAAGTTTGCCACTTGACCCAACCCTGACTCAGATGTTCCGAGGCTTCATTTGATTAAAAAAAGCACTCATTGAAGTGGAAGCTAATAAATGTGAAATCGTAATCAAATTGAAAAATTCCAATTCTTATTCCTTCAAAAGCCACCAGGAAGCAAAATCTAAATTACATTTGCTTTTCGAGTGACCGGAGGCAGAGATGGCTTCTGATTTATAAATGACATGTTGTAGCTTACATTTGTCTGTTTCCCACTGACTCCGTCATCTGTACCTCAGGAGCCAAGATGTGTGCCTACGTTTTAGGAAACACTCTCACTAAATACCTCTCTTCTACTCCTCCTGCCAAAACCCATAGCAAATTTCCTTGCAGGAAGAGTTAGATATGCACCCTCCCAAATCAAAATCACACTTCCAGATTTGTTTAGAAATGACTTAACTGTAAAAAAAACCTGGAAGTAGTTTATCAGAGTAGACACTCTACTATTGGGCCCCACCTCTACTTCTGAATTTTGCTAGTTAACTGGAGACCAGAGTCTTACTGATTCTTCTGCTCAGGCTGGCTTCCAATTGCGATCCTCACATCTCAGCCCCCTGAGTAGTTAGAATTACAGGTGTGCACACAGGCTTTCAGCTATCAGGTGTCATTTAGAGAGGAGAACAGCGAGAGCTGAATCAGAGCAGTGCTGGCTAGTTGTGTCCAAAGGACAATATTGGTAGTGTGACATTGTTACCACCCAGAGGAACCAATCAAACAAGTGCACAAGGTACAGGCAAGTCAAGTGTCTTAACAGAAAAGGACTGCAAATCTTTACAGGAGAGAATGAGAACGTGTGCTGTTGTAAAGATTTAGAGATATAAGTGTAAACTCCTGATTTTTAATGTATGCAGCCAACAAAATCAATGTAAAGAGCAGCCACATGCCATGAACCTGGCTACTACTGAGATTTTGGCTTCCACTCCAGGGCACTACTTAGGTGGAGGAAGGGCTGGTTCCATGCCTTGGGAGGAGCTTGGTGTGTGTGTGTGTGTGTGTGTGTGTGTGTGTGTGTGTGTGTGTGTGAGTGTGTGTGTGTATGTGTGTATACAAAACTTCAAAATTGATGGAGAATATTAAAAAATAAAAGCCCCTACTATTCATAAAGCCCAATCTTAGCATCCAAATAACTAATGATAACAATGGCTTCTAGCGTGCTATATAAAATGAGAAGCCACACGTCCACATTAACTGTGCATAAACACATCCATTAAAGGCTTAAGGAAAACAGATTGCTCTAGTACATCAGCCCCAAACCCTTAAAACTGAAAGAAGGAATGGGAGCAAGCTCCTGTGGGGACCATGGACGATGTCACCCTCGTACAGAGAGCAGTCACCCCAGCAGCAACAGCCAGCATCAAGGACCACCTGTTAGGAGAGCAGGGAAGACAGAACTGGGTGCTGCCTCTGCTCTAGGCATATGGCGCATGTCCAGTCACGTGGATGGATGAGACAAATCCACATTCTACAGAAACAATGAGTCTACGTTGCTGACAAGCAGCCCTACTGGGGGGGGGGTCCAAGGAACTGTATTGGGCTGAGGAAAACCAAGAATGAAGAGCGCACGAAGCTTCTACAAGGACAGTGAGGACTCGTGGTTCTGCAAGAATGAGACTTAGGACAAAGGGCTATGTCCACTCGAGATTTCATGATGGAACTGGGGATGTAGATGAGGGTCCAGAAGTGTCAGAAACACCCCTGATCCTTTCAGCACTATAAGGGCATTATCATCTGCTACCCACTATTCTTAAAGGATTCAGGAATGAGGAAAAGTGTGCATTTTGCACCCTTGCAATTTCTTTTTAAGCTTGAAATCCATACACATTAAAAATCTGAAACAAAATCAGTCATGATCAGTGTTCTCAATGGGAAATTCCAGTGCTTAATCTCTCTTCTCTCCCTTCCCCCTTCTGGGTATGTGTATTTCATTTCCCTGCTCTTCTTGCATTTCTTATTCACAGCAGTGTGGACTCTTCTTAGTTTTGGAGCTGTGCAAGGCCCCAGGGGAGCAATTACTCTCAATGTGGTTGGTGTTCGGTTCAGATGGCCGCACGTACCTCAGGCTGAGTCAAGACTGCTGACCCAGTGAGTAAAAGTCATTCCCAGGAGACAAGTTATAAAAGGCCACCTGCCACCTGCCCAGATGAGGGTTTTTTTTGTTTCCATTTTTGTGTTCTAAAGTAAAGGGATAGTGGATCTAGACAAGAGGCCATGCAGGGCCACTCGCAGGGAAATGTGAACTGCACACCCCTGCAACTCCGCTTGCCCTGATACCACCCCCAACTCAGTCCACCCTCGCTGAGCTGGCTACTCTGCCCCCTCCTCCCTTGCCAACCCCACTGCAGGCCTCCCTCTCCACCCCATCCCCCACCCCACCCCCGCCCCAGCCAGCAGGCCTCTTGCATGCTTGCCTGTCATTGCACACATTCCAACTTTCCAATTGTTTTCCTCTCTTCTCACTCAAGATTTACTTGTAGGTATAAATGGAATTTAATTTGGAAATGACTCATGTGGAGATGAGATGCTTTTAACTTTTATCTGTGCTTTACAAATTTTCCAAACATGGGCTTGCATTACTTTGTAGTCAAGGAAAGGATACTCAGGTAGAGTCGATTCTTGGAATCGGAGGCAGTATGCTTCTCTGTTTTGAGATATACAGTTTTTTTCCCCCTATTTGAAAATGTTGATATAGTGAGAACTGCCAGTTAGAAAAACATCAAACATTCTTTCAAGATGGGTGGGACATATAAGTCAAAATCCTTTCTTAGTGTTTTTATTTAGTGATGGTGGTGGGGTGGTCATGGTAAGAAAATTTGATAGAGAGGATAATGAATCCACTTTTCTCTGGTGTCATTGTGATGCTTTCTGTCTTGTCCTTTACTGATCAGGTCATACTTTTGCAAAGTTGATCATATATTTTGGAATGATTTTCTGAAGGAAATACTAGAGTTAACTGAGTTGTTGATTAGCACCAACTGAGATGAGAATCAATTGGTTCAAGAAGGCCCAGTGAGTCTACACTTATAGGATGTTTTTCGTTATATTGAAAGTGTCAGAGGAGGGAAGGAAATTATGTGGTAAAAGAGAATGGGGTTTCTAACTAAATTTAGTTCTTGACTGGTTGAGATGGTTGGTAGCAGGATGTCATTAGCTTGGCTTATTGAAAAACGATTCACGTAGGAGAATTAATTAAATAACATCAGTTCATTCTGTGTTGCAAACTTCTATTTCTTTTCTAATTTTTTCAAGCAAATAACCTTTGCTTTTTCTTTTTCAGGTAAATAACTGTGTGTGTGTGTGTGAGAGAGAGAGAGAGAGAGAGAGAGAGAGAGAGAGAGAGAGAGAGAGAGAGAGAGAGAGAGAGAGAGAGAGAGAGAGAGACAGAGAGAGAGAGAGAGAGACAGAGAGAGAGAGAGAGAGAGAGAGAGACAGAGAGACAGACAGAGAGACAGAGACAGAGATGGGGCTTGAACTCGGCCTGGGCACTGTCCCTCAGCTCTTTAGTTTGAGGCTACGGCCCTACCCCTGAGTCAAGCCCCACTTACTGTTTTCTAGAGGTTAATTGGAAATAAGAGTCTCAGGTCCTTTTGTGCCGGGGTTGGCTTTGAACCTTGATCCTCAGATCTCAACCCCCTGAGTTGCTAAGATTAGAGGTATGAGCCACTGTGCCTGGCCAGGTAAATAACTTTTGCAGGTAAATAACCTTTGCTTTCATAGCTTCTACTGATTTCCCAGCCTGGGTTTAGGGTCTTTCCTTGTGGTTAATAAACTTGATCTAGAATCCACTCCATGTTTCTTTAATATGAACTTTTTTTTTTTTTGCCAGTCCTGGGCTTGAGCTCAGGGTCTGAGCACTGTCCTTGGACTTTCTCAAGGCTAGAGCTCTACCACTTGAGCCTCAGCACCACTTCTGGCTTTTTCCTAGGTATGTGGTACTGAGGAATCGAACCCGGCTGTTCGTACATGCTAGGCAAGCACTTTAACCACTAGGCCAAACTCCCAGCCCCTTTAATATGAACTTTTAAAGCCATAAGCCCTGCTAGGAACAACAATATCCAAGTTCTTTTAGCATACGTAATATCACGTAATTTAAATCTTTCAAGTTGTTCTCTACTAATAAAATAGTAATGCATTTAGTTTAGGAGAACAGAAAGATTTATAGCCTTTTGAAAATATTGGGTTTGTGTTAACTTTAACTCAGTATAATATTTATCAGTCTTTTTGATCATTAGAACCTAATGTTCATTTCAAATACTTTTCTATGCCAGTGAGCATACAGTGCTGTTAGATTCTAAAGCGGATTTGAGTAGACAAAAGAGTGACTAAGCAGTGCAACTTTACCTCTTGCTTGAAAATCTCCCACTTGTAGAAATTTGTGACTTAGGCACCAAGCTGAAAAGGCTTATTACACTCTCTGGTAATCATATAATTATTGCAAACAGCCATGTTTGTTAGAATTTAGGAGGGAGATGGTTAAAGTCAGGTGTAGGGTAAAAATCAAAAGAAACAAGACTAAGTAAACATTCAAACCTTTCAGGTGAAGCCATTTGTTAAGAACAAAAAGTTTAATAATATCTCCCTTCTCCCATCCTCTCCTCCGTTCTGATATGGACATGAAGACCCGTCTTCATTTGTTGATGTTCTCTGCTGTACAGCAGGCCCTTTCTTTTGAAGGGGAGGTCACAGTGTCTGAAAAGAGAGTGACTTGTCCCAAGAGGGTGTGGGGCAGACATATGTGAGTGTGTCTGAGTCCACCAGAGAAGAGGCTGGCTCTGGCATCTCCTTGAGTTCAGGGGTGTGAAGCTGTGTGTCAGAGGCTGCAGGAGAAAGGCTAAAGGACGAATGAAATGGTTGCCATTAAAGAGTTGGGAGCTTATCTACACCAAAGAGGTCCAATCACAGAGGCCAAGAGCCTAGAACCCTACAATATTATGGGACGTAAGCTGAAAGTCAGGAAGGAGACAGGAATCTGGAGGACTCTGGACCAGAGGTTTTTGATCCTTATGTAGAACATTTCCTTTTTCATTGAGGTCTAATAACATACTTAACAACATACTTCAATGAAAAGGTATAAAAATTTAAGACAAAGTCAGTTATCAAGAGCAAGCATACCCGTGTTGCCAGGAGTCAGATTAGAAAACAGAACATTATCAGCACAGCAGGGTACCCCTATCCCCTGCATCTATTACAACCTGCCGTCTTCACCATCTCCTCTTTCCTGCTCTTCCCCCAGTCTCCACACCTGTTTGTGGCTGTAGTTGAGTGTTCCCATTGCCAGAGAGCAATCCATAGCATACACGAAACCATCTTTGTGGTTTGCTCTTGTTGTCGGTTAGCATTCGGGTTACTGGTGGTTTGGGGCTGTCATGCAGAGCGCCCCTAGCATCCTGTACATTGCCTTTGGTGAATATGCGGGTACTTTTTAGGGTAAGTAAATGCCTTAGGTTGGGATGGCTGACCGCGGGGTCATCACTGAACTCAGGGCCTGAGCGCTGTTCTTGAGGTTTCTCAAAGTCAGCACTCTTCCACTTGAGCCACAGCACCACTTCTGGCATTTTCTATTATGTGGTACTGAGGAATCGAACCCGGGTCTTTGTGCATGCTAGGCAAGCACTCTACCACGAGGCCAAACTCCCAGCTCCCACTTGTTCAATTGGATGGATGATGCTAAGAAGTTTTCCAAAGCAGCTGTAGAAACTCTGTGTTCCTCAGCAGCCTGGGCAAGGTTCAGCTACTTTGCTTTCAGAGGACAGAATCCTTAGTGACTAATCAACCTGAGCATGTCTTTTTTTTCCCTTCAAATATAATTCAAACCTTTTCTTTCCCAACTGCCTTAAAATTGCGCTGTCTTTGTCATATGAATTTGTGTTTTCACAGAATGTGTGTTCTGGACATGTGTCCTTTTGCTCTCTGTTGGCATATGCATTCCAATATTATAAAAGATATGTAGTTACATAAGCAAATCAATTCAACTCCTTTTGTTCCATTATAGAAATATAACCGTACCAGCATCTCTTAGCCTTTGAAAACTTAAATGTCTCTCATATCAGATTACACAAATAGCCACTCGTGGAAAGAGCTAAGCTTGTTTAAAAACATCATTTGATTGTTATTATTCATTTTATTGTACCATGTCATAATTCAGGACAGTTCTTTTTGGACAATGTCAACTTTCCTTCACTTTAGGACTAAGCTTTGTTCTAGTGAGCTGGACTCAAGGCTCCTACTTCAAATTTTCACCTGTAATTTCAGCACTCCTAACAACTCTCCCACCCCCACTCACACACTCACAAACACACACTCACATACAAACACAACACCACATCATCTGTTTCCCAAAATTTGGATTGCAGGTGACCTTAGAGCCCTCTAACCCCCCCCATTCACATACCATGCCCTCACTGACCCAGGGTATACTTATTCTCCATCACTTCCTCTTTTCTCCTTCTTCTTTTGAGACTTGTCTAATGAGTTCATTTGCTCATGCTCATTGGGTTGTGTATATGAACATAGAAGCTCTGTGTCTAAGGGCTGGGAGTTTGGCCTAGTGGTAGAGTGCTTGCCTAGCATGCACAAAGACCCGGGTTCGATTCCTTGGCACCACATATGTAGAAAATAGCCAGAAGTGGTGCTGAGGCTCAAGTGGTAGAGCTCTAGCCTTGAGAAAGTCTAAGGACAGCGCTCAGGCCCTGAGCTTAAGCCCAGGACTGGCAAAAAAAATTGAAAAAAAGAAGCTCTGTGTTTAAGCTTTTGAAAGAATACCTGATGGCTTTTCAGAATAACATCATATTCTGTTTCCATCAGAAATGGATGAGGCTTCCAGTTTCTCCACACTTCTAGTACATTTTGTATAGGGATCTCCTGGTGGTTTTCTATTTTAATGTCCTAAATGACTAACGATGTTTAGTATCTTCTTTCCCGTGCAGCTTTGTTGTTTCTGTATCTTCTTCCAGCAATGTCTATTCAGCTCCTTTGCTCATTTCACAACTTGTCTCTTTGCCTTTTCATTCTTGATTTGGGTAATCTTCACATTTATATATTACAAATACTTCTCCCATATCACACAGGTGATTTACAAGTATTTCTTCTGTTAATCGTGTTTTCACTTTTTGAGAGGTCCTTTCAATCTCCCACTTTGACTGGTCTATTCTTTTTGTTCTGCTCTCATGGTGCTTTTTGTGACATACTTACAAAGTCTTTGTCTACTTAATCTTTTAATACCAGCCAGAAAAAATTATTATCTACCTCCCCTCTCACAGCTCCTGTTCTCCATCCTCATTTGGTATCTACTGCTTTACCTCCATCGCCCTCCCAACTCCCGGCTTGCAATCCTGCTGTTGGAAGCTTCCAGCATTTCCCAGTCCCCTACCTAGCCCCATCTAATCTCCTCTACATCTACAATTGACTACTGTTGACCTGCACCAATCTGTCCCTTGCCTATGACATGGCCACAGGCAAGATAATCTTTTCTATTATCTGCAACATAGGTTATTTGGGGGGCGAAGAGGGGTTCAGTCCTGAGGCGTGAATTCAGGGCTTGCTTGCCATCCCTGATCTTTTTTGCTCAACTCTAACACTCTGCCATTTGAGCCACAGCTTCACTTCCAGCTTTTAAGTGCTTACTTGGAGATAAGAGCCTCATGATCTTTCCTGCCCGATCTCACTTTGAACCTCGACCCTCAGATCTCAGCCTCTTGAATTACAGGTAGAAGCCACAGGCACCTAGCCACAGTTTCATTTTTTAAAATGAAGATTCTGAAGATTCTAGTACTACTTTGTGTAACAAATACCCATTAAAGTATTTCTTTTTTTTTCATTGATCTTATTTTTTTTTAATTTTTTTATTGTAATTAGTAAAAGGGTTACATGATATTTGCCAGATAGAAGGTGCATTAATTCACATACATTGATATTTCTTACTTATCATACCCCTTAAAAATTCAAGCTCCCATCAGAAATATCCTATCGGAGCCCAAAGAGGAATCTAATTTAAAAATTCCTCATTATTTAATTATATGTCAAATGGGAGGGACAGGCACACACACAAAATATTATAATTTGTTTCCATGTCAGTAGAGGTTTCTTTGGTGTAATATGGCTTTAGTATAGGGTCATGTCCTGAGAAAAGAAATCACTCAGACAAAATGGTAACCGTGGAAGAGGGTCCCAGGTACCGTGGCAATTTCTCCCATTAGGGCTTGCAGGCATTTTGAAAGTCCCTCAAAATCATTTCCGTCTTTTATATAGTGTTACTCATTTTCTTTTCCTCACATTTTCTTTTTCTCACTAAATCCCCCCAAACAGTCCTACAATTCCCAACACACACACACACACACACACACACACACACACACACACACACACACACACACACTTTGCAATTGAAATATATTCACAAGGCTCTGGCAGGTCTGTATAGGAAAATGGTTGTGGTATGGTTTCTCCTGGTAAACTTGGGGATATTTTAATGACCAAGCTCTCCCCCTCCACCCCATTCCTATCCCAAAGATACCAGGCCTATCCTCCCTAGCTCACTTAGAGGAGACCTAGCTGGGGTCTCTTGTATTTCTCTGTGTTTCATCCAGAATCTTTCATGTGTATGATGCAATGAAGGAAGCCCTTGTTTCTCTGGCTAGGGAATGGAGTTGTTGAAGAGCAGAACTTTTAACCCATGAAAGTACTGATGAGAAGTAAAACTTAAAACATTTTTTAGTAGTTGAGACTTTATCATATTTCCTGGGTCAGACTGATCTTCTGGTCTATTTTTGTGCCAATACCATGCTGTTTTTGTTACTATGGCTCTACAGTAGAGTTTGAAGTCTGGTATTGTGTTGGGTGAGATTGAAAGGTGTAGAATGGCATTTCAAACTGGGATCCTGGAGGACTACTTAGAACTTTGTGTAGGAGTAGTATTGATTTGTGAACTTCTTACAGTCTCGGTGCTCTTTTTCTTTTTTATGTGAGACTGACATGGAAGAGATCTGGAAGGAAACAGGCAGGTACACTCAGCTTAGTGTTACAAAGATGGAAGATGAATCCCAGAAATAGTATGAGAATTAAAAACAAACGTGTGATTCTTTATTTGGAAGCATTTTTTTTTTGCCAATCCTAGGCTTGGGCTCAGGGCCTGAGCACTGTCCTTGGGCTTTCTCTACCACTTGAGCCACAGCACCACTTCCGGCTTTTTTCTATGTATGTGGTACCAAGGAATCGAACCTGGGTCTTCATGCCTGCTAGGCAAGCACTCTACCACTAGGCCAAACTCCCTGCCCCTGGAAGCATTATTTTTTATTGGCTGACTTTAGCAATACAATTTCACTGATAGAAGAAAACAAGTCAAATAGAGATATCCAGCATGGTAACTGGGTTTCTTCAGTATTTTTGATATCATAGTAGAAGTTATACATTTGCCAGTAATAAGATGTCCTATCTAAACAAGGCACTTTGCTCTGGCACATTGAGTGGAAAGTGTACACTTGCAGACTGAATAGTATTAAGAGTCTAGATGAGAAAGACCTGGATTTGAGACTTAGTTTCACCATTTCTGGACAGAGATCACTAAAAAAAATTTTTTTTCTTGTGAAATGGGTGGGTTTGTACCTACTTTGGAATATTTTGAAAGGATTAGAACAGATAATACCTTATCCAAATAGTTCACTTTTGGTGACATGGTTGCAAATATTAGAATTTTTAGAGAAAAATGGATAATATGGAATCCAGGATAGTCAAGGACAAATGTTATGAACCATTCAGTTAAATAATGTGCTATTACACACTGTTGAGACTGAGGAAGGCCAAAGCTGTGCCAGGCCAAAAGTAACCAGGAAACTCTGCTTCCATCTCCTTTACATAGACACATATATCCTTTATAGTGTAACACTGAATATCAACAGAAATGTTCTCAATGATATTTTTAAAAAAGTGTGATAGTCATTGCCTTAGAGAAGCTTAAAAATATGTATTTGATATCACCTTCACTAAGGTTTTAAATCTAATGGTGTCATTTCGCCCTCATTAAATCTCTAGGTGGAAACATTTATTTAGGGACTAGGGATTATTTTGCAGTTAAAAAAATCAAATGAACTTTTACTTCACAAAAAGATCTTTGTATTAATTCAGTATCACATTCGCATTTCCTCAAAGCTTTGTCATCATGAATTACCCAGTTCTCACCTGGTCTCACTAAAGTTCATCAGGTGACAATTATTTTTGCAAGAGAATTCTGCCATAGTGGGAGGGAAGAGACCAAAGGGGGGGCCTTTGTCACTGACTTTCCAGTCTGAAACCAGCAAGAACTCCAGCCATGTATGGAAGAACTTGATTTATTCTCTGAAAGCCATTTTTTTTATCAATGCAAGGTCCTGAATATAAACCATTTATGTATATATATTTTGTTGTTTTTGCTTCTCACCTACCCAAGTCACAAATCAGTTTTCACCAAAGATGAATGAGAATTTAGACATTTTATTCCATTCCCAAGGTGGGTGCAAACAGGGACACAGATCACCCAACGTTCTTAGACCTGGGATAAAATGAAAAGGGAATACATGAGGCTGTCAGGAAACCTCCCTTTTTTGGCTTTGTTGTTCTGTCTTTTCCTCCCTCCTCTCCGCTCCCATTCTCTTGCTTCCCTCCTCTTTTCTTCCTTCATTTTTCCCTCCCCTGCAATCCTCTCTCCTCCCCTCCTCTCTGGATTAGATAATATTATTAGGTAGGTCAGATAATATTGCTAGACAAAAGAACTCCACAGTAGCTACCTTCAGGAAGAGAACAAACCACACTAGCTAAATGGGGTAGGAAATGTTGCAAGGAACCCTGGCATTGAACCCTGGAAAGGCTGTGGCCTAACTGGGAAAGGCTGTGATCTACTGGTCGCTGTGAGATGACTTGAGGGGACATGACAACTCAGTTCTAGGTCTGAATAGTCATCCATTCATTTCACTACAATGTTAGGCGTGGTGCTCGTTTCTAGCAATAAGTAAATGTATTGCCTAACTGCAGCCTTGAAAATCCCAGTCTCCTAATAAAATCCCAGTGGATACCTTCCTTTGGGGAGTCAACTGAAGCTGATTGTATCTGAGAGGGGAAAACTGGTGACTTTCAGGAGATGAGTGCCTTCACAGGGGATCCTCACACACGTTGGGAGGTGGAGGCATATGCAGGAACAGAGTTCAAAAGCACAGTGGGTCTTCTGAAGTGGTGTTATTGGTGACAGGATGGAAGGACAAGGGGGATGGATGGGCAAGGGGGCTGGGACAGAGAATTGAAGAGTCTGAGCCTGAGTCTTTAGTACAGGCTCCCAGGCAACCAGGCTGACCATCTCAAGTAGCACTAGCACTATAGGCTCACAGCTCCTTTCTAGAGGAACTGACTGAACTGGGGAAATGTAGGGCCATCAGTCTAATGGCTTATGTTTTCCCTTGACATTGTCTTGTTGCCTGTTTCAGGATTATGTGAGCCTTTCGGATTACTCTTAAGATTGCAGCCCACCACAGACACAGAAAACATGTGTGTGTGTGTGTGTGTGTGTGTGTGTGTGTGTGTGCACTTGCATGCAGCTGCACATATGCCCCTCCGGTCTGCCTAAGTAATCACAAGTCTAAAGGATTCTGTGTTTCCTGTCCCTGTTGCTGCCACAGGGTGTCACTGTTGAAGCACAGGCAGACCAGCTACCAGCAAGGTCTCTTTGTCCCCAGAGCTGGGCTGGAGCCTCCTGACCTCCACACTCACTTTCCAAATCTAAACAACCTGCAGACATGGAAGTCTGATTCCTTCTGGCTCAGCGCCTCCTTTCAGAGACTTTTCTGGGGGGGGGGGAGGTGGAGTCACCAAGACTCATGACACACATGCAGCGGACCCAGAGAAAGGGAAACAGCGTGATCTATCTGCTCAGGTGTCCTCAGTGCACACACCCACAATCAGGGGTCACCTCTTCTCAGGGTGGAGCAGCTTCCTAGGCTTAGACAATGAGTGGGGTGACATGCTCAAGACAGCTCTATTTATTTTTTCCTCCCTCAGCCGAAAAGAAAAGACAAATCTTCCCCCCCCCCCACTCTGTTGTATGAGGTAACTGGTTTCTTAATTGTAAAGGTTTGGAGGATGGAGACGGTTCCATTCAACTTCATTGTCAGAAAGGGAATGAAAGGGCTTTGCTTTTAAAGTTTAGGTCCCTCCCTCCCTCCCTCTCTTTCTCTCTCTCTCTCTCTCTCTCTCTCTCTCTCTCTCTCTCTCTCTCTCTTTCTTTTCTTCCTTCTTTCTTTTTTCCTTCTCCTTCCCATCTATTTTTCTTTCTTTTTTCTCTCCTTCCTTTTTTGTTCTCTCTCTCTCTCTCTCTCTCTCTCTCTCTCTCTCTCTCTCTCTCTCTCTCTCTCTCTCTCTCTCTCTCCTCTCTCTCTTTCCCCTCCCTTTTTTTCTCAGAGGAAAAAAAATTGTTATATTCTCAAAAGCCAGGGCCTTCTTTTGGGCAAACACATTTTCTTCTAGTGAGAAAGAGCTGATTAATGTCTTAATGACTGAGAATAAAACCAAATGACGGCAGCTATGGTCAATTTAAAGGGAGATGGAAAGGTGGCTGTGAGTTTTGTAACGGGCAGTAGCATGTTCCAGCACGACGCTGCTGTGCCCGAGGCTTGGGAAAGTGCTTGTGGAGAGGCCTAACTAGGACAGCTGGACAGAGGATGGGACCATGCCAACTTCCAAAGGACTTAGCTGGTTTCGTTTTTAGTTTTTATTTAATTTTATTATCAAGGTGATGTACAGAGTAACAGTTACATATGTTAGATGGTGAGTACTTTTCTTTTCTTTTTTGTGGGTCATGGGACTTGAACTCTGGGCCTGTGCACTGTCCCTGAGCTCTTCAGCTCAAGGCTACCACTCTATCCTTGAGCCAAGCTCCACTTCCCATTTTCTAGAGGTTAATTGGAGATAAGAGTCTCATGGACTTTTCGTGCCCAGGCTGGCTTTGAAATGTGATCGTCAGACCTCAGCCTCCTGACTAGCTAGGATTACAGGTGTGAGCCACTGTGCCTGGGCTGTGAGTACATTTCTTGTTGAACATTTTATTTTTAATTTTTTTTGCCAGTCCTGATGCTTGAACTCAGTGCCTGGGCACTTATCTTTGGGCTTCCATAAGGATAGAACTCTACTCTTGAGCCACAGTACTACTTGTGGCCTTTTCTGTGTATGTGGTACCAAGGAATTGGATTCAGGCTTCATGCATGCTAGGCAAGCGCTCTACTGCCAGGACATACTCCCCTGCTCTTGTGGAATATTGTTAACCCCTCCCACGGTTACTTCCCACTTTTTTCCTCCCCCAAGTTGTGAAGGTCCCTGATGGTTTCATTTTGTTGGGACTAGGAGAGCAGGTTGGGAGACCAGGGTTGGGGTGGGGGCAGTACAACTTCAAGAACGGGATGCTAGGCTCCTCTTTTCCAGAAGTGAGTGTCTGGAAGAAGTTGTCTTTGGAATACAGAAGAGAATTGGTTTCTTTACCTACTGGAGGAACAGTGGGAAAATTCCTCAGCTCTGAAGAATGTACCTTTATAGTAAAACAATTCGAAGATTTCACTTTACTCCAGTTACAATGTCATGATCAAGAAATCCAATAACAACAGATGCTGGAGGGGATGTGGCCAGGAGGGATCACTACTACACTGTTGGTGGGAGTACAAACTCATTCAACGACTCTGGAAATCAGTATGGCAGTTCCTCAAAAGACTAAACATAGAGGTCCCCTATGACCCAGCAATTCCACTACTTGTCATTTACCCAATCGTCCAGAAACAAGGGCATACTAAATTCACTAGCACAGCGATGTTCATTGCAGCACTATTTACCATAGCAAAGATATGGAACCAACCCAGATGTCCCTCAGTTGATGAGTGGATCAACAAGATGTGGTATTTATACACAATGGAATTGTACGCTGCTGTCAGAAAGAACCACATCATATTAAGTGAAGTAAGCCAGACTCAAATGAACATAGGCTCAATGGTTTCCTTTATTTGTCATAATCAGTAGAAACCTTGGACTCATCTAGCAGAGATTTGCAATAGAGCAAAACCTAGATATATAAGGCCATATAGAATGATGCTAAATGAAAGGACCTCCAGGATATAGAAACAAAAGCCATATAATGAGTGATTGGTGTCCTTAATGTACTATGCTATCTCTTATCTCTTTTGCTATCCTTGGTTATCTCATATTGTTACAGTATTTTACCTTTGTTATCTGATATATTTTATATATGCTTATTTGGTTATTTGAAATAGGGTAGGGAAGGGGGGAAAACAAGATGAGGGGTGGGGTGTTGGGGGAAGGAAATTGGGACCAAAACATGAGAAAGGGTGTCAATGTTTGTGAAGTAATGCACCTTCTATCTGGTGAATATAATGTAACTCTTCTATTAATTACAACAAAAATATATTAAAAAATAAAAAAGTTTATCAGCTGAGAAAAAAAGAATGTACCTTTTTAACCAGTGTTGTATTCGGATGCGTAGCCAAATTAAATTTGGAGATAGTCATGAGAGACTGTATGCTAGTGTTGATACTGTATGAGTGTGGATTTTCTGCCCCCACCCGCTCCAGAGTCAGACTCAAGCCCTCCACCATGTTGGTTAGTTTCAGCCTTTCATGGAGCCAGTATTATCTTCTGCTTCAGCATCTCTAAGTCTGGAAACCCTTTGTATCTTTCCTCAGTTTCACCTTTTGTCAGCTGGGTGGAAAATGGGAGAAATACATACTGGGCTAGGCACTCATGAATTTATTGCATGGCTTTAGTCCACCAAAAGATGTGTTCAGATCACCGTGGTGGGGGAAAATCCCAGGGGAAGCGTTGCTCTGTCTCGGGATTCTACTCATGAATCTGTTTCATTTGTGCCAGCGGTAGGGTATTAAAACTGTGTTTCCTTGGGAGGCTTAGTTTCATTTGATCTCTCCTACATCATTTTTGTTTCTGGCTCATTCCTCACTTACATGTTTTGGTGTCCTTGCCATGGACATTAGGAATGATTCCGCTTCCATACCATCTGCTTGACCCCTTCCTCCCGTGGATCAGATTTGGGAATGAGATGTTTAGGCTTTCCTTTGGACTCAGCTTCTGATTTTCAGATCCTTTAGGATAATATCAGTGCACTCATATTTCATTTTCTTATCTCTATGTTCTTCTTAGCTTTGCTTCTCAAGATTGCCTTGTGTTTGGTGTGTTAATGCTATGCTCATGGCTAGTGCTTTAATGGCAGCAAGTACAGCAGGCCACCTCCCTGTCTGTCGTGCCTGGGGTATGTTCTACAAAGAGCATAGCTATGTAACTTCTGTGGTGAAAGCATTCAGGGTCCTCTCTCCATCCTTTGTATAGCTGCAAAGTACAGAGTGGTTTTCCTTGACAGAAAAGGGTTGAGAAGAACATGAACTTGAGTGTTCTGATTACTGGGAAGATATCCAACTTGTCACAGTTGTATTTCCAGGACAGAGTCACTGGTAACATTCATAGGGACCTAAAGGGAAGAAATAGACATGGCTGGCAGACCAAATGTGCTGACCTCCCCTCAATTCACACCATTCTTGCTGCCAAACGCACTTATTCTGGGACTTTTCTTTGGGGCTCTCTCCAGTTGTGGAGTTTCTGCTACTTCCTTGCATGGCTTTCGTTTCACTCGCAATTAAACAGCTCCCAAAGTCTTAGCTTGCTCCAGTATTACATCTAAAATCTAGTGTTCCAACCCTCATCTCCATATAATCAAAAAGTGATGCCTAAGGAACCATCCATCCTTAAACACAAACTTGGTCTTTTCAGTGGTAAGATTTTCCTCAACCTGATGAGTTACACTTTTCCAAAGTCCTTTGATGCAACGGGTCCAGGATGAACATTTTTACTCCAGAAGAGAGAAATGGGGAGCATATAGAATTACCAGTCCTGAGCCAGTCTAACTCTAGAAGCCAAATACCATGGCATCTTAAGGCCAGAGGATGAGTTTGGGAATGTGAAGCTCTGCCTTGTGCGCCCAGCTGGTCAGTGGTACTCACCTAGGACTTCTGGGGAGTGCTGGCTGGCCTCCAGACTCTGACAGACGGACATTGCCTCCCCAGGAATCCCAATGGACACAGGCTAGACTGCTGAAAACAGAAGCCGAGCCTGTGCAGTCTTCCTGCCTCTCTCTCAAAGTGAGGAGCAGCGTTCTGGTGACCCCCAAGTTCATATACCCACCAAATGGCTGCGTGGTCTGGTCTTGTGTTCACCTCCATTCCCTTCCATCTTCAAATCATTCTTACTTCTTTTCACCATTTTTAGGCTGGAGGCTTTAACTAAAAAGCTTTGTTCCTCAGAACATTGCTTCTCCTAAAGTCCTTCAAGTGGAGGTAGTATCATTTTCCTTATGCATCACCTCGTTGAAAGCCAGGTGGCAGGGTAGGTGTCTTCTTAATTTTCACCACCACTTCTGAACCATTATGGTTCTCTCGCTTTCTTCTTTGTAAGATTGCACGCTTATAGCAGCTGACTGTCTCAGGGTGCCAGTCAAAGTTCTTGCAAGGAAACAGATGGCATATTCAAAGGAGGAAAATTCACAGTGTTTTAAAAAAGAGAGCATTTGCAAAGATACAAGTAGGATGGAGAGCTACCACAAAGAGTAGTGCAGGAGCATGGTACTGTACTAGTGGATACATGAGAAGGTAAGAGACCAGTGATGGATCCACTGCCTTTACTCTGAGTCAAGGAACGCAACTTGATACAATCTTGAGCAATACGAATTTAGATGTTCTTTCTTCCAGCTTGCTCTGGGCTTCTCCACTGGATGAGCCTGATCAGATATCATCGCGAAGGGAGCCTGATGGGCTCTCCTCAGGAGGCATCCCACCTGGGAGTCTTTAGGGTCACCAAGAAATTCATGGTGGGCCTCATGAGTCCACAGACCTATGCCCAGGACACTCTTACCTCTCCCTCACTGCTGCCATGTTTCCTACTGACCTCTGATCTATCTTCCATTCTATGTGTGTGTGTGTTGGTTCTGGGGATTGAACTCAGGCTCTTGGCACTATGCTTGAGCTCCTGTGCTCGAGGTTAATGCTGCACTATTTGAACTACACCTCTACTTCTGGCTTTTTGGTGGTTAATTGGAGATAAGCGTCTCCTGGACTTTCCTGCCCAGGCTGGCTTTAAACTACAATTTTTAGATCCCATTCTCCTGGATTGTTGGGATTAGACTAGCAAACCATTTTTCTTTTCATCATAGTCTTTGTCTTCTCCCCAACTCAAATCTCTTCTCTCTGTGATGTCGGGATGCTGGTGCCTCTGACAATGTGGGCTCTGTCTTCTGGTCATTATTTCTTCAATGATTTTTTTCCTTTTACTCCCCCTCAGACTTGCAAACCCACAATGCACCTGGAACTTGTCATCCATAGAGACAACACTGGCTTTGAAATCTTCTATTTATCCCAATTAGGCAACCACCTCCTCTCCCAACAGCTCATGTGCTCAAATAATCCTACTGCAAAAATTCTGAACATTAAGTAAGTCTTTCAAATGATCCATCTCAATACTTTCTCACAATTAATTAGCCTCTCCTTTTGTAATGCAGCCCATGATGTTTATTATTATTATTACTATTATTATTATTACTCTTTTGAATTTTTTAACCTTTTTGCTTCTTTTGTTATATTCTGTCTGGTAACACTCTGTGCTGTTACTCAACCATCTAGTCATGTGTTCAGTTCTTACATACGGACAATTGAACCCTGCAGAAAGAAACAAATGCAATCAAGCATTTAAAGACATCATATCAAACTCCACAGAGTTCCTCAACTCTGAATGACAACTTGACTGGAGAGGCCTATAAGTTACTTTCCTCTTGTAATTAATGGTTTTATATCTTTTCTTTTCTCTACAAACTTCTCATTCCCTTTTTCTATACTTCTCCACCCCCCCCTTTGTCTTTTGAGGGCTTTACCTTAGGGCTTGGGCACTGTTCTTGGGCCCTAACACGTTAGTACTCTACCATGTTGAGTCACAGTACCTCTTGCAGTTTTCTTGGTGATAAGAGTCTTGTAGTCTTTCCTGGTTGGCTTTAAACCTTGATCCTCAGATCCTGGAATTACAGGCATGAGCCACCAATGCCTATTCTTAACATTGTTTCTTTCACTTAAATATAAAAATGATCAGCAGGTAATTTGTTTTTCTTATTGCCATGTCTAGAAAGTTACCTCATATCTTTGGACTCTTCAGAGAGAAAAAGGTTTCAGTTTTTAGGTCCAGTTCTGGGGCTTGAAATCCCAGCATGGGCTCCCTCCTTAACCCTCATTTTGTGCAAGGCTAGCACTCTTAACACTTGAGCCACAGCTCCACTTCTGGCTTTTATGTTATGATGCTAGAGTCTCATGGACTTGCCTGCTGCCTAGAATGGCTTTCAACTGAGATTCTCAGATCTCAGCCTCCTGAGTAGCTAGGACTATAGGTGTGAACAAGTGGTGCTGGGTGCTGGGCTGAAAAAGATAATTATTGTAAGTTCCATGC
The DNA here is from genome assembly GCF_031878675.1 of Megascapheus bottae. NCBI lineage: Eukaryota > Metazoa > Chordata > Mammalia > Rodentia > Geomyidae > Megascapheus > Megascapheus bottae. Next base: position 7,171,578 of record NC_143519.1, read on the forward strand.
CTTTGGTGTTGTTTTGAGGCTTCAAATTCCATCTCTTTCCGCCTTATCACATCATCTCATAACTTTTCTACCTTCTGTTCCAACGGGCAAATCCTAACAATCCTACCAATCTTCCACGTGAAGTAGTAGAGTCACATTTCTGACTTTACAGCCAATACTTTTTTTTTTTGCCAGTTCTGTCCTTGGACTTTCTCAAGGCTAGAGCTCTACCACTTGAGCCTTAGCACCACTTCTGGCTTTTTTCTATGTATGTGGTACCGAGGAATTGAACCTGGGCCTTCGTGCATGCTAGGCAAGCACTCTACCACTAGGCCAAACTCCTGGCCCTACAGCCAATACTTTGTTTCTCAGTTCCAGTTTTGTCTTGGCTTGTCCTCTTGTCTTCCTGATTTTCTGCTATCTAGCAGGAAGTTTTTCCTTAGGTTTCTTTCTTGAAAACTTCTGCTCTGCCCAGTGTCTGTTCAAGGATGAATTCTAAAATTTCCAGCTACTTCCCAGCTCTTAACGGCTCCCTTAAATACCAAATGTACACTAGCAATATTTTCTCATCTAAGATTATGCTCTTGCAGAAGGCAGGAAGGAGATGAGACATTTGTGCTCTTTCACAGTTCGATTTTTCATGTTTCTTATTTCTTTGTGTTTTTCCTTTTTCTGTCCTAATGAGAATAGTCTGTACTCTTGCTAGGCTAATTGTCAAGGTCTTGGGCATAGAGGTCAGGCTTAGGTCTCATCTGCTTCCTCATCTTCTTCCCATTATGGCAGGCACATGATAATACACTTGTCTAGCTAATGAGAACACAGGACCACAAGCCTTTCTAAGAGCTGTCAAATCATTCACTACCATTTTATTGATTTGGAACAGATGATTAATCTAATTTGTGATTCTTGGTCGACACAATTTAATGATGTTTTCATGGAAGTATCCTCCCACTTCTTTAACTGGTGGAGCTCATTTAGATAGTAGACCCCTTTTTAACGTGAATTGCTGCATGGGAAATCTCTAATATCTACATAAGCAAACCATCCATATTTACATTGGTAATGGGACTTTTCTCTAGATCTTTAATCTACTTTTGATCTCAATAGTGGTAATCCACACAATGTTTTGTTGAGATATAGTAGACTTGACAGTAACTGAACTTTCCACAACACTAAAAACAGTGTATCTGCATAACCTAAATTACACAAAGGTATGGAGTTTTGCTGCTCTGTTTGATTCTTGAGAAAAACCATAATTCCCACAAATTTAAAAACATGTAGCAAAACATTATCCAAGTGAATTTGATTTTAGATTATCAAAAACATATCTAGAAATGGATTCTAGAAGATAAGTTGTTTCATATTTCAGCCTTATATTTTTCCAAACACAGGAGAATAATTGTGACATAGAATTTGCTAAGAACCTCAGTTTCAGTAAGATGTAATCCAGGAACCAATTGTGGCTCATCTCACACAACCAAATTTTATTCTCTTCATCTTGGTCCAATTCCTCCTTTGTAAAATGGTATATTTTAAAGATCCTGTTTTTCCTCAATTAGATATACCTAGATTGTTAGCCACTTGATTTAATAATAATCACTGACCTCCTAAAAACTTTGTCTGAAAGCATAAATATTTGGAAATTGGTATGCCTATTGTGATAGTAATATACTCATGGTAATTGGCATATATATTTATATATAAATATACACACGGATTTTTATTTTACTTCCTTTTTTTCTGAAGTCATGTTATAGAATACATAGCTATAATTTACTTGCATTATATATTCTTTATCCAGTTTAATAAATACTTCCATTAGTATCTATAATTTTTAAATAGTTTTGAAAACACAGGGTTATATAAAATAATGTAAACAAACTATTCACAAACACCCTAAAAAGAAATCACAATTTCTTTTTATTTTTCATTCTTTCTTCCTTAAATCTTACCTAAAGAAAAGGACAGGGCTCATGTTTTTCCTACTGGAAACAGTCATGATAGGTTATGGTCATCATATTTGATAGCTGAAATGTAGGGAGATTCCCACTAATAAGATCTGTAAGAAGAAAAACATGTTAACAAAATGTTGGCAACTTAGTTCTGTTTTTGCTTTTTTGTTTCACGTTCTCATCTGAATTTTTTTTTTTTTGCTAGTTATGGGGCTTGAACTCAGGGGCTTGAACGCAGGGCCTGAGCACTGTCCTTGGGCTTTGTCAAGGCTAGAGCTCTTCCAGTTGAGCCACAGCACCACTTCTGGCTTTTTCTTTTTCTTTTTTCATTTTCTTTTTTATTATCAAGGTAATGTATAGAGAGAGGGGTTACAGTTACATTTGCCAGATAGTAGGTGCATTACTAAAATTTTCTTTTTTAACTGACCAATATTAATTGTGTATACCTATATGGGGATGTGACAATTGCATGCATATTTACAATATGTAATGGCCAAGTCATTGTCATTTTCATCTTTTTGCACATTTATTATTTCTTTATGTTTGTAGCCCTCAAGCTCTTCTCATCTAGTTCTTCAGAAAATAGGTCACACACGATTGTGAACAAGTCTTCTTACACTTCTGTAGAACACTGAGTTTATCTCTGTTATCTAAATGCATTATCCACCCTCCTGCTTCAAGTAATTTTTGTAGCTTAGGTCTTTGATCCATTATGTCTATTTTTATATTTGGTGAAGAAACAGGGTTTAGTTTCACTTTATTGCCTATGAATATCCAGTTTTCCTGCTACTACTTACTGAATTGGCTGGTCTTTCTTCAGTATTATGTTTGGTGTCTTTGTTGAAAATCAGCTGAGTGTAGATATGTGGGTTTATCTCTGTATATTCTGTTTTGTTTCTTTCCTCTGTGTGGTTTATAAGCCAGTGCCATGATGCTTTGGTTACTCCAGTGTCCAGCTTCGTTCTTTTTGCTCAAGATTACTTTGGCTATTATAATTACATATAAGTTTGATTTATTTATATTGCAAAGAATGCCACTAATATTTTCATGAGGAAGTCCACTGAATTAAATTTTGTTTATACTTGAATACGACCAGTTTTCTTATTTATGCCCTTGATGTACAAGCAGTAGTTTCAGCATTTCTTCAGGTAATAGTTTCAATAATAGCAATATTTTCTGCAATTTTTTCTTATTTTGGACATAAATTGTTTCTCCTTTTAAGATATAGTGATAAAATGTTTCAATTTAAATAACACTACCATAAAATATTTACTTATAAAATCATACTTCATGACAATTACTTTCTGGATAGTTGATTTTGAAGTTAGAGTACTGAAGAAAATCTCAATGAAAAGAAAAGGTGAAGATAGAGTAGAGGAGGAGAAAGAGCAAGGAATACCAGAAAACAAGGTTCTACTTAACATTATGTGAAAACAAAAGCAGAAACTTTTCCTGTGAGCTCCTTCTTCCCTTGATAAACACTCCACCACTTCCACCTTGCAAAAGCCTTTAGGATTAAATCCAATGAAGACTCTAGAACCAGCCATAATTTTGCAAAAAGTATAGAGAAGAATGTGCTGAAGCATGAGGGTTCATTCAGTGAAACCTGGTGAGCTACTATACACTAACAGAATTTTTGCCTTTCAAATAAATGAGCATAGGTAATAAGATAGATGGAAAAAATGTAAAGATATCATCTTTTATAGGTTATAATTTATGGGGATACTGACTTGGGTAACAAAACAACGTAGGATGGTGAAAGGAGGTGAATACTCTTTTGGAGAGAGAATGAGCAGAGAGAGATAAACAACAGAGAGAGAGAGAGAGAGAGAGAGAGAGAGAGAGAGAGAGAGAGAGAGAGAGAGAGAGAGAGAGAGAGAGAGAGAGAGTGCTGTGGATAGTACTGGACAGTTTGGAGATTTCTAAAGTAGAGGCACAATAGTTCTTGATCTGTGAATTGGGTACAAGTGTCTTGAAAGAGACAAGATCAGAACAGAATTGGAAAATTTGCAGGCAGGAATAAAAACAAAGAGGGTCCATCAATTCAAAGAACTGCAGAATGAAAAGGGAACTGCTTTACAAATCAAAGCATTAAAAGATAAAGTTGATGAATTATTTGAATATAATGGAACTTTATCTCTCAGGAGAGTTACAAAAGAACAAAGGAACAGAACATTAGCAGAAAGAAAGAAGGTACCAAGGATCAGAATAGAAATAAACATGAGGGGGAATATAAAAAAAAATCAGCAAAAGTAAGAGTTAGTATTTGGAGAAGCACAAAAAATGTACCCTTACCTAGACTAAGAAACAAAGCAAAGCACACAGAGGTCTTAAATGAAATCAGACATTAATATCAGAGTTGAATTACAACTCAGTCTTAAGGTAAAGATTAAGAGTATGGTTGCCATAAAATTTTATTAAATTACCTGATAAGATTAAGGTTTTCCATTAAGTCCTTTTTCACTTTAGTTATTTGCTGCATGGTCTTTCATTTGTGTCCAGTGTTGTCCTCAAACCATGATTCTTCTATGTCTAAGAGCCACAATAGCCAAGTTCTTGGTTGAGGTGGCATGTTTTTCACCCAGGCTGGTCTTAAATTTTAATTCTCACAAACTATCTCCTGAGAAGTTCGGATTGTAGATATGAGCCACTGCACCTAGCCTACATGAAATTCCACGTTTTATTTGGCTATATTTTCTTGGAGACACTTAACTTGCTTTTCGGGTACTGACCACATTTGGTTTCCTTATGATTCTATCCTATGTTTCATTATTAACTATAATAAAACTTTACCAGTGTATCCTGTTTTGCACTTGGTTTTTCTCCTAGCTCTCTGAAAAACTTAAGTTTCAGAGGCAATCCCATTGGTCTGATCAAACTTCATGTATTTAATTTAATTTCTTGGCTCTATTTCCTTACAAGTATTGTGTAGTATGTTGCATTAAAGAAACGGAAAAGCACCAAGACTTACAAATTAGAAGAAGGGAAATGGTTCCTTTTGCTGTGAGGGATTGGTATTCCAGGTCACACCAATTTAAGATGAACATGTAAAATACAATCTGAAAATTCAGTAAGTCACTAATAATATTCTCAACATTAGTCAATATCATGTTTATCTGAGTAACTTCCTGGATGCATTCACTTTCTCTTAATTATTTGAAAAGAAGTCATGAGTTTCTGATAATATGTTATCTCTGCACTACTTCAAGGAATGACTCACTGTTATCACTGACTGTAGCCTGAGTTGTAGTCTAAATTGCTTAATGCTTCTGTATGCCATTGTCCTATTTGTCCCTGAAGTCAATAGTTCAATGCCAATTTCCCTTGATGTCAGTTCCTCCATCTGTTCAAATGATTTTATAAGTGTCTGTCTATATTAAGTTCTTAATTCACCTGAGTGATTTCTCTTTCCTGAATCAAATACGGATAGTCTGTTTGCTCTTTCTTTCTTTCTTTCTTTCTTTCTTTCTTTCTTTCTTTCCTTCCTTCCTTCCTTCCTTCCTTCCTTCCTTCCTTCCTTCCTTCCTTCCTTTGGTGAGTTTTCTTTTCTGTGTACTTCGTAGCTTACCTTGACTAGTTGTGGCTAGTATTCTTTTCATGAAGAGCCCCTCCATGTTTTATCCATGTAGCTTCAATTACTTTTAATCCTCCCAATATAGTTGACCATCATAAACTCAATCCGTCAAAGAATTTCCCTTGGATTCTGTCTCTCTGCCTGTCTGTCTGTCTTTCTTCTTTCTTTCTGGTCATGGGGCTTGAACTCTGGGCCTGGGCATTGTCCCTGAGCTCCTCAGCTCAAGTCTACCGCCCTACCCCTTGAGCCACAGCACCACTTTTGGTTTTCTGGTGCTTAAGTGGAGATAAGAGTCTCTTTGACTTCAGTGCCTAGGTTGGCTTTGAGCCGAGATCCTCAGATCTCAGCCTCCTGAGTAGCTAGGATGACAGGTGTGAGCCACCATGCCTGGCCATTCCCTTGGATTTCTAAAGTTAACTCTAAATAAAAAGTATTAGGTATTGAAACTTTCAAGCAATGACAGGAAGGAATAGGGAAAACACTGTATGCATTGGTATAGACAATAAATTCCAAGGGCTCAGAAAATAGGAGAGAGAATTGACAAATGGGACTACATCAAGCTTAAAAGCTTCTGCACAGCAAACAATGTCATTTCTAAACTCATAAAAAGCCTACACAATGAGAGATCTCTGCCAGCTGCACATCTCATAAGATTTCAATAACTAGAATATATAAAGAACTCAAAAATGAGAAAACCCCAATCAACAACCCAATTAATAAATAGGCAAAGGAAGACACATTTCAAAGGAAAGTGGTCCATAAATACATGAAGAAAAGCTCAACATTCCTGGCCATAAGGAAAATGTAAATCAAAACAACATTGAGATTCAATTTCAACTCCAGTTAAAGGATATGGACAACAGCAAATGTGGTGAGGACACACTAGCGAGGGAAAAGACACTCTAATACATTGTTGGTGGGAGCAAGCATCATGGAATCCAGTGTGGAGATTGCTTAGAAAATCAAACTACAGGGCACTACTTGAGAGTGCACATTGGGACATAAGGATACGAGAAAGACACAAGCACATCCATGTTCATCTCAACATCATTTGCAACAGCCAAGTTATGGAAGCAGCTCAGGTGCTCCACAGTTGATGAGTAGATCAAAGCCTGTGATCTATATGGAATGGAATTTTATGCAGCCATGAGGAAGAGTGAAGTTATGTCACTTGCAGGGCAGTGGATGGATCCATCGAATGTGCTGAGTAAACCAGGCTCAGAAAGAAAACGCTTAGATGTTTTCTGTTCTATGTGGAGATCAGACCCAAACCCAACCTCTATATAAACACACAGAGAAGCACAGATGATTCAGATAGATGTAGAGAGGGGAAACTCAAGACACCCAGCACAATCTTTGATTTGAAAAATCAAAGTCAGTCAGTGCTTCTAAAGCGTACATAAGATATTTACAAAAATAAAACCGGCTCTCTTGTAATTGAAGGTTAAGTTGCAATAAAGATGGACAAATTCCTGACTCATGGAGCAGTGCTGAGTGAAAAATCAGCGAGCGCATGTGGTGAGTCAGGTCATGTAGACAGAGTTGAGGATGAGGCAAAATGAAGGAAGAGTGGGGAACCAGAGCGGGAGGAGGCTCTAGGCTGAACGATGATTGGGGCATTGATATGCAGGGAATGTTTGCATGAAGTTCATTAGCATTCCTTCTTGATTAGGATGCTGGTTCTAAAAATTCATTGAAACTATCATGAGTTATTCTATGTGAGAAGTATGTTCTTTACAAGTACAATGTTTTCGCTTGAAATTTTTTTATCTCTAGTAAATATTGGAAATAGAAAGAGGAATTCTACAGAATTTCACACATAAATCATTCAGTTTCCACTCCCAAATTTATCATTCAATGGATAAGCAATTATAATGCTGTAAACATTCATCATGATGTATGTGTCAACATTTGAAACAGGCAAAGGGAGACAGTAAAATCTGACTTATAACAACAACATTATTACAGAGCTTTCTTTAATATTTCAAAGCAGATTTATCATTTTAAAAAGATACATAGCCTATTATACTTATAAATGTAACTCTATCTTTAATATACTTCAAAATTTAATTCTAGCCCTAAAGGATGTCTCAGCACCTTTTCTCTGAACATATCACATCGGAATGAGAAGGACAGTAAAAAGAAAGCAGTTGTGTTAGGTTTATGTTCATGAAAGTGCCATGCTGGAGGAAGAGAAATGGAGAAAGGGAGAAAGGGAGAAAGAGGAGAAATCATACACTTTCCTTGCTTGGTGTTACGGATTGGATGCCTTTCCCAAATTCAAGTGTTGAAGCTGTAGTCTATACCATACCATGGTATTTGGAGGTGGTTCTTTTGTAGGGTATTTCAGGCTAAACCAGATTAGGAAGGTGGGGTTGGTGCCCTCAGAAGAAGAGAACACTCTTATCCTTTCACCCACCCGTGTGCACCAGGAAAAGTTGTGTAAGCACACACCCAAAGGTGACAGTCTGTTCACCAGGAAGAGAATTTTTCATTAGATACAAAGTCAGCTGGAACTTTATTCCACTCTAAACCTCCGAGAAAGTAGATTTCTGTTGCCTAAGCTACCAAGTCATTGGATGTTTCTGTGGTAGACAAGAAGCCTAATACAAATTACCTAATGTCTAGATAAAGCTGAGAGTTTGTAAAGACTCAGAAAAAAGTTCCTCATATTCCCAGATGCTTGCCAAATCTTAATACATAGACTGGCTTCCTGCCACGAATAAAACCTGTAGGCATGCCTGATACAGACTTTCAAGATTTTTAATAAGCAGAAATATTAATCTTCTAATACATTAGTTATAGATCAATGGTCTACTCTGGTTTTTTTTTTTGGTCAAATGTCACTCAACACTAGCTTTTGTACTGAAAGACAGTTTTCATGTGGAGAAGATCGCATTTGATAGGCTGAGAGGACACTGATCCAAAGACTCTGAATCTCTTCAGTGACTAGCATTTAATCTTAAGAAAATGACAGATAACATTTAAATATCGACAGGTACATGATGTGAAGTCCATGGATTATCTGATTATCTTCATGATGCACAAGGGCAAGTGAAATAGTGCTCAGGTGGCAACACGATGCAGAGAAAAATCTCTGAAAGCCAAATTATCTATCTATCTATCTATCTATCTATCTATCTATCTATCTATCTATCTGTCTACTTACCTACGTACCTTTCTGTTTACCTACTACCAATCTATCCATAATAATTTCAAAATAGCTGTAAAGGGTAATACATTTGCCATTTAGCCTTGAACGGATTTTCTACCCTGGAAATATGTTCAAAAGCCTTACTCCACCCTTGAAACTGTATTCTATTTTCAGTGAGAAGAGAAAAATTAAAAAAAAACAGTTTGAAAGATATAAAGGGAATTGGGAAAAGGAATAGTAAGCTTGTAGTAACAGTCCCAGAAGAAGAGGAGGAAATTGAAGATAATGGAGACATATTAAAAGATAATTGTACAAATATTCAGGCATCAACATATGAGTTCATACAGACCAAGCTAAATAAGTAACAGAAAATCAATCTGGTCACACCAAATTCCTCTTTAACATAGTATTAGAATTCCTAGCCAGTGCAATAAGGCAAGAAGCAAGCATAAAGGGGATCCAAGTAGGGAAAGAGGAAGTAAAACTTTCCCTCTTTGCAGATGACATGATTCTGTATTTAAAGAATCCTATAGACTCTACTCCCAAGCTCCTTGAGCTGATTAAAACTTTGGAAGAGTAGCAGGGTATAAAATTAACCCTCAAAAATCAACTGCCTTCCTTTACGCCAATAGTGAGAGGAATGAGGCAATAATCAGGAAAGAAACTCCTTTCACAATAGCCTCAAAGAAAATAAAGTACCTAGGAATTAGCTTAACTAAGAATGTAAAGGACCTTTTTGACGAAAACTTTAAAACCTTAAAAAAGGAAATTAAAGCAGAACTAAGGAAATGGAAAAACCTCCCATGCTCCTGCATTGGAAGAATCAACATTGTGAAAATGACAATCTTGCCAAGGGCTATCTACAAATTCAATGCAATACCCATCAATATCCCAATGGCATTCTTTAAAGAAATAGAAGAGGCAATTCAAAATTTCATATGGAATAATAAAAGACCCCGTATAGCAAAAACACTTCTTAGCAGAAAGAACAGCGCTGGAGGAATTTCAATTCCAAACTTTCGACTCGATTACAGAGCTATAATGCTCAAAACAGCTTGGTACTGGCACAAGAACAGGCCTGAAGACCAATGGAATAGAACTGAGGACCCAGATATTAAACCACAGACCTATGGCCAACTAATCTTTGACAGGGGAGCCAAAAAAATAGAATGGAAGAAAGACAGCCTCTTCAACAAGTGGTGCTGGCAGAACTGGTTAAGCACCTGCAGAAAACTAAAGTTGGATCCTTTGTCACCCTGCACTAGAATCAGCTCCAAATGGATCAAAGACCTTGAGGTAAAAGCTGACACACTGAAAACTTTACAAGAAGGAATAGGAGATACACTAGGCCTCCTTGGCACAGGTCGAAACTTTCTTAATAAGGACCAGGAATCACAACAAATCAGAGAAAGGCTGGATAAGTGGGACTGCATTAAACTGCAGAGCTTTTATATGGCAAAGGACATAGCTAGTAAATTAATTAGGAAGCCTACAGAGTGGGAGAAGATCTTCACCAACCAAACAACGGACAAAGGCCTCATATCTAAAATATATCAACAACTCAAAAAATTGAATCACTCCAAAACTAATCTCCAAAGTAACAACCATCCCATTAAAAGATGGGCCAATAACTTTAATATTTTTAAAATAAAAAATCTCTTAACAGAATAATT